>NC_086447.1:630214847-631414847 GCF_028390025.1 Pseudophryne corroboree | reverse complement strand
AATAGTGCTGAAGCTCAGCAGAACAGGGTTCCCTGAAAGTGCCGGCTAGAAAGTGCAAGGTGCAAAAAGCAGGAAGGAATGACAGGTCTAATAGAAATAATAGCAGGTGACACAAGGACAACCCTCAAAACAACCTACTGCAAAGCTATGCCCACTTGTTACGGCGATCAATATAAATAAGAATATATGTGCAAAAAGAATCCAAACTGCCCTATTGAGGAGAAAACCCACAGAATGCACAATGTCCGCTGCCTTGTGGTATTAAGTGAGTGATGTACAGCGCCCAGTATTCACAGATCGTCACCGATACTGGTACTGACTGGGCCCAACACTGCTTAGTTTCCAAGATCAGCCAGAATTGGACGTTTGCAAGTGTGGTATGGCTGTAAATATTACTAGACCAACATATGTTGTCTACCGGGGAATCCCATAGAGGCAGCTGGAATCTGATACTGCTAAATGCAACACCAAAGATGGACAATAAGCTGCACATAGTGAGCAAGAGAGGGTCTGCATGGTGGATGTTGAAAGCGAGGGTGAAAGGAAAGGTGTCACTGCTAGTGAAGTGGGGACCTGTCAGGATCGAGTCTCTAGATATATAAAGACACACGGCGGTGTCTGACAGCACATAGCATGCAAAGAACATCAATGACAGGACACACGGCGGTGTCTAAGAAAATTAAACCAAACAGCGGAATGCAGAGTCCAACAAAAAGTCACTATAATATGTCACAGGAAACAACCTAAACAAAAATCTTCATTGAGGCCAAACGGAGTAAGGCAATTAAGTCTGTGTATCCATTGTAGTTCTCGTTGTAGCAAAATTCTGTCCCAATCACCACCACGTTGTAGGGGCGGTATGTGATCAATGATACAACATTTGAGCTGGTTAACAGTATAATGTGCATCCTTGAAGTGTCTTGCGACCGGTAAGTTAGTAAAGTCTTTTGAGGTGTCTGTAGCAATTAGGCACTTCTTGATAGATGAGCGGTGTTGGCTGAGCCGTTCTTTCATCATTCTACTAGTCTTGCCGACATACAGACGGTTGCATGGGCATATCAAAATGTAAACAACAAATCTACTGTTACAGTCCAGCCCACATTTGATGGAATATTCCCTCCCATCAGTGGGATTTTTGAAGCGATTGCCTATTATCAGAAAAGAGCAATTTGAACATCCTGTACACTTAAATACTCCCGGTGTAAGCCAATTGGACATCTGTCTAGGTTTCCACTGTGAAAAGTCTGTCTTGACCAAAAGGTCCTTGAGATTCGGTCCTCGTCTATAAGCAAATCTTGGTTTTAGAGATAAGTCTTTTTTCAATGTCGGATCACTGGAGATCAAATGCCAATGTTCCCTGATGCGGTTACGTATAAAGGCTGATGCCGTGGTGAACATCCTGGAAAAATTGAGCCTATCCCGATCTTTATTGGTAGGATCAGTTTTCACATGTAGAAGTTCAGTTCTGTTAAATTTCTCAATCCACGATAAAGCATTATTGATTTCATTCTTGGAGTATCCTCTGTCCAAGAATCCCTGGCACATAGATTCCAAAGCTCCTGGTAATTCTGTTGGATTAGAGGTGATTCGTATCACCCTCAGCAGTTGAGAGAAAGGCAAGCCCTTTTTCAAAGGCGCTGGATGAAAACTGGAGTGCAATAAAAGAGTGTTACGGTCAGAGTCCTTACTGTTGATTGAAGTTAGCAATGTATTATTCTCCTTTTTGATGGTCACATCCAAAAAATTAATTTGTGTTTTACTGAAGGTCAAACTGAATCTGATGGTTCCAGGGAGGGCGTTGAGTTCATTGATGAATTCCAAAAGATGTTCTTCACTGCCTTGCCAAATAAAAAATAAATCATCGATGTATCGTACAGAAAATGCTAAAAAGTGACAAAAACGTGAATTACCAATGATGTGCACCTGCTCATATGCTGCCATAAAAATGTTGGCATAAGAGGGCGCCATGTTAGAACCCATGGCGGTCCCTTGTTTCTGCAAGTAGAAACAATTTTCAAAAAGAAAATAATTTTTGTTGAGGATGACATCAATGAGTAACATAAGAAAGGAGACTGGCGGTCCAAAATATGCATCGCTGTTGTTGAGAAGATCTTTGCATGATTCAATACCCTGTATATGGGGGATGTTGGTGTAGAGACTGGGTATGTCCAAAGTGACAAGAAAGGTATCCTCTGTCACACTCTGCACTCCTTCTAATTTCCTCATACAGTCAGAAGTGTCCTCTATATAGCTGGATGTTCTCCTAACCAGTGGTTGTAGATAAAAGTCGACCAATTGGGAAAGGGGCTGACACAGGGACTCTCTGGCCGAGATAATAGGTCGTCCAGGAGGCTGAGTTAGTGATTTGTGTATTTTTGGAAGTGTATACAAAAATGGAATTTTGGGATGTGTGGTGGTCAAAAATTCAGCTGTGCTTTGATTGATATAGCCATTGTTGAGGTCTATTTGTATAATAGAGTCAATCTCTGTTTTGTACACTCCTGTTGGATCGTAAGTGAGTTTCTGATAACACATGGTATCCGAGAGCTGGCTGTTGGCCTCCCATATGTAGTAGTCGTAATCAAGGAGTACGATTCCTCCGCCTTTGTCCGCAGCTCTGATGATTAACTGGGTGTCATTGTGCAATGAGTCAATGGCTTTTCTCTCTCCCAATGTGATGTTGTGATGGTGATGGTTAATTCTTTGGTTGGCGATGTATGGAATGGTATCCCTTTTGAGAACCCTCATAAAAGTGTGTAAAGAAGGGTTTTGTGATGGTGGGTCAAATAGGCTTGGCTTTTTTGGTAAACTTGACTGGTTGGTTGAGGATGTTGATCCTGAATCAAGGTTAGTTCCTGCAAAAAAATCTTTAAGCCAAAGTTGCCTGCAAAATTTGTAAAGATCCACATTCCATTTAAATTCATCCTGTGTTACTGTGGGAACAATGATAGGCCTTTGTTCAGAATGGACAGTTCGTCAGGTGTTAAGGAATGCTGGGACAGATTGAAGACTACCATTTCTAATTGTGTTTTTGTTGTCTTTTCCTTTCTTTTTCTCCCACCTCGACGGGTGGGTACAGCGGGTTTTTTGGCGGTCTTCTATTCCTGGAGGATCTCGGTAAAGATGTAAAGTTTTGGCCAGAGGTAGATGGAGCGTCTGAGTCACTTGCCGAAGTTTGGGACTGGCTGTCAATGTCTGTAAAGGGTTGTATAGGTCTTCTGCCACGTTGGAACTGTGGTTTATATCTTCGGGGTTCACTACGCGAAAGCCAAGGATATACCATGTTATCCTTGTAGTCCAATTCGACCTATTTGTACTTGTTCTTTTTGAACTTCAGCAAATCACCTTTAAATGTATCTATGTTCTTGTTAAACTTGGACAGAAGCTCACTATCTGGGGTTTGGATTGACTTAAATACGTCTGATGCTTCTAATTCGGAGATGTCCTTCCTGATATCATTCAAATCAATGTCTGCCTGTTCAATCACCAGCAGCATTAAGGCAAATGAACACTTATTCAGTATGTTGCACCATCTGGTGCAGAAATCATTGCTATGTCTTCCCAGTGTGGGTTGGTTACGCAACCTGAACCCCCTGGGAATAAATTGCTCTTTATAATATTGCGATAAGGTAAATCCATGGAGTTGAAGTTCAACTTCCCGTTTCTTTAATCTTAGGAGATCACTGATAAACTCCTCCGGGCTGTCAGTGTGAAAGGCCAGTGAATCAGTGTCATCAAAGAGAATGCGTTCTGCATCAGCATCATTAAACTGTAGCACAGATGTAATTTCCTTACTGGTAGACATTGAAAAAAAGAAAAACTATAATGAAAGATATTTGTTTGCTCAGACTAGCACAGGCGTGCTTGGTCACACACCACAAGGCTGTGTATGTGCAAAAAAGATACTGGTAACAAGAAAACAAGAAAAAAATACTGGAAAGTCAATTATTAACCGAGGAGAGAACATGTAAACTCCACGGGGCAGGTGCACATCAAAAAATTGAGTAACAATAGGAAATCACGACAGCACTCAAAGCCTTTGTATATAAAGCAAAAAATGGTGGTGCAAGGCAGCAATAAATATAAAACACTCACTTCTCCAGCGATGCAGAAAAAGTAGACAAGCTAGCACTCACGTGTAGATGAAAGAAAAGCAGGATTTATTCCTTAACCAAACGGCATGGTGAAGTACAGCAAATACAGCAAACACACCCCGACAGCTGTTTCAACCGACTGGTCTTCCTCAGGGGCTACTGTTGTCAGAACACGAAATATAAGCCTCAAATGGCACCACAATCAACCCAGCAGTATCAGGACGTGGGCTGAGACAAGTCCGGGCATGTCTAATGCATCCCCTGCTGTCTCCTCCCACTCCATGACATTGGTAACCAAGCTAAACAAACCCAGTGTCATGCATAGCAACGGCTCCGGAGCATGGAAAACGTAGCAGTGGCCCGACATTGGCAGCATAAGAGGTATAACATACCGTGTAGCCATGGCAGCATCAGTGGGTAGCAGAGTTGCTGTACTACAGAGATGGAATAACAGAATGAATGGGTCAATGCAGTGTACTGAGTGTGGTAGGCTGCCTGTCATGTTTTTGGTGGGGCCACATGACAACACATAAACCAGGCCCCCGCAGACACGTTGGCTTACCAGTAATCTTCCTGGTGAGCCCTATGGCCTTTCCGCCTCTGTGTCATTGGCGCTTCTATCAGGGACGTGCAGTCAGGGGAGGCAGGGGAGGCAGTGCCTCCCCTGTCATTAATGAGTAAAATAATACAAAGAAGATACTTATGACACATAAGTATCTTCTTTATTATTTTACCTATCATTATATATGTTAAAATCACTTTGGGAGGCACCGATCGTGGTGCCTCCCGTAGTGATTAGGAAAAGTATGGGGAGCGGGGGGCGGGCACAGGCGGGCCCTAGCAATGGGCTGGAAAAGCCCATTGAAATAACATGGGAAAGCGGCACCATTAGTGGTGCCGCTTTCCTACAGGGACGTGCTTTCAACCTATGAAAGCACGTCCCTGTGAGTGAGGCCACAGTGATTGGCCAGCGGATCCGTCACTGTATCCGCTGTCAATCACTGTATGGGGCGGCATCGTTACCTGCGGAGGTGCGGCGGCGGAGGTACGGGAAGCGGCAAGCCGGGCGGCGGAGGTACGGGATGCGGAGGTACGGGATGCGGAGAGGCGGGCGGCGGTAGCGGCGGCGGTAGCAGAGTTTTGGCAGCGGAAGCGGTACCCATTTCAAAAATGGCGCCTCAGCGTCATTTTTGAAATTCAAGATGGCCGCCGTGAGCCAATCATGGCTCGCCGCGTCATCACCCCGCCCCCTCCCGCTGACTTATATAAGTCAGCGCGAGGCAGCGGCTGTCAGTCCGACGGCGGAGGAGGAGCGGAGAAGAGCTCCTGAAGACGCCGTGGAAGTCCTGGATGGGCGGCGGCTATGCAAAAGAGCTTAGCAGCCGCCGCCCACCAGGTGAAGATGCTGGAAGTCCTGGGAAGGCGGCGGCCATGCAAAAGAGCTTAAAGGCCGCCGCCTCCCAGGTGAAGACGTCGTGGAAGTCCTGGATGGGCGGCGGCTATGCAAAAGAGCTTAGCAGCCGCCGCCCACCAGGTGAAGACGCCGGAGGAAGACCACAGAAGCCCTGGGGAGGTGGCGCCCTCCCAGGTGAAGACGCCGGAAGCCCTGGGAAGGCGGCGGCCATGCAAAAGAGCTTAAAGGCCGCTGCCCCCAGGTGAAGACCCAGTTTAATAAAGGATTTTTTAAAGAATGTGTTGTGTTTTTTTTTTTATATTTTCTTTACAGGTGGACTACAGGTGCCAGCGGGCCCTTTATGTCCGGGCATGCTGGCACTTGTGGTTCTCCAAGTGCCAGCATGCTGGGGCAGGCTTGCTGGGACCTGTAGGCCACCTGTAAAGAACAATATTACTATTCTTTGCAGGTGGACTACAGGTGCCAGCGGGCCCTATATGTTCGGGCATGCTGGCACTTGTGGTTCTCCAAGTGACAGCATGCTGGGGCAGGCTTGCTGGGATCTGTAGGCCACCTGTAAAGAACAGAACATACAATGAACCCCGCACCCACCGCCACCAGGGGTGCGGGGCATAGCACTGGGCTATCAGCCCAGTGCTGGTTGTTGCTCGGGAGGGGGGACCCCATTTTGATTTTTTGGGGACCCCACTTTCCGAGGAATTCCAGCCCTGGGCTGACTGGTTTGGGGGGTGTTTAATGGCATGGCAGGGGGACCCCACACTGAGTGTCTCCCCTGCTATGGCATTATCCCCCCTGGCTGGTTCTGCCTGGTGCTGGTTTTAGTGGTGTGGGGGGGACTGCACTTTTTTTTTTTTTTTTGGGGGGGGGGGGCGAGTTTTGCTGCAGTGCCTCCCCAGGCCCTGACCTCACCGCACGTCACTGGCTTCTATAAAGGGTGCACACACTGCACGCATATTTTAATACTCACCTATCTGGAGTCCAGCATCGGGCGCTACTCTCGCTGCGAAAATTGCAGCCAAAATGGCCGTGACTCATGTGCAGTAGCCAAATTGTTCTCAGGAACATGGCAGGCGGCATGTTTCCGGAGACCTGCGCATCTGCAGTAGACTCCGCAACATTACCAGAGACTACTGCGCCATGCAGAGATGGGGGCCATCCTGGAGGTGCACACGGGCCTCCTCCTCTGTTAAAGCGCCCCTGCTGTGTGTGTGCGTGTTTGTGTATATATATATATATATATATATATATGGTGTATTAAAAGCATCACGCAATATATCCCAACGTTTTGGGGCTGTCACAACCCTTTGTCAAGGTGAACAACAATGAAACTAGTGAACAATCTTGCCTAAAAACCTGGAGAAGCCCGCCAATTGCTCAGCACCACCCAGAGTCTCATATCCTGGCCTCAGTTCCGGCGCCTTCCAAATGCGTTATTGGCAACGTAGCACCGGGTTGTCATGAAAACACAGACGCCCGGCGCCGCTGTTACAGAACCCCATATGGTAACCCAGATAGATATTAGTGGTTTGGTATTGGCACCAGGGCAGTGGCCACAAAGCGGTTTCTGTATAGATTTATAGACATATAGGAGACACGAGATTCTCTGTGCAAATCATGACTGGTTTGTAAGGGGCCCACTGCGTATATAAGGTGAGTCAAATTGTCATCCACAGTGTCCTGTCCACCCTTGTGAATAGTGCCGTGTTAGATATCAGAGCTTAGGGGGTCATTCCGAGTTGATCGCTCGCTAGCTACTTTTAGCAGCCGTGCAAATGCATAGTTGCCGCCCACAGGGGAGTGTATTTTCGCTTTGCAGAAGGGTGAACGCCTGTGCAGCCGCGCGGCAGCAAACACATTTTGTGCAGAACAAGACCAGCCCTGTAGTTACTTATTCTGTGCAATGATTGCTGCAACGAGTGACATGGTAATGATGTCAGATATCTGCCCAGCAAACGGCCGGCCACTCCTGCGTTTTCCCAAACACTCCCAGAAAACGGTCAGTTGCCACCCAGAAACTCCCACTTCCTGTCAATCTCCTTGCGTTTGGCTGTGCGATTGGAATTGTTGCTAGAACCAGTGCAAAACCACAAAGGACTCCATACCCTTACGACGCGCGTGCGCATTGCAGTGCATACGCATGCGCAGATTATCCATTTTTTCATTGAACGCTACGCAGCGAACAACGGCAGCTAGCGATCAACTCGGAATGACCCCCTAAATCCGATCACTTTCGCTGTGATCAGCCTGTCATATGATTAATCATTGGTGCTAGTGTAATAAGATAATAAAGCAGTGGTTCTCAAACTGTGTTCCGTGGCTCCCTGGGGTGCCCAGGACACTTGCAGGGGTGCCTTGGATTGGTGGTCCAGGACCAATTCAAATTATTTATTGTCAATGTAATAGGCAAAACCAGTGCTGGTGGTTTCCAATCATAAAATATGTGGACAAACAGAAGCAAATCCTGTCCCTCACCACACAACTGACTCTAAAGGCCCATACACACTTGACGATAAAATGAGCGACGTCGTTCATTTCAGCCCTCATCAACGACGTCGCTTATTATATCGTCAAGTGTGTATGCATCCGATGACCACCGATGCGCGGCCCCGCGGGACGTTAACGACCCTCGCTTATCTGTGGAGCATGTATGCTCAATTTCCACTATGGTCGTTACCGACCAGAGACGTCGTTGAAAGTGTATGGTGTGAACGACCAACGACCAAGCCACTGTTCACCAGCCCTGTTCCCAGCTGATTATTTTAATAAACTGTTCAGCTTGGATGCTTCAACGATGAATGGTCTTTGGTCGTTGGAAGTGTGTATGCTCATGTCGTTTGCTCAGCTGTTCAAGGGAAGTTCAAGGGAAGTCGTTAACGACGGTCGTTAACGACGTGTGCATCTTCAAGTGTGTATGGGCCTTTAGGATGACATATAAACTAGAGATGAGCGCCTGAAATTTTTCGGGTTTTGTGTTTTGGTTTTGGGTTCGGTTCCGCGGCCGTGTTTTGGGTTCGAACGCGTTTTGGCAAAACCTCACCGAATTTTTTTTGTCAGATTCGGGTGTGTTTTGGATTCGGGTGTTTTTTTAAAAAAACACTAAAAAACAGCTTAAATCATAGAATTTGGGGGTCATTTTGATCCCATATTATTATTAACCTCAAAAACCATAATTTCCACTCATTTTCAGTCTATTCTGAATACCTCACACCTCACAATATTATTTTTAGTCCTAAAATTTGCACCAAGGTCGCTGGATGACTAAGCTAAGCGACACTAGTGGCCGACACAAACACCTGGCCCATCTAGGAGTGGCACTGCAGTGTCACGCAGGATGTCCCTTCCAAAAAACCCTCCCCAATCAGCACATGACGCAAAGAAAAAAAGAGGCGCAATGAGGTAGCTGACTGTGTGAGTAAGATAAGCGACCCTAGTGGCCGACACAAACACCGGGCCCATTTAGGAGTGGCACTGCAGTGTCACGCAGGATGTCCCTTCCAAAAAACCCTCCCCAATCAGCACATGACGCAAATAAAAAAAGAGGCGCAATGAGGTAGCTGACTGTGTGAGTAAGATTAGCGACCCTAGTGGCCGACACAAACACCGGGCCCATTTAGGAGTGGCACTGCAGTGTCACGCAGGATGTCCCTTCCAAAAAACCCTCCCCAATCAGCACATGACGCAAAGAAAAAAAGAGGCGCAATGAGGTAGCTGACTGTGTGAGTAAGATTAGCGACCCTAGTGGCCGACACAAACACCGGGCCCCTTTAGGAGTGGCACTGCAGTGTCACGCAGGATGTCCCTTCCAAAAAACCCTCCCCAATCAGCACATGACGCAAAGAAAAAAAGAGGCGCAATGAGGTAGCTGACTGTGTGAGTAAGATTAGCGACCCTAGTGGCCGACACAAACACCGGGCCCATTTAGGAGTGGCACTGCAGTGTCACGCAGGATGTCCCTTCCAAAAAACCCTCCCCAATCAGCACATGACGCAAAGAAAAAAAGAGGCGCAATGAGGTAGCTGACTGTGTGAGTAAGATTAGCGACCCTAGTGGCCGACACAAACACCGGGCCCATTTAGGAGTGGCACTGCAGTGTCACGCAGGATGTCCCTTCCAAAAAACCCTCCCCAATCAGCACATGACGCAAAGAAAAAAAGAGGCGCAATGAGGTAGCTGACTGTGTGAGTAAGATTAGCGACCCTAGTGGCCGACACAAACACCGGGCCCATTTAGGAGTGGCACTGCAGTGTCACGCAGGATGTCCCTTCCAAAAAACCCTCCCCAAACAGCACATGACGCAAAGAAAAATAAAAGAAAAAAGAGGTGCAAGATGGAATTGTCCTTGGGCCCTCCCACCCACCCTTATGTTGTATAAACAAAACAGGACATGCACACTTTAACCAACCAATCATTTCAGTGACAGGGTCTGCCACACGACTGTGACTGATATGACGGGTTGGTTTGGACCCCCCCCAAAAAAGAAGCAATTAATCTCTCCTTGCACAAACTGGCTCTACAGAGGCAAGATGTCCACCTCATCATCACCCTCCGATATATCACCGTGTACATCCCCCTCCTCACAGATTATCAATTCGTCCCCACTGGAATCCACCATCTCAGCTCCCTGTGTACTTTGTGGAGGCAATTGCTGCTGGTCAATGTCTCCGCGGAGGAATTGATTATAATTCATTTTAATGAACATCATCTTCTCCACATTTTCTGGATGTAACCTCGTACGCCGATTGCTGACAAGGTGAGCGGCGGCACTAAACACTCTTTCGGAGTACACACTTGTGGGAGGGCAACTTAGGTAGAATAAAGCCAGTTTGTGCAATGGCCTCCAAATTGCCTCTTTTTCCTGCCAGTATAAGTATGGACTGTGTGACGTGCCTACTTGGATGCGGTCACTCATATAATCCTCCACCATTCTTTCAATGGTGAGAGAATCATATGCAGTGACAGTAGACGACATGTCCGTAATCGTTGTCAGGTCCTTCAGTCCGGACCAGATGTCAGCATCAGCAGTCGCTCCAGACTGCCCTGCATCACCGCCAGCGGGTGGGCTCGGAATTCTGAGCCTTTTCCTCGCACCCCCAGTTGCGGGAGAATGTGAAGGAGGAGATGTTGACAGGTCGCGTTCCGCTTGACTTGACAATTTTCTCACCAGCAGGTCTTTCAACCCCAGCAGACTTGTGTCTGCCGGAAAGAGAGATCCAAGGTAGGCTTTAAATCTAGGATCGAGCACGGTGGCCAAAATGTAGTGCTCTGATTTCAACAGATTGACCACCCGTGAATCCTTGTTAAGCGAATTAAGGGCTCCATCCACAAGTCCCACATGCCTAGCGGAATCGCTCCGTGTTAGCTCCTCCTTCAATGTCTCCAGCTTCTTCTGCAAAAGCCTGATGAGGGGAATGACCTGACTCAGGCTGGCAGTGTCTGAACTGACTTCACGTGTGGCAAGTTCAAAGGGCATCAGAACCTTGCACAACGTTGAAATCATTCTCCACTGCGCTTGAGACAGGTGCATTCCACCTCCTATATCGTGCTCAATTGTATAGGCTTGAATGGCCTTTTGCTGCTCCTCCAACCTCTGAAGCATATAGAGGGTTGAATTCCACCTCGTTACCACTTCTTGCTTCAGATGATGGCAGGGCAGGTTCAGTAGTTTTTGGTGGTGCTCCAGTCTTCTGTACGTGGTGCCTGTACGCCGAAAGTGTCCCGCAATTTTTCTGGCCACCGACAGCATCTCTTGCACGCCCCTGTCGTTTTTTAAATAATTCTGCACCACCAAATTCAAGGTATGTGCAAAACATGGGACGTGCTGGAATTTGCCCATATTTAATGCACACACAATATTGCTGGCGTTGTCCGATGCCACAAATCCACAGGAGAGTCCAATTGGGGTAAGCCATTCCGCGATGATCTTCCTCAGTTGCCGTAAGAGGTTTTCAGCTGTGTGCGTATTCTGGAAACCGGTGATACAAAGCGTAGCCTGCCTAGGAAAGAGTTGGCGTTTGCGAGATGCTGCTACTGGTGCCGCCGCTGCTGTTCTTGCGGCGGGAGTCCATACATCTACCCAGTGGGCTGTCACAGTCATATAGTCCTGACCCTGCCCTGCTCCACTTGTCCACATGTCCGTGGTTAAGTGGACATTGGGTACAGCTGCATTTTTTAGGACACTGGTGACTCTTTTTCTGAGGTCTGTGTAAATTTTCGGTATCGCCTGCCTAGAGAAATGGAACCTAGATGGTATTTGGTACCGGGGACACAGTACCTCCAACAAGTCTCTAGTTGGCTCTGCAGTAATGATGGATACCGGAACCACGGTTCTCACCACCCAGGATGCCAAGGCCTCAGTTATCCGCTTTGCAGTAGGATGACTGCTGTGATATTTCATCTTCCTCGCAAAGGACTGTTGGACAGTCAATTGCTTGGTGGAAGTAGTAAAAGTGGTCTTACGACTTCCCCTCTGGGATGACCATCGACTCCCAGCAGCAACAACAGCAGCGCCAGCAGCAGTAGGCGTTACACGCAAGGATGCATCGGAGGAATCCCAGGCAGGAGAGGACTCGTCAGAATTGCCAGTGACATTGCCTGCAGGACTATTGGCATTCCTGGGGAAGGAGGAAATTGACACTGAGGGAGTTGGTGGGGTGGTTTGCGTGAGCTTGGTTACAAGAGGAAGGGATTTACTGGTCAGTGGACTGCTTCCGCTGTCACCCAAAGTTTTTGAACTTGTCACTGACTTATTATGAATGCGCTGCAGGTGACGTATAAGGGAGGATGTTCCGAGGTGGTTAACGTCCTTACCCCTACTTATTACAGCTTGACAAAGGGAACACACGGCTTGACACCTGTTGTCCGCATTTCTGTTGAAATAGTTCCACACCGAAGAGCTGATTTTTTTGGTATTTTCACCAGGCATGTCAACGGCCATATTCCTCCCACGGACAACAGGTGTCTCCCCGGGTGCCTGACTTAAACAAACCACCTCACCATCAGAATCCTCCTGGTCAATTTCCTCCCCAGCGCCAGCAACACCCATATCCTCCTCATCCTGGTGTACTTCAACACTGACATCTTCAATCTGACTATCAGGAACTGGACTGCGGGTGCTCCTTCCAGCACTTGCAGGGGGCGTGCAAATGGTGGAAGGCGCATGCTCTTCACGTCCAGTGTTGGGAAGGTCAGGCATCGCAACCGACACAATTGGACTCTCCTTGTGGATTTGGGATTTCGAAGAACGCACAGTTCTTTGCGGTGCTACTGCTTTTGCCAGCTTGAGTCTTTTCATTTTTCTAGCGAGAGGCTGAGTGCCTCCATCCTCATGTGAAGCTGAACCACTAGCCATGAACATAGGCCAGGGCCTCAGCCGTTCCTTGCCACTCCGTGTGGTAAATGGCATATTGGCAAGTTTACGCTTCTCCTCCGACAATTTTATTTTAGGTTTTGGAGTCCTTTTTTTACTGATATTTGGTGTTTTGGATTTGACATGCTCTGTACTATGACATTGGGCATCGGCCTTGGCAGACGACGTTGCTGGCATTTCATCGTCTCGGCCATGACTAGTGGCAGCAGCTTCAGCACGAGGTGGAAGTGGATCTTGATCTTTCCCTAATTTTGGAACCTCAACATTTTTGTTCTCCATATTTTAATAGGCACAACTAAAAGGCACCTCAGGTAAACAATGGAGATGGATGGATACTAGTATACAATTATGGACGGACTGCCGAGTGCCGACACAGAGGTAGCTACAGCCGTGAACTACCGTACTGTGTCTGCTGCTAATATAGACTGGTTGATAAAGAGATGTCGTAGTATGTATGTATGAAGAAGAAAGAAAAAAAAACCACGGTTAGGTGGTATACAATTATGGACGGACTGCCGAGTGCCGACACAGAGGTAGCCACAGCCGTGAACTACCGTACTGTACTGTGCCTGCTGCTAATATAGACTGGTTGATAAAGAGATGTCGTAGTATGTATGTATAAAGAAGAAAGAAAAAAAAACCACGGTTAGGTGGTATACAATTATGGACGGACTGCCGAGTGCCGACACAGAGGTAGCCACAGCCGTGAACTACCGTACTGTACTGTGTCTGCTGCTAATATAGACTGGTTGATAAAGAGATGTCGTAGTATGTATGTATAAAGAAGAAAGAAAAAAAAACCACGGGTAGGTGGTATACAATTATGGACGGACTGCCGTGTGCCAACACAGAGGTAGCCACAGCCGTGAACTACCGTACTGTACTGTGTCTGCTGCTAATATAGACTGGTTGATAAAGAGATGTCGTAGTATGTATGTATGAAGAAGAAAGAAAAAAAAACCACGGGTAGGTGGTATACAATTATGGACGGACTGCCGAGTGCCGACACAGAGGTAGCCACAGCCGTGAACTACCGTACTGTACTGTGTCTGCTGCTAATATAGACTGGTTGATAAAGAGATGTCGTAGTATGTATGTATGAAGAAGAAAGAAAAAAAAACCACGGTTAGGTGGTATACAATTATGGACGGACTGCCGAGTGCCGACACAGAGGTAGCCACAGCCGTGAACTACCGTACTGTACTGTGTCTGCTGCTAATATAGACTGGTTGATAAAGAGATGTCGTAGTATGTATGTATGAAGAAGAAAGAAAAAAAAACCACGGTTAGGTGGTATACAATTATGGACGGACTGCCGAGTGCCGACACAGAGGTAGCCACAGCCGTGAACTACCGTACTGTACTGTGTCTGCTGCTAATATAGACTGGTTGATAAAGAGATGTCGTAGTATGTATGTATAAAGAAGAAAGAAAAAAAAACCACGGTTAGGTGGTATACAATTATGGACGGACTGCCGAGTGCCGACACAGAGGTAGCCACAGCCGTGAACTACCGTACTGTACTGTGTCTGCTGCTAATATAGACTGGTTGATAAAGAGATGTAGTAGTATGTATGTATAAAGAAGAAAGAAAAAAAAACCACGGGTAGGTGGTATACAATTATGGATGGACTGCCGAGTGCCGACACAGAGGTAGCTACAGCCGTGAACTACCGTACTGTGTCTGCTGCGACTGGATGATAAATAATGATATAAAAAATATATATATATCACTACTGCAGCCGGACAGGTATATATATTATATAATGACGGACCTGCTGGACACTGTCTGTCAGCAGAATGAGTTTTTGATAGAATAAAAAAAAAAACACCACACAAGTGAAGTCACACGACAAGTGTTTAACTTTTTCAGGCAATCACAATATAGTATACTACTAACTATACTGGTGGTCAGTGTGGTCAGGTCACTGGTCAGTCACACTGGCAGTGGCACTCCTGCAGCAAAAGTGTGCACTGTTTAATTTTAATATAATATGTACTCCTGGCTCCTGCTATAACCTATAACTGGCACTGCAGTGCTCCCCAGTCTCCCCCACAATTATAAGCTGTGTGAGCTGAGCACAGTCAGATATATAATATATACATAGATGATGCAGCACACTGGGCTGAGCAGTGCACACAGATATGGTATGTGACTGTCTTGTACTCCTGGCTCCTGCTATAACCTATAACTGGCACTGCAGTGCTCCCCAGTCTCCCCCACAATTATAAGCTGTGTGAGCTGAGCACAGTCAGATATATAATATATACATAGATGATGCAGGCATGCAGCACACTGGGCTGAGCAGTGCACACAGATATGGTATGTGACTGAGTCACTGTGTGTACCGTTTTTTTCAGGCAGAGAACGGATATATTAAATAAAACAACTGCACTGCTGGTGGTCACTGTGGTCAGTCACTAAACTCTGCACTCTCTTCTACAGTATCAGCCTCAGGTCAATCTCTCTCTCTCTCCTAATCTAAATGGAGAGGACGCCAGCCACGTCCTCTCCCTATCAATCTCAATGCACGTGTGAAAATGGCGGCGACGCGCGGCTCCTTATATAGAATCCGAGTCTCGCGAGAATCCGACAGCGTCATGATGACGTTCGGGCGCGCTCGGGTTAACCGAGCAAGGCGGGAAGATCCGAGTCGCTCGGACCCGTGAAAAAAAACATGAAGTTCGTGCGGGTTCGGATTCAGAGAAACCGAACCCGCTCATCTCTAATATAAACACAACTGAATTAATGTAATATTTCTTTTTACATTTCTCAGTAAGAAACTTTTGGCCTAGTGGTGCCATGAAAAAAATTCTGATACTCTAGGGTGCCACGATTCCAAAAAGTTTGGGAACCACTGTAATAAAGTGTTCAATCAAATTACGTGAGTCTTTTAGAAGTAACCTAAATGTGTCAACTGAAGTAAATTAGTGTGTAGTGTCAATAATAAACGTGTGTAAAGAAAAATTAAGTGTTGTGGCCCCAACGGGTAATGTGTCTTGATGTATGAAATATCTCTTGGGGACCCTGTTGGAAAAAACTGTCACTATATGCTGTTACATGTAATATATAGGAATCACTTATGATGTATTACACAGTGTACCCTCCTGGGAGCATATCTGAATGTACATCCACTATCCTGCTTTTGATTCAAAAGTCTCCAAGTGCCACAGTCATCCTTTTTTCTCTAACGTCCTAGTGGATGCTGGGGACTCCGTAAGGACCATGGGGAATAGACGGGCTCCGCAGGAGACTGTGCACTCTAAAGAAAGATTAGGTACTATCTGGTGTGCACTGGCTCCTCCCTCTATGCCCCTCCTCCAGACCTCAGTTAGAATCTGTGCCCGGCCAGAGCTGGGTGCTCCTAGTGGGCTCTCCTGAGCTTACTAGTAAAGAAAGTATTTTGTTAGGTTTTTTATTTTCAGAGAGCTTCTGCTGGCAACAGACTCTCTGCTACGTGGGAATGAGGGGAGAGAAGCAAACCTACTAACTGTGGCTAGGTTGCACTTCTTAGGCTACTGGACACCATTAGCTCCAGAGGGATAGAACATAGGACCCTAACCTTGATCGTCCGTTCCCGGAGCCGCGCCGCCGCCCCCCTCGCAGAGCCAGAAGTACAGAAGCAAAGAAGACTTTGAAATCGACGGCAGAAGACTCCTGTCTTCACTAAAGGTAGCGCACAGCACTGCAGCTGTGCGCCATTGCTCCCACAGCACACCCGCACACTCCAGTCACTGTAGGGTGCAGGGCGCAGGGGGGGGCGCCCTGGGCAGCAATTAAGATACCTGATGGCAAAATACACATATATTCAGTCAGGCACTGTATATAGGTGCGAGCCCCCGCCATTTTTACACATGAGACGCGGGACAGAAGCCCACCGCTGAGGGGGCGGGGCCTTCTTCCTCAGCACACCAGCGCCATTTTCTCTTCACAGCTCCGCTGGAAGGATGCTCCCCAGGCTCTCCCCTGCAGTATACAGGTGCATTAGATAAAAAGGAGAGGGGGGGGGGGGGGGGGGGGGGCACATAAATTTAGGTGCATACATATATAATATAAAAACGGCAGCTACCGGGTAAACACTACAGTACTGTGTAATTTCTGGGTTATATAGCGCTGGGGTGTGTGCTGGCATACTCTCTCTCTGTCTCCCCAAAAAGCCTTTGTGGGGTCCTGTCCTCATTCTGAGCATTCCCTGTGTGTGTGCAGTGTGTCGGTACGCCTGTGTCGACATGTTTGATGAGGAAGGATACGTGGAGGCAGTGCAAGTGCAAACAGATGTGGTGTCGCCCCCGACGGTGCCGACACCGGATTGGATGGATATGTGGAAGGTGTTAAATGATAATAGAAGCTCCTTACATAACAGATTGGATACAGCTGTAGCCTTGGGACGGTCGGGGTCTACACCCATGCCTGCTCCCACAGCGCAGAGGCCGTCAGGGTCTCAAAAGCGCCCAATATCCCAGTTAGTTGACACAGATGTCGACACGGACTCTGATTCCAGTGTCGACGACGATGAGGCAAAATTGCAGCCTAAAATGACTAAGGCTATCCGCTACGTGATTGTGGAAATGAAGGCTGTATTACACATTTCTGAGGAAAATCCTGTCCCTGACAAAAGGATTTATATGTATGGGGAGAAAAAGCAAGAAGTGACTTTTCCCCCGTCACATGAATTGAATGAATTATGTGAAAAAGCGTGGGATTCCCCGGATAGGAAGCAAGTGATTTCCAAAAGATTGCTGATGGCGTATCCTTTCCCGCAAACGGACAGGTTACGCTGGGAATCCTCGCCCAGGGTAGACAAGGCATTGACGCGCTTGTCTAAAAGGGTGGCCCTGCCGTCTCAGGATACGGCTGCCCTTAAGGATCATGCAGATAGAAAGCAGGAAGCTATCCTGAAGTCTGTTTATTCACATTCTGGTACACTGCTGAGGCCTGCCATTGCTTCGGCGTGGATGTGTAGTGCGGTAGCGGCATGGACGGATACTCTGTCTGAGGAGATAGATACCCTGGACAGAGACTCTGTTTTGCTGACCCTGGCGCATATCAAGGACACGGTCCTATATATGCGGGAAGCCCAGAGGGATATTTGCCTGCTGGGTTCTAGGGTAAATGCAATGTCCATCTCTGCCAGAAGGGTCTTATGGACTCGGCAATGGACAGGGGATGCCGACTCAAAAAAGCACATGGATGTTTTACCTTATAAGGGTGAGGAATTGTTTGGGGACGGTCTCTCGGACCTAGTATCCACTGCTACGGCTGGGAAGTCAAATTTCTTGCCTTATGTACCTCCACAACCTAAGAAAGCACCGTATTACCAAATGCAGTCCTTTAGCTCGCAAAAGAGCAAGAAAGTCAGAGGTGCATCCTTTCTTGCCAGAGGCAGGGGTAGAGGAAAAAAGCTGCACCACGCAGCCAGTTCCCAGGAACAAAAGTCCTCCCCGGCTTCCACTAAATCCACCGCATGACGCTGGGGCTGCACAGGCGGAGCCAGGAGCGGTGGGGGCGCGTCTCCGAAATTTCAGCAACCAGTGGGTTCGCTCAGAGGTAGATCATTGGGCTATTTAAATTGTATCTCAGGGATACAAGCTGGAATTCGAAGTGACCCCCCCTCACCGTTACCTAAAATCGGCCTTGCCAGCTTCCCCCATGGAAAGGGAGGTAGTGCTGGCGGCAATTCACAAACTTTTTCTCCAGCAGGTGGTGGTAGAGGTTCCCCCCTTTCAAAGGGGAAGGGGCTACTATTCCACTATGTTTGTGGTACCGAAACCGGACGGTTCGGTCAGACCCATTCTGAATTTAAAATCCCTGAACATCTATCTGAAGAAATTCAAATTCAAAATGGAATCGCTCAGAGCGGTCATTGCAAGCCTGGAAGAGGGGGATTTTATGGTATCTCTGGACATCAAGGATGCTTACTTGCATGTCCCCATTTATCCGCCTCATCAGGAGTACCTCAGGTTTGTGGTACAGGACTGTCATTACCAATTCCAGACGTTGCCGTTTGGCCTGTCCACGGCACCGAGAATTTTTACCAAGGTTATGGCAGAGATGATGGTGCTCCTTCGGAAGCAAGGGGTCAAAATGATCCCATACTTGGACGATCTCCTCATAAAGGCGAGGTCCAGCGTAGCACACTCTCAGGAAGTGTTGCGTCGACACGGTTGGATTCTGAACATCCCAAAGTCGCAGCTGATTCCTACGACGCGTCTGCCCTTCCTGGGCATGATTCTGGACACAGTCCAGATGAAGGTGTTTCTCCCGGAGGAGAAGGCACAGGAGCTCGTGACTCTGGTCAGAGACCTCCTAAAACCAAAACAGGTATCGGTGCATCACTGCACGCGAGTCCTGGGAAAAATGGTGGCGTCATACGTAGCCATTCCATTCGGCAGATTCCATGCGAGGATCTTTCAGTGGGATCTGCTGGACAAGTGCTCCAGATCGCATCTTCAGATGCATCGTCTGATCACCCTGTCCCCCAGGGCCAGGGTGTCTCTTCTGTGGTGGCTGCAAAGTGCCGACCTCCTCGAGGGCCGCAGGTTCGGCATACAGGACTGGGTCCTGGTGACCACGGATGCAAGCCTCCGCGGATGGGGGGCAGTCATTCAGGGAAGAAACTTCCAAGGGTTATGGTCAAGTCAGGAGACTTGTCTGCACATAAATCTGCTGGAACTAAGGGCCATATACAACACCCTGAGTCAAGCGGAGCCTCTGCTTCGAGACCAACCAGTGCTGATTCAGTCAGACAACATCACGGCGGTCGCCCATGTAAACCGCCAGGGCGGCACAAGAAGCAGGGTGGCAATGGCGGAAGCCACAAAGATTCTTCGTTGGGCGGAGAGTCACGTGCTAGCACTGTCAGCAGTGTTCATTTCGGGAGTGGACAACTGGGAAGCAGACTTCCTCAGCAGACACGACCTCCACCCGGGAGAGTGGGGACTTCATCAGGATGTCTTCACGCTGATCGCAGATCGATGGGAACTGCCACAGGTGGACATGATGGCGTCCCACCTCAACAAAAAGCTAAAAAGATATTGCGCCAGGTCAAGGGACCCTCAGGCGATAGCTGTGGACGCACTAGCAACACCGTGGGTGTTCCAGTCGGTCTATGTGTTTCCTCCTCTTCCTCTCATACCCAAGGTGCTGAGAATAGTTAAAAAAAAGAGGAGTGAGAACAATACTCATTGTTCCGGATTGGCCAAGAAGGGGCATTCTGGATGAAGTTATTCCTACGCTGATAAAGGCTAGGAAGGACGTGACAGCAAAACATTATCACCATATATGGCGAAAATATGTTGCTTGGTGTGAGGCCAGAAAGGCCCCTACAGAGGAATTCCAGCTGGGTCGATTCCTGCACTTCCTACAGTCAGGGGTGACTTTGGGCCTAAAATTAGGGTCCATAAAGGTCCAGATTTCGGCCCTATCCATTTTCTTCCAAAAAGAACTGGCTTCACTGCCTGAGGTTCAGACGTTTGTTAAGGGAGTGCTGCATATTCAGCCCCCTTTTGTGCCACCAGTGGCACAATGGGATCTTAATGTGGTGTTGGATTTTCTGAAATCCCACTGGTTTGAGCCACTTAAGACCGTGGAACTAAAGTATCTCACGTGGAAAGTGGTCATGCTGTTGGCCTTAGCATCGGCTAGGCGTGTGTCAGAATTGGCGGCTTTGTCATGTAAAAGCCCCTATCTGATCTTCCATATGGACAGAGCAGAATTGCGGACTCGTCCACAATTTCTGCCAAAGGTGGTGTCATCTTTTCATTTAAACCAACCTATTGTGGTGCCTGCGGCTACTCGTGACTTGGAGGACTCCAAGTTGCTGGACGTAGTCCGGGCTTTGAAGATTTATGTCACCAGAACAGCTGGAGTCAGGAAGACGGACTCGCTGTTTATCCTGTATGCATCCAACAAGCTGGGTGCTCCTGCTTCAAAGCAAACTATTGCTCGCTGGATCTGTAACACGATTCAGCAGGCTCATTCTGCGGCTGGATTGCCGCATCCAAAATCAGTGAAAGCCCATTCCACAAGGAAGGTGGGCTCTTCTTGGGCGGCTGTCCGAGGGGTCTCGGCTTTACAGCTTTGCCGAGCTGCTACTTGGTCGGGATCAAACACATTTGCAAAATTCTATAAGTTTGATACCCTGGCTGAGGAAGACCTTGTGTTTGCCCATTCGGTGCTGCAGAGTCATCCGCACTCTTCCGCCCATTTGGGAGCTTTGGTATAATCCCCATGGTCCTTATGGAGTCCCCAGCATCCACTAGGACGTTAGAGAAAATAAGAATTTACTCACCGGTAATTCTATTTCTCGTAGTCCGTAGTGGATGCTGGGCGCCTGTCCCAAGTGCGGACTTTCTGCAATACGTGTATATAGTTATTGCTTAATAAAGGGTTATTGTTATGAGCCATCCGTTGAGTGAGGCTCGGTTGTTGTTCATACTGTTAACTGGGTAAAAAGTTATCACTAGCTGTACGGTGTGATTGGTGTGGCTGGTATGAGTCTTACCCTGGATTCCAAAATCCTTTCCTTGTAATGTCAGCTCTTCCGGGCACAGTTTCCTTAACTGAGGTCTGGAGGAGGGGCATAGAGGGAGGAGCCAGTGCACACCAGATAGTACCTAATCTTTCTTTAGAGTGCCCAGTCTCCTGCGGAGCCCGTCTATTCCCCATGGTCCTTACGGAGTCCCCAGCATCCACTACGGACTATGAGAAATAGAATTACCGGTGAGTAAATTCTTATTTTATATATATATATATATATATATATATAGATAGATAGATAGATAGATAGATAGATAGATAGATAGATAGATAGATATAGATAGATATACTTAAAATTAATATGTAAAATAACAACAATATGTCAATACTGCTGGACACACTTTGCCTTATATAAAAAGAGAGAAAACAGCCAAGGAGCAGTCGAAACCCTATTGTGGTGGTGTCGCATTGGATTTCTGCACATAGTTTTACTGAACATTTAATAAAATAATTTTTAGTTGCGGTAAAGGCATAATGGTAGAGGAGAAGTTTTTATAGGATCTACTTACTGTGAAAAGGGGCACATGGCCTTCGCTACTCTGCAAAAGGACCTGATTTTAATGGGCCTTTTATTGGGACCATTCTGTACCTTCCAGAAACACTCTGTAAGAAAGAATTTTAAAAATGGGTAAAAAATTAGGAATTGAGTCATACAATAAAACATAGCTTTAAAATTGAAAGGTAAAAGCATTTACATTTAAAAGAAAACTCACTCCTAACTGAATTATGGGCCTAATTCCGAGTTGATAGTAGCCATGCAAAATTTTGCACAGCTACGATCATTTACTCTGACATGCGGGGGGATACCCACCACAGGGATAGTCCGCCCCGCATGTCAGGCCCTAACACCCCCTCCCTCACACACAAGTACAAAAGCATTGCACGGCTGCAATACTTTTGTACTTGAACAGTAGCTCCCTACCTGCGCAGCTCTTGCGCGCTGGCAGGAAGCTACTCGTCGCTGTCCGGGTCGCAGCGGCTGCATGTGACATCACACAGCCACCGCGGGCCGACACTCGCACAGTCCGGGCACGCCTCCAGTTCCCCAACCATGCCCCGTAAATGCCGGACCACCGCCTCCCACCCAGCGACCGCCTCTGCCTGTCAATCAGGCAAGGCAATCGCTATCTGTATGAGAACGCACAGCAGTGATCAGGTCTGAATTAGGCCCTATATTAGGCCCTTTTCTATTATTCTTATTATTATTATTAATAATAATAATAATAATAATAATACTACATGTAGCAGAAAAATATATGTTACGGTAAGAACTTACCGTTGATAACAGTATTTCTCCTAAGTCCACAGGATCCACAGGATAACAATGGGATATGATGAAGCAACAGTGGATTTACACCAATCGGTCAAAGCTTTTCGGGCCTCCCAGCATGCAACGGGCCCGTCCATATATGCCCGCCTCCTTTCTTAGGCAAATCAGTTATATTCCAAAGCTCAAGGCAGGAGCATCATAGATAGCCCTAATCAGGTAATAAGAACACACATGCACACCCTTCCGTACAAGAAGGAAGAGGTTAGTGAGTGAAAGGATCCTCAAATCAGGTGCGTCAGGGTGGGATCCCTGTGGATCCTGTGGACTTAGGAGAAATACCGTTATCAACGGTAAGTTCTTACCATAATGTATATTTCTCCGGCAGGGTCCACAGGTTATGCACAGGATAACAATAAGATTTCCCAAAGCAATTTAGTGGTGGGGACGTGCCTGACTGGACAGGAGAATCCTTCGCCGGAATTCAGCGTCATGAGAGGCAAAGCTATCCAAGGTATAATGTCTAGAGAATGTGTTAATGGAAGACCATGTGGCTGCCTTACAAATCTGTTCTGCTGAAGCACCACGTTGTGCTGCCCATGATGGACCTACTTTACGAGTACAGTGAGCAGAGACATTAGCCGGAACAGGGAGATCAGCCTGAGAATATGCTTCTGAAATCGTCATCCGAAACCATCTTGCCAGTGTCTGCTTATCAGCAGGCCATCCTCTCTTGTGAAATCCGTAGAAAATGAAGACAGAATCTGTCTTTCTGATGGCACAGGTACGATCCACATAGATCCTTAATGCACGGACCACGTCCAGCGATGCATCTCCTGCAGATAGGCCCGGTACCTGGAAAGCAGGGACTACAATTTCTTCATTAAGGTGGAATTTAGACACCACCTTCGGAAGATACCCAGATCAGGTTCTGAGAACTGCTTTATCTGGATAAAAAAATCAGAAATGGGGAATGACATGATAATGCCCCTAAATCTGATACTCTTCTAGCTGACGCCATAGCCAGTAGAAAGAGAACTTTAGCTGTCAACCATTTAAGATCCACTTTATTAGGTGGTTCAAACGGGGCAACTTGAAGGGCTTTCAGCACTAGACTTAAGTCCCAGGCACTGTAGGAGGAACAAAAGGAGGATGAATGCGCAGCATTTCCTGGAAAAAAGTACACACATCCTGTACGTTGGCAATTTTCTTCAAACCTTTATCCATTCCAGCCTGAAGGAATGCTAAGACCCTGGAAACTCTGAAAGACTTAGGGTCCATTTTCCGCACACTGCGCCAATGAATATAGGTTTGCCAAATTCGGAGATAAATGCGAGCTGAGGAAGGTTTCCTTGCTTTGAGCATAGCTTGAATTACCTGTTGTGAGAATCCTCTTGACTTCAGGATAGAGGTTTCAAGAGCCACGCTGTCAAAGACAGTCAATCTAGATGTCTGTGATAACAGGGACCCTGCATCAGTAGATCTGGATGTTGAGGGAGCAAAAGTGGAACATCCATCGACATCCTCTGCAGATCTGTGTACCAATGTCTTCTGGGCCAAGCCAGAGCTATTAGTATCACGGCACCTTTCCCTTGCTTTATCTTTCTCACGACCCTGGGTAATAGGGTGATTGGAGGATACACATAAGCCAGATGAAAATCCCATCTCACCGACCGGGCATCCACAAAGATCACCCTGGGATCCTTTGCTCTTGACCCGTATGTGAGCACTTTCTTGTTCAGCCGGGACACCATGAGATCTATCTCTGGCAACCCCCACTTGTCTAATAGAGTCTGAAAGACCTCCGGGTGTAGAGCCCATACACTTTCTTGAATGGTGTGTCGACTGAGTAAGTCCGCTTCCTAGTTTAGGACTCCCAGAACGAACACTGCGGACAAGGCTGGATGATGAAGTTCTGCCCACTTTAGTATGTGACTTACCTCCTTCATTGCTTTTCGGCTGCGAGTTCCTACCTGATTGTTGAACTACGCTACCACCGTCACATTGTCCAAGCGGATCTGGTCTGGTTTTCCCTGAAGAATGTCCTTTTCCTGAATCAGTGCCATGTATATGGCCCAAAGTTCCAATATATTTATTGGCAGGCAACTTTCTTCCTTGGTCCATTGCCCCTGAAAACACAACCTTCCTGACACTGCTCCCCAGCCCTGGAGACTGGCGTCTGTCATCAGAATTTCCCAAACTGATATCCAAAAGGGTATCCCCTTGTCCAGATGTGATGTTTGTAGCCACCAGGCTAATGACCTCCTTATTTCTATCGTAAGAACCATAGTCTGTGTTTTTATTGTCTGATACAACCATTTCATTTGGCAAGAATCAGACGCTGCAGAGGCCTCGAGTGGAATTGTGCATACTCCACCATGTCGAAAGTTGACACCATCAAACCCATCACGCGCATTGCTGCATGAATGGATACCTTTTGACACTGTAACAAGTCAGGAATCCTTGACTGAACCTTGGATATCTTGTACAGAGGTAAAATTACTCTCTGAAGACCTGAATCCAGTACAGCCCCCAAGTGAGTCATCCGTTGTGACGGAACCAGAGACGATTTTCCCAATTTATGAGCCACCCGTTGTTCTGCAGAAACGTTATTGTCTGTTGAAGATGATGTAAGAGCAATTCCTGTGTCCTTGCCAGGATTAAATGATCATCGAGGTATGGAAATATTCTTATCCCCTGCTGGCAGAGATAAGCTGCCATTACCACCATAATCTTGGTAAATACTCTGGGAGCTGTGGCTAACCCAAAAGCTAGGGCCTGGAACTGAAAATGCTGTTGGAGGATAGCGAACCTGAGATAGCACTGATGGAACAGTGCTATAGGAACATGTAGGTAAGCATCCTGTATATCCAGGGATACCATATAATCCCCTGGCTCCATGGCCAAAATGATGGAACGTAGCGTCTCCATGTGAAACCGAGGTATTCAAATGTATTTGTTCAGTACTTTGAGATTGAGAATAGGCCAAAATGGCCCATTCGGCTCCTGAACTAAAAACAGGTTGGAGTAAAAACCCTGTCCTCGTTGTGTAGGAGGAACTGGAATGACTACTCCTGAGTGAAGCAATTTCTGAACTGCCTCTAACAAAGCCCTGGCCTTCGTCTCTACCTGGTACAAAAAAACCTTCGAGGAGGGTGCTTCTTGAAGGCAAAAACATAACCTAGAGATACTGCTTCCTGCACCCAGGCATCTGTTGTAGACTGCTGTCAGATCTGTGCAAAGTGAAGAAGTCGGCCCCCCACCCTGGGGTCTCCCAGGTGGAGGCCTACCACATCAGGCTGATGGCTTATTATCTATTTTCCCAACCGGTCCTTTGGTAGCTCAATGCTTTTTAGTCTTATCAGACTTGTTGTATTGGGGCTGCTTGCCATCACTTTTTCCTTTATCTTTTCCTTGAGACTGATAGGGCAGAAAAGCCGGAACTTTAGGTTTGAAATTGTATGTGGAAGGAAACTTGACCTTCTTGGAGTCTGCTTCTGACTCAAGAATATCTGTCAATTCTTTACCAAAAATAATATCTCCAGAAAAAGGCAAAGATTCCAAAACCTTCTTAGGTTCTGAATCAGCTTTCCACATACGTAGCCAAACTGCTCTGCGAGCAGCTATTGTTGAAGCTGATGCCCTGGAGGCAATAGTACCCATATCCAATGCTGCTTCTTCCAATAACATTGCAGCCTGTTTTATATGAGCTATATGGGATTTTTGCTCTCTAGAAGCTATTGAAAAATCTCCCTCCAATGCATCAGCCCAGGCGGCCACTGCCTTTGCCATCCAAGCTGAAGCCATGGCTGGCCTTATGACTGCCCCAGACAGGGAAAAAATGTTTTTTAGAAAACCATCTACTCTCCTATCCGTGACATCCTTTAATGATGTTGAAGGCAAACATCCCCTGCTGGTAGAGGATAATTGGAATTCCATTTCTTAGGAATTCTAAACTTCTTATTGAGCGTAGCCCAAGCCTCTTCCATAATTTCCGTCAGCTGATCTGACCCTGGAAACTCAGTCTAAACTGTTTTGGGACATTTAAACCCTGGTTGCCTTGGTTTATAACACAGGCTCTGCTGAATCCTCTAAGGATAGAATGGCTTTCATTGCTTTAATTAACTCAGCTATATCCACTGAGCTGAGACCTTCCTCCTCCTCTTCATATGCCAAAGTAGAATTTATTGAGTTTTAATTTCCGATGAATCCTCATCTGCATCATGTGCATCCTGTGAGGGTGAAGATTTACTTACCACCGTCTTATCAGCTTGTTTCTTTGAGAGGTTGCTGCTGGAAGTGATACCATAGGTGAGGTGCTGCATGTAAGGGTTAATAGTGTAACCTATCCCTGGTACAGGAGTTGGAGGAATTATCCGTTCAGCTACAGTATACTGGATAAAGTCTGTGAAAACATAGCCCAAGGTGGATCCATCTGCACCTGAATCTGCCTTGTATTTTTCATTAACCCCTGGTGAAAGCTAAAACAATTTGCACACAAGCCATCCTGAACCAGATCATGAGAGGATAACACAGCTTTGCAAGACAAACATGATATGAGTGTTGCTGTGCTGTGAGTGTACCTTCCTCACCTTTGCCGCTCTTAGACATGATAAATAATCAACACTTCCATAGTGTACTACACAATTTGTGACTGTAATCACTTTAAACTTCTTAAAGTGACATACAATCCGACCCTACCCATGCACCAGCATTGAGGATTGGAATAAACAAACTGACAGAAATTTAGTAAAGTCAGCAATCACACTAGCAGTCAGTCACATGTTATACATTAGTATAATAAGCAATATGAGCATATCATCAACTACAACTACATTTTAAGTATGTAGGAGAACATATTATTGCATCATGTTTAAACAGATCGAACGTATTCAGATGCAATGCGAAAGAAACAACAGTAAATGTATACAGACTCATATGCAATAGGCACTTATCTAACTACAAAGAAATATAAGTAGGCGCTAGTGTACTGGCTATGAGACAATGATGATATTAATACTGACTGCAGCTTCACTTATTCGAGGTGCTGAGCCTCAAAAAACACTAAAATTATAATAAAAACCACAAAGAGAAGCGCTGTCACTAGAAGTATTAATATATTTTATTAAAATAACCTTAATCACATTATTAAGAATTATAAGAAAACCTAAACATCATGTGACTTTAAAAAATACCTTGGCAGCAAAACATCAATCATTTAAAAATGTAGCAATTCGTATTCCTCACTGAGGACCTCCTTTGGAACAATGTATCAATCTACCCTCTAAATGATATATAGTAACTCTTGTAGTTAAAAGGAATTCCTTAAGATAAGCTCCATGCGTGGGCTAATTGAAACACTTGAGACCATATACTGGTTGAGGGTTTGAGAGTTCATCCGTGGTGCGTATAGGAATTATTCACATTAATATTATCCGCTCAATTATTTGTGAGATCCTTATTAGCCCTTAATTCCCAATGATGCCGTCCAGAATTGACAAGCTTTTCTTAAGGAAGCTTATATTAGCACAATAACAGATTAAGCATACACCGCTATTTGGAAGTCTGTTATTATGCTTAACCCACCTTATGCAGTATGACAACAGTTACTTTATGTCCGTAGAGCGCCGGCTGCCCACTCTTGGATACTGCAATAAGATGAACAGGGCTTGTAGGTGATAATAGATGGAGCGCTCACAATCTCATTCAGAGCGGCATGAACATTCAAACACTATAACGCTCTCTCACCACATTCCATAAGGCTTCGTCAGGAACATGCTGTTGGCTGTCATGAGCTGAATGTCCGTTTGGTGCGGTCAGCCAAGTGCCGAGCAAGTGCTGGGTGAGACACTGAGCGGCGGAGGCCGTCAGGGATGTGCTGCTGGAATCAGTCTCTGTTTGTAATGGTCAGCAGGATGCCGGGCAGAATGTCGGGCAGTGTAACCGGACGGGATGCTTGACGCGTTTTTCAGCCTCAATCCTGGGGCTGTTTCCTCAGAAGTACCTTGATACATTGTTCCAAAGGAGGTCCTCAGTGAGGAATACGAATTGCTACTTATCTAACTATTCGTACTCAAAAGGTAGATAGAGACTTAGGGGGTCATTACGAGTTAATCGTAGCTGTGCTACATTTAGCACAGTTACGATCATGTTTCCAGACATGCGGGGCGCACAGGGCTAGTCCGCCCCGCATGTCAGTGCCCCCCGCACAAATACAAAAGCATCGCACAGAGGCGATGTCTTTGTATCTGTGGAGTAACTCCCGGCCAGAGCAGCTCCTGCGGCTGGCCGGGAGTTGTGTGTCGCTACCGCTGGTCGCAGCGGCTGCGTGAGACGTCACGCAGCCGCAGCGCCATGCCCCCCCCCCAACGGTCCGGCCACGCCTCTGTCTCAGAGGCGATCACTGGGCACCAACGACTGCCATGCGCCGGCGCACTGCGGCGCTGGCGCATGTGCAGTTCCGTCCCGATCGCTGCGCTACGACAAACTGCAGCAAGCGATCGGGTCGGAATGACCCCCTTAGTGCTGTATAACTCGTACTCAGTAGAGTGGGATACAGGGAGACTCACCTCGCTTCCAACACCGATCAATACGTTAGCGAACGCTGAGTGGATCCCGACGCTACTAGTGTACACTGCCACTCCATGAACCTATAGTGAACACAGACGTTCAGTGAACCCGGATGCACCAGTCACACAGCCGCCTATGCTGCGACTGGGTCCAATATGTGTACAGCGTCTGAGATGGAAGCGGGAAACAGTTCTTGGAGGGAGACTCAGAGGAATCTGGTCATGAACAAGGGGAGGGGCAACCAGGGGAGCATCTGACTCCCCACTGCTGACATCAACACTACGGATCGTGGCCTCATTCTATTCCTGGAGCCTCTGAAACCTAAGGCCTAGCGCTGGTGCACCCGAGGTGGCAGCCGCGTCAGTGACCACAGACTGGTAACGTCTGCTGGACCTGCTAGTATATCCGACACAGACACCCGCCGAAACAGCACTGTACTCATGGGTAAGCATTGTCGCAACTCGGCGGAGAGTTGTTGGAGCGACTCTTTCTAAGGTACGTATAAGACGCTGTTTAGAAAGAACACTCGAAAAATATTAAGACTATAAAAATAAAATAAGAAAGCTTAGGGCTGCTAAAAACCAGCAGCCCTCTGACCATGGTCTGGCTTCAGCCGCACCAAACAAAAAACTGATTTGCCTGAGCAAGGAGGCAGAGATATATGGACGGGCCCATTGCATGCTGGGAGGCCAGAAAAGCTTTGACCGATTGGTGCAAATCCGCTGTCGCTTCATCATATCCCATTGCTATCCTGTGGATAACCTGTGGACCATGCCGGAGAAATACATGCAAATCTATAAAAGCAGTAACTTAAGTGGGCTTTCCATGGTCTTATATAGCAGTGATGTGCGGTGAGGTAAATGGTTCAGGAGACACGTCACTGCTATATAGTCACCATTGTCATTGTTATAAAAATATTTATTTCCAGTACTGATAATGCTATTTATTTATTTTTCTACTCTGACCCTGATGTTGTACACTGCTCACTTGCCCGTTTGTGTCTTGTACGGAAACAAGTTGTTGGGTCAACAGTCTGGAGTATCCACTTGGCTCTCCTGCATCCATGATGGAGCTTAATGTGGTACCCTGGCACCTTACAGTTGAAATGCAGCTACAGTGGATCTTCATTCTTCTCAGACAATGACTCCACAAGCTTATCCACCTCAGGCTGTAGAAGAGAGGCTAGCCAGTAAAATTACATAACGTGATATCCCTAATAAATAGAATAAGCAAGTAGATTTATTAAAGCGTCTGTAAGTGGACATACAGTAAGTCATGCAGGACACTGCATGGACACCATACTGATCATCATACATATGGCAAGCAACTTGACACAAATGGAAAATGACAAATACAAGACAGTAGTTTGCAATACATAGTAAATAGGCAATGGGCAATAAATGTTAGGAATAGTAAAATAAGCTTCTTTACCTTAACATCTGCAGCACTTCTTTGGCTGTGACTAGGGAAAATGCAGCTTCTCAATTGCTTCAATACTATAGATTCGAAACACGCAATAACCTTCACAAAAAACACACATAATGAAACAGCACAACAGAATAATACTCAGCACACTAGCAAAAACTCCAGACTGATCATTTACTTTAAAGTGAAACCAATATTTTTTCATTGGTGTACTCTTGCTAGATGGTTACTGCATGTACTTGTAATCTACAGTAGGCAAAAGTAATAGGATTAGCATCTAATTCTGCTCTTTCTTGATTCAATAGCTTTGACTTTCCAGTGATAGGACACAATAAACACAGTTCCACTTCCAGTAGCACAACTATCTTCTGCACTATCTCAGTGCCAAAGTGCACATTAATCAGTTTATAATTCTCTCACAATATGCTAATAGAATCAGTCACTGGTTCAGTAGTAGCTTAAACAGGACATATATCAAACTGTCAGCATATTCAGATCATACTTTCCTACCTGACCCTCTCCATGAGGGAGAAAATGCTCTGTTTCTGGACTTTCCTGGTAATGTATGATTGCCATCACCTGTGGTGAAACACCTTTCTTATCAATTAACTAGCTCACCACAGGTGATGGCAATCATACATTACCAGGAAAGTCCAGGAACAGAGCATTTTCTCCCTCATGGAGAGGGTCAGGTAGGCAAGTATGATTCAGATCTCTTGCTCAGTCTCTTGTAAATGTTAGTTTATCTGTACTTTCAATACACTTTCAATATACTGTACTTTCATTAAGCTCTCAGAATGCTTTCAGTAGGCTTTCAATATGTTTTCTATCTGCTCTCAATAGGCATGCAACAGGGACATCTCGCTGTAACTCACACAGCCTCCACAGATCTCTGCTGCATCCAGTGGCAGACATAAAGAGTAGTGGACCAAAGATGCAACAATATGTAGTGCCCCTCCCTCCCTTTGGCGCATGCCCAAACAATGTGGCCTGGTCTCATTGAGAAGGGGTGTGGCCACACAATAGTATCCCCAACTCAAAGTACACCACCACAGTAGTGCAACCTTATTCACATTACACCAAAAAGAAGTACTGCTTATACACATTACACCACACAGTAGAGCTCTTATAAACTTTATGACACACAGTAGTACTTCATATACACCTTACATTACGAAGTAGTGCTCCCTATACACCTTATGCCACACAGTAGAGTTCCATATACACATTACCCCACACAGTAATTCCCCTTTTGCACATTTCACCACAAAATAATAACCCTTATACACTTTATGCCACACATTTGTGCCCCTTATACACTTTATGCCACACAGTAGAGCTCGTTATACACATTATGCCACAGAGTAATGCCCCTTATAAACATTACACCACACAGTCATGCTCCTTATACATGTTATGCCACACAGCAGTGTTCCTTACACACCTTAAGCCACCCAGTAGTGCTCCTTATGCACATTATGCCACACAGTACCACTCCTTACACATTACACCACACTGTAGTGCTCCTTATACACATTATGCCACCGCTAGTTCCTCCACTGGCTGCATTTCCCCAATGCTGTCATACTGTCCTCCACATCTTAGACTTATGGTGGGTACACACTGGCCGATATATCGGCCATTCTCTTGAACGGCCGATATATTGTGGGTCCGTCGGCCAGTGTGTACAGCTGATATGTCTGTGAACTCTGTTGTTCACAGACGTATCGTGTCGGCCCCATAGCACAGCCGACGGGCAATATATCTACCAATATATTGGCGCATCGCTGTGTGTGTACTGGCGGTCGGCCGACCGCCCGTACACATGCTGCGGCAGCCGGCGGTGACAGCTGAACAGGTCGGGCGTGTGTACACGCCCGCCCAGTTCATGACATCAGTCCCTGATGGATCGGACAGTGTGTATGCTCAACACACTGCCCGATCCGTCCATAAATATATCTGCTGATCAATTGATTGGCAGATATATCTACCAGTGTGTACCCACCTTTACTATGCTGTGGTCTCCGCCGGGTGCTGGGCAGAGATCAGAGAAGCATTGAGCTTCCCTGCAGTTTCTGCACCGATGTTCGGGTTGCGCCATCCTCCATGGAGAAGTGGGAAGCGGAGCTTTTTGATCCTTCATGAATTGCATTCACCATACTAAAGTATGGTGAAGCGATTCAGCCACGGAGCGGACATGCCACTGGAGAAGTCAGGAACTTCTCCACGGTATCCCGCTCTGTGAATAGCCCAAAGCAGGGAAAAGTCCTGTTTTCCGCAAAACAGGGCTTTTCTCTGCTACATGAATAGACCCCTAAATCCTGATATACCTAAGAAAATTATCAACAGAGGAGCTCTAGTACTTTTTGCAACTATCAACATTTAATTCATACTGTGTTGTTAGCCCCTCATTTCATTAGAACTGTACCTTTTTAGGTTTGTGCTACGAGAAATTATGAGGCTTGTCCAAAGCTGATAATGTAAAGATTATGCATTGCCACACATAGGGCTGATCATTAGTTGCATGCTGATGCGACTGCTTTACTGTCTTTTGCAGCAGTTACACCTGCGACTATATGCTAATGCTAATATCAGCCCTTCCCCTGGCATACGTATGAATGTGTAACTGAGATAGCTGCCCACTTTGAGCATCTTTTGACGGTGAAATCTTGCTTGGTGTGTTTTTATTACACCATCAGAATTTGCACTAGTCCTGTGGTAGGTGCAGTTTATCCATCTGAGTATGGCCTCCAATGTAAGCAATTTAACAACAGAGTTCATTACCAATAAATTTCCAATACTTTTCACACATATTATACATAAGCGTCTCAATGACAATTGTGCCTCTATCCATGCACACAGTGTAATATAAGGCCCGTATAATGCAAGCGTTTTTAAGGATGCTCATGAACACACAGTAACACAGCTGCATGCAACCCTGTGAACATCAGCATTGGGTGCAACTTAGAATCAGGTCCATAAAGAGTGTATAACAGAGAATGTAGGTTGAACAATATACATACAAAGCTTCCCATCTGTTTTACCCATTTCGTGACTGTATCCTACCCTATCTGGTAAACCTGTCAGTAGAAAAAGTAACATCACCACAATCCTAAATACCCCCCATACTGTATGGAGGTGGTCACACCCCCTACCATTTTATTGCTCTGGGACCTAGCCCCTTAAGAGCAAGCAATCAGCTGCTAATGAGCTTTCAGAAGTCATTTCCCTCCTGAGTTTTTGTAAATTCCTCTAATTAGATGTCCAGCTACCTCCTATTTTGATGTGATCTCCATGTGGAGCTGCAAAAGGTGTTGATGTTCACACTTTAGTAGTTTCACAAATAAACCATTGCAAACAGATGCTGGAGCACAAGATGTCAAAGTTTTGTATGAAGTCACATTATAATATTTCCTGTCAATCTTTAGCCTTCAGGTTCAAGCACTAACTAATAATGGCTCAACTTATACACTACATATGATAGTTGCCAACTGTCACTGATTTACTATGATGTAATTGTGTCGCAGAATGATACTGGGGCTGATTCAGAGTCATACGCAAAGTGGCCATAGGTGTGGCTTGGAAATTAATGTGGATCTCTGTCCTTATTCAGAGTCAGCTACTGTATATCTATGCAGCTGCATCGTCCTAAACACCCGCGTTTGAAAATATGTCAGCACTATCAACTTGCATTTGAAACAGAGTTATCCGTGGTGCAATAGATCCATTGGAAGTTACCCAGTCAGCCAACTTTAGATTATTCTTACTATTAATAACTCACTGAGGAACCAAAAGTTAACATACCTGTACAATCATGTGTTTCATTCTTTTAAATTTGTCAAAAGCAGTTGCAGTGTCCCCTCACAAATGTTCCACATAAAGACATTGGTAAATGTAATTTCTTATCGTTTAATGCGACCACAATCTAGAGATCAACATTTCAATTTTACTTAGAAATTGTCATCAGGATTTCTAAGTAAAATTGAAACGTTGATCACTAGATTGTGGTCGCATTAAACTTCTTCCACTCGAGTCCCGCACATTGGATATATTGCTTATACCCTCTGGAAAGTGAGGGCACCGGGGGCAGTTACCACTCAACATACTGGAGTGCCAGACCTGATCTACATTTTATATATATATATATATATATATATATATATTACAATTCCTTAGACAAGTTTTACAATTACTGTTTATGGTTAGAAGCAAATATGCCACATTCAGCACATACTAGGCACAGCAAGATAATTTACACCTACTGTTCGTGCTTACTCAGTGATAAAGATCACACTGTGGATAGGTCTGCTGTTCAGTGCAGCTAATTAATATTGACAGTGATGAAACATCTTCAACAGTCTGTGTCTGTCCCTATGCGTATCTCCACTGAATTAGACCAAAGAGGTCTAAGCAGATGGTTTTGATGGAATACCTTTGCTGTATAGTCCAATTGCTGTGCACAATATATGTTATTGTTAGTAGAGTGTCTGTTACATTTCCAGGTAGTACAAATGCAAGTAGTACTAATGCTTCTCTTAGTAAAAGCAATACTGCTGGATGAAAATTTGTAACAACTATACCACATCCCTCCAATTTGGCAATATGCTCTGATAGCGGCCAATCAATGAACATCAATTAAAGTAAATTAAAATAAATAGTAAAGATCAAACTTTTTACTAAACATTTTATAAATTAAAAAAATGTTTTTGTAAAGTGCTCAAATAGTAGCCCTACAGTCTGTGAATAGTTTGAGTGTTTTCATATATAGATGTGGCTGCAGCAGAGATATCACAATCAACTTGATGCTGACAGCTGCTGTATCTTCAGCTAGTAGGAAATAAATGTAATTTACGCATGTTTATGTATGTTTCAGATGCTCAGTCAGATTTAATTGCTTCGATATTTGATAAGACGAGCACTGTTAAATTGAAGGATACTATATGTACTGTTCAGGCACTGATACTGAAAGTACTTTATATAGGGACAGCTTAGCTTACCACCATTTTCTTCAGAATCGGCTCTGCAACCCTTGTTCTCTGGAATCAAATCCTGAAAAGGAGCTTAATCATTACATTGGGGTAATTCAGAGTTGATCGCAGCAGCAAATTTGTTAGCAGAGAGTGGGTGGGTTATATTGTTTCTGTGCAGGGTAAATACTGGCTGCTTTATTTTTACACTGCAATTTAGATTTCAGTTTGAACTCCCAAATCTAACTCTCTCTGCACATGTTATATCTGCCCCCTCTGCAGTGCCCATGGTTTTGTCCAACTGCTAACAAATTTGCTGAGTCCCCTTTTACACATTACGGCAGGTAGAGTCACGAAAGAGAGAGAGAGGAGGGAGAGAAAGATAGGATTGGGAGGGAGAGAGAAAGAAAGGTGGCAGGTAGAGAGAGAGAGAGAGAGAGAGAGAGAGATAGAGAGAGTGGTGCGAAGGAGACAGAGAGAGGGGGGAGAGATGGAAGAGGGTTAGAGATGCTGTGGCTTAATTTACATGAGCTGCGGCAAACAGCAGCAGTGGTGCAAGTAGAAAAAATGTCTTATAGGCACTGTGTGTGTGCGCGCACCAAAAAAAATGGACGTGGCCAAATGCCAATAGGCGGGGGCCAGATACACATATGACCCCAATAGTGCCAGATATACATTGCCCCCACAGTGCCAGATATACATTGCCCCCACAGTGCCAGATATACAATTTCCCCACAGTGCCAGATATACAATGCCCCCACAGTGCCAGATATACATTGCCCACAGTGCCAGATATACATTGCCCACACAGTGCCAGATATACATTGCCCCCACAGTGCCAGATATACATTGTCCCCACAGTGCCAGATATACAATGCCCCCACAGTGCCAGATATACATTGCCCACAGTGCCAGATATACATTGCCCACACAGTGCCAGATATACATTGCCCCCACAGTGCCAGATATACATTGTCCCCACAGTGCCAGATATACAATGCCCCCACAGTGCCAGATATATTTTGCCCCCCTGTGCCAGATATACAATGCCCCACTGTGCCAGATATACAATGCACCCCTGTGCCAGATATACATTGCCCCACTGTGTGCTCATTGCCCCCCCACCCCTTACCACTGGCTCTGTTTCTTCTGTGTGAGGCGAGGAGAGAGCAGCGCCTCCACTGCCCCTCAATTCTCTTTGATGCCCGGTCTCAATCTCCAGCGGCAGCGGCGGCAGGGTCAATCTGAAATGAGGCGCTGGTTCATTAGCCAATCAGAGCTCGCGGACCGGCAGCCAATCAGGAGCTGCGGCTGCCGGTCCGCGAGCTCTGATTGGCTAGCAAACCGGTGCCAGATTGACCCCGCCGCCGCTGGAGAGTGAGACCAGGCATCAAAGAGAATTGAGGGGCAGGAGAGGCACTGCGCTCTCCTCTCCTCACCTGTGGGCGGGATGTACTAACCTCCCCCGCCGCATTATTTGGCTTTTCTCAGCGCTCTTTGGGCGGGATGTACTAACCTCCCCCGCCGTGTTATTTGGCTTTTATCAGCGCTCTTTGTATAATCTTTGTGGCTACTGGTCACCGCACCGCTGCCCGGCGCTAGTTGTTGCTCCCCCATGCTCTCCGTCTTCATTCTCCTCTCTGTCAGCTGCCTGCCAGGAAGCTGTGACAAGTGCGCATGCGCAGCTGACAGGGGGAGCGCAGCGCTAACCAAGCTCTACAGAGAGTGGAGGAATCAGGGGCCGCTGCGGTGATGAAGCGGATGGCAGCAGAGCCGGGCAGCAGAGCGGTGACCAGTAGCCACGAAGATAATTCAAAGAGCCTGAGAAAAGCCAAATAACCCGGCGGGAGAGGTTAGTACATCCCCCCCCGCTGTATGGTGGACGGCCTGGCGGTAGGGCGTACCGGCTGGGAATTTCTTACCGGTACGCCGTAACGCCCCATACCGCCATACTTGCAATGCTGAACAGCAGCCACTAGGCTCCAGTACCTGGAAGTCCCTCTGTAGGAGGGGGTAGAGCACATGGGGGAGAGACATGCACACAGGTACCTATGTAATGGTGGCAATAGTGCACTCACTCCAGCGGCCAGTCAGAGTGGATGCGGATGGTGCGCCCACAGTGCAAATGCGCTGTGTGCTAAGCACCATCCATCCACACCTAGTTACGGCCCTGGCCAAGAGGAGGTGGATTCAGAGGAACGAACACTGAAAGAGCTATTAAATAGATAGGTTGAGATCCAAGAAAGGGCTGTGCTCTGAAGACCTAGGGACTGTAGTGTTTGTATGAGAAGAAAGTGGTCAACAGTTTCAAAAGCAGCATATAGATCAAGTAGAATAAGAAGTGAGTAGTGGACTTTAGCTTTAGTAGTGACCAGATCATTCACTACCTTAGTCAATGATGTTTCTTTGGAGTGTTGGACACGAAAGCCTGACTGAAGTGGGTCTAATAAGTTGTGTGCATTAAGAAAGTGTGTGAGATGAGTGTTGGCAAGTCTCTCAAGCAGCTTGGAAGGGCATGAGAGCTAAGAAAATGAGATTTATGGTAAGAACTTACCGTTGTTAAATCTCTTTCTGAAAGGTAAGTATTAAAATGGGTGCAATGGGTGCGGTCTGGGCCCCCCCTGGACCCAGGGGGCCGTGTGCACCACACCCATTGCACCCATTATAGAAAAACCAATGGGCCAGGGTCTGCTTGTGAGCAGGCCAGCCACGTGCAGTTCTCTTCACGTAGATACGGAGAGCCCATACCACATCCAAAGACCGCTCTTTGGAAGACAAGTCAGGAGGGGCAAAGGCCGGAATCACGATCTCCTGATTAAGGTGTAATGAAGACACCACCATAGGCAAGTACCCAGGACGCGTTCTAAGAACCGCCCGGTCACGGTGAAAAATTAGATATGGGGACCTACAAGACAAGGCACCCAGATCCGACACCCGTCTAGCAGAGGCAATAGCCAGCAGAAACAATACCTTAAGAGAAAGCCACTTAAGGTCTGCAGATTCAAGGGGCTCAAACGAAGACTCTTGCAATGCCTCTAGAACCACCGACAAGTCCCAAGGAGCCACAGGCGGGACATAAGGAGGTTGAATCCACAACACACCCTGAGTGAACGTATGAACATCAGGTAAAGTCGCAATTTTTCTCTGGAACCAAACCGACAAGGCAGAAATATGAACCTTGATGGAGGCCAGATGAAGGCCCAAGTCAAGGCCCTGTTGTAGAAAAGCCAAATAGTTTGGCTGTACTAAACTTGTAAGTGTCATGATTATTAGTGGCACACCAAGCAAAGTAAGAATTCCAGACCCTATGATAAATCAGAGCAGAAGCCGGTTTCCAGGCCTTCAACATAGTTTGAATGACCGCCTCAGAAATTCTCTTGGCCCTCAAGACGGAAGCTTCAAGAGCCACGCCGTCAAAGCCAGCTGGGCCAGATCCTGGTAGACATGAGGGCCCTGAACGAGGAGGTCTGGTCGTTGTGGAAGCAGAAGAGGACGCTCGAACGATAGACCCTGAAGGTCTGAGAACCAGTGCCATCTGGGCCACGCTGGAGCGTTCAGAAGTAGGATTCCTCCTTCTTGCTTGAATTTCCTTAGTACTCTGGGCAGGAGTGACACCAGAGGGAACACGTAGGGCAGCCAAAAGTTCCATGGAATTGCCAGTGCATCCACGAATGCTGCTTGAGGATCCCTTGTCCTTGCTCTGAAGACCGGAACCTTGTGATTGTGTTGAGACGCCATAAGGTCCACATCTGGCAGGCCCCACTTGTCCACTAGGAGTTGAAATACTTCTGGATGGAGGCTCCACACTCCAGCGTGTACGTCCTGATGCCTGAGGAAGTCCGCTTCCCAGTTTAGGACCCCCGGAATGAACACTGCCGATATGGCTGGCAGATGGCATTCTGCTCACTGAAGAATTCTTGATACTTCCCTCATTGCCATGCGGCTGCGAGTGCCGCCTTGATGATTTATGTACGCCACCGTGGTGGCGTTGTCCAATTGTACTTGAACAGGTCTGTTCTGTATTAAATGCTGGGCCAAGTTCAGAGCATTGAACACTGCCCGCCGTTCCAGAATATTTATCGGGAGTAGAGACTTCTCCTTGGTCCACCGATCCCTGAAGGGAGTGTTGCTCCAACACCGCGCCCCAGCCTCTCAGACTGGCATCCGTCGTCAGAAGGACCCAGTTGGAGATCCAGAAGGGACGACCCCTGCTCAATCGTTGGTCCTGAAACCACCAGCTCAGTGACAGACGGACCTCCGGAGACAAGGAGAGCATGTGAGACCTGATGCGGTGAGGCAGGCCATCCCACTTGGCAAGAATCAATTTCTGTAGAGGGCGGGAATGGAATTGAGCGTACTCCACCATGTCAAAAGCCGACACCATGAGACCTAGCACTTGCATCGCTGAATGTATCGACACTTGCAGATGAGATAAGAAGTATCGAATCCTGTCCTGAAGTTTCCTGTCCGCTGGTTGTGAGTGTCTAACAACGCCCCCAGGTCCATCATGCTCTGAGCAGGGACCAGGGAGAATTTCTTCTAGTTGATGAGCCACCCATGGGCTTGCAGAAACTGGACCGTCAGATCCAGATGGCGTAGGAGAATTTCTGGGGAATTCACCAGGATCAACACGTCGTCCAGATACGGCAGGATCCTGACACCTTGAAGGCGGAGTACAGCCGTCATTACCGCCATGACCTTGGTGAAGACTTGCGGAGCCGTGGTCAAACCAAAAGGTAATGCCTGAAATTGGTAATGGAGGTTGCCAACCGCAAACCTCAGGTACTGCTGATGCGACACTGCAATGGGAATATGCAGGTAAGCATCCTGTATGTCCAGGGAGACCATATAATCCCCAGGTTCCAAGGCCAGAACAATAGAGCGAAGAGTTTCCATACGAAACTTGGAGACCCTCACAAATTTGTTCAAGGACTTGAGGTTGAGAATGGGACGAGAGGACCCATTCGGTTTCGGGACTAGGAACAGCGGTGAGTAGTACCCCTTGCCTTTCTGAGCCAGAGGCACCTGTACTACCACTCCTGTGTCCAGGAGAGACTGTACCAGCTAATAAAGACTTTTTGCCTTCACCTGATCCGAAGGGACGTCTGTCAGGGAAAATCGATGAGGGGGACGATTCTTGAAGGATATGGAGTAACCTCGAGTGACGACTTCCCGTACCCAGGCATCGGAAGTGGTCTTCAACCATTTCTGGGTAAATCCAAGAAGTCAGCCCCCCACCCTGGGATCCCCCAGAGGGAGGCCCGCCCCGTCATGCAGCAAGCTTGTCAGTTTTGGAAGCAGAATGACGGGCAGCCCAGGCTCGTTTAGGTTTGGGCTTAGTGGGTTTGAAGTGCGAGCCCGTTTCGGGTACGCCTGACCCTTTGCTTTTCCTGAAGGACGATAGGAGCGAAAGATAGTGCTCTTAGCCTTCGGCACAGAAGGAGCAGTACTAGGTAGACAAGCTGTTTTAGCAGAGGCTAAGTCAGCCACTATCTTATTGAGGTCTTCTCCGAAAAGAATGTCTCCCTTAAAAGGGAGCACCTCCAGGGTTTTCTTAGAGTCTAGATCTACAGACCAGGACCACAACCAGAGAATCCTACTGTATGCCCTTGCTGTCCCTCTCTCTGTCACTTTTCCTGTCCCTCTGTCACTCTCCCTATCACTAAGTCCCTACTGTCACTCTGTCACTCTCCCTGAATTTTGTCTCATTCCATATGGCATAATGTGAATTTCGGCTTATTTTGTGTGCTGTAATGTGAATTTCGTCTCATTCTGTGTGCTATAATGTGAATTTTGCCTCATTCTGTGTGCTATAATGTGAATTTTGGCTCATTCGTTGTGCTATAATGTGAATTTCGGTTCATTGTGTGTGCTATAATGTGAATTTCGGCTCATTCTGTGTGGTGTAATGTGAATTTCGGCTCATTCTGTGTGCTATACTATGAATTTCGGCTCATTCTGTGTGCTATAATGTGAATTTCGGCTCATTCTGTTTACTATAATGTGAATTTCGGCTCATTCCATATGCTATGATGTGAATTTTTCGGGTCATACCGTGTGCTATAATGTGAATTTCGTCTCATACCGTGTGCTATAATGTGAATTTCGGCTCATTCCATGAGCTATAATGTGAATTTCGGCTCATTCCATGTGCTATAATGTGAATTTTCGGCTCATACCGTGTGGTATAATGTGAATTTTTGCCGGCTCATACCGTGTGGTATAATGTGAAAGGGCCACCAGTACTAGATAGGAAAAGGGGTCCTACTATTGTGGTGTATAAGGGGTATATGGTGTGGTAAACTACACGCCCTCTTTTGAGTGACCACGCCCCCTTTTCCAGAGCGCACGTCGAATTACAACCTTCACTTTTCCATACTCCCACTTAAAAATTTCCACTTCAACCACTGTATATACAGTATATATATATATATATATATATAGTATAAATACAGCACTGATCACGCACCCATATCAGTAGCCCCCATCACACCCCCACAACCCTTACGGAAGTACACAATAGGCCCTTCGAAAAATTTCAGCTCCAGGCCCATGAGGACCTTAATCTGGCACTGATCAGAACAACTTTCCTCCAACCATCCAACTGACCAACCGCCCAACTTGTCTGTTCAACTAAAACTGTGCCCCACACACCAACCAATTTTTTTTCATCAGACCAGCCAACAGCCAACTTTTTTAGCACACCATCCAACTTCTCTCCAACTTGTGATGTCACAGTGTCTGCCTGCTTCTGCATGTTTGGAATAAATAATGGGTTGTTTTTTTAAAGAAAAAAACTTTTGCATGTTTTTTTAATAAAACTGGGCAATTTTTTTTTTAAATAACAGTGAAGGATTTGGACAGGGGGCAGGTAACTGTAAGGGCTAGGGGTGCTGGGTAACAAAGGGGGTAGAATACAGGGAGGGGACACTATGGTGCTGTTGCCAGATCTCTTAAATATTTCAAAGCAGCTTTTGCTTCAGCCTGTCTTCAACATGAAATCAAAATGATCCTGGTGATAATAAACAGCACCCCTGTACCTTTTAAGGACGTTTTCATTAGAGATGAGCGGGTTCGGTTTCTCTGAATCCGAACCCGCCAGAACTTCATGTTTTTTTTCACGAGTCCGAGCGACTCGGATCTTCCCGCCTTGCTCGGTTAACCCGAGCGCGCCCGAACGTCATCATGACGCTGTCGGATTCTCGCGAGGCTCGGATTCTATCGCGAGACTCGGATTCTATATAAGGAGCCGCGCGTCGCCGCCATTTTCACACGTGCATTGAGATTGATAGGGAGAGGACGTGGCTGGCGTCCTCTCCGTTTAGACACTTGATTTACTAATTTTGGGGAGCATTAGGAGTACTCAGTAGTGTACAGTGCAGAGTTTTGCTGATAGTGACCAGTGACCACCACTTTTATTTATAATCCGTTCTCTGCCTGAAAAAAGCGATACACAGCACACAGTGACTCAGTCACATACATACCATATCTGTGTGCACTGCTCAGGCTCAGGCCAGTGTGCTGCATCATCTATATATATTATATATCTGTCTGACTGCTCAGCTCACACAGCATATAATTGTGGGGGAGACTGGGGAGCACTACTGCAGTGCCAGTTATAGGTTATAGCAGGAGCCAGGAGTACATAATATTATATTAAAATTAAACAGTGCACACTTTTGCTGCAGGAGTGCCACTGCCAGTGTGACTAGTGACCAGTGACCTGACCACCAGTATATAATATTAGTAGTATACTATCTCTTTATCAACCAGTCTATATTAGCAGCAGACACAGTACAGTGCGGTAGTTCACGGCTGTGGCTACCTCTGTGTCGGCACTCGGCAGCCCGTCCATAATTGTATATACCAGTGACCTAACCGTGGTTTTTTTTTCTTTCTTTATACATACATACTAGTTACGAGTATACTATCTCTTTATCAACCAGTCTATATATTAGCAGCAGACACAGTACAGTGCGGTAGTTCACGGCTGTGGCTACCTCTGTGTCGGCACTCGGCAGCCCGTCCATAATTGTATATACCAGTGACCTAACCGTGGTTTTTTTTTCTTTCTTTATACATACATACTAGTTACGAGTATACTATCTCTTTATCAACCAGTCTATATATTATCAGCAGACACAGTACAGTGCGGTAGTTCACGGCTGTGGCTACCTCTGTGTCGGCACTCGGCAGCCCGTCCATAATTGTATATACCAGTGACCTAACCGTGGTTTTTTTTTCTTTCTTTATACATACATACTAGTTACGAGTATACTATCTCTTTATCAACCAGTCTATATATTAGCAGCAGACACAGTACAGTGCGGTAGTTCACGGCTGTGGCTACCTCTGTGTCGGCACTCGGCAGCCCGTCCATAATTGTATATACCACCTAACCGTGGTTTTTTTTTCTTTCTTTATACATACATACTAGTTACGAGTATACTATCTCTTTATCAACCAGTCTATATATTAGCAGCAGACACAGTACAGTGCGGTAGTTCACGGCTGTGGCTACCTCTGTGTCGGCACTCGGCAGCCCGTCCATAATTGTATATACCAGTGACCTAACCGTGGTTTTTTTTTCTTTCTTTATACATACATACTAGTTACGAGTATACTATCTCTTTATCAACCAGTCTATATATTAGCAGCAGACACAGTACAGTGCGGTAGTTCACGGCTGTGGCTACCTCTGTGTCGGCACTCGGCAGCCCGTCCATAATTGTATATACCAGTGACCTAACCGTGGTTTTTTTTTCTTTCTTTATACATACATACTAGTTACGAGTATACTATCTCTTTATCAACCAGTCTATATATTAGCAGCAGACACAGTACAGTGCGGTAGTTCACGGCTGTGGCTACCTCTGTGTCGGCACTCGGCAGCCCGTCCATAATTGTATACTAGTATCCAATCCATCCATCTCCATTGTTTACCTGAGGTGCCTTTTAGTTGTGCCTATTAAAATATGGAGAACAAAAATGCCACTCCTAGATGGGCCCGGTGTTTGTGTCGGCCACTAGGGTCGCTAATCTTACTCACACAGCTACCTCATTGCGCCTCTTTTTTTCTTTGCGTCATGTGCTGTTTGGGGAGGGTTTTTTGGAAGGGACATCCTGCGTGACACTGCAGTGCCACTCCTAGATGGGCCCGGTGTTTGTGTCGGCCACTAGGGTCGCTTATCTTACTCACACAGCGACCTCGGTGCAAATTTTAGGACTAAAAATAATATTGTGAGGTGTGAGGTATTCAGAATAGACTGAAAATGAGTGTAAATTATGGTTTTTGAGGTTAATAATACTTTGGGATCAAAATGACCCCCAAATTCTATGATTTAAGCTGTTTTTTAGTGTTTTTGGAAAAAAACACCCGAATCCAAAACACACCCGAATCCGACAAAAATAATTCGGTGAGGTTTTGCCAAAACGCGTTCGAACCCAAAACACGGCCGCGGAACCGAACCCAAAACCAAAACACAAAACCCGAAAAATTTCAGGCGCTCATCTCTAGTTTTCATCAGCTGAGTTTACCGTAACTGTAATGTAGGCAACCATGACCTTTTACCCATATAATGGACTTTGAGGACTAAAGACACTAGTTAGTTGGAGCTCTGCATCCTATCAGTTTGTTTATTGGACCCGGCACGTGCTGGACCACCTCAGTATCCACTCCTGCTCAGCCCCACTCTCCTTTCTGGGCAGCCCCGCCCCTCTCTGTTGCCCCTCCCCTCTCAATGGCTGATTTGTGCATTTTTTAAAGTAAAAACATATTAAGCAAAGGAATTTCAAAGGAATTAAACGCAAAATGCAAAACGAGTGGGAAAAAGGGTGTATTCGGGGTAATTTGAGGCCTTTTTATCTTTTAAACCACAAAATGTAATAGTAATTATTGTACCAGTTAAGCTAATTGAAAACTTCAAAATGTTTAATTAGTCACTGGGGTGGGGTGGGGGGGGGGGGGGGGGGGGGGGTTAGCAAGGGGGTTTAAAGCAAGAATTTTTACCTTTAAATTATTTTTCCCACCTTTTCACAACCTCAGGAGGGCACGCAATTGTTTTCTGATTGCTTCAATGCGAGTTTGTAATTGGACTGCAAAATAAATAAGCAAATTTGCAGCTAAAGGACCTAATTCAGAGATGGACGCTATTGCTTCGAATTCAAAATCGGGCGATTATTGGCCACATGCGCATGCGTTATGAATGCAGAGTGCATGTGCTTGTAGAGCAATGCATCCACAAGTAGCGTAGGCTGGAAATACAGCTGCAAAACGTCCACAACTGGAAACTAAGAGAAAAGGGTGAAACAGGATATTAACCAGGGTGTGCCAACATTTGCACTGCATAGGGGTGTATATATCTGTAATGTGGGTTTGCATACATTAATAACTGGCACAGAAGCTGGAGTCAAGCGGGAAGATTTGCAATGCGTTTTCTGAGTAACTCCTGGACGTCCTCTATTTCCTAGCTTCCACAATGCATACTTTCACAATATCGATGTTAGAGAAAGACTGCACGTCGTCTATTAGTGCAAGTAATTTGCCTTTCTAATCAATGTTAATTGGTCTCTTAGCATTGTTTTTTGTCCCGTACTGGTTTTTCGTTTTTATTTCTCTTACGTCCTAGAGGATACTGGGGTCCACATTAGTACCATGGGGTATAGACGGGTCCAGTGGCGGATTTAGTGGGGGCACCAAGGCACGTGCCCCCCCTGTCATTTTAATTGATTTTTTGGATTGACAGCGCCACTGTGCGCACCCGCCCCCGGCACCCGACATGTCCCCCTCCTCCCCTGTCACCTGCTGCTGCTGCTGCTCTGCCCACGTGTGTTCCTCCTCCTGATTGGCTCCCTGGAGAAATGTGACATGTAGTCAGTGCAGAGGAGCCGAGCAGGAGGAGGAGCTTCACAGATCCAGCCCGCCGCCACCGCTGAGGGACAGCGCAACGCCGCCGCCGCTGGGGATCTCTACTACCGATCTGCGGCGTGGTGCTGTGCTCCCCACTGACACCACGCCGTGTACGCTGTGTAGTGAAAGTGTACTACTCACACTCTCACTCTTAGCCGGCGGCGCCGATCCTCCCCTTCCTAATAACCAAAGGGAACCTGGCGCCCGCACGTAATGTGAAGACATCACGCCATCCGCTGCAGCTGTCTTCTCCTGTACCCTTAGGACCTGTACCCGCCGTGCGCTGTCGGCTCCTTCCAGTCCTCGGGTACCAGCCAGTGGGGCAAACCTGCTGTAAGGTATTTGCTACAAAATAATTAGTGCCTTGACTATGATATAATACTACAAGTGCGTGGACTGTAATATAATGCTACAAGTGCCTGTAATATAATGCTACAATGCACTTTATTATAGTCCATGCACTTGTAGAATTATATTATATCCCATGCATTGTAGCATTATATTACAGGCACTTGTAGCATTATATTACAGTCCACGCACTTGTAGTATTATAGTAAATGTGATGCCGGGAGGGAGGGATATTGTCAGGGAATGCTTCATTATTTAGATTATTTTGAATAAGAAAGCATCGTTTTTTGAAAATAGTACGTACAGTAACATCATGTGTATATAATATATAGTATGTACAGTAACATCATGTGTATATAATATATATATTTTTCTTTCCTGAAACAAATGTTTTGTCCCTGTATCTCCACCTCAACCCCCTCACCCTCCCTGTATCTCCACCTCAGTGTCCCTGTCCTCATCCTGTAACTCCCCCCTCAGCGCCCTTACTCTCACCCTCCCTGTATCTCCCCCTCAGCACTCCTACCCTCACCCTCGCTGTATCTCCCCTTCTGCATCTTTACCCTCACCCTCCCTGTAACTCCCCCTCAGAGCACTCACCCTCTCTGTAACTACCCTCAGCGCCCTTACCCTTACCCTCCCCGTATCTCCCCCTCAATGCCCTTACCCTCACCCTTCCTGTGACTCTCACTAAGCATCCTCACCCACTCGATACTCACATTGAGCACTTGACCACACACCCTCACACATTGGTCACACCCACTGAAACTTGGTCATGCCCACTCCACTTCTAACTCCACCCCTCCTTGATAACACAAACACTTATGGTGCTCCCCCCTGTAATTTTTTTCTGGATCCTCCCCTGGACGGGTCCACTAGGAGCCATGGGCACTTTAAGAAATTGATAGTGTGGGCTGGCTTCTCCCTCTATGCCCCTCCTACCAGACTCAGTTTAGAAATTGTGCCCGGAGGAGCCGATCACACTTGGGAAGCTCCTGAAGAGTTTTCTGCATTTATTTTCTTCTTTATTGTTTTCAGGCAGGTCTGGATGGCACCAGACTGCCTGCTTCGTGGGACTTAGGGGGAGGGGGAACGGCCCAACCTCCCTAGGGTTAATGATCCCGCTCCCCGCTGACAGGACACTGAGCTCCTGAGGGTTCTATTCGCAAGCCCCACCATGGAGAGCAAACAGACCTGCAGCACGCCGCCACCCCTAACAGAGCCAGAAGTCAGTAGAGTGGTGAGTAAGTGGCCAGCGTCCCGGTTAGCGGGTCGCTGGCTGTAATGGCGGCACAAGGGTTGGAGCGCAGCGCTGACATGCAGGCTGCGTTCTAGGCTTTAGAGACACTGTAGTGACCGCTGTGAGGGGTGAGCTGATACCACACTGGCAACGCACTACTGGGGTTTTAACCCACTGTAGAAAGGAATAATTACCTCAGCCAGTATAAAAACCCGGGAAGATTGCGCGCCATTAAGGGGGCGGGGCTTCACTCTGAGTGGATCTGGCAGCTCATCATCCCCATTTTCCATCTGCAGATATACACAGGCAGATTGACAGGGAAGTACAGCTCCTCCACAAGGACTCCAGAACACCTCAGCGGTACCAAGGGGTCATAGCGCGGGGGGGGGGGGGAGCAATATTTGGTGTACTAAGCCATATTAAGGGTACTTAGTTTGCGACCCAGCTAAACTGGTTATTTAACATTGTAACATAGTAACATAGTATATGAAGGTTGAAAAAAGACAATTTGTCTATCAAGTTCAACCTATTTGTGGTCTCCTATGCAGGATTATTTTGGTCTAAATTTTGTCTGATGCTGATGTCAGCCGTTGTGTTTTATTCCTCTTTTCTCTAACGTCCTAGAGGATGCTGGGACTCCGTAAGGACCATGGGGATAGACGGGCTCCACACAGGGCCGGATTAACAATGGGGCGGATGGAGCTGCAGCTCCAGGCCCCCCATTGAAAATAGGCCCACAGGCTCCAATTCAATGCAGCCAGTGATGACAGGAAGAAATATTCCTGTCATCACCAGCAGCACAGCTCCCTCACCTCCCAGCTGCTCAGTAACCTCCATCACAAACCAGCTGGGCGAAGCTCCGAGTTCCGACCACGAAACTGGCTGGCTGCACCTGCCTCTGAATCTTCCGAGTCTCCGCCCCCTGACCCGTCCGAGGCTCCGCCCCATACTGCTGAAGCTCCGCCCCCGATGTACTGTAGAACTGGCTTCCTCTTCACCATGTACCCTGTCAGAAGAGCAAGGTAGGTGGTGGGGTGGTGTCAGAACATCAGTACATATATAATGTACAGTAACAGGACAGGGACAATAGGTTAAATAATTATATTATAGAGGAGGAGGCAGGAAGCTCAAGTTATATAAATATATAAAGGGGGGATAGTTTGCATAGGTTAAATAAACATATAAGGGGGAACAGGCCCACAAGTTCAATATAAAGGGGGTCAGGAGGTGCAATTAAAATATAAAAGGGGTAATGTGGTTATAGCGTAAATAAATATATATAACTGGGGCAAGGGACAACATAAATATGTAAGGGCTCATGTGGCATAAATTAATAAAAGCACATCTTAATATCTTATTTAAGATGAGAGTAGCATAAGTAAATATACTAGGGGGGCGGGCACAAGGTAAATAAATACATAGGGGGGAGGTACAAGTTAAATTAATATATAAGAGGGGATGGCACTAGTTTATAAGGGGGTACAGGAGGCACAATTTAAATAAATATAAATGGGGGTGCAGGTAGCAGAAAATTATTATTGGGGGGGCGCAGGGGCAGTCTATGGGGGCTTGCTGCATGTGTTAAGGCCCGTACACACTGGCAGACAGACCCGCGATGTATCGGCTGTTCAAGAGAACGGCCGATATATCGCGGGTCCGTCGGCCAGTGTGTACGACCGATACGTCTGTGAACTCCGTCGTTCACAGACGTATCGCTTCGGGCCCGCAGCACAGCCGACGGCTAATATATCTACCGATATATTGGCGCGTCGCTGTGTGTGTACGGGCGGTCGGCCGACCGCCCGTACACATGCTGCTGCGGTGGCCGGCGGTGATTGACAGCTGAACTGGGCGGGTGTGTGTACACGCCCGCCCAGTTCCTGACGTCAGTCCCCGACAGATCGGGCAGTGTGTATGCTCAACACACTGCCCGATCCGTCCATAGATATATCTGCTGATCAGTTGATCGGCAGATATATCTTTCCAGTGTAAAGCCACCTTAAGACTCATAAGGGGAGATTCAAATGTTTGAAAAGTCAGTTGGGTGTCTGTTTTTTCCTATCTAATAGACAGGACAGACACCCAACTGACTTTTCAAACATTTGAATATCCCCCATAGACTGTGTTTCTTCCACAAGTTTTATGGTGATTTTCTTTAAACCAGGCTGCTGTTGCTGTTGGTTAATGTAGGGTGAGCCTGGTATTGCTTATGTCATAAATGGATTGATAATCTGAAAGTGTATTATAGAGGGGAGGAGCTCTCTCCTATTAAAGGTCATTTATGTGTCATAAAATTATAGATGACTCCATTTATTCACAGCACTGAGGTTGTGGGTTTGATTCCCACCATGTGTCTGTGTGGAGTTTGTATATTCTTCCCTTGTGTGGGTTTCCTCCGGGTACTCCGATTTCCTCCCACAGGTTGTTTCCTGACATAAATTAACCTTTGTGTGTAAGTGTGTGCGTGTACAGTACATGAGGTAGGGAATATAGAGTGTAAGTTCCACTGGGGCCAGGACTGATATGAATGGCCCGATATTCTCTGTAAAGTGCTGCGGAATATGTGTGCGCTATATAAATAACTGATAATGATAATAATAATAATTTTTCTTTGCCAGCAAATGCAGTTCAGTGGTGGTTTTATACAGTGAGATACTAAAATCATTTTATTCTGTGATCTAAGGTGGTCATTCAGAGTTGATCGCTAGCTGCTTTCGTTCGCAGCGCAGCGATCAGGCAAAAAATCGGCACTTCTGCACATGCGTATGCGGCGCAATGCGCACTCGCGTCGTACTATTACAACAAAGGATGTAGTTTCACACAAGGTCTAGCGAAGCTTTTCAGTCGCACTGCTGGCCGCAGAGTGATTGACAGGAAAAGGGCATTTCTGGGTGTCAATTGAACGTTTTCAGGGAGTGAGCGGAAAAACGAAGGCGTGCCAGATAAAAACGCAGGCGTGGCTGGAGAAATGTAGGCGTGGCTGACCGAACGCAGGGCATGTTTGTGACGTCAAAACAGGAACTAAATAGTCTGAAGTGATCGTAAGCTAGGAGTAAGTCTCGAGCTACTCAGAAACTGCACAAAATTATTTTGTAGCCGCTCTGCGATCCTTTCGTTCGCACTTCTGCTAAGCTAAGATAAACTCCCAGTGGGAGGCGGCATAGCGTTTGCACGGCTGCTAAAAGCAGAAGCGAGCGAACAACTCGGAATGACCACCTAAGTAATAGCAGTAAGGTGAATGTGACATATATTAATAATACAATGTAGAGCCATAGTTATTGTTGAAGTGCTGTGATAGGTAGCAATAGCCCACTTTAATCTACACTGCTGCTTGTCACATTTTCGTCTCGCCCTATGGTATTGGCCTGCCCCCTCCCAAGCCTAGAGCACCATAGTATGGAGGGCACAGCCCTGTGCCCTTAGCCATCGGCGGAAAAAATGTTCCAGCCTGTGCTGGACTTATCTTCTAGGTCAGAGGCAGCCTGGGATTCCCTCAGACACTCCTCCCACTCTCCCGTCTCCTCCTTTTTTGCATTGAGCAGGAAAACACACTACAGTGCGAGGTGTGCTGTGTATGATGGCGGGGAGCACAGGCTATGGATTGATAGCTACCCCCCCACCCCAACACTTGTAGTTCAAATAGTCATAAACTGCTCACCTGTACTGTGTCTGGGCATAGAAAGAGTGAATTACCAGAGAAAGACCAATGGTAATGCATTTACCTAATTTGTGTTTCCAGAGTGGGCTTATTTAATAACCAGTATTATAGCATTCCTGCAGACTTTGAAAGAATAGTTTTCAAGGAGCTCCATTTTCTTATTTCCCTTATTTTTCACAGTGGCTGCGCAGCCTGCAGGGGTAGTGTGGGCAGACATGGAAACATGTGAGGAGCAGCTGCAATACCGTAGACCTGCTCTGTCTGGCATTTACTGAACGCTGCAGCTGTAAAGTAAGGTGGGTAAAGGAGGAGAGGACGGGCCAGAAAGTGAGGGATAGCTCAGAGCAATGGAGGAGAGGAGGTGCCGGAGTATGAGGGATAGAGCAGGTGATGGAGGAGAGCATGGGGCTGGAGTGTGAGGGAAGGAGCAGGTGATGGGGGAGAGAAGGTGCCGGAGTATGAGGGATGGAGCAAGTGATGGAGGAGATGGAGGGCTGGAGTATGAGGGAAGGAGCAGGTGATGGAGGAGAAGAGGGGCCGGAGTATGAGGGATGGAGGAGAGGATGGGGCCGGAGTGTGAGAGATAGAGCAGGGTGATGGAGTAGAGGATGGGGCCATAGTGTGAGGGATAGAGCAGGGTGATGGAGGAGAGGATGGGGCCGGAGTATGAGGGAAAGAGCAAGTGATGGAGGAGAGGATGGGGCCGGAGTATGAGGGAAAGAGCAAGTGATGGAGGAGAGGATGGGGCCGGAGTATGAGGGAAGGAGCAGGTGATGGAGGAGAGGAGGGGCCGGAGTGTGAGAGATAGAGCAGGGTGACGGAGGAGGATGGGGCTGGAGTGTGAGGGAAGGAGCAGAGTGATGGAGGAGAGGATGGGGCCGGAGTATGAGGGATGGAGCAGGTAATGGAGGAGAGGATGGGGCTGGAGTGTGAGGGAAGGAGCAGAGTGATGGAGGAGAGGATGGGGCCGGAGTATGAGGGAAGGAGCAGGTGATGGAGGAGAGGATGGGGCTGGAGTGTGAGGGATAGAGCAGGTGATGGGGGAGAGAAGGTGCCGGAGTGTGAGGGATGGAGCAGAGTGAGGAGAGGGGGAGCCAGAATGTGAGGGAAGGAGCAGAGTGATGGAGGAGAGGATGGGGCCAGAGTATGAGGGATGGAGCAGGTAATGGAGGAGAAGATGGGGCTGGAGTGTGAGGGAAGGAGCAGAGTGATGGAGGAGAGGATGGGGCCGGAGTATGAGGGAAGGAGCAGGTGATGGAGGAGAGGATGGGGCTGGAGTGTGAGGGATGGAGCAGGTGATGGGGGAGAGAAGGTGCCGGAGTGTGAGGGATGGAGCAGAGTGAGGAGAGGGGGAGCCAGAATGTGAGGGAAGGAGCAGAGTGATGGTGGAGAGGAGGTGCCGGAGGCCGTAGGGGGGTATGCGGGTAATGAGGCAAAGTCTCAGCTTTAGTACATTTTTATATGCCATCAGACCATCCAGATGCCCCTTACATGCCTTCAGGTGCATTCATATATCCATATATGTCATCACACACTTCCACATGCCCCTTATTGTATATACCATTAACCCAACCCCTGCTCTGTGGAAAGGCTTGTCTTTTTTAAGTGCTGCTTGGATTTCTAAGTGTGAGTTTTAAACAGCAAAAAGGTGAACTCTGATTAATCTCTGTCTATCCATATAGGGCTAGTAATATTGTGAGAGAAAGTTAATCTGAATCTGATTGTTTGTATCTATACTGTTTCTTTTTTGTTTTAATATATCTGTACTGGGTTTTTTTGGAGGGGAAAAAAAAAGTGTGAGGTGAAAAGTCAGAGGGGTTAACTCAGGTGTGAGTAATCAGGAGGAGGAGGGGCTGATTAAAGCAGCTGGCTGAGCCTATATAAGCAGTGATTAGACTCTTTGGAGTGTGCTCTGTGGAAAGGCTTTTCTTTTTTAAGTGCTGCTTGGATTTCTAAGTGTGAGTTTTTAACAGCAAAAAGGTGAACTCTGATTAATCTCTGTCTATCCATATAGGGCTAGTAATATTGTGAGAGAAAGTTAATCTGAATCTGATTGTTTGTATCTATACTGTTTCTTTTTTGTTTTAATATATCTGTACTGGGTTTTTTTGGAGGGAAAAAAAAAGTGTGAGGTGAAAAGCCAGAGGGGTTAACTCAGGTGTGAGTAATCAGGAGGAGGAGGGGCTGATTAAAGCAGCTGGCTGAGCCTATATAAGCAGTGATTAGACTCTTTGGAGCGTGCTCTGTGGAAAGGCTTGTCTTTTTTAAGTGCTGCTTGGATTTCTAAGTGTGAGTTTTAAACAGCAAAAAGGTAAGTTAGAATACAGAAAAAGGTGAGTTTTATAATACACAATCAGGAACACACATTTGCAGTACCATTAAACTTCTGGTGAGGCTGCAAGGGGCTGACCTTGTGAGTGAGTGAGAGGGTCTCTTACTTGGAGTAGCAGAGGGGCTGTGATTGTGCGTGTGTGAGGGGCATTTTTTTTTTTTTTGCAGGAGCTGGAAGCCGAGTGAAAAGGAGGTGCAGTGAGCTGGAACAACTGCATCTGCTAAGTGGAGTATAGGTGCTGCAGGAGAGAGTACTACGGCTGCATAAAAGTGAAGGACCAAGACCCGCACAAAGATAGATAAGTATAAGCCAGCTTAATTATTGTATAAGTGAGATTGTTTGTCTTCTACTTTTTATTTTTGCTGTTTTTTCTTTGAGAGTAACAGGGAGTTAGACCTTACAAACAATATGGGAGGGGCTGTGATTGGGGACCTCACTCAGTGCATGTCGTGCAAGATGTATGCACACCTGGAGCTACCGGCCCAGTGTGATTACATCTGCACGAGGTGTGTGCGAACTGTTGCCCTGGAAGCCCAGGTAACTGATCTAGAGCAAACCGTTACGCGACTGAGGGAGATTCACAATCTCGAGCGTAGTTTAGACAGAACGGTGGAGGAGTTGCGGGAGGGGTCACTGGTAGAACAGGATGATGATCAGGTAGCCAGTTGGGTCACAGTTAGAAGGAAGAAAAAGAGGGGGAGGCTCGACATCTCCGAACTATCAAACCCGAACAAATTTGCCCGATTGGACGAGGAATCGGAGGATGATAGTGAAGAAATGACGTGCCGGAGGAGACTGCTCCCTCTAGCATCCAGAGGAGCGGTCCCTCTGGCGCGGTTGGGATAAAAGATAGAGAGGTACCTAGTCAGATGGTGGTGGTAGGGGATTCTGTCATCAGGAAGGCAGATAGGGCAATCTGCTACCGGGACCGTGATCGCCGTACAGTCTGTTGTCTCCCGGGTGCTCAGGTACGGCACATCGCGGACCGGGTAGATAGATTGTTGGGAGGGGCTGGGAAAGACCCGGCGGTCTTGGTGCACGTTGGCACCAATGACAAAGTTAGCGGAAGGTGGGATGTCCTTAAGAAAGACTATAGGGACTTAGGAAAGAAACTTAAGGCAAGGACATCTAAGGTAATATTCTCGGAATTATTACCCGTGCCACGCGCTAGTCCAGGGAGGCAGAGGGAGATTAGGGAGGTAAATGTGTGGCTTAGGGATTGGTGCAGGAAAGAGGGGTTTGTGTTCCTGGAACACTGGGCGGACTTCTCAGTCAGGCGCCATCTCTTTTGTCGTGACGGATTGCACCTGAATGAGGAGGGGGCAGCGGTGCTGGGGGGAAGGATGGTTAGAAGGTTGGAGGAGATTTTAAACTAGGAGCCTGGGGGGAGGGTTTAGCTAGAAACTACGGGTCATGCAGTGAGAATAGTGGGGATGGCGGTAGTAAACGAAATGGGGGAGAAGTTGGGGGGAGGGTAAGAGCAGGCGGTAAGGTTACTAACATGGGTACTAAAAGAGATTTTACCAAAGCACTAACCAATGACGATTACAGGTCATCATTGCTACATAAGGTGAAAGATGTCCCTAACGCAAGGGAAAATACTTATCTTAGTTGTATGTATGTAAACGCCAGAAGCATTACTGGTAAAAAGGGTGAACTAGAAATACTTGCAGCAAGCAAACAGTATGATATTATAGGCATTACTGAAACTTGGTGGGATGAATCTCATGATTGGACAGTCAATCTGGAGGGCTATACACTGTTTAGGAGAGACAGACTAAATAAAAATGGTGGAGGGGTGTGTCTTTACGTAAAGCCGTTTTTAAAACCTGATATACGGGAAGATATTCAGGAGGGGACTGTAGACACTGTCGAGACATTATGGGTAGAAATTGCATGTGGGGAAAAAGGAATAAAAAAGTTAGTATTGGGTGTATGCTATAGGCCGCCTGGTATCAACGCATCTGATGAAGAATTGTTACTAAAGCAAATTGAAAGAGCAGCAGGAGTAGGAGACATAGTAGTGATTGGAGATTTTAACTATCCAGAGATAAACTGGAAAAACGATTCATGTGGTACTGCTAGGGGAAATATGTTTTTAAACACACTTAATGATAACTACTTAGTCCAACTAATTGAGGAACCAACTAGGTACAATGCAATCTTAGACCTGGTATTAACAAACAATGGGGATTTGGTATCAGGTATTATAGTAGGGGAACCCATAGGAAACAGCGACCACAATATGGTCACATTCAATATCAGTTTCTACAAGCAGCCCTATACTGGCTCAACTAGGACTCTAAACTTTAGCAAAGCAAATTTTGAAAAGATGAGGGTATTTTTCAGGGATATTGAATGGGAAGGTTTGTTTTCAGGAAAAAATACTACGGAGAAATGGGAGGTACTAAAATTCCTGCTAGCTAAAAATACACTCAAATTTATTCCTATGAGTAGCAAAAAAAGGAATAAAAATCATAAACCGATGTGGCTTAACAAAAAGATTAAGGAACTTATGGGCAAGAAAAGGCGAGCATTTAAAAAAATACAAATCTGACGGGGAAGCAGAGTCATTTCAGCACTATAAGGAATGTAACAAAATTTGCAAAAAGGAAATAAGAGCGGCTAAAGTAGAAACTGAAAAACTAATAGCAAAGGAAAGCAAAGCGAATCCCAAAAAATTATTTAAATACATTAATAGCAAGAGATTAAAGAAGGAGAGTATAGGCCCTTTAAAAGACAAGTTGGGAGTCTTAAGCAAAAATGATAATGACATAGCGGACACACTAAATGAGTTTTTTTCAACAGTATTCACTAGAGAGGACCCATTTCAGGGACTGACACACAATCTCAATAATGAGAATATCCCACTGATAGGTACTTATTTAAGCGAGGAAGTAGTCTGTGACCGATTAAAACATTTAAAGATTAATAAATCACCAGGGCCCGATGGTATTCACCCAAGGGTTCTAATGGAGCTTCACTCTGAACTGGCAAAACCGCTATCTTTGATCTTTAAGGATTCAGTTATATCAGGTATCTTAACCATTACTGGTTAAGATACAATTTAATGACACAAACATACAGGCACAAACACCCCTTACTCTCAGATACCACTTACTGATACAGATTCCCCTTACTAACACAGATTCCACTTACTGACACAAATGCACTGACAGAGGCACACTTACTGACACAGGCACGCTAACTGATACAAACACACTTACTGACACAAACAGCCCTTACAGACATAGACACCCTTACTGACACAAACACCCTTACTGACACAGACACCCCTTACTGACACAAACACACTTACATAAACAGACACCCCTTATTGACACGGACATCCACTACAGATAGCACTTACTAACACAGACACCCCTTCCTGATACAGATTCCACTTGCTGACAAACATACTGCCAGTCACACTTACTGACACACTTTTTGACACAGATACCCCTTACTGACAGACACCACTTACTGGCAGGCAGACACACACACACACACACACACACACACACACACCACAGATAAACTTACTGACACAGACACCACTTAAATATGGGAGAGGAGACCCCAGGGCCTGGTGTATGCTGCAACTCGCCGGGTTTTGCACACCTGCTTTGATCTGACATTCATGGAGGCAGGGGCAGATTGGGATGGAAAACCAGCCAGGGACATTTCTGAAGTAGCCCTAAATAGGGGGTAGAGTCTATGAGGGGACGAGGCCCATGTGGACCTTAATCTGGCACTGGCTTCACAGGAGACATGGGCACTTTAAGAAAGAACTTGACTCTGGGTGTGCACTGGCTCCTCCCTCTATGCCCCTCCTCCAGACCTCAGTTTGAGACGGTGCCCAGAGGCAGATGGGTGCACTGCAGGGAGCTCTCCTGAGTTTCCTGCTAAGAAAGTAAAAGAATTCTCAGGGAGTATCCTTTCCCTAATGGGGCCAGGATATGATGGGAATCTTCCCTTAGGGTGTACAAGGCATTGACACGTTTACCCAAAAAGGTAACGCTGACTTTACAGCTATCCTCAGGGATCCTGCAGATAGCATGCAGTAAAAGTACTTTGAAGTCCATTTACACACATTCTGGTACACTATTCAGACCGGCGATTGTGTCGGCATGGGTTTATAGCGCTGTAGCAGCGTAGACAGATATCTTATCAGCGGAGATTGAAACCCTAGATAAGGATACCATGTTATTGTCCCTAGTATATATATATATATATATATATATATATATGTATATATATGTATATATATATAAATAAACGTATATATATTTATATGTAAAAGTTGTTGTCTTATATATATATATATATATATATATATATAAGACATGCCCAAAGAGACGTTAGTCTACTGGGTTCTAGAGTCAACGCTATGTCGATTTCTGCTAGACGTGTCCTGTGGCACATGCAATGGACAGGTGATGCCGACTAAAGGAGGCATATGGAGTTGTTGCCTTACAAGGGTGAGGAATTGTTCGGAGAGGGCCTCTCGGATCTCGTCTCCACGGCTACGGCAGGTAAATCAAATTTTTTGCCATATATTCCTCACAATCTAAGAAAGCGCCTCATTATGAAATGCAGTCCTTTCGTTCCAATAAAAACAAGAGAGCACGTGGTTCGTCCTTTCTTGCCAGAGGTAAGGGCAGAGGGAAAAAGCTGCACAACACAGCTAGTTCCCAGGAACAGAAGTCCTCCCCGGCCTCTGCTAAATCCACCGCATGACGCTGGGGCTCCCCTGAGGGAGTCAGCTCCTGTGGGGGCACGTCTTCGACTGTTCAGCCACGTCTGGGTCCACTCACAGGTAGATTCATGGGCAATAGAAATTGTTTCCCAGGGTTACAAGCTGGAATTCGAAGAAGTGCCTTCTCGCCCGGTTTTCAAATCGGCCCCACCGAAACAACCCCTGGAAAGGGAGATAGTGTTACATGTGATTCAAAAATTGTGTCTGCAACAAGTGGTGGTAGGGGTTCCCCTGCTTCAAAGAGGGCAGGTGTACTACTCAACTCTGTTTGCGGTTCCGAAACCGGACGGTTTGGTCAGACCATTTTAAATTTAAAACCCCTGAACCTTTACTTAAAACGGTTCAAGTTCAAGATGGAATCACTCAGGGCGGTCATCGCCAGCCTAGAAGGGGGAGATTTTTTGGTATCTCTGGACATAAAGGATGCATACCTGCATGTCCCCATATATCCTCCTCATCAGGCGTACCTGAGATTTGCGGTACATGATTGTCATTACCAATTTCAGACGTTGCCGTTTGGGCTTTCCACGGGCCCGAGAATTTTCACCAAGGTAATGGCGGAAATGATGGTGCTCCTGCGCAAGCAGTGTTAGGCGCCGGGGTCCGCTCGTCGGTGCGGCCCGGCGCCTAGCAACCAGGGACGCCGTGCGCGTTCAGCCGCCGGCTCCCTGGCAACGCTAGACGCCGGGCGCACAGAGCCGCTCTGACCTTAGCAACAGGGACGCCACGTTCAGCCGCGTTCCCCGTTGCTGGGTCTGTCCTAAATTATCTGATTATGTGCTGGCCGTGCAGCATGCAAGCTGCACGGCATTTCCATTGATTACCCTGTCTGGATCTTGATTGGAGGGTTCCTGAATAAAGGCACCCTCAGGACTTCTTACAGACGCCGGTGATAGCTTCCTGTTTGCCTGTGTCTGCTACAGAGAGTGTCCAGTCCTGCTCAATCCGGTTGTTCCTGTCCTCAGAGATCCTGTACTCGGAAGTTTGCCATCTATTCCTGGAGTCTGACCGAGCACCTTTAACATCCTGTGGTGTTCGTGAGTCGCGGCTCAGCCGTGTGTTGCGGCTTGTCCGCTTACTGTTTATTATTTAGTTAATTTGTGTTCTGGAGCTTTTGCGGAGGATTCCGCTCCCACAGATCCACTCTGGTATCCAGCGGTGCTGGATAGGAGTAACGGATCAGTGGTTCTTTGGTTGTCCTTTTCCCTGGCGGCTAGTCCGCACATACCTTTGGTTAAAGTTAGTTAGCTTGTAACCCCTGGCCTGGTTGCTTAGTCAGAGGGCCCCTTGTTATCACCCTGTCTCGGATTTCCCTTTGTCTCCCATTAAGACCTGCGGGGGCATCGGGGTTGGGCATACATAATCCGCCCTTCGAACGCGGCTGCCATGGGCTCAAGCAACCATAGTCTCGCAAGGGATTTCTGATAACACGGGCGAGACAACGGAGTTAGGGCGCCAGGGGTTACTAGGCTCTCCTGCTCCCACAACCAGCATATCTTCCCAGTACTCAGACCTCTGCCATAAGATCTCTTCTGGTCTGGAGTACGGGAATCATAACATTATCACCGGCCCAAACAAAAGAAAAAATTTAAATTAACAGGAGTTAATTTTTTCACTTATTCAGTTGGGAGATTTTGTCGGCCTCATGAATCCCGCCGGTATTGGGCCAAATCCTGGCCAGCTTCTAGTTAGTCAGATTCAAGAACTTACTCAGATGGTTCAGGATCTGTCCCTCCGGGTGAGGTCACAGGAAGATCTGTTACGGACTTCCCCGAGGGTCATCCCTGAACCAAAAATGCATCTGCCTGACCGTTTTTCTGGGGATAGAAAACAGTTTTTTAATTTTAAAGAGTCTTGTAAACTTTATTTTCGTTTAAGACCAGTCTCCTCAGGTACGGAGGCTCAGCGGGTTGGAATTATTATTTCTCTGCTTCAGGGGGATCCTCAGATCTGGGCTTTTGGTTTAAAGACAGACGATCCGGCCTTATCGTCTGTAGACGCCTTTTTAAAATCTTTAGGGCTATTGTATGACGACCCTGATAGAGAGGCGTCCGCTGAGAGTCAGTTGCGTGCTCTTAGACAGGGTAGGAATCCCGCAGAGAATTATTGTACGGAGTTTCGCCGTTGGTCGAACGACTGTGGATGGAATGACCCAGCCCTGCGCAGTCAGTTTCGCCTCGGCTTATCTGAATCTATAAAAGACAGTCTCCTTCAGTATCCCGCTCCTGAGACTCTCGATAAACTCATGGAGCTCTCTATTAAGATAGATCGTCGGCTCAGAGAGCGGAGGGCTGAAAAAGGGGCATCTGTCGGGTCTTCTCCTTGTGTGCTTTCCATTCCTGTAGACATGGAGGAGCCTATGCAGATAGGTCTCTCCAAATTGTCTCCTGAAGAAAGAACCAGGAGGCAAAATTCTGGTCTTTGTTTATACTGTGGAGGTAAGGGACATTTTGCCCGTAGTTGTCCGAACAAATCGGGAAACTTCCTGACCAAGTGAGTTGTGAGGGGGTTCACTTTGGTCTGCAGCTCATCTCCTCAAATAATTCACTGTTAGTTCCTGCTAAAGTTTCCTTTGGCAGCCTCTGTTCCTCGGTCTCTGCTTTTGTGGACAGTGGAGCTGCAGGGAACTTTATGGATTTAACATGGGCCAAGGCCTTAGGTATCCCTCAGTTAACCTTGGGTAGGTGTGTCACCATGCATGGTTTAGATGGGAGTCCCTTGTCCAATGGGGTTATTTCTCTAGGTACACCTCCTGTTTTACTCTCGGTGGGTGCCCTGCATTCTGAAAAGATTGAGTTTTTCCTTACTCATTGTCCAGCAGTTCCTGTGGTTCTGGGTCACCCTTGGCTGGCCTTTCATAATCCCATCATTGATTGGCAGTCGGGGGAGATCTTACAATGGGGTACCATCTGTAGTAAAGAATGTATTACGCTTCCTATCCGAGTAGCTGCCGCCGTTCCTGCACCCATTCCTGAGGAATATCAGGATTTTGTCGACGTGTTTTCCAAGGGCAATGCGGATATTCTGCCTCCCCATAGGCCTTACGATTGTGCCATTGAGCTAATTCCTGGTGCCACGTTGCCTAAAGGAAGGTTATATGCATTGTCTGGTCCTGAAACTGTGGCCATGAATGAGTATGTGAAAGAAAGCCTTGGGAAAGGGTTTATCAGGCCATCTAAATCCCCATTAAGTGCAGGTTTCTTCTTCGTAGAGAAGAAGGATGGTTCACTCAGACCCTGCATTGACTTTAGAGCTTTGAATAAAATCTCAGTAAAGAATACTTACCCTCTGCCGCTGATCTCTGTCCTCTTTGATCAGCTACGTTCGGCTGTGATTTTTTCCAAAATTGACCTTAGAGGAGCATATAACCTCATCAGAATCAAGTCAGGGGATGAGTGGAAAACGGCATTCAGTACTCAATCAGGCCACTATGAGTATCTGGTTATGCCATTCGGCCTGTCAAACGCTCCGGCAGTTTTCCAGGATCTCATTAATGATGTGCTCCGTGAATTTCTTGGAAGATTCGTTGTAGTCTACTTAGACGATATTTTGATATATTCTGACTCTGAAGAACAACATGTTACCCAGGTGCGTCAGGTGCTAAAGAAATTACGTGAAAATCACCTATATGCCAAACTGGAGAAGTGTGAATTTCATGTCACGGAGGTATCCTTTTTAGGGTACATTATTTCCCCTCGGGGATTCCGTATGGAACCGAAGAAGCTCCAAGCCATCCTTAGTTGGGCGCAACCCACCAATTTAAAAGCAATTCAGCGCTTTTTAGGGTTTGCAAACTACTATAGAAGATTTATTCACTCTTTCTCTGACCTAGTTGCTCCCATTGTGGCACTTACTAAGAAGGGAGCAGATCCTACCAATTGGTCATGTGAAGCTGAGTTATCTTTTCAGGCCTTGAAACAAGCCTTTGTCTCAGCCCCTGTCCTTAGACATCCCAACCCAGAATTGCCTTTCATTGTTGAGGTTGATACCTCGGAGGTTGGAGTAGGGGCTATCCTTTCTCAGAAGGATCCAGATTCCCTTGAATTACATCCTTGTGCCTTTATGTCCAGGAAATTCTCATCTGCAGAATCCAACTACGATGTTGGTAACCGGGAATTGCTGGCTATTAAATGGGCTTTCGAGGAGTGGAGGCATTGGCTTGAAGGAGCGACCCATACCATTTCAGTTTTGACTGATCACAAAAATCTTCAATACATTGAATCTGCCAAACGACTGAATGCCCGGCAGGCTCGTTGGGCTTTATTTTTTACTCGTTTCAAATTCATTATCACCTTCAGGCCAGGTTCCAAGAATACTAAGGCAGATGCCCTGTCACGCAGTTTTCTTCCAGTTCAAGACAACAGTCCTGTTACTCCCATACTTCCGTCTTCAGTCATTCGGGCAGGCCTCACACAGGATGTATTTACCCAGTTAAAGCTGCTTCAACATCAAGCTCCTGGAAATACTCCTGCTGGTCGTCTTTTTGTCCCTGAGTTTTTGAGAGCTACTGTTTTGGCGGAGTTTCATGATAGCAAGGTTGCCGGGCATCCGGGAATCGCTAAGACTTTGGAATTAGTCTCCCGCTCAGTATGGTGGCCTGGTCTTTCCAAAGACATTAAAGAGTTTGTTTTTTCTTGTCAGGTCTGTGCACAGCATAAAGTTCCCCGTTCTTTGCCTATAGGTCAACTTATGCCCTTGAATGTTCCCCTTAGGCCATGGTCGCATATCTCCATGGATTTTGTGGTGGACCTCCCTCTGTCAGCCGGATGCCGAGTCATATGGGTGGTAGTGGACCGTTTTAGCAAGATGGCCCATTTCATTGCTCTTCCCCGATTGCCATCTGCCCAGGGATTGGCAGTCTTGTTCCTCCGCCATGTTTTCAGACTCCATGGCTTACCCACTGATATTGTCTCTGACAGGGGTCTTCTTCCATTGGCGGAGTTTGCTTATAATAATGCCTGTCATTCCTCCACCAATGTGTCTCCATTTTTTGCAGTTTTTGGTTTTCACCCCAGAGCTAATTCATTTTTTCAACATTCCTCTGTCTCCTCTCTGGCCCTGACCTCTCATCTTAAACTTATTTGGAAAAAAGTGCACCTGGCTCTCAGAAAAGCAGCATTCCGGGAAAAAAGATTTTCTGACAGACTCCGGCGGCCGTGCACTTTTAAAGTAGGAGACAGGGTGTGGTTGTCGACTCGCAACATTAAACTCCGACAAACCTCAGCCAGATTGGGTCCTAGATTTATTGGACCATTTCTCATTATCAAAAAAGTCAATCCAGTTGCTTTCCGGTTACGCTTACCAAAAACTTTACGGATCGGAAATACCTTCCATTGCTCATTGCTTAAACCTTATGTTTCGTCCAGTAGATTTCCTCGTAGAATATCTCAGGGGAGATCTCCAGTAAATGTACAGGGTCAGCAGGAGTTCTTGGTGGAGAAGGTTCTCGATTCCAAGTTGTCCCGGGGTCGGCTTTATTTTTTGGTACATTGGAGAGGTTATGGGCCAGAGGAAAGGTCTTGGGTCCTGGATGAGGACCTTCATGCCCCAAGGCTCAAAAGGGCATTTTTTCGAGAATTTCCTCAGAAACCTGGCTTTAGGGGTTCCTTGACCCCTCCTTGACCCCTCCTCAAGGGGGGGGTACTGTTAGGCGCCGGGGTCCGCTCGTCGGTGCGGCCCGGCGCCTAGCAACCAGGGACGCCGTGCGCGTTCAGCCGCCGGCTCCCTGGCAACGCTAGACGCCGGGCGCACAGAGCCGCTCTGACCTTAGCAACAGGGACGCCACGTTCAGCCGCGTTCCCCGTTGCTGGGTCTGTCCTAAATTATCTGATTATGTGCTGGCCGTGCAGCATGCAAGCTGCACGGCATTTCCATTGATTACCCTGTCTGGATCTTGATTGGAGGGTTCCTGAATAAAGGCACCCTCAGGACTTCTTACAGACGCCGGTGATAGCTTCCTGTTTGCCTGTGTCTGCTACAGAGAGTGTCCAGTCCTGCTCAATCCGGTTGTTCCTGTCCTCAGAGATCCTGTACTCGGAAGTTTGCCATCTATTCCTGGAGTCTGACCGAGCACCTTTAACATCCTGTGGTGTTCGTGAGTCGCGGCTCAGCCGTGTGTTGCGGCTTGTCCGCTTACTGTTTATTATTTAGTTAATTTGTGTTCTGGAGCTTTTGCGGAGGATTCCGCTCCCACAGATCCACTCTGGTATCCAGCGGTGCTGGATAGGAGTAACGGATCAGTGGTTCTTTGGTTGTCCTTTTCCCTGGCGGCTAGTCCGCACATACCTTTGGTTAAAGTTAGTTAGCTTGTAACCCCTGGCCTGGTTGCTTAGTCAGAGGGCCCCTTGTTATCACCCTGTCTCGGATTTCCCTTTGTCTCCCATTAAGACCTGCGGGGGCATCGGGGTTGGGCAGACATAATCCGCCCTTCGAACGCGGCTGCCATGGGCTCAAGCAACCATAGTCTCGCAAGGGATTTCTGATAACACGGGCGAGACAACGGAGTTAGGGCGCCAGGGGTTACTAGGCTCTCCTGCTCCCACAACCAGCATATCTTCCCAGTACTCAGACCTCTGCCATAAGATCTCTTCTGGTCTGGAGTACGGGAATCATAACAAGCAGGGTGTCACAATTATCCCGTACTTGGACGATCTTCTCATAAAAGCGAGATCACGGGAGAAGTTGCTGAGCAGCGTATCACTTTCACTGAATGTGTTACAGCGACACGGCTGGATTCTCAATATTCCAAAGTCGCAGCTGAATCCTACAACACGTCTGCCCTTCTTGGGCATGATTCTGGACACAGACCAGAAAAGGGTTTTTCTTCCGAAGGGAAAAGCGCAGGAACTCATGACTCTAGTCATGAACTTGTTGAAACCAAAACAACATCATTGCACTCAAGTTCTGGGAAAGATGGTGGCAACATACAAAGCCATTCCATATGGCAAGGGCCTTCCAATGGGACCTGTTGGACAAATGGTCCGGGTCGTATCTGCAATTGCGTCAGCGGATAACCCTGTCCCCCAGGGCCAGAGTATCTCTCCTCTGGTGGCTAAATAGTGCTCACCTTCTAGAGGGCCGCAGGTTCGGCATTCAGGACTGGATCCTGGTGACCACGGACGCGAGCCTCCGAGGTTGGGGAGCGGTTGCACAGGGAAGAAATTTCCAAGGACTTTGGTCAAGTCAAGAGACTTGTCTTCACATCAACATCCTGGAACTAAGGGCCATATACAACTCCCTACGTCAAGCGGAGATCTTACTTCGCAATCGACCAGTTCTGATCCAGTCAGACAACATCACTGCAGTAGCTCATGTAAACCGCCAAGGCGGCACAAGGAGCAGAGTGGCAATGGCGGAAGCCACCAGAGTTCTTCGCTGGGCGGAGAATCATGTAAGCGCTCTTTCAGCAGTGTTCATTCCGGGAATGGGCAACTGGGAAGCAGACTTCCTCAGCAGACACGCTCTGCATTCGGGAGAGGGGGGACTTCATCAGGAAGTCTTCACGCAGTTTGCAAGTCGGTGGGGACTACCCCAAATACACATGATGGCATCCCGTCTCAACAAAAAGCTACAAAGGTATTGCGCCAGGTCAAGAGACCCTCAGGCGGTAGCTGTGGACGCCCTAGTGACACCGTGGGTGTTCCAGTCGGTATATGTGTTTCCTCCTCTCCCTCTCATACCCAAGTTGTTGAGGATAATAAGAAAAAGAGGAGTGAGAACAATTCTCATTGTTCCAGATTGGCCACGAAGGACCTGGTATCTGGATCTGCAAGAAATGCTCACAGAAGATCCGTGGCCTCTTCCTCTAAGGCAGGACTTGTTACAACAAGGTCTCTGTCTGTTCCAAGACTTACCGCGGCTGCGTTTGACGGCATGACGGTTGAACGCCGGATCCTAGTGGAAAAAGGTATTCCGGATGAGGTCATTCCTACGCTAATAAAGGCTAGGAAGGACGTGACATCTAAACATTATCACCGAATATGGAGAAAATATGTTTCTTGGTGTGAGGCCAGGAATGCTCCTACGGAAGAATTCCACCTGGGCCGTTTTCTTCACTTCCTACAAACTGGAGTGAATTTGGACCTAAAATTAGGCTCCTTTAAAAGTTCAGATTTTGGCCTTATCCATTTTCTTTCAGAAGGAATTGGCCTCATTACCTGAAGTACAGACTTTTATGAAGGGTGTACTGCATATTCAGCCTTCTTTTGTACCTCCGGTGGAGCCTTGGGACCTTAATGTGGTGTTAAGTTTCCTTAAGTCTCATTGGTGTGAACCACTTAAGACAGTGGAGTTGAAATATCTCACCTGGAAGGTGGTCAATGAACCAAACTATTGTCGTGCCGGTGGCTACACGTGACTTGGAGGATTCCGAGTACCTGGATGTGGTCAGGGCTTTGAAAATGTACGTGGACCGAACGGCTAGGATCAGTAAAACAGAAGCACTGGTCGTCCTGTATGCAGCCAACAAAGTTGGCGGCCCTGCTTCAAAGCAGACTATTGGTCGCTGGATCTGTAATACGATTCAGCAGGCGCAATCTACGGCAGGATTGCAGTTACAAAAATCGGTTAAGGCCCCTTCAACTAGGAAGGTGGGCTCTTCTTGGGCGGCTGCCCGAGGGGTCTCGGCACTACAGCTGTGCCAAGCTGCTACTTGGTCGGGTTCAAACACCTTTGCAAAATTCTATAAGTTTGATACCCTGGCTGAGGAGGACCTCCTGTTTGCGTAATCAGTGCTGCAGAGTCATCCGCACTCTCCCGCCCGTTTGGGAGCTTTGGTATAATCCCCATGGTCCTTACTGAGTCCCAGCATCCTCTAGGACGTTAGAGAAAATAAGATTTTAAACCTACCGGTAAATCTATTTCTCGTAGTCCGTAGAGGATGCTGGGCGCCCGTCCCAAGTGCGGACTACTTCTGCAAGACTTGTATATAGTTATTGCTTACATAAGGGTTATGTTATAGCTCATCGGTCCTGGACTGATATTATATGGTTGCTTTCATACTGTTAACTTGGTAGTTTATCACGAGTTATATGGTGTGATTGGTGTGGCTGGTATGAATCTTGCCCTTGGATTAACAAAAATCCTTTCCTCGTACTGTCCATCTCCTCTGGGCACAGTTTCTCTAACTGAGGTCTGGAGGAGGGGCATAGAGGGAGGAGCCAGTGCACACCCAGAGTCAAGTTCTTTCTTAAAGTGCCCATGTCTCCTGTGGAGCCCGTCTATCCCCATGGTCCTTACGGAGTCCCAGCATCCTCTACGGACTACGAGAAATAGATTTACCGGTAGGTTTAAAATCTTATTTTCAAAGTAACTATAGTGCGTGACTACTCACCATAACCCTGGATATCCTTATCCATTAGGAATTTATCTAACTCATTCCTAAAGTTGTTGACTGAGTCCGCCATTACAACTACCTCAAGCAGAGAATTCCAAACACGTATTATCCTTACTGTGAAAAAACCTTTACGCCGCATTGTGCGGAATCTCCTCTCCTCTAACCTAAGCGAGTGTCCACGTGTCCTCTGTGCTGATCTTACCAAAAACAGGTCCCGCGCAAGCTCTGTGTATTGTCCCCTTTTATATTTGTAGATGTTGATTGTGTCCCCTCTTAGTCTCCTCTTTTCCAGTGTAAACATGCCTAGCCTTGCAAGCCTTTCCTCATCTTCCAGCGTCTCCATGCCCTTAATTAGTTTGGTCGCCCGCCTCTGAACCTTTTCTAGCTCCAGGATATCCTTTTTGTAGTATGGTGCCCAAAATTGCACACAGTATTCAAGATGTGGCCTCACTAGTGATTTATATAATGGGAGTATAACACTCTCGTCCCTTGCATCAATTCCCCATTTTATGGATGCTAATATCTTAATAGCCTTCTTTGCTGCAATCCTACTTTGGGTACTGCTGCTTAGTTTGCTATCTATGTAAAACCTAAGTCCTTTTCCAATACAGAATCTCCTAATATTACCCCATTTAGTATGTAGGTGTAATTTTTGTTTTTGCTACCACAGTGCATTACCTTACACTTGACTGTATTGAAATGCATTCTCCATTTGGCTGCCCATGCTTCTAGTTTAACTAAGTCGAAGAGACTCAGCATCCCCCTTCGTATTTATAACCTTACATAATTTGGTATAGTATGCAAAAATTGACACCATGCTCTCTAGACCTACTGTTAGGTCGTTAATGAAAATGTTGAACAATAGTGGTCCTAGTACAGACCCTTGTGGCACACCACTTAGCACTTCAGTCCAATTTGAAAATGATCCATTAACCACAACGCGCTGCTCCCTATTATCTAACCAATTTCTGACCCAAGTGCATATTGTGCTCCCTAGCCCTGTTTCTTTGTAGCTTATAGATAAGTTGCATGTATGGTACTGTGTCAAAAGCTTTGGTAAAGTCTAAAAAGATTACATCCACCTCCTTCCCTGATCAAGGTTCGCAATTACTGTTTCATAAAAGCCAAGTAAATTGGTTTGACATGATCTGCCCTTCACAAATCCATGTTGATTACTTTTAATGACCTTATTGACTTCAAGGAACTTCTGAATACTATCCCTTAGAATACCTTCCAATACTTTCCCCACTATAGATGTAAGACTAACTGATCTATAAGTACCCAGTTCAGCTTTACTTCCCTTTTTGAATATTGGCACAACTTCCACTATACGCCAGTCTTTGGGAACCATACCTGATATAACTTAGTCTTTAAAGGTCAAAAATAGCGGTCTTGCAAGTTCAGAGTGAAGCTCCATTAGAAACCTTGGGTGAATTCCATCGGGACCCGGTGACTTATTAATCTTTAAATTTTTTAGTCGGTCACAGACTACCTCCTCACTTAAATAGGCATTTATCAGTGGGACATTATCATTATTGAGATTGTGTGTTAGTCCCTGAATTTGGTCTTCTCTTGTAAATACCATTGAAAAAACTCATTTAGTTTGTCCGCTATGTCATTATAATTTTTGACTAAGACTCCCAACTTGTCTTTTAAAGGGCTTATACTCTCCTTCTTTAATCTCTTGCTGTTGATGTATTTAAAGAATTTTTGGGGATCCGCTTTGCTTTCCTTTGCTACTAGTTTTTCAGTTTCTACTTTAGCCGCTCTTATTTCTTTTAAATCTATTTAGCTATAGGGGCGCTGTAGCTGGCTCCATTATACTCTGTGTCTCCTTAGGAGGGCTCTGTGTGAGTTAATTGTGTTTTTAACTTGTTTCCAGTGTGTGTGGGTCCTGCACATTCCTGATAAGGTATCAGAGGACGAGGAGGAATCTTATTTTAATGTGAAATAGAAATCCTCAGCTACTTTCCCTGCATCTAAGGAATTAAATTCCCTATTTGAAGCAACTTGGGTAAATCCTGACAACAAGTTTCAGGTCCCAAAACAGTTACTCACATCCTTCCCGTTTCCTCAGGATGATAGGAAAAAGTGGGAAAACCCACCGATAGTTGACGCATCGGTTTCTAGGCTGTCTCGTAAGATAGTTTTACCTGTTCCTGGGGCAGCTTCCTTGAAGGATGCTGCAGACTGCAAGATTGAGACCACTCTCAAATCTCTGTACACAGCTGCGGGGGTGGCCCAGAGACCCACTATAGCTTGTGCATGGATCTCTAGGGGCATTTCAAAGTGGTCAGGTAATCTAATTAACGGGTTAGATTTCTTATCCAGGGGGGAGATAATTTTATTCCTACAACATATACAGGATTCTGCTAACGTTATGGTGGAGGGCATATATTAAATTGGTTTACTCAATGCACACACCACTGCCATGGCAGTGTCAGCACGCAGGGGCTTGTGGCTACGCCAGTGGACTGCAGATGCGGATTTCAGGAAAGGCGTGGAAAGCCTACCTTTCACAGGTGAAGCCCTTTTTGGAGATGAACTGGATCCGTGGATATCCAAGGTTATGCCGGGTAAGTCTACATACCTTCCTTCCGCAGCTCCCCCAGCTAGAAAATCCTACACTGCTCCAACTCTGCAGTCCTTTCGGATAGCGAAGTTTAAAAGCAAAACCAAAGATTGTTCTATGGCCTTCAAAGGCAATAGAGGTAAACCCAGAAAACAAGCATCTGAAGGTTCACAGGAACAGAACCACGGTTCTGCTTCCTCTAAGCCTTCAGCATGACGGTGGTCCGCACTGCCTGGAAGACAGGCAGGTGGGAGCCTGTTTGAGATTCTTCAGTCACATATGGGCATGGTCATGTCAGGATCCCTGGGTCAAAGATCTTATAGCCCAGGGCTACAGACTTGAGTTTCAGGAACTCCCTCCTCACAGATTCTTCAAATCAGGCTTACCAGCTTCTCAAGAAGCAAGTATGACTTTACATGAAGCAATTCAAAAACTGGTACAGACTCAGGTCATTGTTACAGTTCCACTTCAACTGCAAAACCAGGGTTATTATTCCAACCTGTTTGTAGTTCCGAAACCGGATGGTTCAGTAAGGCCCATTTTAAATCTCAAGTGTTGAATCAGTATTACGGGTGTTCAGGTTCAAGATGGAGTTTCTGAGAGCGGTGATCTCAGGTCTGGAAGAGGGGGAATTCTTGGTGTCTCTGGATATCAAGGATGCATACCTTCATATTCCGATTTGGCCGCCTCATCAGGCTTGTCTAAGGTTTGCCTTACAGGACTGCCACTACCAGTTCCAGGCCCTGCCATTTGGCCTCTCTGCGGCACCGAGGGTGTTCATCAAGGTAATGGCAGAAATTGTTTCTCCTCCGCAAACAGGGATAAACATAATACCATACCTGGACGATCTGCTGATAAAAGCTCCATCCAGGGAGTGGTTGTTAGTCAACATTGCCCTCTCAACCTGACTACTCCAGGATCACGGGTGAATTCTGAACCTACCAAAATCTCATCTGGAACAAACACGGAGGCTTCCGTTCCTAGGGATGATACTGGATACGGAGGCACAAAAGGTATTCCTTCCGTTGGAAAAGGCATTGGTAATCCAGTCAATGGTGCAGGATGTTCTGAGACAAACCCGGATATCGGTGCATCTATGCATTTGCCTTCTGGGAAAGATGGTAGCCGCTTACGAGGCACTGCAGTACGGAAGGTTTCACGCAAGGCCCTTCCAGCTGGATCTGTTGGACAAATGGTCCTGGTCGCATCTTCACAAGCACCAGAGGATCTGTCTGTCGCCAAAAGCCAAGATTTTTCTTTTGTGGTGGCTTCAAACTTCTCACCTGACCGAGGCCGAAGGTTCAGGATTCAAAATTGGATTCTGCTAACCACAGATGCAAGCCTCAGAGGTTGGGGAGCAGTCACCCAGGGGGAACAGTTCCAAGGAAAATGGTCATGTCAGGAAGCCATTCTTGCAATCAACATTCTGGAACTAAGGGCCATATACAATGTCCTTCTACAGGCATCACATCTTCTTAAAGATCAAGCGATTCAGGTTCAGTCAGACAATGTGACGGCAGTAACGTACATAAACCGACAAGGCGGAACGAAGAGCAGGGCAGCAGTGTCAGAGGTAACAAGGATTCTCCTCTGGGCGGAAAAATATGCTGTGGCGTTGTCCGTGATCTTCATTCCGGGAGTAGAAAACTGGGAAGCAGACTTCCTCAGCAGACATGACCTCTACCCAGGAGAGTGAGGCCTTCACCCGGAGGTGTTCGAGTACTTGACACATCGGTGGGGAATGCAACAAAAACCACATGATGGCCTCTCGTCTCAACAAGAAGCTTAAGCCGTATTGTTCCAGGTCGAGGGATGCTCTGGTGACTCCATGGGTCTACCAGATGGTGTACATGTTTCCACCACTCCCATTGATCCCAAAGATTCTCAAAAGAATAAAAAGGGAAAAGGTTCAAGAAATTCTCATTGCTCCGGACTGGCCAAGAGGGGCTTGGTGTGCGGATCTACTGGAGATGCTCCTAGAGGACCCGTGGCCTCTACCTCTTCACGAGGACCTTCTCCAACAGGGGCCATTCATCTATCAAGACTTACCACGGCTACGTTTGACGGCATGGAGGTTGAGCATCAAATTCTAGCCCAGAAAGGGATCCCGGATACGGTTATTCCAACCCTGATCCAAGACAGAAAGGGGGTAACGTCTAAACAAAAAAATATGTCTCTTGGTGTAAGAACAGGAAATTTTCTGCGGTGGAATTTCAACTAGGACGTTTTCTCCTTTTTCTGCAGTCAGGTGTGAATATGGTTCTACGTTTGGGCTCCATAAAAGTCCAGATGTCGGCCTTATCCATTTTCTTCCAGAAACAATTGGCCTCTCTCCCTGAGGTTCAGACATTTTTTGAAGAGGGTTTTACACATCCAACCGCACTTTGTGCCTCCTACGGCACCTTGGGATCTCAACATGGTGTTACAGTTCCTTCAATTGGAATGGTTTGAGCCTTTACAGGACATTGACGTGGAAGGCCGTCACGCTGTTGGCCTTGGCTTCTGCGAGGCGTGTGTCGGAGCTGGGGGCATTGTCTTACAAAAGCCCCTGTTTGATTTTTCATGAAGATAGGGCTGAGCTCAGAACAGTCAGCAATTTCTTCCAAAGGTGGTGTCGATGTTATATCAACCAACCTATTGTGTTTCCAGTGGTTACCGACACCTCTGCTACTTCAAAGTCCTTGGATGTTGTGAGAGCTTTGAAGATCTCTTTGAAGCGGACAGCTCGTCATAGAAAATCTGACTCGCTGTTTGTTCTCTATGATCCCAATAAAATTGTGTGCCCTGCTTCAAAGCAGACAATTGCATGCTGGATTACTATCCAGCATGCTTATTCCGCGGCAGGTTGCCGTGTCCAAAATCTGTACAGGCCCAATCTACTAGGTTGGTGGGTTCTTCCTGGGCGGCTGCCCGGGGTGTCTCGGCTTTACAACTCTGCCGAGCAGCTACTTGGTCAGGTTCGAACACGTTTTCCAAGTTCTACAAGTTCGATACTTTGGCCTCTGAGAAACTTCAGTTTGGTAAATCAGTTCTGCAGGAACCTCAGCACTCTCCCACCCAGTTTGGGAGCTTTGGTACATCCCCATGGTACTAATGTGGACCCCAGTATCCTCTAGGACAGGGGTGAGGAACCTCAGGCCCGCGGGCCGTATAAGGCTCGCAAAGCCACTTGATCCGGCCCGGCCAGGCTCACCTAATTGAGGGAGATGCTGGGCGCCCGCTGAGATTTTGTTACCAGCGGGCGCCCGGCTCCTTCTCCTCACTCCTGAGCTTGCGCTTCCGGCTCAGGCAGTGTACATGTACGGCTCTTTGGCGCTATGGGAGAGATGTCAGGCGGAGAGCAGAGGTCCGGAAGCAGGAGCGGGGCTGGGGAGTATTGTGGGTTTTTTTTCTTTCAATGTGTGTGTGTAAGCAGCGCTACTAGGGAGGCATATCTAATGGGGCATAACAACTGACTGGATGCATATCTAATGGGGCAGAACAACTGACTGGGGGCATATCTAATGGGGCATAACAACTTACTGGGGGCATATCTAATGAGGCATAACAAGTGACTGGGGGTATATCTACTGGGGCATAATAACTGACTGGGGACATAACTACTGACTTGGGGCATAACTACTGGGGGCAGGCTCATTTTTAAGTTGATAATTTTTGTATGGCCCCGAAGGATTTTATAAATATCCAAATGGCCCTTGGTAGAAAAAAGGTTCCCCACCCCTGCTCTAGGACGTAAGAGAAAATAGGATTTTAATTACCTACCACTAAATCCTTTTCTCGTAGTCCGTATAGGATACTGGGCACCCGCCAGTGCTTCGTTTCTTCCTGAACTGTTACTTGGTTAAGTATTGTGGGTTCAGCGGTTGCTGTTCCAAGTTTAAAGTTTGGTTAGCTTGGCTTTCCTCTAGTTTGTGTGTGCTGGTTCGGAATCGCACCGCTATCCTCTTGTATCCTTCTCTCAAAGTATGTCCGTCTCCTCGGGCACAGTTTCTTAGACTGAGTCTGGTAGGAGGGGCATAGAGGGAGGAGCCAGCCCACACTTTCAATTTCTTAAAGTGCCCATGGCTCCTAGTGGCCCCGTCTATACCCCATGGTAGTAATGTGGACCCCAGTATCCTCTAGGGACTATGAGAAAAGGATAGGTAATTAAAATCCTATTTTTACAATTGCTGCAATTAAAAATGGTAAACGAGAAACATTTTAAACACATCTGCTTAATTATCTCATCATACTTTTGCATTATGTTATTTTCTGATGTGGATTTTCTAACCATGGGGTATATTGACTAAAATTTCGTGTTTGTCCGATTTGTGTTTTTATTTCTAAGTCCCAACACGGGAATTTACCAAGCACAAATCTCAGCAGTGTTGGTGCAATTCGTAATGGTTTTCCCAGCTAAGTTCAGAAATACGAATGAATAGACCATCGGTCAAACGCGGCTGTTTGTTCATACAACACGGGAATTTACTATTTATCCGTATTTGGGTGTTAGTCTCTGAATGCTCAAGTGCGGGTGTATTTTTTTGCGAATCATTAAAAACAGCAGCAAAAAAATAGACCTGTGTTTTCCAGGCGAGTTTGGATAATCATTCACGGATCAGTGAGATCTGTGCATGGTTATCTATGGGAAAGGGTCTGTTTAGTGTAAAAATTGAAAAAAAAAATTGCGTGGGGTCCCCCCTCCTAAGCATAACCAGCCTCGGGCTCTTTGAGCCGGTCCTGGTTGTAAAAATACAGGGAAAAAATTGACAGGGGTTCCCCCATATTTTAACAACCAGCACAGGGCTCTGCGCCTGGTCCTGGTGCAAAAAATACGGGGGACAAAAGACGTAGGGGTCTCCCGTATTTTTTCCACCAGCACCGGGCTCCACTAGTCAGAGAGATAATGCCACAGCCGGGGGACACTTTTATATTGGTCCCGGCAGCCCTGGCATTAAATCACCAACTAGTCACCCCTGGCCGGGGTACCCTGGAGGAGTGGGGACCCCTTAAATCAAGGGGTCCCCCACTCCAGCCACCCAAGGGCCAGGGGTGAAGCCCGAGGCTGTCCCCCCCCCCCCATCCAAGGGTGGCGGATGGGAGGCTGATAGCCTTTTGTGTAAAAAAAAAATATTGTTTTTTGTAGCAGAACTACAAGTCCCAGCAAGCCTCCCCGCAAGCTGGTACTTGGAGAACCACAAATACCAGCATGCGGGGGGGGAAACGGGTCCTCTGGTACCTGTAGTTCTACTACAAAAAACAATGGTGGTCATTCCGAGTTCTTCGCTAACCTAATTAGAATGTCTGACTTGCAAATGCATGTTTCTTAATAAGATGCATTTATCTTTGAAAAAGTTACCTTTTCCATACATAGGGCCTAATTCAGATTGGATCACAGTAAGAGATTCAACTGCAATAATTGCTAAAAGGATGCGTGCGCATGTGCAGTGGACATCCTGCGCATGCGCCCACATTCTCTGCGGGGGGCTGCAGAAAATGCGATCACTTCTGCCTGTCAATCAGGCAGAGGCGGTTGCAGGGCGGCAACGATCCATTTCCTAGGCAGAAACGGGGCATTGCGGGGGGGGGGGGGGGGGTGCAAACGGGAGCGGCGTTTTAGAAACGGGGGCAATTCTAAAAAATTTTATTTGACTTTGTGTCACTATGTGTTAATTTGTTAATATTTTCAAATTTACAGTATATTGTTTATAAAAAAATGTGTTGGTGGTTTTTATTTCTATCTATCTATCTATCTATCTATCTATCTATCTATCTATCTATCTATCTATCTAATGTGTAGTGAAACATTTGTGTACAGAACAATTAAGGCATCAGACAACTAATTTGTTTTGTTTGATGCCTTAATTGTTTAATTCAATAGTATTACTACATTAAATAGTTAAATTGGGCGCTAATCAACTAGTGGGGCAGACAACAGAAGGAAAAATGGATAGTAAGCGGTACCAATGTTTTGTGAAATGCGTATCCAACTAATGCCGCCGCAAAGCCTCCCCTTCACCTTCCGTAGTTCCCTTCTTTATTCTGTATTTTTGTTACAGTAATAAGTTGCGGATAGGGGCATGTATTATGTGCATATGCAAATGTTGCAGAGATACGCAATTTTCTCAGCAATAGCATTCAACTCTGAATAACAGACAAACATCTGTTAAAATATATTTTTGACTAATATTGTTTTGATATTTTTATACAGATATTCATAGGAGAATTACCTGTGTTATATCATGCATATCATGCATATATCAATCTATGAGGGGGGGTATCCAATTACCCGCGGTCGATGACCATGGGTAATTGTATAGCTGGGGACTATTCTATTAGCCCCCGATACGGCCGGATAACCCCCTCATGCCGGCACTTATCACAGAATAGGCTAATCCGCGATAAGGGTCTGCCAGAGCTACAATAACATATGGATCCCATGTGTTTTAGCACAATCACGGATCTGTTTTCAGAAGATGAAAATGGACCATAATTGGTTAATGTGATAATGACCATCGGTCATTAATCACGATATCCATCCGGAGTTAATTGGATACCCCCCTATTTATAATAAATCTATATACAATAAGCATTTGTAACCCATTCCTTTGTAGATACACATACTGTATGTTCTGTTTATTTATACAGATGTTTAGCTTACCTTGAATATTCATTACCAGTAAGATGTAAGACTTAACAGTCTCTGTTTTTTCATTCCTATAGGCCAGGCATTCACAACCTCAGTCCTCAAGGCACACTAACAGTCCAGGTTTTAGTGATATCCATGCTTGAGCACAGATGACATAATTAGTACGGCACATATGCAGGGTTGGACACGGGTTAGACACGCTGGAAGGAGGTTGTGTAAATAGGTTAGCCGGGTCAGCCGACCCGGCACCCATTTACAGCATGGCAAACCTCTAGTACCGCAGTGTCCGGCGGGCGTTCGGGAGGCTGGGGGTCACGGCGCACGCTGTCTATGCAGACAGCGGCGCCATGCTGGTTGCCATGCTGCGGCTGGAGACATGGCACATGCTGTCTATGCAGACAGCAGCGCCATGTCTGGTGCCTGGAAGCGCCGGAGGCTGGGGGCAGCACAGCAGCTTCCAGATTGCTGTGCTTGCCTCCGGCGAGACGCTCCGGAGTCCCGATCTGCATTGTGGGCCGGCGCTTGGGGATGACATCATCTCTAAGCGCCAGCCCACAAGACACAGCACCAGGGTGCAGTGTAAACGGTGCCGATCTGGGAATATCCCGGATCGGCACTGCAGTGAAATGGGGGGAGTCCCGGGTCTGACCCGGCTTGGAACCGTGTTCCCAATCCTTGGTCAGACCCGGGATTTTGGTGTAAAAGGGGTATTAGTGTCAGAGACGTGCAGTCAGGGGAGGCAGTGCCTCCCCTGTCATAGTAATTAAAATAATAAAAAAAGATATTTATAACTAGAGATGAGCGGGTTCGGGTCTAAGAGAACCAAACCGTACCGAACTTCACCATTCGAGTCCGGTTCCGAGCCAGGCTCGGGTTTTCCCGCCTGACTCAGAAACCAGAACGAGGCAAAACGTCATCATCCGGCTGTCGGATTCTCGCGGGATTTGGATTCCATATAAGGAGCCGCGCGTCCCCGCCATTTTCACTCCAGCATTGGAGAGTGTACAGAGAGGATGTGTCTGCGTTCTCTCAGTGTCCTCAGTGTCCATGGCTTGTGCTGAATCTGTGCTTCTGTCCTCTGCTGCCACATGTCCAGTGCTGTCCAGTGGTGCTGTGTTGTGCTGCATCAGTTCAGTGGTGGTGTATTGTACTGCATTAGTCACAGTGGTGGTGTCCTTTGCTGCCATATGTCCAGGGTTGCTGTATAATAAGTCCCTTACAGTGTTGCTGTGTTGTCCTGCATCAGACTAGTGGTAGTGTCCTGGGCATCAGTCAGTCCAGTGACCATTAACAGTGGTGCAGTGCCGTAACTAGGCATTTTAGCGCTGTGTGCAAGAAACGGCATTAGCCCCCCCCCCCCCCACCCATGTAAGACAGGGGCAGTGCGCGCCGCAGGCGTGCAAAAAATATATAGGGGCGTGGCTTCATGGGAAGGGGCGTGGCCACAAAATAATACCAATTCATACTACGGTGCACAGTAGTCTCCATTATTCAAATTACGCTACAGAGCCCCTTTTATACATTACGGCAGACAGCGACCCCTTTTTACACAGTACGGCAGACAGCGACCCCTTTTTACACAGTACGGCAGACAGCGACCCCTTTTTACACAGTATGGCAGACAGCGACCCCTTTTTACACAGTATGGCAGACAGCGACCCCTTTTTACACAGTATGGCAGACAGCGACCCCTTTTTACACAGTATGGCAGACAGCGACCCCTTTTTACACAGTACAGCAGACAGCGACCCCTTTTTACACAGTATGGCAGACAGTGGCCCCTTTTTACACAGTACGGCAGACAGTGGCCCCTTTTTACACAGTACGGCAGACAGCGACCCCTTTTTACACAGTATGGCAGACAGCGACCCCTTTTTACACAGTATGGCAGACAGCGACCCCTTTTTACACAGTATGGCAGACAGAGACCCCTTTTTACACAGTACGGCAGACAGCGACCCCTTTTTACACAGTATGGCAGACAGTGGCCCCTTTTTACACAGTACGGCAGACAGTGGCCCCTTTTTACACAGTACGGCAGACCGCGTCCCCCTTTTTACACATTGTGGCAGACAGCGTCCTCTTGGTAGTGTCCTGCTCCTCCATGAACGCACAGCCACTCCATCTTCCTGCAGACTGACCCACCGCCAGGTACAGCAGCAGCAGCTTCACAGTCCCCTGCAGGCAGACCAATCAGCAGCAGCAGCGGCGGTGGGTGAGGGGACACAGACTCTGCCGCCGCCAGCGGGAGTAGGAACACAGGCAGCGCCGGCTGCCAGCGGGACACAGGCGGCGTCGCCGCCAGCGGAACACAAGCGGCGCTGCCAGCAGGAGTAGGGACACACGCAGCGCTGCACGCTGTAGTGGACACAGGCGGCGCTGCACAAGGGACACAGCCGGCGCCAGCAGCAGCAGCAGTGAGTCTGGCTGTGGGCTGTGCAGAATGCAGATAGCGGCCGTGCGGGTGTGTTGCAAGATGGTGCGCCTGTAGTGCATTTGCGCTGTGGGCAAGGCACCATCGGCACACACCTAGTTACGGCCCTGCAGTGGTGATGTTCTCTGTTGCCATATGCCCAGTGCTGCTGTATAATTATCTGTGTTGTCCTGCATCAGATCAGTGGTAGTGCCCTGGGCATCAGTCAGTCTGATGACCATTCACAGTGGTGGTGTCCTCTGCTGCCATATGTCCAGTGCTGCTGTATAATAAGTCCCTTACAGTGTTGCTGTGTTATCCTGCATCAGACCAGTGGTAGTGTCCTGGCCATCAGTCATTCCAGTGACCAGGCAGTCACAGTGGTATACGTTGTTGCTATATGTCCACTGCTGCCGTATAATAATAACAACAGCAAGTCCCTCACAGTGTTGCTGTGTTGTCCTGCATCAGACCAGTGGTAGTGTCCTGGCCATCAGTCATTCCAGTGATCAGGTAGTCACGATGGTATACGCTGCTGCTATATGTCCACTTCTACAGTATTATAATAATAATAATAATCAGTGGTCGAAGTGGAAATTTTGAAGTGGGGTAAGGAAAAGTTAAGGATGCAATTATACGTGTGCGGAAGGCGTGCTTGCGCTCCAGAAAAGGGGGCATGGCCACTCAAAAGGGGGCATGTCCAGTGTAGTAGAACCCCTTATACTAACTAGTACTGGTGCCTCTTTCACCTTATAGCACACGGTACGAGACGAAATTCACAATTTAGCACATGGTACGAGCTGAAATTTACATTATAGCACACGGTACGAGCCAAAATTCACATTATAGCACACTGAATAAGCCAAAATTCACATTATAGCACACTGAAAGAGCCGAAATTCACATTATAGCACACAGAATGAGCCGAAATTCACATTATAGCACACGGTATGATCCACAATTCACATTATGCCATACGGTATGATCCGCAATTCACATTATGCCACACGGCATGATCCACAATTCACATTATGCCACACGGCATGATCCACAATTCACATTATGACACACGGCATGATCAACAATTCACATTATGACACACGGTATGATCCACAATTCACATTATGACACACGGTATGATCCACAATTCACATTATGACACACGGTATGATCCAAAATTCACATTATGACACACGGTATGATCCACAATTCACATTATGACACACGGTATGATCCACAATTCACATTATGACACACGGTATGATCCACAATTCACATTATGACACACGGTATGATCCACAATTCACATTATGACACACGGTATGATCCACAATTCACATTATGACACACGGTATGATCCACAATTATGGGAGAGGGAGAGTGACAGCAGGGACATAGGGGCAGTGACAGGGAGAGTGACAGCAGGGACAGTGACAGAGAGAGTGACAGCAGTGACAGGGAGAGTGAGACCCCTACCTATCCCCTATTGATTATAGGCACATTGCCCCAGGGATAGGTTGGAGTGACCTGGGCCTTGCGCCCAGATCACCCTTAATCACCTGAGGGGGGACACTTATTAACTGGGCCTAGCACCCCCTAACTGCGCACAGGCCAGGGGCCTGACTTCACCCACGGGCCTAGCACCCACCTAACATGGGGCCATTTGGGTGACCTGGGCCTAATGCCCAGGGTCACCTTGTTTACCTAAAGGGCCACTCAGAACTAGGGCCTTATGCCCTCTACATGGGGACAGGCCTAATGCCTGAATTAACCCCACGGGCCTAGTGCCCGCCATCTGCGCCACAGGCCTATAGCCTGATTGTGCCCACGGGCCTAGTGCCCGAACCCTGATGGTCTAGGGAGGGGGGTGGACAGGTGCCCTCACCGAGGGCCTACCTGTGCTGGTGGAAGAGGCATCAGGGGGGAGCATTGTTAGCTCTTTTTCTTTCCACCCCTGGTGGCCTCTCCAGCCCTCAGCTTCTGTCTTCTGCTGCTGGCCCATCCTGGCCAGCGGCACCGCCTCTTCTGTCTTCTGCCGCTGGCCTTTCCTGGCCAGTGGAGCCAGCTTCTATCTTCTGCCGCAGGACGTTTTCCTCCTGGAGCGCGTCTTCTGGCCTCTTCCACGGTCACCGGAGCTCTTCGCCGCTCTTCCGCGCGGCCTACTCTCTTCTCCTCGTCCCAGCGGCATCTGACGTCAGATGCTGGGGGTGGGGCCTATGACGCGGTGAGCGCTGATTGGCTCATCGCGGCCTCCTGTGATTGGCCGCCAATCAGTAAGCCACGTTTGGCTCACAGATGGCGCCAATCTTTAAATGCCTCCGCTGCTGCAGCCTCATCGGCACTGGGATCAGACACTTGATCCCAGCACTGTCCGCCACCACGTCCTGTCGGTCCAACAGCGCTGGGGACAGACACACTGCCCCAGCGCTGTCTGCTGCAGAGTCTGCTGCTATTAAACAAAAAACAAACTTCCGGGTCTGTGGAGAAGTGGCGGTATGCCATACCGCCGCATACCGCTCCACTTCGACCACTGATAATAATAATAATAATAATAATAATAATAACAACCACAAGTCCCTCACAGTGTTGCTGTGTTGTGCTGCATCAGACCAGTGGTAGTGTCTTAGCCATCAGTCATTCCAGTGACCAGGCAGTCACAGTGGTATACGATGCTGCTATATGTCCACTGCTGCTGTATTATTATTATTATAATAATAATAATAATAATAATAACAACAACAAGTCCCTTACATTGTTGCTGTGTTGTGCTGAATCACACCAGTGGTAGTGTCCTGGCCATCAGCCATCAGTCATTCCTGTGCCGCATATTGTGTTATATAACTCCAGAAACATAATGGAGAACAAAATTTTGGAGGATAAAATAGGGAAAGATCAAGAACCACTTCCTCCTAGTGCTGAAGCTGCTGCCACTAGCCATGACATAGACGATGAAATGCCAACAACGTTGTCTGCCAAGGGCGATGCCCAATGTAAAATAGTAGAAGGCATGTAAAATCCAAAAAGCCAAAGTTCAGTAAAAAGACCCAAAAAAGAAATTTAAATGGTCTGAGGAGAAACATAAACTTGCCAATATGCCATTTACGACACAGAGTGTTCATGACTAGTGGTTCAGCTTCACATGAAGATGGAAGCCCTCATAACTGAGGCCTTGACACTTGTGTTGGTGTTAGACGTGCGTCCGGTATCCGCCATTAGTGCAGTGGGATTTAGACCATTGAAGGAGGTATTGTGTCCCCAGTACCAAATCCCATCTAGATTCCACTTCACTAGGCAGGCGATAGCGAGATTTTGCCATTTAATTCCAGTGATTTGGACGTATAATTCCAGTGATTTGGACGTATAATTATTAATTACAGTGATCTTGCCAATAAATTCCAGTGATTTGGACATATAATTACAGTGATCTTGACAATTAATTCCAGTGATTTGGACGTATAATTATTAATTCCAGTGATCTTGCCAATTAATTCCAGTGATTTGGACGTATAATTACAGTAATCTTGCCAATTAATTCCAGTGATTTGGACATATAATTACAGTGATTTGGACGTATAATTATTAATTATAGTGATCTTGCCAATTAATTCCAGTGATTTGGACGTATAATTACAGTGATCTTGCCAATTAATGCCAGTGATTTGGATGTATAATTACAGTGATTTGGACATATAATTATTAATTCCAGTGATTTTGCCAATTAATTCCAGTGATTTGGACGTATAATTACGGTGATTTTGCCAATTAATTCCAGTGATTTGGACGTATAATTATTAATTCCAGTGATTTTGGCAATTAATTCCAGTGATTTGGATGTATAATTCCAGTGATCTTGCCAATTAATTCCAGTGATTTGGACGTATAATTACGGTGATTTTGCCAATTAATTCCAGTGATTTGGATGTATAATTATTAATTCCAGTGATTTTGGCAATTAATTCCAGTGATTTGGACGTATAATTCCAGTGATCTTGCCAATTAATTCCAGTGATTTGGACATATAATTCCAGTGATTTTACCAATTAATTCCAGTTGGAATTGTTTGTGTCGCTTGGCTTAGTCATACAGCTACCTCATTGCACCTCTTCGATATCTTTGCATGAGGTGCTGTTTGGGGACTAGTTTTTGAAAAGTGCCATCCTGTGTGACACTGCCGTATGAGTCCATGGGTACTGCTATATTAGTCCTGGGGTACTGCCGTATAAATCCACCAAATGCAGATTTTTTTTAAAGTGACTGGAGCATGCTGGAGATGCTGTCAGTGGACCGAACAATTGCAGACCACTCTCGACAATTGCGGCCCACTCTCGACATTCAGCCATTGCGTGACACTACTTTATGGGCCAGGTGGTTGTGTCACTTAGCTTAGTCATACAGCAACCTCGGTGCACCTTTTTTTTTTCTTTGCATCATGTGCTGTGAGGGGCCTTATTTTTTAAATATCTGCCCTGGTGTCTGCCACTGCAGTGCCACGCCTAGATGGGCCAATTGTTTGTGTCGCTTGGCTTAGTCATACAACTACCTCATTGCAATTCTTTTTCTTCTTTGCATGATTTGCTGTTTGGGGCCTATTTTTTATATCTGCACTCCTGTCTGACACTGCAGTGCCACTCGCTTAGCTTAGTCATCCAGCAACCTCGGCGCAACCTTTTGGCCTCAAAACAATACTGTGAGGTGTTCAGAATAGACTGGAAATGAGTGGAAATGATTGTTGATTTTAGCTGTTTTTATGTTTTTTTTTTCAAAAATCATCCAGGTCCAAAACCAAAACCAAAACTAAAACACAAAAAGGTGGTTTTGGAAAAACCAAGCCAAAACCAAAACACGAAAGTGGAATTAGAACCAAAAACAAAACACAAAACATGAAAAGTGCCAGCCGCACATCTCTATTTATAACACAGAGTCTGTGATAAATATCTTCATTTATTATTTTAACCATTCCCCCCCTAGAAAATCCCTGCATCTTTGGGTGGGAAGCAGCGGGAGACGTGCCTCCCGCTGCTAACATTAAAGTCCGGGCAGCGGGGGGCGGGCAGGGCGAAGCAATGGGCTGTAAAAGCCCATTGAAATTGTATGGGTAAGCGGCACCTATACTGGTGCCTCAATGACAGGGGCGTGCATTCAGCCCACATGAATGCACGCCCCTGTCAGTCCCCCAGATGTGATTTAGCCAGCGGATCCAGTGGATCCGCTGGCCAGCGGGCACATGAGGTGGCGCAACGCGATGGGCATCGTGGCGGCGGGACCCGGCGGGGAAAGGGTGGCTGGCGGTAGACCTGGATCCGAGAGGATCCAGCCTCTGCCAGCCACTCTGCAGAGTTCGGCAGCGGAGAGCGGCTTCCAGTTTCAAAAATGGCGCCTCAGCGTCATTTTTGAAATCCAAGATGGCTGCCACGAGCCAATCACGGCTCGCCACGTCATCATCCCGCCCCCTCAACTGGCTTATATAAGCCAGTGGCGAGGTAGCAGCGGTCAGTCCGGCGGCGGTGAGGGAGCAGTCAAGAGCTCCTGAAGACCTAAGACGCCGGAAGCCACGGGGAGGCTGTCGTCCCCCAGGTGAAGATGCCGGAAGTCCTGGAGTGGGGGTGGCCATGCAAAAGAGCTTAAAGGCCGTCTCCCCCAGGTGAAGGTCCTGCACAATAAAATATTAAAACATCAGGTGTTGTGTTTTTATTTAATATTTTCTTTACAGGCGGACAACGGGGGCCAGCGGGCCCTTAATGTCCGGGCATGCTGGCACTTGTGGTTCTTCAAGTGCCGGCATGCTTGGGCAGGCTTGCTGGGACCTGTAGGCCGACTGTAAAGAACAATATTAGTATGCCATGAACCCCGCATCCACCTCCACCAGGGGTGCCCCATACTGAGTGTCTCCCCTGCTATGGCATTGTCCCCCTGGCTGGTTCAGCCTAGTGCTGGTCTTTGTAAAAGAAGGGGAACCCTATACTGTTTTTTTTTTCGTTTTTTTTTTGGAGGGGAAGGTGAGGTGGCGCCAGTGCCTCACCAGTCACTGCACTCTCCGCACGTCACTGGTTAGTGTGCCTGGAGGGCCAAGGTTGTGAATGCCTGCTATAGGAAACTGGGGACAGGATTACTGCCACTGTTAAAAACATTCATGCTAACTTGTTGCTTGTGTTTTCATGGTAACAAGCCAGCAATATCTGAAATCGCCATATTTACTAAAAGAAACATCTGTTTCATTTACAGACCATTTATGGAAAATCCTACACATAATCAAAATAAGGTATATGCTCCAGGGTCCAAAAATGAACAACTCTTTATGTTCTCTTAGAAAATATATTCTATAGCCAAAATTATTGCTGTTGGCTCCGTTATGTTAGCTTATTACATTTGCAATGTACAGTTATTTACATATAATGTTATTTGTGCATGAACTGAACATGTAATCATGTTTCATATGAAAATTAACAGTCTGAACAACATGAAATAGTCTTCAAGCAGTGCATATTTTCAGGATTTCTTTACATTACTGGCAACTTGAGCAAAACCCAAAAAATAAAATCTGAATTGTCATACATTACAGAAAAAGTTTACATTTACACAAGCAATAGCGATTAGAGGCTTTTGTCTATTGCCTATTGCCTAGTAAGATGTGGAACATTAAAGGACTAAGCTGGAAGATACTGAAGACATACAATGCTTGGGAGCACTGGGGGTCATTCCGAGTTGTTCGCTCGTTATTTTTTTCTCGCAACGGAGCGATTAGTCGCTAATGCGCATGCGCAATGTCCACAGTGCGACTGCGCCAAGTAAATTTGCTATGCAGTTAGGTATTTTACTCACGGCATTACGAGGTTTTTTCTTCGTTCTGGTGATCGTAGTGTGATTGACAGGAAGTGGGTGTTTCTGGGCGGAAACTGGCCGTTTTATGGGTGTGTGTGAAAAAACGCTACCGTTTCTGGGAAAAACGCGGGAGTGGCTGGAGAAACGGAGGAGTGTCTGGGTGAACGCTGGGTGTGTTTGTGATGTCAAACCAGGAACGACACTGACTGAACTGATCGCAGATACCGAGTAAGTCTGGAGCTACTCAGAAACTGCTAAGAAGTGTCTATTCGCAATTCTGCTAATCTTTCGTTCGCAATTTTGATAAGCTAAGATTCACTCCCAGTAGGCGGCGGCATAGCGTGTGCAAAGCTGCTAAAAGCAGCTTGCGAGCGAACAACTCGGAATGACCCCCCCCTATCTTTATATGAGAGAATATCTGTGTACACTATAAATATGGGGCTGATTCAAATAAGGGGCTTTTGCACAGCTAGAGGCTAAAGTGACAGGGGCAGGAGGTTGGAAAGACAAGAGGCTGGCATGACAGGTGGCAGGAGACTGGAGAGACATGGGGCAGGAGGCTGGAAAGACAGGGGACTGGAGTGACATGGGACAGGAGGCTGGAGTTACATAGGCAGGAGGTTGTAGTGGCAGGGGGCAGAAGGCTGGATTGACATGGGGAATGAGGCTGGAAAGACAGGGGGCTGGAGTGACATAGGCAGAAGGAAAGAGTGACAGGGGGCTGGAGTGACATGAGCAGGACAGTGGAATGACAGGGAACAGGAGGCTGTAAAGACAGGAGACTTGAGAGACTGGGGGCAGGAGACTGGTGAGACATGGGGCAGTAGGCTGGAAAGATAGGGGTCACAAGGCAGGAGAGACACAGGGGAAGGAGACTGGAGAGACAAATGGAGCTTGAGTGGACAAAGGGGGCAGGAGGTGGCACATGGGGCACTGTCTGTCCAGGGAGGATCAATTTCTTCAGAGGTTACTCATAGCAGAGAAAGCACCATATAGGTCAGGTGTATTTTTATTTAGTACACACATCTTTTTAGTTTTACCCAGTCCGGGATTGGAGGGGCTCAGCTGGGGTCTGGGTCAGTTGCTGAGGGGGACATTGTTCCCTTTGCGGCATTGCTGAGTGGGACAAATGTCTAATTTATAGCCATGCGGGGAAATGTAATAGGGTGTGAGAACCAGTAAGGGAGAGATTTTGTGAGAGTTCTCCAGTTTTTTTAAGTTGCAATCACTTACATGGCAAAATCAACCTGGTTTGGCCATGTAAAAATGATTGCCACTTTAAAAAACACAGAACTTTCACAAAATCTCTCACTTCCTGATTCTCACACCCTATTACATTCCACCCTGATATCTGATGGGTTTCAGTCTGTCACGTAAAATCTCTCTCTCTCTCTCTCTCTCTATATATATATATATATATATATATATATATATATTACACGGGTCCGAGGCATACTCGGATTCTCCCGTATGGCTCGGTTAACCCGAGCGCGCCCGAACGTCATCATCCCGCTGTCGGATTCTCGCGAGATTCGGATTCTATATAAGCAGCAGCGCGTCGCCGCCATTTTCACTCGTGCATTGGAAATGTTAGGGAGAGGACGTGGCTGGCGTCCTCTCCGTGTATTGTTGATGCAAATATTTGTGCTTGCTTATTGCTTAATTGTGGGGACTGGGGAGCAGCTGTATATTAATAATATAGGAGGAGTACAGTGCAGAGTTTTGCTAATCAGTGACCACCAGTATTATACATTCTTTGCCTGAAAAACGCTCCATATCTGTGCTCAGTGTGCTGCATATATCTGTGCTCACACTGCTTTATTGTGGGGACTGGGGACCAGCAGTATTATATAGGAGGAGAACAGTGCAGAGTTTTGCTGACAGTGACCACCAGTATACGTTGTCTGCCTGAAAAACACTCCATATCTGTGCTCAGTGTGCTGCATATATCTGTGCTCACACTGCTTTAATGTGGGGACTGGGGACCACCAGTATATTATATAGGAGGAGTACAGTGCAGAGTTTTGCTGACAGTGACCACCAGTATACATTGTCTGCCTGAAAAACACTCCATATCTGTGCTCAGTGTGCTGCATATATCTGTGCTCACACTGCTTTATTGTGGGGACTGGGGACCACCAGTATATTATATAGGAGGAGTACAGTGCAGAGTTATGCTGACAGTGACCACCAGTATACGTTGTCTGCCTGAAAAACACTCCATATCTGTGCTCAGTGTGCTTCATATATCTGTGCTCACACTGCTTTATTGTGGGGACTGGGGACCACCAGTATATTATATAGGAGGAGTACAGTGCAAAGTTTTGCTGACAGTGACCACCAGTATACGTTGTCTGCCTGAAAAACACTCCATATCTGTGCTGCTTTGTAGTATATAGTAGGAGTACAGTGCATAATTTTGCTGACCACCAGTATATAATATATAGGAGTACGGTACAGAAGGCCACTGCTGTACCTACCTCTGTGTCGTCAAGTATACTACCCATGCACACCTGTGGTGCATTTAAGTTTTGCACAGTTTGCTGACCACCAGCATATAATATATGGCATTACGGTACAGTAGGCCACTGCTGTACCTACCTCTGTGTCGTCAAGTATACTATCCATCCATACCTGTGGTGCATTTAAGTTTTGCACAGTTTGCTGACCACCAGTATATAATATATAGCATTACGGTACAGTAGGCCACTGCTGTACCTACCTCGGTGTCGTCAAGTATACTATCCATCCATACCTGTGGTGCATTTCAGTTGTGCGCAGTATATATAGTAGTAGGCCATTGCTATTGATACTGGCATATAATTCCACACATCAAAAAATGGAGAACAAAAATGTGGAGGTTAAAATAGGGAAAGATCAAGATCCACTTCCACCTCGTGCTGAAGCTGCTGCCACTAGTCATGGCCGAGACGATGAAATGCCATCAACGTCGTCTGCCAAGGCCGATGCCCAATGTCATAGTAGAGAGCATGTAAAATCCAAAAAACAAAAGTTCAGTAAAATGACCCAAAAATCAAAATTGAAAGCGTCTCATGAGAAGCGTAAACTTGCCAATATGCCATTTACGACACGGAGTGTCAAGGAACGGCTGAGGCCCTGGCCTATGTTCATGGCTAGTGGTTCAGATTCACATGAGGATGGAAGCACTCATCCTCTCGCTAGAAAAATGAAAAGACTTAAGCTGGCAAAAGCACAGCAAAGAACTGTGCGTTCTTCTAAATCACAAATCCCCAAGGAGAGTCCAATTGTGTCGGTTGCGATGCCTGACCTTCCCAACACTGGACAGGAAAAGCTTGCGCCTTCCACCATTTGCACGCCCCCTGCAAGTGCTGGAAGGAGCACCCGCAGTCCAGTTCCTGATAGTCAAATTGAAGATGTCACTGTTGAAGTACACCAGGATGAGGATATGGGTGTTGCTGGCGCTGGGGAGGAAATTGACAAGGAGGATTCTGATGGTGAGGTGGTTTGTTTAAGTCAGGCACCCGGGGAGACACCGGTTGTCCATGGGACGAATATGGCCATTGACATGCCTGGTCAAAATACAAAAAAAAAATCAGCTCTTCAGTGTGGAATTATTTCAATGACAGGGGCGTCCAAGAGATGCTGTTGGTGGCCCGAAGAATTGCGGGCCACTTTCGGCATTCAGCCACCGCGTGCCGAAGACTGGAGCACCACCAAACACTCCTGAACCTGCCCTGCCATCATCTGAAGCAAGAGGTGGTAACGAGGTGGAATTCAACCCTCTATATGTTTCAGAGGATGGAGGAGCAGCAAAAGGCCATTCAAGCCTATACATCTGCCCACGATATAGGCAAAGGAGGGGGAATGCACCTGACAAAAGCGCAGTGGAGAATGATTTCAACGTTGTGCAAGGTTCTGCAACCCTTTGAACTTGCCACACGTGAAGTCAGTTCAGACACTGCCAGCCTGAGTCAGGTCATTCCCCTCATCAGGCTTTTGCAAAAGAAGCTGGAGACATTGAAGGAGGAGCTAAAACAGAGCGATTCCGCTAGGCATGTGGGACTTGTGGATGGAGCCCTTAATTCGCTTAACCAGGATTCACGGGTGGTTAATCTGTTGAAATCAGACCACTACATTTTGGCCACCGTGCTCGATCCTAGATTTAAAACCTACGTTGTATCTCTCTTTCCGGCAGACACAAATCTGCAGAGGTTCAAAGACCTGCTGGTGAGAAAATTGTCAAGTCAAGCGGAACGTGACCCATCAACAGCTCCTCCTTCACATTCTCCCGCAACTAGGGGTGCGAGGAAAAGGCTAAGAATTCCGAGCCCACCCGCTGGCGGTGATGCAGGGCAGTCTGGAGCGAGTGCTGACATCTAGTCCGGACTGAAGGACCTGCCAACGATTACTGACATGTCGTCTACTGTCACTGCATATGATTCTCTCACCATTGAAAGAATGGTGGAGGATTATATGAGTGACCGCATCCAAGTAGGCACGTCAGACAGTCCGTACGTATACTGGCAGGAAAAAGAGGCAATTTGGAGGCCCTTGCACAAACTGGCTTTATTCTACCTAAGTTGCCCTCCCTCCAGTGTGTACTCAAAAAGAGTGTTTAGTGCAGCCGCTCACCTTGTCAGCAATCGGCGTACGAGGTTACTTCCAGAAAATGTGGAGAAGATGATGTTCATCAAAATGAATTATAATCAATTCCTCCGTGGAGACATTCACCAGCAATTGCCTCCAGAAAGTACACAGGGACCTGAGATGGTGATTTCCAGTGGGGACGAATTAATAATCTGTGAGGAGGGGGATGTACACAGTGAAAGGGGTGAGGAATCGGAGGATGATGATGAGGTTGACATCTTGCCTCTGTAGAGCCAGTTTGTGCAAGGAGAGATTGATTGCTTTTTTTTTGGTGGGGGCCCAAACCAACCAGTCATTTTAGTCACAGTCGTGTGGCAGACCCTGTCGCTGAAATGATGGGTTCGTTAAAGTGTGCATGTCCTGTTTATACAACATAAGGGTGGGTGGGAGGGCCCAAGCACAATTCCATCTTGCACCTCTTTATTCTTTCATTTTTGTTTGCATCATGTGCTGTTTGGGGACAATTTTTTTGAAGTGCCATCCTGCCTGACACTGCAGTGCCACTCCTAGATGGGCCAGGTGTTTGTGTCGGCCACTTGTGTCGCTTATCTTAGTCACACAGCGACCTTGCTGCGCCTCTTTTTTTCTTTGCATCATGTGCTGTTTGGGGACAATTTTTTTGAAGTGCCATCCTGCCTGACACTGCAGTGCCACTCCTAGATGGGCCAGGTGTTTGTGTCGGCCACTTGTGTCGCTTAGTGTAGCTAGGGTATTCTTTTAGACAATTTGATATTTGCGCAATCCCAAAAAGCAGCCTATAAGGAAAACACAAACCCTAGGAGTCTCTCTCCAAGGAACTCCAAACAATAGTATGCGAGAAGAAAAGAATTGGGAATGCGTTCCTTCTGGCGCTAGTAAACACACTTCTGCCAGTGAAATCACAACCACAACTTAATTGTGCACAGAACAAAAACAAATGGATAAAGGGTATTCCTTATCTTATATAGATATCCAGACGATTCGTTCTCAGTAGATAGGACTATTCCATTCATAAATTCACATGTGAATAAAAAAGAAGTATCATGTGTAATAAAATTACAACATCTTTAATACAGACATACAATAGTGACATAAAACCGAAAACATGTGAAAACTGGCACAGTCCTTTGTGAAGGAGAGTCAGAATAATTACCAGCAGGTCTGAGTACCAATAAAAGTACTCAAACAAGTTCTTAATAAGTTCCCAATCGCCTCTCCGGAAAAAGCAGACTGGAGCTCGTTCCTGGTAATCGTTCAGCAATCCAGATGTAATAGCAGAGACTGTACTGCAGACCCCTCAATAACCAACGCGTTTCCACCTGCTTTGCTGCAGGTCTTTTTCAAGGTGAGATGAGGGGCAGTCTGTTAGTCCAGAATTTAAATTCCCATTCAACCAATCCTGGTTCTGATCCATTCAATAATCACAGCTGTATGTATTAATCCAATTATCATGGATATGGAGTACCAATAGTAATTGCGTCGTGTCACTTCCGGGATTCTGAGCCAATCGGTTTCTATGGTGACATCCAGGGGCTCCCGCCCTCCATTTCCGCCAACCAGCCCCAGGCACATCTGCCAGCCGTGGCCGGAACTACGTATCCTGTAACCGTTTGAATCCTCCCTGTCCCGCTGCGCCAGCCGGAACCGGAAGTCCCGTCCGTCGACTTCCGCCAACCACGTCTACTTGCTACTTGATTTCACTGGCAGAAGTGTGTTTACTAGCGCCAGAAGGAACGCATTCCCAATTCTTTTCTTCTCGCATACTTGTGTTGCTTAGCTTAGTCACACAGCGACCTTGGTGCAGCTCTTTTTTTCTTTGCATCATGTGCTGTTTGGGGACTATTTTTTTGAAGTGTCATCCTGTCTGACACTGCAGTGCCACTCCTAGATGGGCCAGGTGTTTGTGTCGGCCACTTGGGTCGCTTAGCTTAGCCATCCAGCGACCTCGGTGCAAATTTTAGGACTAAAAATAATATTGTGAGGTGTGAGGTGTTCAGAATAGACTGAAATTGAGTGGAAATTATGGTTATTGAGGTTAATAATACTATGGGATCAAAATGACCCCCAAATTCTATGATTTAAGCTGTTTTTGAGGGTTTTTTGTAAAAAAACACCCGAATCCAAAACACACCCGAATCCGACAAAAAAATTTCAGGGAGGTTTTGCCAAAACGCGTCCGAATCCAAAACACGGCCGCGGAACCGAATCCAAAACCAAAACACAAAACCCGAAAAATTTCCGGTGCACATCACTAATATATATATAATATATATATAGGGATGTGCGGTGAGCGAAATGGCTCAGGAGGCATTGGTTAGCACCAGACCCAGATTTTCACGTAATATATGAGCAAAAGGGTACATGTGGGCAATATCTACAGGTGCAGCAGTATAAACTCCTGCAAATTTGGTGGGTATTGGTCAGAGATGTGCGGAAAAGATAGACCTGCCATAGACTTTTTACTCCTGAGTTTTGGCTATAAAAATGATTAAATCAATACAAAGAAGATTTTTCAAACAAATTCTTTGTATTTTTCATATACTTTATACAGTCAAAACTTTGGCACAAACGTTAGTATGACAGGAAAGGCTCTTCCTTACCTTCCTCACCCCACCGCACATCACAAAATGTATATATATATATATATATATATATATATATATATATACAAAACAGTTCCAAATATTGGAGGGTGCACTCTCACGTCTCAAAAGTATTAGTTTCCAAACATTGTCTTTATTATAAAAGCAGCCTTATAGTCGACGTTTCGGTTCGAAATAGAACCTTTCTCAATGCGACACAGGTATACAGTATATACACACAATGCTGATTCCATTATTTCATAGAGAGAAAAGGTTGTGTATCTATAATAACTGTACTTTCAGTGCAGGTCAATAACCACATCCCAAACATGTAGCAGACATATTCCATCTCGCCATTATGGTCATGTTATCAAGAATTTAGAATGACATGTCCACTGTGTATCAGCATAATCCAAGGGAGATGCAAAAAACAGTCAATTCCATGTAAGTCAGATGGAGATAGGTATGGCACCATGTGACATCTTTCTGGACTGACTTGCATGCCAGTCCAAATCCAACTAGCTTTTACAGTAAATGCTCAAAACCACAGGCCAAAACCTTTGCTGTAGCACTAAAAGCACAAATGAAGCATTAAATATTTTGTTCAAGGCACTGGTGGTGCAACCCATGCCAATTCACAAGTGTATAATACTTGTTAAGGTGGTTTGTAGAGCATGAAGAGATGCACATAACATATTTGGTCTTGACCACTTCTCTATCTATACCCCACAGTGGATTTGAATAAGAGGGACCAGCAGGTGCCTAAATTTTCAAGTTTATTAAATAAAAAAAAAAAGCATCAGATTTGTACTACAAATGACAATTATACAAATCACAAATTGTTTTAGACATTATTTCAATGCAAATAGCATTTTCAAGACTTTGGGGGTCATTCCGAGTTGTTGGCTCGCTAGCAGATTTTAGCAGCATTGCACACGCTAGGCCGCCGCCCTCCGGGAGTGTATCTTAGCTTAGCAGAATTGCGAATGAAAGATTAGCAGAATTGCGAATAGAAAATTCTTAGCAGTTTCTGAGTAGCTCCAGACTTACTCCTACATTGTGATCAGCTCAGCCCGTTTCGTTCCTGGTTTAACGTCACAAACACGCCCTGCTTTCGGCCAGCCACTCCCCCGTTTCTCCAGACACTCCCGCATTTTATCGTGGCATGTCTGCGTTTTTCCGCACACTCCCAGAAAATGGTCAGTTTCCGCCCAGAAGCACCCACTTTCTGTCAATCACACTCCGATCACTTCAACGATGGAAATTCTTTGTTCGGACGTGAGTAAATCTACTAAGTTTTGTGCTAAAATACTAACCGCATGTGCACTGCGTACCATGCGCATGCGCATTTTCGCCTTAATCGCTCCGTTGCGAAAATCGGCAAAGAGCGAACAACTTGGAATGACCCCGTTTATTTAAAAAAAAACTTCAGACAAATAGGGCCTGATTCTGAAGTGGGGTTAAAGCAAAATAGAACAGTAACTTTGCAACTTGAGAAGACCATGCTGCACTGCAGGTGGGGCAGATTTCAAATGTGAAGAGAGATTTGGATTTGACCAAACAAAACTGTCATTAAGCAACTATTCTTATAAAAGCCTACATCTGACTATCTGGTCCAGAGGGCCGATTCAGACCTGATCGCTGTTGTGCGAAATCACACAGCGGCCAATTATCGAACGACTGTGCGTGTGTATGCACCGCAATGCGCAGGCGCAATGCCAAACAGCAACAGAATGGTGTAAAAATTTCCATCGCTAGACGTACGCAAGGTGACTGACAGGAAGCGGACATTTGGAAGTGGCAACTGCCCGTTTTCTGGGAGTGTCAGGGAAAATGCTGGCAATCCCAAGCGTTTTCAGGGAGGGTGTGTGACGTCAGCTCCGGCCCCGAACAGCCTGTTTCTATCGCACAGTAGGAGTAAGTCTTGGGCTGCGCACAAACTGCACAGACTGGAAAAATCATTCAATGGTGAGTGAGTTGTGAACGGATTTGCAGCTGCCTGGTGACGTTTTCACACAGCGTACACGTGCATTCACACACTGGCACTTTGTGGGCGGCAACTATCTGATCGCAGCCCTCTGCAAATTTGCAGAGGGCTGTGACAATGCTAAATTCCCTTGTCGTATAAACAACCCTTTATGAAGTCTAAGAACACTGTACGCTGTTTACTTAAGAAGTACCGTAATGGTACGCTAGTTGCGTAACGATCGCTTAGCCGTAGGCGAGACGCTCAAGCGTCACGTTCGCTCACGGCCCAGTGATCACAAGACACGTTATTGGCTATGACTAGAGTAATGATTCGCTATGGCATAGCGGACGCTCGAGACCACGAGGAGATCACCAGCGGCGCAGACGCTCACAACGCTATACCTTTATGTCTAAACCTTATACCAATGAAATTCACAGAATACCTTAATGTGAGTACAGGGTGTAAGTGCAACCTTGTGTAACCTGACTAACTACAAAGCTGCTTGAGCGTCACCGACGCTCAAGTGAACACTTAACACTATAAGAAATACACAGATACTGGTTTAGGGTCCAAAGCCTATTAACTGTATTATATCTAATATACTCGTAAAAGGGGATAACAGTACAAATGATACACTACAATGTAACAGAGACTTCCTAACCAAAATACAATACTATCTAATACAATACAATACTAGTCTAGGGGAGATGTGAGAGAAAAGAGAAAGGAGAGAGAGAGAGAGAGAGAGAGAGAGAGAGAGATTGGCTCACAGTAAGACAATATGATTACGGAGAGAAACTTACGCACAAGGGTAAACGATCGCATGCGCCTGAACATCCAGCACCCGATTTTCAGCAATGAGAACCGTTGAAGAGTGAGCTGGATGTGGTCGGCCTGTCTATTTATGCCCCACACACAATGCAATCCTACAGTCCCTACAATCCCATTGTCCATTGGACGTCGGAATTCGGCCCTGCATCATAACAAAAGGTCATAGGTTGATTCATACAGGTGGGCTGTGACGATTTCAAACAGCTCAGGTGGGTGGGGAACTAGGTTTCCCGCCGCATACCTGAGTATGAGTAAATAATAGAAATGGACATAAACTTCTTATGTCCATAACTATTCGCACGAGCGATTAATACGCTCCAAACCAACACCGGAATATTGCTATTTAAATACTCTTCCGATGGGTACCAAACACTACTGCATGACTCCTGTTAGACCCTTCCTACGATACAAAGAGGGATTCCTCAGCTCAGGGACATTCTATATTAACCAAACTTTCAGAATCTATCAAAGGGACCATGATCTACAAACTACATTAATTATGAAAATATGTAACGAATGAGTCGCACGCTACGACTACATAAACTCTACCGTAAATACGCATACCGTGCGCCCGCGGGTGCACGCTATTGCGGGTATGCGCCTTCACGGGAGAGCGTACGCATGCGCAGCACGGACCAGTGTGCGGTGCAAATATGGCAACGTGTATAGGGATATTTTTCTGACTTTGACAGTCCACCCTTTGGCAGTCAATAATAACTGCCACCTTCTAAAACATTTCAAAAGGAGAAAAATATATGTCAGGGGTTAATTCATTTCCATGGTTGGGTGAGGGAGGAGAGAGGAGTAGGTGTGAAGAGGGTATGACCTAGTGTGATAGCAGAAGCATGTGTGTATGAGTCCATGTTTGGAGGGTCATGTATCATCGTGCCGTACGTGTTGTAAATCAAGCTTCGAGGTATTGCGAAGTATACATTTGAATTCCTTCTTATCCTGTGGTACAGGTCTGTGGATGGGCTGTCAAACTTTACCGAGCTCTTTTCGGATTTTGAACAAAATGGGGAGCACATTTTAGTTGATGATACATGAATGGGGGAGGTATGTGGTTGCTGATATCTGTGCCTGTATTCCCTATCGTCTATGTGTGTCATTACCTGAGGGTTGTAGAGATGAAGATAAAGAACACTTATGGAAAATGCAATGATATTCTATGTCAGGGAAATGTACATCTGTCGTCGAAGTTGTGTTCGGTATCTGTTGAGAGTCGTCTTCTTTGCGCTGTATTGCTCCTTGGGCATGAGCAAATAGCTTTGTCAGAGCCATCGGATTTACAAAAAAATGTTGGGCTAGCGTGAGTTTAAAAGTACTAGGGAAACTGGGGATCCATGGCAAAGTTCATCAAATGTCCATTTCTCAAGTGGTCAAAACTTCATCTTTGGTGCTTGTCTGTTGTCTGTATAGCGTCTCGTCAACTTCCTCGTCCAAGGGGGTCTTTGTATCTTGGAGAAAAGCAGAAAAACAGGTGAAAGAAACGGACCGTATAATCGCATTTTCATCACATCCTGGTTTCTATCATTGGGTCATAAATCAAATCCAGGTTAATTACAGCTTCCTCACTCCTCAAACTCATCACTCTTGTACTTTGTTTGCACCTCATTAAAGCCTGCCCGCATCTAAATATCAATCCAATAAATATAACAACACCTAAGATACATAGTAGAAACTTTCCAACATCCATTATGACTCCTTGAGCCCAGTCTCCCAAACCGGAGAACCAATTTCGCGGGTTCAACCATGACACCCAACCAGTCAGCTCATTACCTACAGCAGCAAGAGTGAGATTGTGTTTTCGGCGAAATTCCCACTTCAATTGGAGAATGTCGTCCATCTTTTGGTCTATGACCTCTACCGGATCCTCGGTGCTATTTGTGATATACGTGCAACACTTTATGCCGTACTGTGTTGCCAATGTAACACAATATCCGCCTGTTACTGCTGTAAGATAATTAAGAACCATCCTATGCTGAACTAGTTCCGTTTTGTAAGCTTGAAGTTCTCTTCCAGTGTATCTAAACGTGTCATCATACATTTCAGTGATATTATCTAACAAATTGGCGAGTGCGGAAATGTATCTATAATTCATCACTCCCCGAGCGGTACGAGTGAAATCTAACGCTACCAGAACCTGAATCCCGGTGGATTCATGGATAAGATCAGAGGCCGGATGCTCTAACCTTTCTGACAGTTGTCTTTTAACTCGGTGCTCGTAATGAGTGTGAGTATAAGGAGCTTGGGCACCACGGTGTATGTCCTTCATTTTGTCATGTGTAACAGTCATCACTTCAGGCAATACTTTTCCAATATAACACAATCCTTCAGAGTTTGGGGCAAGCCACTTGTACGCCTTTCTCCCGCATATGAAATATGCATCATCGGGGAGAACATATGGGACAGAGAAGGACATTACCATATTACACACCTTCCAGGTGAACTCTCCTGACCCTAATTCTTCCATCTGCTTAATGCACGTATCAGTTTGTACGATATGTGCACAGTATCCTGGTGATACCTCTCCAACTCTAGTAATCCTATTTCCTAAGGTATATCGATACCGGAAAGATTTTCCTCTACTGGCTATGTGGCGTACAAGCTCTGTATCTGTAGGCATTCTATCTGCTCTGTGTGAGAAGGTCATGGTAAGGTTGCTCCATGACACTTCCCAATTTCCCGGCTTACGGGGATTGGAGATATTAAAACATAAGAGGGACCTATCCACATGGTATTGGTGGAGCTTCAAACTAGGAGGGCTGGAGATGTTAAATCTCCGGTCCACCGGTCTCCCACCACTTAGCTCAAGTACCTCCCCTAACGTTAAAGGAAATGGTACTAGCCCTGATTTGCTATGACCCTGAGGTACTTGAGAGCATACCCAACAATCTGTTTGGTTTAACACGTTACCCACTAAGGAGTGATAGTCACTCAATGGGTGCCGGTCTATATGGATATTAAAACTGGATTGGCATTTCTTTATGCATCCATCTTCAACCAGATTATCACAGAGCCTACAGATACAATTTTCTTCAGCTAACAATCCATCACAATTTCTTCTATCGGATCGTTTTCTGATACTCGCCTTTGCTTGTTGGTTTGGTTGATCTTGGAAAACTACGCCTCCATCATCATAATCGGAACCCATTCCAGAACCTCTCTCGACCTCTATGGTACTCCCGCCGGAACAGACTGCTCTGGTCAACATCACGGTTAACATCAAAATCCGGATCACAGTCTCTTGGGGCAAGTCCATCTTTGAGGAGGAAATAGAGAAGAATGAGAAGGGGGAAAAAGAAATTTCAAGGAAGAGGGGATGGGAAGTGGAGAAAAAACAATAAAAGGGAGAGGGGAGTCGACAACTGCTTTCGGTCTTCAAGGCTCAGGTGCCGCCTCAGTCCTCCTGGAACAGACACTCCAGTGATACAACCTCTACCGTCTGTTCCTTATCACGGGACTTCTCTGGATCAGCAACCTTTTTGCAGTGGGATGAATGGACCCAAGTCTCTCTCTCAGCAACCTTCAATGCTGTGGTGCTAGTCAATAAGACCTGGTATGGTCCTTCCCATCTATCAATAAGACAACCTGAGCGTAGAAAATTTCGTATCATTACATAATCCCCAGGTTCAATGTCATGACAATTACTATCTGGTAAATCAGGAATCACCAACTTCAGATTAACATTTTGATTCCTCAACTGTTTACTCATGTTAATCAAGTACTTTACAGTTACTTCATTGTTACATTTCAAATCATCCTGAGGGTTAATCATGACATGCGGTTGTCGACCAAACAGAATTTCAAAAGGGGACAGATTAAGAGGGGACCTGGGAGTGGTTCTGATGCTATACAAAACAATGGGTAAAGCTTCTGGCCACGTCAATCCTGTCTCTGCCATTACTTTACTCAATTTATTTTTAATAGTGCTGTTCACTCTTTCGACCTTCGCGCTCGCCTGTGGACGGTACGGAGTGTGCAGCTTGCTATCAATTCCCATCAACTTACACATTCCTTGAAAGACATCACCTGTAAAATGGGTACCCCTATCACTTTCAATGATTCTAGGGATACCATATCTACATACAAATTCCTGCACAATTTTCTTAGCTGTAAACATAGCGGTATTTGTAGCTGTTGGGAAAGCTTCGACCCAATTCGAGAAAACATCTATACAAACAAGTACATATTTCAAATTTCGACATGGGGGTAATTGAATGAAGTCGATTTGTATTACCTGGAAAGGGCCGCCGGCAGGTGGGATATGGGATGGTTCTGTAGGTATTGCCTTTCCAATATTCTTTCTCAGACAGGTAAGGCATGACATTGCTCTTTTACTCGCATGAGAGGAGAATCCTGGGGCGCACCAGTATGCTCTTACCAATTTGCACATCCCCTCCTTGCCTAGATGAGTCAGCCCATGAGCTGCTTCAGCCAGACATGGAAGGTATGCCCTGGGGGCCACTGGTTTACCATGTCCATCCGTCCAGAGCCCTGAGGACTCCTGGCCATATCCCTTTGCCTTCCAGACTGCTCTTTCCTGTGTGGAACACAAATTCTGCATCTCACACAACTTTTGTGTGTTGATGGTATTAAATACCATCAGTTGTGTGGTGTCTGTCTGTATGGGGGTAGCAGCTGCAAGCTTTGCGGCTTCGTCTGCTCGGCTGTTACCAAGGGATACTGGGTCTTGGCTATATGTATGTGCTTTACATTTGATAACAGCCACTCTGTCGGGTTCCTGTATCGCTGTTAGAAGCCTTTTTATATATGCTGCATGCGCTATCGGTGTACCAGCTGCCGTCATGAAATTTCTGAGGCGCCATAGGGCTCCGAAATCATGTACTACCCCGAAGGCGTATCTAGAGTCGGTGTAGATATTGGCTGACTTACCCTTAGCCAATTCACATGCTCTGGTTAGGGCGACCAGTTCAGCAACCTGGGCTGAGTGAGGTGGGCCTAGTGGTTCCGCTTCTATGGTGTTTTGGTCATCTACGACTGCGTATCCAGTACACAAGTCTCCCGAGTCTGACTGTCTATGACAACTACCGTCAGTGTAGAACGTGAGTTCTGCATCTTCCAGTGGATTGTCACTGATGTCAGGCCTTGCGGTAAAATTTTGGGTCAAATATTCCATACAATCATGTGTATCTTCCTTTGCATTAAATCCTCCTTCCCCATCACTCTCACCTTCCACCCTTTGTGTCTGACCAGGCACACCTGGTAGAAATGTTGCAGGATTTAATGCGCTGCATCTCCTTATGGTGATGTTTACTGGGGCCATTAATGCCAATTCCCATCTTGTAAACCTTGCTGATGAGACGTGTCTGGTTTGGGCAGAATTCAATAAGGCAGATACCGCATGCGGTGTATGGATTGTGAGGTTGTGGCCTAGCACGACATCTTCGCTTTTCGTCACTAGCAATGCTATCGCCGCAACGCTACGCAAGCATGTGGGGAGGGATCGCGCTACCGTGTCTAGCTGGGCGCTGTAGTATGCGACTGGCCTGCTGGCGTCACCGTGTTTTTGGGTTAGTACACCTGCTGCGCACCCAGCACTTTCTGTTCCGTATAGTTCAAAGGGTTTCCCATAGTCTGGCATACCTAGTGCTGGTGCCTGCGTTAGACACTGTTTGAGTCTCTCAAATGCTGTTTCAGATTCGTCTGTATGCGAAATCCGATCAGGTTTGTTTGAGGAGACCATTTCCTGCAAAGGTAGCGCCAATATGGAAAACCCTGGGATCCAATTACGGCAATACCCACACATTCCTAAAAACGTCCTGATCTGTTGCTGGGTTTGTGGCAGTGTCATGTCTCTAATGGCTTGGATTCTATCAGCGGTCAGGTGTCTCAGTCCTTGTGTTAGACAGTGTCCCAAATATTTTACCTTAGTTTGGCATAATTGTAACTTGTCTTTGGAAACCTTGTGACCTGTGTCTGAAAGATGAAACAGGAGCTGTTTCGTATCCTTCAGAGATGCTTCCAGTGAATCTGAACACAGTAATAAATCGTCCACATACTGTATCAATACTGATCCACTGTCTGGTTGGAAAGACTGTAAACAATCATGCAAAGCCTGAGAAAATATACTTGGACTATCTATGAAACCTTGGGGTAACCGAGTCCACGTGTATTGGACTCCTCTGTATGTGAATGCAAACAAATATTGGCTGTCAGGGTGCAGAGGTACCGAAAAGAAAGCGGAGCAGAGGTCAATAACAGTGAAAAATTTGGCAGTGGGAGGAATTTGCATTAGGATGACAGCTGGATTAGGCACTACGGGGAACTGACTCTCAACTATTTTGTTAATCCCCCTTAGATCCTGCACTAGCCTGTAACCCCTCCCCCCACTCTTTTTAACAGGGAAGATGGGACTATTTGCTGTGCTGGACGTTCTTACTAGAATGCCCTGTTGTAGCAAGCGCTCTATTAGGGGAAAAACTCCTAACTCCACCTCTGGCTTCAGAGGATACTGTGGGATTTTTGGAGCTATCCTACCATCTTTTACTTGTACAATTACTGGAGCTACGTTTGCCATTAATCCAGTGTCCTGTCCATCTTTTGTCCAAAGTGACTCTGGTATCTGAGATGTCATCTCTTCTACTTGGGATGGATTCCTATTTGTCATAATGGAATGTGACATTAATTTTGATGGGGAGTCTAACATGTCTCGTACCTCCTGAGCGTGATTCTCAGGTATGTCCAAGAATACACCTTCAGGAGTACAATAAATGACGCAACCCATTTTACATAGTAAGTCTCTACCCAGGAGATTAGTTGGTGCCGATGCAGCCAGCAAAAAGGAATGCTTGGTATGCAAAGGCCCTATTGTAATCTCGGCTGGTTTGCTTACAGGGTAGTGCTGGACTACTCCTGTTACTCCCATGGCTGGAATTGTCCTACCAGTGGTTCTCATGCCCACTGTCGAATTTATCACTGACTTGGCCGCCCCTGTGTCTACAAGAAAGTTTAAAGTTTTACCAGCTACATTGATTGCAATCTCTGGTTCACTTCCAAGACTGGCAATCAACTTAACTGGCTGCAGATTACAGGTATGGCCACACCCCTATTGGGTATGTTGACCTCCCTGAATCCCGCTGGCAGCGACTACTTGTGAGGGGGTTAGCTGGGAACTACCAGAGGCATGCCAATCTCTGTTCGGGGGATATCTTTTTGTTTCCCCTGTATGTGGCTCAAAACTCCGCCTCTGTGGACCCTGCTCCCAATGTCGTGTGTCGTGTCGTTGTCTAGGGGGTTGAAAAGATCTTTGTACACTCTTTGTTCTACATTCTCGTGCATAGTGTCCCGGTCTGTTACAAGAAAAACATGTCATTACACTTGCCTTACCCACAGGATTCGGTGGTACATACGCAGGCTGCCTTGTGGTCAGCGCCTGTATACTTACGGACATCAACTTATCACTTTGCGACTCCCTGTGCCTAGTGATGTTTCTGTCGTGATCAATAGCAGCCTCTCTCAATGTGGACACTGACAGACCTCGCCAACATGGTTGTGTGGTCTGTACCCTAGCTTTTAATGTTTCTTTCAAACCATCCATTAGTACAGATACTGCTACTTCTCGATGGTTTGGGTTGGTCTTAATGTCTTCTATACCAGTGTACTTTGCCATTTCTAATAGTGCCCGGTGAAAATATTCTGTTGCCGTTTCGGACTCCTTTTGCTTAATGGAGAATATCTTGTTCCATTTAACAACGGCTGGGAAATACTCTTTTAGCTGTAAATTTATCCTTTTTACATTATCCTTGTTGTACACGTCTGTAAGCGGTACATCTTTATCCAATGCGCAGTCAACTAAGAATTGAGTTGCGTCGACATTGGAAGGTAAACAAGCTCTTAGCAGTATCTGCCAATCCTTGTTGTTGGGTTCTACAGTGTTACCTAGATCCCTGATGTATTTTTGGCTAGCAACTAAGTCTTTCCTGGGGTCAGGAAATTCGGACACTATTGTTCTTAATTCCATTCGGGAAAATGGAGTGTACATGGCAATGTTCCTTATGGGAGTGGCTCCAGACACATCTGTTTTTCCATTGGGAACTGCTATTACCCTTACAGGAGCAATTCTAACAGCCTCATTCTGCGTAGATTCTACAACTTGTGGTACAATTGTTTCAGTGTAGTGCATGGTGCCGTACTTACCCGTTGACACGACCTCACCTATCCCTCCGCTAGGGGCTTTCACTAATCTCGTGGGTGTCGCTGTGCCTACTGTGGTCTCTGCTATGGTGGCCGCAAGAGAGAGAGCTGAAATTGTTGCCGAATCTTCTTCTTGATCACACTCCTGAGGAAGGTTCAAAACAGGGTACAACTTGCACGGGTTAATAATAGCATGAGTTACTTGGTTAACATCATTTACATTTACAGGGTTACTAAGTGTTTGTGTTTTACAACCCAGTGCGTTTCTCTCCGCAATCAACTTCTCTCCTGCAATGTATGGTGGAGGAGGAGCTGTGGCTATCAGCTTCCTGACTGCCCCAGATCCTGCCGCCAGAGCCAAACCTCTCTGTATCTCACCTTCCTGGTGCCATAACTGTAAATAATCATGATGTTGAATTCGTCTCTTTGTTGATCTTACGAGACATATCCTCCTCCTTAAATTTTGTAACACTTCTGGACTGAAGCTACCTATTCTTGGGAATTTGTCCCTGTCTTGTACAGTCATTCTCTCCCATTCATCACATAAAACCTCTGTGTGACTTCCGTATTTTTCACACATGATGTATCTTGCCGACCCGACTGGTCGGTTCTCTGAATCAACCCGAACCGAGGTTGATCGCCCCCTACCTGAACAACTGGCCCCCATAATCTGCAGGTGTTGCTTATTCCTCCTTGGATCTTTATATCAAGGTTTTCAGCGAACCCTTACAGCAAACCAAATTATTCAAAAATAGGCCGGCGGTGGCGGTTTACCGAGTACCCCACTCACTCGCCCACCTCGACCAATACGACCTGATCACACCGACGTGGTGCTGGCGTACTCGATACAGGGCCCTACCAAAAGAACCTTCGGTTTACTGGAACATATGAGGGTTACCCGCAGGACACTTACTCTTTCCAGTAAAGGTGGGGTTGTTAGATAGTTCCTGAGTGACCAGCGAACTTCCCTTTAAAAATAAAAAATTACACAGATCACGTCAGAATGTACAAATAGCGTTTGTGACCACTTTACTCTAATGGTATTAGGTCAGATTACTAACTACTGCACACAATTACGTGCGGTCCAATCGTTCAGTACATAAGCACTACCTGTTATGTACTGAGAGATTTAATGGAATCGATGTTTCCGGCCGCGATTCCTTCAGCAAGAGCTTATGGCCTATATGGGTTCTGCACCAACACCCCAGGCGTTGTGCCTCTTGTACCTTTATAGCGGACCTCTTTGTCTATTTTACCTGTTACCTTATGACCTCCTGGTCTGTTACCGTCTGTTAATGACCTCCTGGTCTGTTACCTTATGGTCCGCTATACTCTAATGCTCAAATATTATTTAACCAAGGATGCCTCCCTAGCCACCGTATATGTCACTTACACGTGTGTCCCTTGACGAGTACCCGACTTTCCTTTTGGTTCAACCTCTAAGTTATATAAACTTATGTGATAAAAACACACTCACTCAACACATGTACACTTTGTTTCTATATCTATTTCTGCGCAGAAATTGTCTTCAGTCCAACTGTGTTACCAATTAGGAGCAGGATCTGTTAAACTAAATTTCAGATTTTTCCAAAAATAGATTTGCGTTATTTACCGCGTCGCGTTATTTACCGCTGTGCGTTACTTATCGCCTTTGCGCTAATTATCGCTTTGCGCTAATTCAACTTTTCGTGACTTGAGCTACGTGGGCGTAACCAGACGCTACGTTGCGTAATGTACGCTGCGTGCGTCTGCCGTTTGGATTGCGTACGCAAGTCTTTTGTTAGGGACACGTGTACGCAAAACAAAGATCCACCGTAACACAATTTCTACCTTTATCAATGTAGATGATCCCTGATCATCTACCGCACACCACACTGACTGCCTTATCTCCCAGACAAGCCGTGTGTTGGTCTATACTTTAACTATTACCTCTACTATGAAATAACAGCAAATCTCTTTTAGCACTTTCTATCAACTATAAAACTTGGCAAACAGGAATAGTGATATACGAAATTTGAAAAAGAAATGCAGATAAATGTATGCGTGCGTGTATACGCAAGACAGAAGAGAAATAAAACAGTTTTAAAAGACACAAGCGTTTTGTTCTTACTTCCGGTTCCCGGATTCCTTCAGCACTCTTTATCTAAGCGAAGCAGACGCTTATCCCGTCAGCACTGCGAGACAACCTCCCACCCTTTGCTGGGGGGATAATGTCTGCTGATCTACCTAGTGCAGATATAAGAAGGATAGGACGAGTCCCCAATTGACAATGCTAAATTCCCTTGTCGTATAAACAACCCTTTATGAAGTCTAAGAACACTGTACGCTGTTTACTTAAGAAGTACCGTAATGGTACGCTAGTTGCGTAACGATCGCTCAGCCGTAGGCGAGACGCTCAAGCGTCACGTTCGCTCACGGCCCAGTGATCACAAGACACGTTATTGGCTATGACTAGAGTAATGATTCGCTATGGCATAGCGGACGCTCGAGACCACGAGGAGATCACCAGCGGCGCAGACGCTCACAACGCTATACCTTTATGTCTAAACCTTATACCAATGAAATTCACAGAATACCTTAATGTGAGTACAGGGTGTAAGTGCAACCTTGTGTAACCTGACTAACTACAAAGCTGCTTGAGCGTCACCGACGCTCAAGTGAACACTTAACACTATAAGAAATACACAGATACTGGTTTAGGGTCCAAAGCCTATTAACTGTATTATATCTAATATACTCGTAAAAGGGGATAACAGTACAAATGATACACTACAATGTAACAGAGACTTCCTAACCAAAATACAATACTATCTAATACAATACAATACTAGTCTAGGGGAGATGTGAGAGAAAAGAGAAAGGAGAGAGAGAGAGAGAGAGAGAGAGAGAGAGAGATTGGCTCACAGTAAGACAATATGATTACGGAGAGAAACTTACGCACAAGGGTAAACGATCGCATGCGCCTGGACATCCAGCACCCGATTTTCAGCAATGAGAACCGTTAAAGAGTGAGCTGGATGTGGTCGGCCTGCCTATTTATGCCCCAACACACAATGCAATCCTACAGTCCCTACAATCCCATTGTCCATTGGACGTCGGAATTCGGCCCTGCATCATAACAAAAGGTCATAGGTTGATTCATACAGGTGGGCTGTGACGATTTCAAACAGCTCAGGTGGGTGGGGAACTAGGTTTCCCGCCGCATACCTGAGTATGAGTAAATAATAGAAATGGACATAAACTTCTTATGTCCATAACTATTCGCACGAGCGATTAATACGCTCCAAACCAACACCGGAATATTGCTATTTAAATACTCTTCCGATGGGTACCAAACACTACTGCATGACTCCTGTTAGACCCTTCCTACGATACAAAGAGGGATTCCTCAGCTCAGGGACATTCTATATTAACCAAACTTTCAGAATCTATCAAAGGGACCATGATCTACAAACTACATTAATTATGAAAATATGTAACGAATGAGTCGCACGCTACGACTACATAAACTCTACCGTAAATACGCATACCGTGCGCCCGCGGGTGCACGCTATTGCGGGTATGCGCCTTCACGGGAGAGCGTACGCATGCGCAGCACGGACCAGTGTGCGGTGCAAATATGGCAACGTGTATAGGGATATTTTTCTGACTTTGACAGCTGCGATCAGATCTGAATTAGGCCCCAGGCCTCTTCTTCCATGAGGTTATGACATCACATGTGAGGGAACAGAGGGGTTGGTCCAGGGCACATTAGTGCACTGCTACAGCACTGCTTTTATATATACATAAATGTGAAGGTCATAATTGCGAAGTAGAAATGTAGCATTTTTAATCAAAAAAGTTATGCCTCCAAAAGTTGGCACCTATGTCACGTCGCCGACCTGAACCATCCTAGTTATGGCACTGAAACGTAGTTATTTGCTATATAAGGATATTATGTGATACTTAAAAATGCAGTGCTCTGTGAAAGCAAGTAATAGTACACTGATAACAGAACAGGTATATTCTCTGTGAAGCGCTGCGGAATATGTGTGCGCTATATAAATAACTGGTAATAAATAAAAATATTGTTCAAGAGTAAATTTGAGGTAAATTACCCAGCACTAATGATAGGCAGAATATGGGGGAGATGTACTAAGCCTTGGAGAGTGATAAAGTGGCGAGAGATATATTTGGGTAAATGCACTATAATGGCACTTATTGTATAGCTTATACTGCTTCACGTCTTATAGAGGCAAAGCAGGAAACTGTAACCAACAAGATGTGTTAATTAGAGATGAGCGGGTTCGGTTTCTTTGAATCCGAACCCGCACGAACTTCACTTTTTTTTTCACGGGTCCGAGCGACTCGGATCTTCCCGCCTTGCTCGGTTAACCCGAGCGCGCCCGAACGTCATCATGACGCTGTCGGATTCTCGCGAGACTCGGATTCTATATAAGGAGCCGCGCGTCGCCGCCATTTTCACACGTGCATTGAGATTGATAGGGAGAGGACGTGGCTGGCGTCCTCTCCATTTAGATTAGATTTAGAAGAGAGAGAGAGAGAGAGATTGCTGTGATACTGTAGATTAGAAGAGAGTGCAGACAGAGTTTAGTGACTGACGACCACAGTGACCAGTGACCACCAGAGACAGTGCAGTTGTTTGTTTTATTTAATATATCCGTTCTCTGCCTGAAAAAAACGATACACAGTCACACAGTGACTCAGTCTGTGTGCACTGCTCAGCCCAGTGTGCTGCACATCAATGTATTGTATATAAAGCTTATAATTGTGGGGGAGACTGGGGAGCACTGCAGGTTGTTATAGCAGGAGCCAGGAGTACATGATAAATAATATTATATTAAAATTAAACAGTGCACACTTTTGCTGCAGGAGTGCCACTGCCAGTGTGACTAGTGGTGACCAGTGCCTGACCACCAGTATATTAGTAGTATTGTATACTATCTCTTTATCAACCAGTCTATATTAGCAGCAGACACAGTACAGTGCGGTAGTTCACGGCTGTGGCTACCTCTGTGTCGGCACTCGGCAGGCAGTCCGTCCATCCATAATTGTATTATAATATATACCACCTAACCGTGGTTTTTTTTTCATTCTTTATACCGTCGTCATACTAGTTGTTACGAGTATACTACTATCTCTTTATCAACCAGTGTACAGTGCGGTAGTTCACGGCTGTGGCTACCTCTGTGTCGGCACTCGGCAGGCAGTCCGTCCAACCATAATTGTATTATATACCACCTAACCGTGGTTTTTTTTTCATTCTTTATACCGTCGTCATACTAGTTGTTACGAGTATACTACTATCTCTTTATCAACCAGTGTACAGTGCGGTAGTTCACGGCTGTGGCTACCTCTGTGTCGGCACTCGGCAGGCAGTCCGTCCATCCATAATTGTATTATATACCACCTAACCGTGGTTTTTTTATACCACCTAACCGTGGCAGTCCGTCCATAATTGTATACTAGTATCCAATCCATCCATCTCCATTGTTTACCTGAGGTGCCTTTTAGTTCTGCCTATAAAATATGGAGAACAAAAAAGTTGAGGTTCCAAAATTAGGGAAAGATCAAGATCCACTTCCACCTCGTGCTGAAGCTGCTGCCACTAGTCATGGCCGAGACGATGAAATGCCAGCAACGTCGTCTGCCAAGGCCGATGCCCAATGTCATAGTACAGAGCATGTCAAATCCAAAACACCAAATATCAGTAAAAAGCCTCTTTTTTTCTTTGCGTCATGTGCTGTTTGGGGAGGGTTTTTTGGAAGGGACATCCTGCGTGACACTGCAGTGCCACTCCTAGATGGGCCCGGTGTTTGTGTCGGCCACTAGGGTCGCTAATCTTACTCACACAGCTACCTCATTGCGCCTCTTTTTTTCTTTGCGTCATGTGCTGTTTGGGGAGGGTTTTTTGGAAGGGACATCCTGCGTGACACTGCAGTGCCACTCCTAGATGTGCCCGGTGTTTGTGTCGGCCACTAGGGTCGCTAATCTTACTCACACAGCTACCTCATTGCGCCTCTTTTTTTCTTTGCGTCATGTGCTGTTTGGGGAGGGTTTTTTGGAAGGGACATCCTGCGTGACACTGCAGTGCCACTCCTAGATGTGCCCGGTGTTTGTGTCGGCCACTAGGGTCGCTAATCTTACTCACACAGTCAGCTACCTCATTGCGCCTCTTTTTTTCTTTGCGTCATGTGCTGTTTGGGGAGGGTTTTTTGGAAGGGCCATCCTGCGTGACACTGCAGTGCCACTCCTAGATGGGCCCGGTGTTTGTGTCGGCCACTAGGGTCGCTAATCTTACTCACACAGCTACCTCATTGCGCCTCTTTTTTTCTTTGCGTCATGTGCTGTTTGGGGAGGGTTTTTTGGAAGGGACATCCTGCGTGACACTGCAGTGCCACTCCTAGATGGGCCCGGTGTTTGTGTCGGCCACTAGGGTCGCTTATCTTACTCACACAGCGACCTCGGTGCAAATTTTAGGACTAAAAATAATATTGTGAGGTGTGAGGTATTCAGAATAGACTGAAAATGAGTGTAAATTATGGTTTTTGAGGTTAATAATACTTTGGGATCAAAATGACCCCCAAATTCTATGATTTAAGCTGTTTTTTAGTGTTTTTGGAAAAAAACACCCGAATCCAAAACACACCCGAATCCGACAAAAATAATTCGGTGAGGTTTTGCCAAAACGCGTTCGAACCCAAAACACGGCCGCGGAACCGAACCCAAAACCAAAACACAAAACCCGAAAAATTTCAGGCGCTCATCTCTAGTGTTAATATCTCGGCCGCTGTTGTGCTGGAGTGAGAATCCTCTTCCATCGATCCGTGACAGCAGGGCTGCCATCAGAAAAGATTGGACCAACGACTGGCAAATTAGGCAGGGTCCTCCCACCACATATACTGCCCAACAGCTGCTATACACTGCCCCATAGTCACACACACACACACACTGCCCTATGGACACACACACTGCCCCATAGTCACACACACACTGCCCTATGGACACACACACTGCCCCATAGCTACACACACACTGCCCTATGGACACATGTGTGTGCGTCTATGGGGCAGTGTGTGTGTCTATAGGGCAGTGTGTGTGTAGCTATGGGGCAGTGTGCCCCATAGCTACACACACACTGCCCTATAGACACACACACTGCCCCATAGACGCACACACACACACATACACATATTGTCCCAAAGATGGATCAGAACTATGGTTGACCCCTGGCAGCGCAGCCTGGCTGAGCTGTCAGGCTGTCCGCCGTCATTTTTTTAATCATAGTGGATGCGTATGACGTCACGCAGCCGCCATGGAAACGGTCCCGGCCGGTCCCTGTTTGGAACATCTGCCCCCACTACCTGCGACAATAGCCCCCCAATGGCCGCTGCTGTCAATCACACTGCGGCTGCATCCTTCCTGGATGCTGACGCAATGTGCAAGGTTACACATGTGCACTGCGACCAGTGAGCGTGAGCAGACCACACGAATGCAGCCACTGCATCACAGACACATGATTGCGTTTGGGTCTAAATTGGGCCCACAGTCCCATAGACACACACTCAGCACACAGTCCCATAGACACACACACTCAAACACACACACTGTCCCATAGACAGACAGACAGACACACACACACACACACACACACACACACACACAACTGACTAAAGTGTCTCCTTGAGCTCCCCTGCGCACCGGCAGGCAGCCATGGAAGGACTGAGCCTCGGCAACTCCTGATTAGCTGCCGGTCCGCGAGCTCTGATTGGACCACGGCCGGCTCTATAGTCATGATATTGCCGCGGCTCTGTCCCTCTGTGGCTGCTTGCTGGTGTGCAGCTGGCCCGGACCCCGATCCACACTTCTGCCACCCAGGCCCCATCTCAGTCAGGGCCCGGGAATGAAGTCCTGACTGTCCCTCCTTGATGGCAGGGCCTACCTGCCAGCACCACAGCACATCAGCGTAGTGTGTCTTACCTGCCTGTCGGATCCACTGCACATACGCAAGGACTCATAACCATCACAAGATCTTCTGTGTGCAGCGCAGACCACAGCAGCCACTGCAGGTTAGTACACATATCGGCAGGTAATACCTGCCTATGGGGTGTATTCAATGCATGTCGGATCTTTTCCAATGGAAAGGATCCGACAATGCAGTTCTCGACAATGTTAATCTGACTTTTTCTGAAGTCGGATTGCCATTGTCGAAAACAGGGCTAAAAGCTGTCGGATTTGGCCGCAAATCCGACAAAACACGTGGATCCGCGGGTAGTCCACCGATTCACGTGTATTCTGACAAGTCGGAATTGCCGACCTGTCGGAAAAACGCCAGCCCCGTTCAATAAGTCAAATCACAATTCAACCTGAAAAGTCTGAAACTGCTGTCTTTCCGACAAGACGGCAGTTTCCGACAAGAATTGAATACACCCCTATATGTGAAAAAACGATAAACAGCAAAAGTGCGCTTAGCATTTTTTAATACAGCTGAAAGATTTTTTGTCGGTGCTGGCAAACTTGCTAGATGTTTGCAGATAACGTAGAGAAAAGTGATTTTTCTCTATGTAATCTGCTTTCATACATACCTTATAAGTGTCAAAAAAAAACGCTGGTTATAGCGCATTTGACACTTACCAACTCTTACATGTTCACCAGGGCCAGTTCTACACCTTGTGGCGCCCAGTGCGAAAGTTTCCACTGGCGCCCCCCCCCGGCAAAACAATTAGTCACACGTCAAAAAGTAGGGGCGTGGCCAGTAGCGTCCTTGGTGCGGGCAAGCAGTGCCTGCGCCCGGGGCGCTGCGGCCTGGGGGCGCGGCCGTAGTCACCCCGCAGGCACCGTCGCCTTCCCGCACCCCGCTCCCCCGGCTGCAGCAGACGTTGTGGGCTGTGTGGGCGTCCGCTGCAGCCGGCTCCAGGGACAGACACTAGAGGTCAGTATTGACCTCTAGTGTCAGTGCGGCGCTGCTATGGGAGAGCCGGCGGCCAGACGGGGCAGCAGCAGCGGTCGGGAGCGGGGCAGTGGTAAGTATTATTTTTTTTATTTTTGTGTGTGTTTGACTGGGGGCACAGCAACAGGAGGCACAGCAGCAGGGGGCACATCAACAGGAGGCACAACAGCAGGGGGCACAACAGGGGGCACATCAACAGGAGGCACAGCAGCAGGGGCACATCAACAGGAGGCACAGCAGCAGGGGGCACATCAACAGGAGGCACAGCAGCAGGGGGCACAACAGGGGGCACATCAACAGGAGGCACAGCAGCAGGGGGCACATCAACAGGAGGCACAGCAGCAGAGGGCACAACAGGGGGCACATCAACAGGAGGCACAGCAGCATAGGGCACAACAGGAGGCACAGCAGCAGAGGGCACAACTATTGGGGGCACAGCAGCAGAGGGCACAACTATTGGTGGCACAGCGACAGGGTGCACAGCAGCAGAGGGCACAACAGGGGGCACAGCAGCAGAGGGCACAACTATTGGGGCAAAGCAACAGGGGGCACAACTACTGGGGCAAAGCAACAGGGGGCACAGCAACAGAGGGCACAACTACTGGGGGCAAAGCAACAGGGGGCACAACTACTGGGGGCACAGCTACTGGGGGCAAATCAACTGGGGGGCACAACTACTTGGGCATAACTGTGGCCACGCCCCTCACCTATGAAGCCACACCCTTATTTTTGGCGCGCACCTCCAGCGCACACAATTTTTTTTTGCTGCGGGGGGGTGCCAGTGGAAACTTTCGCACTAGGCGCCACAAAGTGTAGAACCGGCCCTGGGCGTGGCCACAGTTATGCCCCCAGATTTGCCCCAAGTAGTTGTGCCCCCCAGTTGATTTGCCCCCAGTAGATTTGCCTCCTGCAGCTGTGCCCCCAATAGTTGTGCCCCCTGTAGCTATGCCCCGTCGCTGTGCCCCCTGTTGTTTTGCCCCCAGTAGTTGTGCCCTCTGTTGCTTTGCCCCAGTAGTTGTGCCCTCTGTTGCGGTGCCCCCTGTTGCTTTGCCCCCGGTAGATTTGCCCCAGTAGTTGTGCCCCCTGTTGCTTTGCCCCCAGGAGTTGTGTCCCCTGTCGCTGTGCCCCCAGTAGTTGTGCCCTCTGCTTCTGTGCCCTCTGTTGTGCCCTCTACTGCTGTGCCCCCAATAGTTGTGCCCTCTGCTGCTGTGCCCCCTGTCAAACACACACAAAAATAAAAAATAAATACTTACCACTACCCCGCTCCTGCTTCCCGACCGGCTGCTGCTGCTGCTCCGTCTGGCCGCCGCGGCTCCTCTCTATGGGAGAGACGTCATGACGTCTCTCCCATAGCAGCACCGCCCAGACACTAGAGGTCAATACTGACCTCTAGTGTCTGTCACTGGAGCCGGCTGCAGTGACGCCCACACAGCCCACGGCATCTGCTGCAGCCGGGGAGCGGGGTGCGGGTAGGTGGCGGTGCCTGCGGGCGAAGGCACTGCTTACCCGCACCAAGAACCTCTCCTGATGTTCACCTAATAGTAACTTGCAACTAGAGATCTGCGGCGGGCACTTTTCGTGTTTTGGTTTTGGTTCTGGTTCCATCCTCGTGTCTTGGAACTGGATTGGTTTTTCCAAAACCACCCTTTTGTGTTTTGGTTTTGGATCTGGATGATTTTTTTTAAAAAATATAAAAACAGCTAAAATCACTGAATTTGGGGGTAATTTTGATTCTATGGTATTATTAACCTCAGTAACATTCATTTCCACTCATTTCCAGTCTATTCTGAACACTGCACACCTCACAATATTGTTTTTAAGCCAAAAGGTTGCACCGAGGTGGCTGTATGACTAAGCTAAGCGACACAAGTGTGCGGCACAAACACCTGGCCCGTGTATGGAGTGGCACTGCAATGGCAGACAGGATGGCAGGTATAAAAAAAATAGGCCCTAAACAGCACATCATGCAAAGAAGAAAAAGAGGTGCAATGAGGTAGCTGTATGACTAAGCTAAGCGACACAAGTGTGTGGCACAAACAACATGGGACGTGGTGGAATTTGCCCAGATGTAATACATGCACAATATTGGTGGCACAGGAGAGCGAACCCCTAAATCACACACACACGGCAAAGCCTGTAAAATTAATTTGGATAATAATAACCCTTTTATTTGGAGCTATTATAATGATATGCAGCACTGGATTTATACAGCAGGATCACTGGAATTATACACCAGTACCACTGGAATTATAAGGCAGGACCACTGGAATTATACGGCAGTACCACTGGACTTATATGGCAGTACCACTGGACATATACGGCAGTATCACTGGACTGGACTTATCGCCAATACCACTGGAATTATATGGCAGGATCACTGCAATTATACGGCAGGATCACTGGACTTATACGGCAGGATCACTGGAATTATATTGAAGGATCATTGGAATTATACGGCAGGATCACTGGACTTATACGCCAGTACAACTGGAATTATACGGCAGGATCACTGGACTTATACGCCAGTACCACTGGAATTATACGGCAGGATCACTGGAATTATATGGCAGTACCACTGGACTTATATGACAGTACCACTGGACATATATGCCAGTATCACTGGACTAGACTTATACACCAGTACCGCTGTACATATACGGCAGTATCAATGGACATATACGGCAGTATCACTGGACATATACGGCAGTACCACTGGACATATACAGTAGCACAGGGACACCACCACTGGACTGATGCAGGACAACACAGCACCACTGCAGTGGACAGGACTTATACAGCAGCACTGGACATATGGCAGCAGAGGACACCACCACTGTGACTGGACTGATGCAGCACAATACACCCCCATTGAACTGATGCAGCACAACACAGCACCACTGGACTGGACGTATACAGCAGCACTGGACATATGGCAGTAGAGAACACTACCACTGTGACTGCACTGATGCAGCACAAGACACTACCACTGGACTGATGCAGCACAACACAGCACCACTGGACTGGACTTATTCAACAGCACTGGACATATGGCAGCAGATGACACCACCACTGTGACTGCACTGATGCAGCACAAGACAGCACCACTGGACTGGACGTATACAGCATCACTGTACATATGGCAGCAGAGGACACCACCACTGTGACTGGACTGATGCAGCACAAGACACTACCACTGGACTGATGCAGCACAACACAGCACCACTGGACTGGACTTATTCAACAGCACTGGACATATGGCAGCAGATGACACCACCACTGTGACTGCACTGATGCAGCACAAGACAGCACCACTGGACTGGACGTATACAGCATCACTGTACATATGGCAGCAGAGGACACCACCACTGTGACTGGACTCATGCAGCACAAGACACCACCACTGGACTGATGCAGCACAACACATCACCACTGGACTGGACGTATACAGCAGCACTGAACATATGGCAGCAGAGGACACCACCACTGTGACTGGTCTGATGCAGCACAAGACACTAACACTGAACTGATGCAGGACACTGAGAACGGAGACACGTCCTCTCTCTACACTCTCCAATGTCGGAGTGAAAATGATGGCGACGCGCGGCGACTTATATGGAATCCAAACCCCGCGATAATCCGACAGCGGGATGATAAAATTTTGCCTCGTACTGGTATCCTAGTCCGGCGGGAAAACCTGAGCCGGATTTGGAGCTGGGCTCTGGTAGTGAAGTTCGGTAGGGTTCGGTTCTCTGAGAACCGAACCCGCTCATCTCTACTTGCAAGCCAATAGTAACTTGCAACAATTCTATGAGACATTTAACATAAATACATTTTTTGAGTTTGACCGGAAAAAAGCACCTAAATACGTTATCTCAGCAACTGTTTGTCACATCTATAACTTCTGTTCTACTTAATTAAGAAAGTTACATTAAGGTGAATTCTTTAAACAACTAAAGGGGGGTACTCACGGAGAGATCCGTGCTTAATTTCTAAGCAATCTGACTAGATTGCTTAGAAATTAAGCACAGATCTGTCCGTGTGTATGCCCCCCGCGTGTCGCTACTAGACTGGCATGCATGCAGGCACAATCTAGTACATCGTTCACTTCACCGCTGTGTGAAGTGAATGCCCCCCTCGCTCAGCACACATCTCCCCATGTGTACCCCCCTTTACTGTACCAATTTGGCACATGAGCAGATAACATGGTGGCTATTTTGGATTTAGTTATCAAAGGGAAAAAATGTTCCACCCTAAACATCAAGGAGCTATTTCTGGCCATAGCACTAAAAATGTAGCACCTCATAGCGAATGATTGTTACAAAAAAGAGCCATATGGCAAATGAGGGAGAGCAAGCTTCCCCTTTAATTGTGTTTCTTACTCATGCATAAAGAGCACAATGCACAAGATGGTAAGAGGAAGAGGCTATATTACATTTGGTGCTACTGTAAGCACTGAGAATGAGTGTGTCCTGAATGTGTGCCTCCCATGTACTTACAATTAGGAAAAGAAGTTGTTATAAAATCCATGCACCAAACAAAATGTAGATGGGAAAGAAAGTAAATATAAATATGCTACCTACAGAGTGATTCTGCCGTGGGCATGCATATACAAAGGGAGAACACTGAATGATTCTGTCACTCAAAACATTTATGTCTTTATCCAGTGTCTTTATCCAGTGGTTGCAACAGATTTGGTGTCTATTTGTCTTGGTTAACTTTCTATATAATATAAAAATATAATTTAATATAAGCAGATCTTGATTCCAGTCCTCGATAGCTATTAATAAGCAATAGTGTAGTTATCTCTGAGTCAGGGATCCATAGAATTACAAAATCTGGGATAATAACAACTTCCTATAATTTGGAAGGGATTCAGTACGATATGCCGGCTGTCGGGATCCCGGCGGGCAGGAGACCAATGCCGGGATCTAACAGCCTGAATACCAACCGATCGCCGCGCTTAGGTCGCCACAGGGTTATATTCACCCTTGGGTGGTGGCGTGGACTACCACCCGAGTGGAGATTCCGGGCGGCAGTCGGAAGTATTCCACCGGGTGTTGGGATTCCAGCATTGGTATCCTGACAGCCGGGATCCCGACAGTCGGCAAATTGACTGCCTCCCTTTGGAAGAGAAGGAATTCTTAGCTAATAATAAGTCAATCTGCTGATTTTCAGAGACTTCTATTGATTGATTGATTGATTGATTGATTGATTAATATTTACAAACTTACAATCTATAGGGAAATAGGCATTGATACACAAGGATAAGTGCAGCATATTGCACATTGGTACTGCCAGATTGCAGACAGAGGTTCTTGTTGAGCTGTATGATCCAGTAACACAGTAATGTTGGGCTGGGGTCAGTGGAATGTGTAAGTGTAGAAAGAGAATATAAGTACAGTTATGTGTGGATGTATAATGGAAGCTAGTATTTAACCATACCTGAAGTTTACCTGAACGTTTCTTCAACTAATACTATATTGTTCTTTGCAGTATTATATATTACTGTTTGTCTTAGGGGATACATATTATAGAGAGAAAAGCCCTATGTATGAAATGGTGGTAACCCCTTTTTCTAAATATTTTGCCAACAGAACGGGTTGTTAATGCTTCTCCAAAATATATTAAAAGGCAGCCTTCAGCTACACTACTGCCATAGGGCCTAATTCAGATCTGATCACACAGCACATTTGTTAGCTAATGGTGATGGGGGGATTCAGACCTGATCGTAGCTGTACTAAATTTAGCACAGCTACAATCATCCACACTGACATGTGGGGGGACGCCCAGCACAGCGCCGATGCTTTTGTACTTGAAGAGTAACTTCCAGCCAGTAACTCCTGCGTGCTGGCAGCGAGTTACTTGTCGTTGTGATGGTCGCAGCGGCTGCATGTGACGTCACGCAGCCGCTGCGGCCCGCCCCCCGCACAGTCCGGCCACGCCTGCATTGGCCGGACCACGCCCACAAAATGCCCCCTCCCACCCAGAAACCACCTCTGCCTGTCAATCAGGCAGAGGCGATCGCTGGGCTACGACAGCCGTCGGCTGTCTGGCATGCGCCAGCTCATGTGCACTTCTGACCTGATTGCTGCGCTCCGATGAATGGCAGCGTGGGATCAGGTCAGAATGACCCCCACATGTGCACTGCAGGGGGGCAGATATAACATGTGCAGAGAGAGTTAGATTTGGGTGTGGTGTGTTCAAACTGAAATCTAAATTGCAGTGTAAAAATAAAGCAGTCAGTATTTACCCTGCACAGAAACAATATAACCCACCCAAATCTAACTCTCTCTGCACGTTATATCTGCCCCACCTGCAGTGCACATGGTTTTGCCCATTAGCTAACAAATTTGCTGCTGCGATCAGATCTGAATTACCCCCATAGCGAGTAATAGCGATGAAGTGTTATCGGTACTAACCAAGGGCATAGCTATTATAGGTGCAGGCAGTACAGCTGCTATGGGGCCCAGAGCTGAGAGGGGCCCATCTTCCCTGTCAAAGCTACATTTGCTACTGTACATACATTTTTCGCCATTGGGAGGTTCCTTGGGGCCTGCTATATATCTAGGTATGCCCCGGGACCTGCTCATTGTAGTGTGGTATAAAATGAACTGTAGGGCATTTTAATGTTATACACTGTATACTGTAATATGAATCGGGGCTCTGTAATGAGGCACAATATGAACGGGGAGCACTATATATAATGTGAATTGGGGGTACTGTGTGGCATAATGTGTACTGTCAGCTCTGAAATGTGACATACAGAACTGTAGGGTGAACTTATTCACTATTATGATTCATAAAAGAAAGTTGGGCACTACTATGGGGCATAACATTAAATAAGCCTCTGCTATGGTTCAGAAAATGAACTACAGTACTGTAGGACACTATTATAGGGCATACAATTAACAACTGCTGCAGAGAAGTGTCTCTCTAGAAGCATTGGTACGGGGGACCCTTCAAAATATTGCTATGGGGCCCACAAAGTTCTGGCTACGCCTACGCCCCTAGCACTAACTAAGTGAGCTTTCTATTGCTTGTACTCTAACACAAACTGCAATCAGAGGATGGCACAGCCCAGTAGCCAGCAAATCCTTGTGCATGCGCCATCTGTTCTGAATGAAATCTTGTGGTTTTGCAACATCTTTTGCATGGCTCCCAGGACCTATTCCATACCACATCATTCTAGGGTGATGAGTTACCTCTTCAGTGACTTCCATTTTAATCCTTTTCAGTTTTGGGGGGTGAATCAAATTAGCTGCAGGATTTGCGGTGCATGGAATAGCTCTGGGTTTCACGCAGATAAAACAACTAACCCATTAATTCCACGTAACATGTGGAATTGATGGATTTCCCTGTGCGTTAATTCCCAGAGGGTGCCTTTTATCACAGACTTTTCCTCACAGCTCCTGAAGTATCCCTCTGTAGTTTAACGCATGAAATAAACCCCAGTAATTGAATCGGCGGCCACAGTTAATTCCCGGCAGTAATTGGATTCCCCCAATGTGTTAACATGTAGGACACCACTTAGCAAGAAAAGCGGTTTGTTAATATATTGACCCTTTATGTCCTTATCTATCAAGCCTAATACATGCTCATGAACAGGGGGGTAAAAGGCAGAACACGGTCAACTTCATGCTTGAGTGTCCCTGATTTTTCTCTTCGTGGCACAGTACAAGTGACATCAGAACTGGAGGACACAAGGGGATGAGACTGCAGAAATACATGGGTGGGGAGGATGGAGAGATGCGGCGTGTAGCAGGAGGTTGAGGCTTCAGAGACAAGAATGGCACTGGATAGACACAGGAGGGCTGAGGCAAAGACTTGTTTGAATGGACTCCATTAAAAAAAATTACTTAGTGGGGTGTCAGCTCGAGCATGTGTAGATGAATCAAAATAGTGGTAACACTGCTCTTATTGCTGCCAGCTAGTATCAACAAGCATCTAAGTATCAATCAAATGCTATGGTAATATTTTCTTACTATGACTGATTATATGTTGCTGTGATAAATGCTGATTCCTTTGTTTGTTTGTTTGTTTGTTTGTTTGTTTGTTTGTTTGTTTCGATAGACTGCATTGCATATTACATCTTACATATTACAACCTGTGTCCCGAGAAAAGACAAACACAGTATTTTAATATTTCCTTCATCTATATATATAAAAGGCAAAAAAGGAGATTGACTCATCATGAAATCTCTTAAACCACAAGGCCTACACACTTGAAACTTGGCAGGTAGCTTCTCCTTAGGTCCCAGGTGCTTGCCATGAACTGGTTTTACGAATGTCACTGCCCATTCACGGAAATTGCCAAAAATGGATGTGTGTATGTATGTATGTATGTATGTATGTAAGTAAGTATGTGTATATGTATGTTCCAGCATAACTCCGGAATGCCTACAGCAATTACACCAAACTTAATACACATATGACTTACAATCTGGGAACAAACACTGTGGGGGTAACACACCCCTAGCGGGGGACAGCAGCACAGAGTATATCAGGAGACAGCATAACTCCGGAATGCCTGGACCAATTTACACCAAACTTGGTACACATAAAACGTACAATCTGGGAACAAATACTGTGGGGGTAAAACACGCCTATCACCCGTAGGGGGGACAGCAGCACAGAGTATATCAGGAGGCAGCATAACTCTGGAATGCCTGGACAAATATACACCAAACTTGGTACACCTATGACTTACAATCTGTAAACAAACACTGTGGGGGAAGACACCCCTAGCACCCCTATGTGTGAGGCAGCAGCACAAAGTATTTTAGAAGACAGCATAACTCTGGAATGCCTGGAGCAATTTACACCAAACTTGGTACACATATGACTTACAAACTGGGAACAAACACTGTGGGAGTAAGAAACCCCTAGCACCCCTAGGGTTGGGACAGCAGCACAGAGTATATCAGGAGACAGCATAACTCCAGAATACTTGGACCATTTTACACCACACTTGGTACACATATGACTTACAATCTGGGAACAAACACTGTGGGAGTAAGACACCCCTAGCACCCCCAGGGGTGAGGCAGCAGCACAGAGTATTTCAGCACACAGCATAACTCTGGAATGCCTGGAGCAATTTACACCAAACTTGGTACACATATGATTTACAATCTGGGAACAAACACTGTGCAGGTAAGACACCCCTACCTCCCTTAGGGGTAAGGCAGGAGCACATCAGCACACAGCATAACTCTGGAATGCATGGTGCAATTTACACAAAACTTGGTGGTACACATATGACTTACAATCTGGGAACAAACACTGTGGGGGTAACACACCCCTGGCCCAGCAGCACAGACTATATCAGGACATGAATGATAGGACTGATGTGAATGGCCAAATATTCTCTTTGTAAAGCGCTGCGGAATATGTGTGCACTATATACCGTATATACTCGAGTATAAGTCGACCCGAATATAAGCCGAGGCACCTAATTCTACCACAAAAACCTGGGAAAACTTATTGACTCGAGTATAAGCCTAGGGTGGGAAATGCAGCTCTAGCCGTACACAGCCCTCAGTGCCAGATATGCCCTCATAGTGCCAGATATGCCCCCACAGTGCTGCCAGATATGCCCCCACAGTGCTGCCAGATATGCCCCCACAGTGCTGCCAGTTATGCCCCCACAGTGCTGCCAGATATGCCCCCACAGTGCTGCCAGATATGCCCCCACAGTGCTGCCAGATATGCCCCCACAGTGCTGCCAGATATGCCCCCACAGTGCTGCCAGATATGCCCCCACAGTGCTGCCAGATATGCCCCCACAGTGCTGCCAGATATGCCCCCACAGTGCTGCCAGATATGCCCCCACAGTGCTGCCAGATATGCCCCCACAGTGCTGCCAGATATGCCCCCACAGTGCTGCCAGTTATGCCCCCACAGTGCTGCCAGTTATGCCCCCACAGTGCTGCCAGATATGCCCCCACAGTGCTGCCAGATATGCCCCCACAGTGCTGCCAGATACGTTCCCTCCCCAAGTGCCAGGTATGCCCCACAGTGCTGTTACTTACCCCTCCGTCGATCCCGCGCTGTCTTCTGGAGGGACACGAAGCACACAGCGTGCGCGGCTCTCCTGTGTCCCTCCTGCATCTTCGGCGGCCGCGGCGGGTCTATTATAGGAAGTGCCGGTTCGTGATCAGAGGTCACGAACGGGTATTTCCTGTAATAGAACCGCCGCTGCTGCCGCCGGAGATGCAGGAGGGACACAGGAGCGCCGCGCGCTGTGCGCTCCATGTCCCTCCTTCACACTGCTCTGCCTCTGCCTGCACTGACTCGAGTATAAGCCGAGGTGGCTTTTTCAGCACAAAAAAAAGTGCTGAAAAAGTCGGCTTATACTCGAGTATATACGGTAAATAACTGGTAATAAATAATAAATAAATAATGATATGTCAGTGATGACATGGCTGCATGTGACAGTGACATGATGTGAGCAGGGGAATGGAGGTAGCATGAACCCACACACTGAAAGTTATATAGTGGAAGTAGTAGGGTCCCCCAGCAGCACAGAGTATATCAGGAGATGCATAATGTGCTGCACTATATAAGAAACTGTAAATAAATCGATAATTTCACAGGAGCACCGACATGATGTGAGGAGGGGAATGGAGGCAGCAAGAAGCCACAGACTGAGAGTTGTATAGAGGGAAGAGCAAGGTACCTTGGGGGAACAAAAAGGGGTCCGGCCACTACACAAAGTAGGTCAAGGAAGCAAGATATGCCTGTTTACTAGATTTCCAACCAACGTGAATTAACAAACACCTATAATTCTAATTTACCATCCTCATGCCGTAGCGAAGCATGGTATTCAGCTAGTAAGCCCATATAATATTGAAGAATTGCAACTCATGCTAAGATGTACCTGTACATTACATGTACATGTATAATTAGTTATCTATGAAAAATCTGAATGCGCAGCTGGATAAAAAAAAAACCCCCATCATTTTCATGGTGTGTGTGTGTGTGGGGGGGGGGGGGGAGGCATGCACTATTGATCTCTAAAATGAATTATATTATGAGAAATATTTAAAACAAAATTCACTTCAGGGCCAACAAATACTAGGCACATGAAGGTTACACAAGGTCTGGACAAGGACACAGGCTTGACAGATGTGTAAACGAGTAGCAGGTTGTGGGGAAGAGCTATTGTCTTCTGAAAAGGACCCTCAAACAGTTTGATGCACACTTTACAATTCAGTGCTGAGAGAGGACTCAATAATCAGTGCAACCTTCCCTAGTCGCCTTTCATCCTAGTTTACCTCCCTCCACATCAAATTCAGAATGCCTAATTTCCTCCCCCGCCTTGCAGTAACAGGTCCTGATGTGTTCACACTAGAGGTCATTTATGATGTGTAAAGGATGTGAACTGCAAATTATTATTTTTATTCACAACAGCACCTTTCTCTTCCTCCTGACATTCTCCTAGGTACATGCCCGCATTGTGGACATTGGAGACACCTTCACAAACTTTATAAAAGTTGAGGTTTGCAGGCATTCAGAAAATCAGGATGAACACTGCACAAGTTCAACCTCCTTCATTAAGCAAACATGAACAGTATTTTATCCAAGTTCTTCTTAGTTTAGCCTCATACAGTATATAATTAATAATCAAAAGTAATGTCTATATCACATGTAGCATCTTTGTGTATCTGAAGTCTATGCTTACAGTGGGCAAAGTATGCTTAGAAATGTGCTTCTCCATTTAAGTGCAAGTGGAAGGTGCAAAATGCACCCCACTAATAACAAGATGAAACCTATTTCCACCAACTCCGATCTGGGGCAAAATGCAAGTGTTTTTGCAGCATGCTAAGGAACGCCAGCAGCAACGGGTAGCCTTCACCCAATTATATTATTGTAATAACAAAGTGATATCTCATTTTCACATGGATCTACAAAACTGGGCGCACCCTTGTCTTCAGTTTATACTTGGTAGGGAGCATCCTTGCTCCAGCCAATTATTCCCATCTGCATCGTTTTGTACCCGACAAATGGCAACATCTTGGCCTACACATCCCTATGTTTTTGTGTTAAAGTAGGTACACTTGCACAATTCAAGATACACGATGCCACCACAGATCATTTTGAACTGCACCTTACCACTGTTGTGCATTGATAATCACTTACTCTGCATCCAGTTACCTTAAAAAGAGAATTTATTTATCATTAGAAATCAAAATTACAAAATTTTAGCTTAATAATCTTTTTCTTTCTCGTTAGTCAAAATAGCAGTACAGACAATGTGACAGAAATCGTTACAGAAATGTATGCACACAAATGTTTTCTCATTGTTTACGGTGCTACAAGTGTATGGGATACTAATAGTTACAGGAAAGTGGACACAACAAGAGTCACATACAGTATACACAAAACACAGGAGGAAAGGGAACCCATAGCTGCTTATTTAAATAGTGCAATATACAAAACAGGTAAACTAGAGACATACAGCTTAAATACACACACACACACACACACACACACACACACACACACACACACACACACGACTGTTATGAGAAACAGTAAGCAAGACATCTTGATATATGAGAAGCAGTTATCCTGGGAACTCCTGTTTCTCTATGCAGAAGCTATAATAAATAGTTGCCATATGCTGTGCACAGATGCTGCCTTGAAAAGCGTGTCCTGTGCAGCGGCCCAGGGTTTCTCAGAGTCAGGTCCTTTATTAAATGATTGGCTCACTGCAATCTGAGCCACAGCCTCGGGTTAGGTAGGCTGCTGTCACTCTTCTGAAAGGGAGCTCACAATACTGAATGCATTTCAAAGAATGGACTCTCTATTTACTTTGTTTCTCCTTTTTTTAGTAGTAGTATTTTTTTTCTCTGTTTGAAATGGTAAACCACATTAATCGCTCTAATACAGTTGGAAAATGTTATACAAAGTGAAGTTTGTGAAGTTGAGGACTTTATCATGTTGACCAAAAGTAGATCAATAACAAAATAAACATGAATATCATTTTTGCTTTTAAATTCTGAAAGTTATACTTACAGGTAGTTCGTATCACTATGTATTTATCATATGTTACATGAATATAAGTACCATGCCACTTTATGCCGCTCTATGACTAACACATGACTAACACATCTACAATTAGAGGAAACTGGAATATACAACTATGGAAATACAGTATGTTGGTTTATTATTATTATTATTATTATTATTATTTATTTACAGTTTCTTGTATAAAGCAGCATATTCCGTTGCACTTTACAATTGTTACTTTAACTTTAATAACTGTTCTGTTCAGTTAAACTGTGTAGCACTCTGTACTGTGTCATTATACCATAAGCTATGCTGAGATGTACTAGGCAACTATATGCTACTCTGTGAATCCACATTTGTTTTGAGAAGCATCCTATTGATCTGTTAGTCAGAAGAATCAAATACATTTATTAAAAAACCCTTGAACTTGAATAATTTCCCCCCATACTATGTCTCTTATTGATTCTTCAATTAGATGTTTTAACTTTGTTTGAGGTTATTATATATATTTGGGGTTGAGCATATTACCATATAGTAATAGTAATATGGTTTTAATCCTAAAAAACACGTACTTCGTATTCTCTCCTGAAGGGAATTTAAATCCAATATTACCAAGGAGTTCTAGACTAAACATGTGAAAGAAGAGTTCCTTGACTGAACTGGAAAGATGAGTCAAGTCCTAAGCAAGCCATGATCAGATAAACAAAAACCTAAATAAGAGACATAGTATATGTGTTTTTCAGGATTAAAACCATATTACTATATGGTAATATGCTCAACCCAAAAAACATATATTAACCTCGAACAAAGGTAAAACATCTCATTGAAGAATCATTCATTCACCCCACTCATGGACAATAGGATAGTAACGAACATGCAATGACCCTTGCCTGCAGCCAATAGCCTTCCCGTTTCTGATGGGAAAGTGCAAAATGTATGCACCCACAATTGAGGCCTGTCAGCTTATTGACAAGAAAGGACATTAATCTTAATAGGCTTTTCAGTAGTCTTCTACTCTATTATATAATTTGGTTAGACACCTCCAGACACTTACAGCTGTGCGTAGCTGCTGTAGTGAAATCAAGGAAGAGGAGATGTGACTATTTTATTCAATTTTAATTCATAATTACTCATAGAAAAAGGTGCAGATTCATTGAGGTCACACTCCTCTAAATTCTAATGCAACAGTTTCCAGATTAGCTGTATGGGGGGAGGGGGCTGATTCCTGACCCCCAAAAAGCACTCTGATAAATTCCCTGGATGATTCTCCCTATATTGCTCCCTACTATAACTACATATAAGATTCTTTGTAAGAAAGACAAATAATTAGTTTTGAAATGACTGTACATTACCATCACCTCCTTATGTGGCAGAAAATGCCATCCCCTCCTTAAGTGACAGAAAGTCCAACATTGTATTATAAAGAGCTCCTTTACAAAGGGAAGGGGGCCCTAATTTGCAGGCCTTAATTAGGTAATGAGGTGCTACTCTGCTTGAGACTTAATACAGTGTACAGAGGGAAAAAGTAGCAGGTGCACTATCTCACACTAGCTCAACCTGTTATAACCAGAGGCATTTAGCATATTCCTGGCCAGGGCTATGAGCTTACCCACCGCATCAAGGTAGCCTCTCATTGGGTAAGTCCCTAACACTAACTATAGGGGTTCAGGTCCAGGGGGCGGGATACCCCAGAGCCACCCAGCCAGACAACCCCAGGGCATCGCAAGAGTGATACAAATAAAGGGTTAAAGAGGTAGGAGCAGCTGCTGCTGCGTGTATGAGTAATGTGAGGAGTAAAAGAAAATGATGTGAAAGTGTTACATATATATAAAACAAACTATAAGTGCCATAGTGTAATTAAATAGTGTAAGGTTGCGATGCCCCAGGGACGTCCAGCCACGGCAGGTACAGGGAGCCTCGCACCCCAGAGAATCCCCCCAATATTGACTGCCATAGTAAACAAAATGTAGGAGTCTTACCTCAGTGTGCTCATTCCACATATGCAGGCCAGAGTGCTAGACTATTCAAAATCAGTGAGGACTTACCCAATGAGAGGCTACCTTGATGCGGTGGGTAAGCTCATAGCCCTGGCCAGGAATATGCTAAACGCCTCTGGTTATTACAGGTTGAGCTAGTGTGAGATAGTGCACCTGCTACTTTTTCCCTCTGTACACTAAAGAGCTCCTTTATGCTGATACCATCTTTCTTTTACACACTTAAGACAGTTCTCCTCTATCCTTTGCAGTGGCGTAAGTTCGTCACAGTCGCCCGGAGGCAAGATAAATATTGGTGCCCCCCTATTTCCTATATTAAGATAAATATATGTATGTATGTGTGCGTGTGCATAACTGCATATATATATATATATATATATATATATATATATTGTATGGAAAGCCCGGCACTCCCACAGCTGGCTACATGCCCTGGTGCCCTCAGAAGGGTATGAACACAGAAGTAAACAAACTCGGCACTCGGGGACTAATAGAAGAATCAATGTATTAAGCAATACAAGATATCCATCAACGTACGGGGAATTCAACCCCTTTCTCAAGATGTGCAAGTGTCAAAAAGAGAGAAAGGGGTTGAATTCCCGAAACGTTGATGGATATCTTGTATTGCTTAATACATTGATTCTTCTATTAGTCCCCGAGTGCCGCAGTTTGTTTATTTCTGTTTATATATAGATAGAGAGATAGAGAGATAGGTGTGTGTGTGTGTGTGTGTGTGTGTGTGCGTGTGCGTGTGCGTGTGCGTGTGTGTGTGTGTGTGTGTGTGTGTGTGGAGTGTTCTAAAAAAAAATTATATACTGTATTTATACATTTAATTGTCTTTTATTTTAAATCACACATTTCTTAGCAGTCATACCCAGGATTAGAACCCATGACCTGTTACACTAACAGCAGACACTTTACTGATGGAGCTATTTGCTCCTGTAGAGTAAGCATGAGAATTCTAACTATATGAAGTTACATGTAATTGTCTGAGAAGTATCTTCATATAGTTAAAATTCTCACATTTCCTATACAGAAGCAAATAGCTCCATCACTTAGGTGCCTGCTTCCAGTGTAATAGGTCGTGGTTTCTAATCCTGGGTGTGATACCTGTGAAATGTGTATTTACAGTATAATAAAAAAGGGTGTGATTTGTAAGGTACAAGACCAGTGAGGAAGTCGGCCACTGAAAAGACAGTGACAGTTATCAATTAACTTAATTCAATGGTGTCACAGAATGGGAGGAGAGGTGCTCCCCTTCAGAGCAGGAGCCTGGCGGCAGATGACTCTGTTGCCTCCCAGAGTTCTGCCTCTGATCCTTTGTCACACATAAGTCTCACATACAGTAAGTCTCTTGACTTTGCATACATGTATATCTCCTGTGAGGTACATTTTTTAAACAAATCAATTTTTTCTACACATCTTTAAGTCAACATTTCCATTTACTTCATTTCAGCTGCCTACCTGAGAAACTTGTCTAGTTCTCTTTCATCCTTCTTAAAGTGAGCTGCTCAAAACGGCAAAGCACATTCAATATGTGGTCCACCTGGTGATACTATGATTTCATCACATGTGGGTATCACTGCCTCCTGATAACTCTCTCACTGGACCAACCACTTCATCTCTACCTTTCTGTGTATGACACCCTTGTGCCTGTCCCCTTCCCACTAGACCGTAAGCAGGGCCTGATTTTCCGATTTCCCCATTCATCTAACCTGTATTCCCTGCATTATATTTAACATGTGTTCTGTTATTCACTGTCCAGCACTGCCAATTTTGTGTCATCCTGCAAACAAATCTTAATAATAATTATAATACCCATATTTATTCATCCCACAATTTTATACACCTTGTTGCACCCACTGCCTGGCACAAATGTATCCAATTTACTTTGTAATTAGCATAGCTTCACTGACTTGATCTATCTTAAGTTTCATCTGTCATATCTCAGCCCTCTAAACTATTTTGTCTGAGTTTTCCTGTAGCAAGTTGCTATCCTGTGTTAATAACCCTACATAGCTTAGTGTCATCAGCAAATATTGGCACTTTATCTTCCAGTGCTAGGCCATCTACTTACCTTGAAAAAGACCCAGGTACGGATTGAAACGCGTTGGTAGGAGGGATTCAGTGGTGTTGAGTTTCTTTCACTTACCAAGAGGGAGCAGAGGTCCAGGGAGCAATTCCGGAGCGCAGACTGGTGGTACATCATTCCTCATACTCCTATAGACGTATGCTAACCAACTTATTACTTCTGGTAATTGACTCAATTCTATCATCACTAACACTGCCCGATGAGTGTCATTTTAAAAGGGAGGACTTCGGTTTTATATTTTACGTATTGCAAATTGCCATCTGGTAATTGTTTTGGTTTTATGATTAAGGATTCCAGAGGGGATCAGGTGCTGGTTTTACGTTTAGGTGTGTTATAAATAAAAATCGTATTATGCTATGCGGCTTTTTCTGTTTTTCCTCTATGAATACATGATATACCTGAGGTGCATTCCTTGTGAAGAAACCTACATGAGGACTACTGTAAGGAGGGGAGACTTATGCTGATTGATTTAAGATTCTGGTAATTGATTGAATTCTACCACAACTGGTGTTGACTCACAGGTGTCATCTTTTAAAAGAGGGCTGTGGCCATAGTATTGAACTCACTCTATCGCCATCTGGTAATGGTCTAGGACTCATTATTTAGGATTCCGGAAGGAATCGTTAATTTTTCAACTTTGTTATACGGAAATTAGAACGTATTACGCTATGTGGTTTTTCTATCTTTCATGATTCATTAATATACTGGAGACACATTCTGCAAGGAATATTGTGGGACGTCCACTGTGAGAAGGAGAGAGGAGAACGACGCAGCTATATACTGCCTTGATTTATGAAGCTAAGGAACGTATTCATCCTTCGCATTATATACCAGCGCCTGTATAGAGATTGCTTATCTTTGATTTACATATATGCATATTTAGGAGTGTGGAGAAATTCTCCTATTAGCAATTTTACAGGGGCGGCTAGTATTCGCGCACATTAGGACACACCAACATCTTCATATAAATAGACTCTAAGATGCCCAGTCACCCTCTGAGGCTGTTCAAGGTGATCTGAGATGCAGCAGTGGATCTGAGAAGCCAGCAGTGGGCGTCCCTATGGCACAAAAATGTAAAATAACGAAGTTCCACTGACCCTCTAACAGATCTCTATGTTGCAAAGTCAGTGGCGCCAAGTCTAAAAAACCTTACTGACAATTGTTTTAACAATGATATATACACGGTCGAATCACATTATTCTGACCACCTCCTACATTTGATGTCGGCAGTGCGTAGCCCATGAAGTACGTCACATGTCATGCGCTGGCTTGGTGGGTATATAAGGTGTGTGATGATAGGCCGTCTGCTCACATATCACTCGTTGCTGTCATGGGTAAAAGGGGCGATTTATCTGAGTTGCAATAAGGAGTGATTATCAGCTTTTGAGCTAAGGGTGGCAGTATTTATAAAACAGCGCAGCTTGTGAACTGTTCGCGTGCTGCTGTGGTGAATGTGTATCGTGACTGAACAAATGGCAGCATTGCGAATAACCATCACGGAAACTACGGAGCACCATGTGCCATTGATGTGATAGGTTAACGATAGCTACGAAGGTGCATGAGGGCCGACTGACACACTACAGTGTATGAACCTGGGGGCTCCAGATGTGTGTGTCTACTCTAAAATGACAGTTCAGCCTGTCTAGCTGCTGTCCGTGCTGCACATGGTGGTTACTCTGGCTATTAGCTGGTGGTCATAGTAATGTGATTTGACAATGTACAATGATATTAGCTGAAATTGAATAGAAAATGCACAAAACTGTAATACTAGTGAGAACAGATTTTATACCGCCATTGATCACCCTCATTAAAGTTTGCATTTCAGGTAGATTTTGTGTATTGTCACTTTCTTCTGGTATTTTTTTTCCTGTATCCCCCTCACCCTCCCCACATCCAGTCTCCATTGCATCCTAATGTGAAACATTGTATTTTAAAGTAAAAAGGTGGCATATGTCTAGCTGGCTGAAAGGTAATATTGGCAGAAGCAATGGAAAGACCGCTCTTTTCTGTGAAGTCAGGGAGTGCAGCTGCTGCAGTGTTAAATCAGGTAACAGCTGGGCTATTACTCTGCTCTGCCTGTGCTGCTGTTGTGCTGCTCTCACTGCTGTTGTGACTCAGAATGCATTTCAATGCTCTCTGGTCAGTGGCACCTCTATTGTGCACCTCTGAAGCGTGCTCAGAGGCTGACACATCAAAGGCAGCACAGGCCACTGTGAAGGGCAGGCAGATCGGATGGCAGGATTATTTTAAATGCACCCTCTATATGGGGGATGGGGGGGGGGGGGGGGGAGCTTTCTTCCTTTACTTTAAACTTTCTGCTGCAACAGAGAATTTAAACCCATTACAGTTTAGTAGTAAGCATCTTAGAGATTATGCCATGAACTGCATGGATAAATATGCCTTTGTTTATACATTCTAGGTAAATAACACAACTAAAGACTTCTGCCTGTGCTTGTAGCACAGTAGCATATCATTATACTAATTTGCTCTGAGTGCAGAATGGTTTGTATTTCACTCGTATATAAGTATGACCACTTGCTGAAGGGATAGAAAGAAAGAAAGAAAGAAAGAAAGAAAGAAAGAAAGAAAGAAAGAAAGAAAGAAAGAAAGAAAGAAAGAAATATAACCAGTTATTAATTTATTTAATTTAGAATCAATGATTTAGCTTTAGTTGCCATTTTACATTAGTTTGTAAACATCATTTTAACTGTAAAAATTAAGTAGCATAAATGTTTACGGTCGTTTTATCCACTGACAAGTTACCTTTTATCCTGACGGTGTCCTATGCAGTATAAAAATCTGCATGCCATAGAAGTTTGATGGACATTCTGACAGTTGTCGTTACTTTTAGATAGGGCAGTACAGATGGTGTAATGGTTAGCATTACTGCCTCACAGCACTGGGGTCATGGGTTTGATTCCACCAACTGTGTGGAGTCTGTATATTCTCCCCGTGCTTGCGTGGGGGTCCTCCAGGTACTCTGGTTTCCTCCCACAATGCAAAAATATACTGGTAGGTTAATTGGCTTACAGCATAATTCACCCTAGCGTCAATGTGTACATGTGGTAGGGAATATAGACTGTAAGCTCCACTGAGGCAGTGACTGATGTGAATGGCCAAATGCTCTCTGTGAAATGCTGCAGAATATGTGTGTGCTGTATAAATAACTGGTAATTAATAAATATAGGACTGTGTTATTGATATGGTAGTGATACCACACTGCAGATATGACTTGTAGTGGCATCTAGTTACAAGGAAGACTTTCAGTAAGTAGTATTGTGCAGACAAGTATGAAAAAACTGTTTTAGAATATGTGGAAGCAATGCACAAAAAGTATAATATTGAAAAACAAATATTCAGATACTGTATATAGGTCCCCTATCCAGAAACCTTTTATCCAGAGACTTCTAAAAAGCAGTACAAAAGGAAAGTAAGTAGGTGTTCTGTCATAATTTCACACACACACACACACACACACACACACACACACACACACACACACACACACACACACACACACACACACACACACACACACACACACACACACACACACGTGCTCAATGGGTAACTCTATTGTAATGTCATTACATAAGGAGTGTAAGAAAGGTAATTTTTATATAATGTACTTGAGCTAAAATTTTATTTCAATACTTTGTGGTTTTTTTCTAAAGCTGGAAAACACTTGTTCAGACAAATTGGTTACCGTAAATCCATTTGATTTAACGATTATGGGCCCGATTCAGACCTGATCGCTGCTGTGCGTTTCTGCACAGCGGGCAATTATCGATAGACTGAGCATGCGTATGCACCGCAACCACACGCACATCACCAAACAACAACAGGCATTGTCGAACCGCACAAACTGGTGCGAAAATTTCAATCGCACAGCCATTCACAAGTTGATTGACAGGAAGAGGCCGTTTGTGGGTGGTAACTGACCATTTTGTGGGAGTGTCAGGTAAAACACAGGCGTTCCCAAGCATTTTCAGGGAGGATATGTGACGTCAGCTCCGGACCCGATCAGCCTGTTCTCATCGCACTGTGGGGGTCATTCCGACCCGATCGCTTGCTGCAGTTTGTCACAGCACAGCGATCGGGTCGGAACTGCGCATGCGCATGCGATCGGGTCGGAACTGCGATTAGCTAGCGATCGTCTTGGAGACAGAGGCGGTTGCTAGGCGGGAGGGGGCTAAATGGCGGCGTTAAGCCGCCGTTTAGGGGGAGCGGTCCGGCCAACGCAGGCGTGGCCGGACCGTTGGGGGGGCGGGCCGCGGCGGCTGCGTGACATCTCACGCAGCCGCTGCGGCCAGCGGGAGCGACGAGCAACTCCCGGCCAGCCGCAGGAGCTGCGCTGGCCGGTAGTTACTCCTCAAATACAAAGGCATCGGGGGGGGGGGGGGGGCGGCACTGACATGCGGGGCGTCCCCCCGCATGTCTGAGTTAACAATCGTAGCTGTGCTAAATTTAGCACAGCTACGATCAACTCGGAATGACCCCCTGTAGGAGTAAGTCCTGGGCTGCGCACAGACTGCAAAGGGGTAAAAACATTTGATGCTGAGTGTGGTGCGAATGGATTTGCAGCTGTCCGCTGACTGAGGGATATTTGTAGCACAGTGTACACATGCGATCGCACACTTGCAAGAGCAAATTTACACTTTCCTTGGGCGGCGACTATCTGAACGCAGGACAACAAAATAAGCAGCCCAGCGATCAGGTCTGAATTAGACTTTATGTCTCAACGACAGTTTTGATCCATTACATATGAAAACTAACAAAAACTGTTTGGTTAAATTTGTGATTGAACCAATTTGTCTGAACGACAATTTTTTTGTCTATTTTCCAGATTACCAGAATTTCATTCCAACCAGCCAGATCTGGCAGAAAAGTTGCCAGATAATTGTATAGTGTATGCCCAGCTTTTAGTAATGCATTTACAAAACTGCCCTTTAAAATATGGTGGGTAAAATAAAAAAAAATTGTGGGTTTTGAAAATCCATTGCTTAGTAAATGTGTCCTTATAGTATGAAACATTTGTTTCTGGTTTTCACAGAGAATACAAAAATACCAAAAGCCTTTGCTTTTTGTTACTTGCATATTGTAAATGGCAAACAACTTGGGTTCTCAGATTTGACTTTTTCAATCAACTTGGGATACTTATGTAACCTAATGTCCAACATGTCAGCCCTCATTTACTGTTTTGTGTGTCAAATATAATTAATAATTACAGGAGAAAATTCCTGATCAGGAATGTAATGGTTCAAAGTTGACAGACATTATAGTGGGGCACAATATTATTATTATTATTATTATTATTATTATCTACAAAATCTAATGAATTGAACATGTATCTTCTAAAATAGTGATACTCTCCATATACAGATTTATTTCTGTATATCAGTCTACTGAACATTAGTATTCCACCATGATAAAAGTGCAGCAACTGGGAGGAGTGCCTCCTGCTCTTAACATTTTTTTAGTTTTTAAACCTATTGCTGTACAATGCCCTTCCTGCTACTCAGCAAAACGTGTGTTAAGGGGATTTACATGACACTATAGGTGGCCGTGCAGAGAAAAAACAGCTTTAAGCTAGATCGATATTACTGTGACAGCTGGAAAATTATCTCTAACAATGCTCCCCAGTCCCAAATTCAAAGGCAATGTCTGCTCCCCTTTGTGTCTTCTAAACCTTTCACCTTTTAAGCGGTGCTGAGGCAAGCCACACTCACAGAAAGACAGCTCCAGGAGCCATTTATTTTACCGCTCAGTTTGTTTAAGTATCTGATAAAATGGCAACTGTGATGTGTTCTACATATACTATCTATAATACATTTATGTACATATGGGTAACACACATGGCTGGACATGGAAACAGCATCTCTAGAAACAGGTAGATTGCAGACAGCCTCTTTCCAGCTCCTTCCCAGATCAAGTGCTGGGCCATGGTTGTAGATGGTTAGGCTTTCTGTACTCTACATATGTGTTTTCTGTTTTCACTAGTTACAAGCTCGTCAAAATGACGGACACCAGGGCTGGATTATAGGTGTGACAGTCACTACTTACATAGGAGGCAAGAGCTGACAGATTTCTAGAAGTCCTGCTGCTGGGAGTTGGGGCTCTGTCATGCTGACTGTGTGTAAGTGTTGGGGTGTAGCGTTAGCTTTCTATATATATAGATGCTGTATATCTGTAAAGGGTTGGGATTCCGGCAGCAGAATGCCAGCAGGGAAGGCCCCTTGCAGGCTCGCTGTGTTTGCCACGCTGCGGGCTCAAGTTCTATTCTCATTCTATGGTTGTCGTGGACACCCACAAGTGGGGATAGTCCCTATTGGTCAGCATGCCGACCATCTGGATTTTCAGGGGGCAGGATGTAGGGGTAGGTATTGTAACTGGCAGTCTCCTGACCACCGGTCACATAACCGCATCCCCTGTAAAGTGCAGGCTATAATGATGGTGCACTATATACACCAGTACTGACACATGTATACTCCCCAGTCCCTGCACTTCTTCCAGCCAGTCTGGGGGTAGAGGACACCAGTAGCCACCAGCAATTGGCTGGAGTGTCTTTGCATGGCCTGTGTGGGGTGTGGGAGGGGTGAGCACAGGACCCCATTCCTCAGCCGCGCTCAGTATATATAAAGCAGCTAAGCCAATTATCTGTTTCCTCTTCACCCGGAACATCTGCAGCTGCAGCACCGACTCCTCCTCCTCCTGGTCACCACCCTGCTCACCCCACACAGGGTCTCACCTCTTCCTGTCAGACTGATTCACCTTCTCCCCGCTGGTAAGTGGTCACACTAGTCCTCGGTGCCTCCGTTCTGAGCGCTGTGGGACTGTGTGGTGGTTCCTGCATCCGTTTCCTGGTTACTGCTGCAACTTGGTGCCAAGTCCCAGGATGGCAAGTAACCTGGGGTTGCAGCATAGTATGTGGAGGGGCGTTTATAGGGGCAGTATATGGCGTATGCGGTTAATTTACCACCTGTCGGGATCCCGCCATTCAGGATTCCGTCAGGCGGCTAAATGCTGGCCATCAGAATCCCAACTGCAGCCACGTATTACCATTTGGTGGTTTGTCCATGCTACGAGTTGGAATATAACCCGTGGCGAGCTAAGCTCACCACCAGGCCCAATATGTGGCAAGTGCAGTGAGCCCATGAGGGGACTCACTGCACTCGCTGCCGGTATGCCGGCTCCCGGGATGCCGCTGTCGGGATACTGACAGCCGGCATCCCAACAGCCGGTATATTGTATGTATTCCATATATGGTAAGGGGTGCAGAATATGAAAGAGGATGGGAGTGCAGTGTATATAGGAGCAGTGTACATAGGGTTTGTGCCTGTGTCCCGAATGGAGCTCTGTTGGGTGCCCTCAAGTGGCTGCCACCGGCCGGTGACTATATTGAAAAAATCTGCATCTCTCTCTCGATCTGTCCCACAACCCTCTCTCTCCTCCCAGTCCCCATCTGCCCCAACCCTCTGCCCACTCTCTTTCTCCCCTAGTCCCTCTCTGCCCCTACCCCACTTTCCACCCCCACAGTCTCTATCTGCCCTACTCTCTCTCTCTCTCTCTCCCCAGCCAACTCTCTCTGTATGCAGCAAGTGTGAAATAGTCAGATCAGTATTGCAGTATTAGTATTAGCAGCAGCAAAGTAGGAGGCTGTAACAGCTCCCTGCAATATGCTTTCACTTTCAGCTGTGAGTCATTTGATCCATGTGGTGGTCCCTAGTGGCTGCCATACACATAACAGTGGTGAGGAGCAGCCTTAGCCTTTTATTATATAGGATTATATACTTTAAAGGGGCACTTGCACTGACTTGAAGCATTAGGCTTATATTAAATATGGCATATTGTGTACTGTAAATTTTAATGTTATTAGGAATCACCACAGTATCGTCATTGTATCATTTATACATGTCATAGAATGACAAGGTGACTTTCAATCAGTGGAGGCTTCAGATGTGGGGCTGCAGTGCAGTCCAAAATTCAAACAGAGGAACCACACCAATTGCCACCTCAAATGCTGCCAAACTTTGCCGGCCGGAACTCATGGGCAGTTGGTGTATCTCCCCTATTTGAATTTTTGGGCCCACATCTGGAACTGCCACTGTTTTTAATATTCTATATATTAAAAGGCTAATTCCGCTCCTCACCTTTCTAGGGGGAATCAAGTGTTCTGCATGCCGACAGCCACTAGATGGCCCCCAATAGAGCAATTCAAGTGTAGCTACGTTCTGGTGCACACAGCCACCAGTGCTGACATTACTGTTATGTTGTTCCGTCATTTTGGCGGGCTGGTAACTAATCTGTAATAATTTGAAATGAGGTGCAAAGGGTAGTATTTATATAACACAGGCACCTAATCACCATCTATGTATATAAAGTTGTTGTCTGATATACAGTAAAATAGTTTGTCACATTTGAGTGAGCATCACACCTAATCTGCATGACACATTCCCCGAACTCCCACATTCATGCTACAGCCACGATAACAAGACTGAAGATGACTGGGAACGGGAAATAAATATAACGGGATGGGAAGGAGTGGGACAGGGTGGAGTGGGGACGGTTGAGATGGCCTGTCAGATGCCATGTCCATTTACTAGTATATTATGTATACTACTGTATGTATGCATATTTAGAGAGAGGGAGCGCAAGAAGGAAATGCACTGAAATAGATACAAAGGAGGTTATTTAATTGTAGGCTATCTCTGCAAAATGCATTGGAACGCTGTTGGTATGGTTGTATACCAGAACTTCACAGCCACGAACATCAAAGAAAATTAGCAATGTTAAACTACCATAGTTCTTGGTGATGGGGGTAATTCCAAGTTGATCGCAGCAGGAATTTTTTTAGCCGTTGGGCAAAACCATGTGCACTGCTGGGGGGGGGGGCAGATATAACATTTGCAGAGAGAGTTAAGGGGGGTACTCACGGAGCGATCGCTGCTTAAAATCTAAGCAATCTGACTAGATTGCTTAGATTTTAAGCACGATCGCTCCGTGTGTAGCCCCCTCAGCGATAGCGATGCGCGGCCCCGCGCATCGCTATCGCTGCTGCTAGATTGACCTGCATGCAGGCCAATCTAGCGGGTTGCTCACTTCACCCGCTGGGTGAAGTGAGCGGCCCCCCGTCTCCCCCCGCACGCTCAGCACAGATCGCGCTGTGCTGAGCGCCGGGAGAGATGTGTGCTGAGCGGTTCGCTCAGCACACATCTCTCTGACATCGGCCAGTGAGTACTGGCCTTTAGATTTGGGTTGGTTATTTTGTTTCTGTGCAGGGTAAATACTGGCTGCTTTATTTTTACACTGCAATTTAGATTGCAGATTGAACTCACCACACCCAAATCTATCTCACTCTGCAAATGTTATATCTGCCCCCCCTGCAGTGCACATGGTTTTGCCCAACTGCTAAAAAATGTCCTGCTGCGATCAACTTGGAATTAGGCCCCATGTGCGCACCCAAACATCGCAGCTGCACATCGCCAAGCCCTGAATTACCCCCAAATACAGGATAAAATATATACAGACTGGAACAAAGACTTATAGAAAACATTAATATTATTTTATTTATTTTGATTTATTTTTTATTAACAACAGTGTCTTCTTTCCACACCACTTCACACATTCTCAAAACTCCACCTTCCTACCAGTGCTTTTTGGTAATATGCCAAAATCAGTGTTCCCTAGCCATCCTGCTACCTTTGCAATAGTATTAGAGACACAGCACAGCTGCTCGCTGCAGCTACCATTTTATAGGGAACCTGCTAATAGGGTTATATATATAATAGAGTTAAGGTTTCTGAGGGCCCCAGGGAACTAACTTGTGGGGAACCCTACCAATAAATCTGTCAATAGCATATGCTGGCAATGTCATTAAAAAGTAAAATGTGTAAATAATCTCAGCAGCACAAATGCAAAAAAACATACTATAGTGTCCCCAGATCACATTTTGCCACACAGAAACCCCAGTGTCGGACTGGGGCATGTAGGGCCCACCGAGGGAATACAATGGTAGGGGCCCATGTTAGGGATGTGGCCAGTCTGCAGAGGGGGTGTGGCCTGCCACCTCATTGGTTTGACTAACCATTAGAGAGTGCAATGTCTGGGCCCCTTCATAAATATATACAGTAAATTCAGCTGCTGCATGCATGAAAATATGCCAGATTAATAACAGCAATGCACTGTAGAAAATACACCATAGTGTAGTATAAGGTAATGTGTATAATGTACACAGTAGCGCCCACCGGTGGTTTCCCCTGTACCCCTGTGGGCCAGTCCAAGCCTGAGAAACCCCAATTCATATGTGTCACAGTACTCCCCATGTTGGTGATGTAGCTATGTGTGGGGGCTCCTATGTGACCACCCCGGCTGCCACATTGTTAATCCAACTCCAGTTATATTTATAATCAGTGCTTTTTGACATATGAGTTTGGAAATTGAGCTATCCTTGTATTATTGCCGTATATTTACCTGAAGATGGATCTACAAAAGATTTTGTGAATAGTGGTTTGCTCGCCATGCTTTGGGCCCGGTGGCGATCTTAGCTGTGGCTTCGCTCGCCGCAGGTTCTATATTGACTCGGTTGGGGACGTGGACCCACCAATTGAGTGGGAATTCCGGTCAGGCTTCGGGAATATGGCTGACAGGATAATGCCAGGATCCCGATAGCCAGCATTTTACCTGCATTCCGTCTAAATTGTGTAGGTATTGTTTTATGTCGCTGCCTGGCTGGTTTTCTATGAACAGTGTGCTGGCTTCAACTTCCTTGTATAGGAGAGTTATTACAAAGAAGCACATGTTTAGTTTCCTTGTGTCTGGATATAAATAAGTTATTTTAGCTGCTGTCCAGAGATTTGTTTTCATGGTGTTACACAACTGAAGGATCCTCTTCTTTGATTAGTCTGTATTCTCCAAACAGCTAGAACACCCCTCCAGCAGGTCTTCTAGCCTATAACAGACGATTTTCCCTTAAGGCGCTATATGCCTACCAGTACTGGGATGCCACCAGGACTTACGCCACTGGAGGTAGTACAACTTAATCAAGACATTAAAACTAAACTAAAAGTCCATAGAAAAGATAACACTGCGGAGAGGAAGGAGGCCTAAAGCATAGGAAATATGTTTGGCATGTTTAGAGTATGAATAAGGAAGAGGATTTTACTGAAGAAAAGGAGGATAAACAATAGACACTAAAACACAGAATTCTCCCAAACTCTGGGCAGCATTCGGTAGAAGGGAGTACATAAAGAATACAAACAGACAATACACTAGAGCAGTGGTTCCCAAACTTTTTGAATCACAGCACCCTAGAGTATTAGAATTTTTTCACGGCACCCCTAGGCCAAAAAAATTAGAAAGCAATATTAAATTAAGTAAATTGCATTTATTTGTAATCCTTCTTTTTTGCTTCTATTTGTCCACATATATATGATTGACAGCCACCAACCCAGGGCACCCCTGCAAGTCTCCCAAAGCACCCCAGGGTGCCACGGCACACAGTTTGAAAACCACTGCACTAGAGAAATAAGTTAGGCCAAGCAACAAAGAGATATTGCCACTGACAGAGGGAGTACTGAAGGTATACAGGTGAGAAAGATAGCAGAGGAAACACAAGACTGTATAGCAAAAAGACAAGTAGTAATATCAGAAATAACAAAAGCAACAAGACAGATTATGCAACTAACACAGAGTTGGATGCTGATAATTATGTAACTGGCACAGAGCTGGATGCAGGATTACTGCTGAGTTGGATGCTGATAGTTATGCAACAGACACAGAACTGGACACAGGAACACTGTAGAGGACAGTAGAAGAATAACTAGACAAAGGAATCCATGGCTAATACTAGAACCTAGAGACAAGGGCTCCGGCTGCAACCAGGAACTATGACCAGCAAGGAGTGAGAGACAGACAACACATATACAGTATAGAAGAAAAGAGCCAATGGGAGTCAAAGCACAGCCAGCCTCCCCTAATTACCAACTCTCTGCAGCTGTGCTGCTGCACATCCACCAGGCTCCTGACTTTCACAAGAAACAGGCTGGAGTCAGGTAACAAAGCATTCCCAACAGGTGTGCTTTTACAGACAGTAGCCAACTTCCAGGCTGCTAGGAGTCAGCAAGAAGCACAAACAGAAATGAGCCGCAGCAGTGACTCATAACAGATAGTCAGCACTTGACTGACTCTGTGCGCTCATGGATTTTCTATACTCAAATTAGAATGGATGGCATAGGAGACAGAGGACCAAGACCAATGAACCATGCAAACCATGGGCCCAAGTTGGGATTCCAAAAGTGGGTTCAAGAACCATATTGTATGGGGGGTCAACATCATTGTGTGCTATGTATATAAAGCAGAAGTTCAGATTGCTTTTGCATTGTTTAGGTTAGATTTAGCTGCAATTAAGACCTCCTGTACAAGCACATAGCAATGGATGGATTGTTTATAGTCACACTAGTGCGCTTATATTAAACAAATGAAGTATGTGAAGTATCTGAAGTCTGTTCTATTTCAAACGCTGGCACTGGAGCAAATTAATTCAAATTTTAGTGCATTATTAGTAATAAGGATCTAGGATAGGATTATAGGTCATGAATGGGCAAACACAAAGGGGAGAAAGACTAGCTCACAAAGGGCGTGACAAGCATCTAACCAGTGGCGGATTTTACCTATGGCTGCAGCCCCCCCCCCCCCCCCAATAAAATCCAAATCCACCACCATGGCTCATGTCAGCGAGCCAGATGCAATCCGTGAGGCTGGCATTTACTTCCTACTGGAAGTTCTACATGCCAGTCACCTGCAGGACAGGCAGTCCCACTGAAAGGTGTTTCTTCCTTCTGGGACTGCCAGACCGGGCTGCGATTAGCAGAAGGCTGGCTTGCTCTAGGATACTGCTTCCTACCTCTCAGCCCTACCCAGCTTCTATGGGCTGTAGCGGATGCAGTCCATGGAAGCGGGGGTTTAGATACAGAGGTGGCTCCTGTCTGGATGGAGGAGGGGGACTGCCGTTGGCAGTCTTTCGCTCAGGCTGGAGAATGGCCAGGCTGTCAGAGGAGCTGACTCTGGAACAGGCAACATACAACTGGCCATGGGAGAAGCAGTCATTCCTCAGATCTACCCCAGCCACTTTCAAACTCTGCCCCTGAGCTTCGTTAATGGTCATGGCATAGCAGACCTTTACCGGGAACTGCAGCCGTTGGAACTGGAAATGGTAGTGTGATGGGATCAGAGGAATTCTTGGATTGATTATGGCGCTGAGGAGAATAATCTGCCTCCTTCTCTGCCCCGTCCCGCCTCTGATGCTGCCCTGCTCAGTGCTGTAAATTCTGGGACAACAAGCTAAGCTCCGCCTGCTGCACGTTAAATATGTAGGGTTTGCAGGGATCAGCTGACTCTATTCCAAAGGGCCCTAGGTCTCCTTGCTTAGCTTCCCGCTCTCCTTACAGCTCCTCCTTTGAGGAAGTAATGAGTCTTTTTTGAATATTTTTGAATATTTGCCACATGCTTTTTCTGGCACTTAGTCTAACCATGGGTATAGGGAGTGCAGCTGTTATGGGGCACAGAAATTGCAGTGACCCGCCTTCCCTGTCAAATGTACACGTGTTATATAAATTTTTCACCATTATGTGGTCCATAGGGACCCTTACAAACTATTGCCTTGGAGCCTACGATGTATCTACCCTGGACCTGCTCATGGTAATGTGGTGTAAAATGAGGCCATTATAATATTGCATAAAATGAACTGGGGCACTGTAATGAGGCACAATATGAAGTAGAGGCACTATAGTGTGGCATAATATGATCTGGGGCACTGTAATGTAACATAATATGAACTAGGGGCACTGTATGTCATAATGTGAGTTGGGGGTACTGAGTAGTGTAAGCAGCCCTACAATGTGACATAATGGGAATTAGTGTCCTACAATGGTTCATAAAATAAATTAGGGAACATACATGGGGCATAACATATACTAGTGCACTACTATTGCTCAGAATATGAAGTAGGACACTATTATGGGGCATAAAATGAACAACTACTGCAAAGAGATGTCGTTCTAGAAGCACTGGGACAGGGGCCCCCTCAAAATGTTTCTACGGGCCCACAAAGTAATGTTTTCTCATATACTGGCAAAGATACAGTATAATTACAGGGCTAAGGGCCGGATTCAGAGATGGATGCAGATCGCTGCATACACAGCCAGATCTGCGTCCATCTCCTCACATGCTGGGGGATCCGCTGCACAGGGAAGGCCACCCAGCATGTGTGACGGGCCGCCTCATGATGCATCTGCAATTAAATTGTGAACGCATCAAACTAAAGGCCCCCATCCATTAGTGCGATATTGCCTGTTTTTACGCGATAGAGACAAATTGCTGAGTCAGATAGCATGAAAAGTGACACATTGCATGTCCTTTTCTTGCAATTGTGATACGATGCGCTTTCCTGTGTGTCTCCCATCGCAATTGCAGATCACACGGGTTGCACGTTATATTTATCTCAATCTCACGGAAATAGGTGCACATCACAGTGCATTAGTTAGATTGCATGAGATAAATCACAAGATAATAATACACTCAGTAGCAAATCGCAATCGCAGGGCTCCTGGGAAGCTCCCGGCCAGATTGCAGGAAAAAAGGATCCAACTCATTGCTGAGATAAATCTCGCCAGTGGATGAGGGCCTTAAGGTTGTCCCCTGGCTGCACTGTCAGATGGTCTGCCTCCATTTTTTTTAACTGGAGTGACTGCGCGTGATGTCACAAAGCTGCCTTGAAAATGGTCACAGCCCCCCCCCCCCCCCCCCAACACCCACCTCTGTCAATCACACTGCGCCTGCATCCTTCCTGGATAATCAGCACCTAACTGCCATATTACAGGCGGTGTTTGAAACATTTCCGTTAGTTGCTGATTGACTGGTACTTTGTCTCTCTCCACTATATCACTCTCCAAGGCTTAGTACATCTGCCCCAGTATGACATAAAAATATAAAATAAAATAGTCAGCAGCATGGTCTGTTAGTGTTTAACATTAGCAGATTTATTTAGGGTAGTATATAAGGTCAAAATGAATGAATATGTGGGGAAAGGACTGTAGTTAACATGACTTAGGGGGTAATTCAGAGTTGATAGCACCAGCAAATTTGTTAGCAGTTGGGCAAAACCATGTGCACTGCAGGGGGGGCAGATATAACATGTACAGAGAGAGTTAGATCTGGGTGGGTTATATTGTTTCTGTGCAGGGTAAATACTGGCTGCTTTATTTTTCCACTGGAATTTAGATTTCAGATTGAACACACCCCACCCAAATCTAACTCTCTCTGTAAATGTTATATCTGCCCCCCGCAGTGCACATGGGCCCTCATTCCGAGTTGTTCGCTCGTTGCCGAGTTTCGCTATATTGTGATTAGTCGCTTACTGCGCATGCGCAAGGTTCGCAGAGCGCATGCGCTTAGTTATTTTACTCAAAAGTTAGGTATTTTACTCACGGCATAACGAGGATTTTTCATCGTTCTGGTGATCGGAGTGGGATTGACAGGAAGTGGGTGTTTCTGGGTGGAAACTGGCCGTTTTATGGGTGTGTGCGGAAAAACGCTGCCGTTTTTGGGAAAAAACGCGGGAGTGGCTGGAGAAACGGGGGAGTGTCTGGGCGAACGCTGGGTGTGTTTGTGACGTCAAACCAGGAACGAAACTGACTGAACTGATCGCAATGTAAGAGTAAGTCTGGAGCTACTCAGAAACTGCTAAGAAATTTCTATTCGCAAATCTGCTAATATTTCGTTCGCAATTCTGCTATGCTAACATACACTCCCAGAGGGCGGCAGCCTAGCGTGTGCAATGCTGCTAAAAGCAGCTAGCGAGCGAACAACTCGGAATGAGGGCCATGGTTTTGCCCAACTGCTAACATATTTGCTGCTGCAATCAACTCTGAATAAGGCCCCTAGTTTTTTTATGTTTAATGTAAAACATTGAGCCTATAAACAAGTAGTATTTAGAGCAGAGGTTCTCAAACGCGGTCCTCAAGGCACCCCAACAGTCCAGATTTTAGTTATATCCATGGCTCAGCATGGATGGTTAGATCAAATTGACTGAGGTGCTAATGAAATCACCTGTGGTCAAGCATGGATAAACGTAAAACCTGGACTGTTGGGGTGCCTTGAGGACTGCGTTTGAGAACCCCTGAATTAGAGTGATGTTCTCAGCATTGAAGATCAGCTAAACCCAAGGTACAATAGCACTACAGGTAATTTGTACAGTGCCGCTACTTAAGGTGCAATGATGAGGGAAATGGCACAACCTCTAGCCCTGCTTAAAGTGCCTGGTGCAACAAAGGGTGCAGGGTCAAAGGAGAAGAGAGGTTAAATTAGAGAGAACTTGCTACTTACAGTCATTATTAATAAAAATATTTAGTAGGGAATTTATACATGTGAAGGAGAAAGGTGGTGCCTCATTGGGCACAAAATAAGACCAATTACAGCATAGCCCATACCTATAGTAAGAGTTCACAGTACACATTTTAAAAAAGGGGTCAAAATTAAAATGTAATTGCATAAGATGACAAGGGGGGAGGGGCGGGGAGCTAATTAATACCACAAAAAACAAACATGAACTCTGCCTTTTCTTTTCTTTTTTGTTATTTGAATAGACATTGGGAATCACAAGTTGGCAAGGCAAATTAGAAAGACCGGTTTTGCCATGCTGTTTTAAAGGAATCCCATCTGCTGTTACGCAAGCCGATGCTTCAGTTGTCTGTGACAACAGTGTAATGAGTAACCCAAATTATTAGAATTTAATTAGCTAATCGAGAGTTCTATCAGCCTAACACCTGCAAGCTTTCATACAGTGAGAATGGGTATAAAGTGCCCAGCTAATTAATTTCTTCTGGCCAAGAGCTGTAAGAGAGAAGACCACTTTCTCACTTTTGCTTTCCCCTTTGCACATTGTTCTGCCGCTGTTTCACTAACCAGCAGATGTTTCTTTCTGTAATAATTTTGCCAACAATATATTTGGATGTATTGTTTGATTTTTAAGCATATGTTGTTTATTTTTAAGTCTTTGCTTGACATATATGATTGCTGTGATAATCATACAAAGTACTGCAGGCAGCCAGTAAGGGAGAGATTTGTTAAAGTTTGAAGAGAGATAAAATACCAACCAATCAGCTTGTAACTGTCAATTTTTAATACACAACCAGTAAAATGACAGAAGCTTACCGGATAGTGCTTCATCTCTCTCCACACTTTGATAAATTTCTCCCTTAGTTTCCTCTTTAAATGAGGGAGAGAAATAAAGAAATATATGACAAACACGTGTGGAAAACACACAGACAGTGGGGTATATTTACTAAGCTCCCGATTTTGACCGAGATGCCGTTTTTTCTTCAAAGTGTCATCTCGGTTAATCTCGGTCATTTACTAAACACTAATCACGGCAGTGATGAGGGCATTCGTAATTTTTTGCAAGTTCAGGTAAAAAATTACGAATGAATACACCATCGGTCAAAACGCGGCTGTTTAAGTATGAATCTCGGTCATTTACTAAGAAGTGCAAAGCCAAAAAAGAACAAACACTGCCGTGAAAAATTACAACTCTTAAAAAAGTGCTAAAAAAAAACAGACCTTTTTTTTTTATTCGTGATTGGATAGGCATGCACGGATCCATGAGATCCGTGCATGTATATCAGTGGGAAGCGGTGGGAAAGTGCTTATTTTTTAAAAAAAAATTGCGTGGGGTCCCCCCTCCTAAGCATAACCAGCCTCGGGCTCTTTGAGCCGATCCTGGTTGCAGAAATATGGGGAAAAAAATGACAGGGGTTCCCCCATATTTAAGCAACCAGCATCGGGCTCTGCGCCTGGTCCTGGTCCCAAAAATACGGGGGACAAAAAGAGTAGGGGTCCCCCGTATTTTTAAAACCAGCACCGGGCTCCACTAGTTGGACAGATAATGCCACAGCCGGGGGTCACTTTTATACAGCGCCCTGCGGCCGTGGCATCAAAAATCCAACTAGTCACCCCTGGCCGGGGTACCCTGGGGGAGTGGGAACCCCTTCAATCAAGGGGTCCCCCCCCCCAGCCACCCAAGGGCCAGGGGTGAAGCCCGAGGCTGTCCCCCCCCATCCAATGGGCTGCGGATGGGAGGGCTGATAGCCTTTGTTGTAAAATGAAAGATATTGTTTTTAGTAGCAGTACTACAAGTCCCAGCAAGCCTCCCCCGCATGCTGGTACTTGGAGAACCACAAGTACCAGCATGCGGCGGAAAAACGGGCCCGCTGGTACCTGTAGTACTACCACTAAAAAAATACCCAAAAAAACACAAGACACACACACCGTGAAAGTATAATTTTATTACATACATACACACATACATACATACATACATACTTACCTTATGTTCCCACGCAGGTCAGTCCTCTTCTCCAGTAGAATCCAAGGGGTACCTGTTGAAGAAATTCTACTCACCAGATCCAGTGGTCCAGGCTCCTCGGCAAATCCAGGGATAATCCACGTACTTGAATAAAACAAAAAAACGGTTGCCCGACCACGAACTGAAAGGTGACCCATGTTTGCACATGGGTCACCTTCCCACGAATGCCAGAAACCCACTTTGACTTCTGGCTAAGTGGGTTTCTTCAGCCAATCAGGGAGTGCCACGTTGTAGCACTCTCCTGATCAGCTGTGTGCTGCTGTCCTCACTGACAGGCAGCACGCGGCAGTGTTAAAATGTAGCGCCTATGCGCTACATTGTAACCAATGATGGGAACTTTGTGCCCTGCGGTTGACCTAAAGTGACGTCACCGCTGAGCAGAAAGTTCCCAGCATTGGTTACAATGGAGCGCATAGGCGCTACATTGTAACACTGCCGTGTGCTGCCTGTCAGTGAGGACAGCAGCACACAGCTGATCAGGAGAGTGCTACAACGTGGCACTCCCTGATTGGCTGAAGAAACCCACTTAGCCAGAAGTCAAAGTGGGTTTCTGGCATTCGTGGGAAGGTGACCCATGTGCAAACATGGGTCACCTTTCAGTTCGTGGTCGGGCAACCGTTTTTTTGTTTTATTCAAGTACGTGGATTATCCCTGGATTTGCCGAGGAGCCTGGACCACTGGATCTGGTGAGTAGAATTTCTTCAACAGGTACCCCTTGGATTCTACTGGAGAAGAGGACCGACCTGCGTGGGAACATAAGGTAAGTATGTATGTATGTGTGTATGTATGTAATAAAATTATACTTTCACGGTGTGTGTGTCTTGTGTTTTTTTGGGTATTTTTTTAGTGGTAGTACTACAGGTACCAGCGGGCCCGTTTTTCCGCCGCATGCTGGTACTTGTGGTTCTCCAAGTACCAGCATGCGGGGGAGGCTTGCTGGGACTTGTAGTACTGCTACTAAAAACAATATCTTTTATTTTACAACAAAGGCTATCAGCCCTCCCATCCGCAGCCCATTGGATGGGGGGGGACAGCCTCGGGCTTCACCCCTGGCCCTTGGGTGGCTGGGGGGGGGGGACCCCTTGATTGAAGGGGTTCCCACTCCCCCAGGGTACCCCGGCCAGGGGTGACTAGTTGGATTTTTGATGCCACGGCCGCAGGGCGCTGTATAAAAGTGACCCCCGGCTGTGGCATTATCTGTCCAGCTAGTGGAGCCCGGTGCTGGTTTTAAAAATACGGGGGACCCCTACTCTTTTTGTCCCCCGTATTTTTGGGACCAGGACCAGGCGCAGAGCCCGATGCTGGTTGCTTAAATATGGGGGAACCCCTGTCATTTTTTTCCCCATATTTCTGCAACCAGGATCGGCTCAAAGAGCCCGAGGCTGGTTATGCTTAGGAGGGGGGACCCCACGCATTTTTTTGGGGGATTTTACATTGTTTAATTAAAAAAAAAAAAAAAAAAAGAACCCCAGCACGGATCACACAGATCCGGCCGAGATTGATTGTAAAAAAAAACGGCAGTGTTTTGCTAATCACTGCCGTAAAATTAGGTAAAAAAAAACGAATGACATCGACATCGGAAGAAAAGAAAAACACGAATACGACAGCTTAGTAAATCCATCGTAATAAATTCAAAAAGTTGCAGTTTTACACTGTCGATGTCATTCGTGATTGAACTTTGACCTATTTTCGGAAATTACGAATGTTAGTAAATGTACCCCATTGTATCAATGTGTAAGTTAGTTTGGGGGAAAAAACTGAAATTCTGGCTGTGTTCATTTGTTGTTTTACTGCTTCATGTAAAAACTTTAGCAGCCATCAAGTTATCATCCAAATACAAAAAATACATTTTGGCAATTAGTATTAGCACAACTAATCTGGAGGAATTTAAACGTTTTAAAAGGGTTTGCTGTAATATAACACCATTAGATGAATTGTTGATGATTACACGTCATCTTTCCAGCTTTCTAGCATTCTAATTTACACAGAACACATATCCATGTTCTAAAAGAAATGTCAGATACAGTACTGAATGGTGGTTGAAAGTAGTTTAAGTTCCTCTCACTTTAAAAATACCTCTTGCAAACAGGGGTGTAGAGAGCACAGGTAGGCCCACCACAGACTGCTACTGCTGACAGGTATGGAGGCGGGGGGTGACAGCGGACTCAGGCCCCTCATCAGGCCTGGGTAATTAGTACCCACTAGGCCCCTCTCTCTGCGGCAGTGCTTGCAAATCCACAAATGAAAAAATTATTCATTTTCATTCTAGAAATTATTGTGTACAGTAAACTAGCAACAGCAATATAAAAATTGGGGGGGGGGGGGGGGGGGGGTTGAATGCTTTGTTATTCAGTGAATCAATATTACATACTGAAACATTTTGAATAAAGCAGAGGTTCCCAATCTTTTTTTAATCATGGCTAGCCTAGAGTATCAGAATTTTTTTCACGGCACCCCTAAACCCAAAGTTTCTTATTGAGAAATTTAGAAACAAATATTACATTAAGTAAATTGTGTTTATATGTCATCCTTATGTTCAATTGTGTGGTGAGGGATAGTATTTGGACAGTATTTGTTTTTGTTTGTCCACATATTTTTTTGATTGACAGCCACCAGCTCTGATTTTGATTATTACATTAACCATAAAAAAATCAGAATTGGTCCTGCACCACCAATACAAGTCACACCTGCAAGTGCCCTGAGGCACCCCAGGGTGCCTAGGAACACAGTTTGAGAACCACTTGGCTAGGGAATTATAAATCATTTTTATACAGCACAATGAATCAAATATAATTTTTTTCCATTTCAAAATATGTGCAACATTGTTTTTTTTGTAAGAAAGCATTCATACATCCAGTGTAACTGATGGCAGTTTATAGATCTTTGTTGGGACAAAGGTCTCTTTGAGACTCAAAATACTGTATTGACTGCAATGAGTGACCTTGTTCATGCACCTCAAATGTTATACAGTACATGTAAACAGAAAATGGTGGAGGGAAACTTTTTAAACACGGTGAGTTTAAAAAAAATGCAATTACAGTTAACATCAAATAAAAAAAGAGGTGGCACAATTTTTTGTTGCAATTTTAATTTATGCCCTTGGGATTGTTAACCCCTTTGCTCTGGAGGTCAATTGTGGTTCGTCGTCCACATAGACCTTACAACTGCTGATCATGAAACCCGCTTGTCATCCACAGCAAAGTACCCATGAGATTAGGCCATTATTCTCTGGTGCACCAACACCACCTTTTTTTTCTTTTTACTTTAAAAGTTTTAAAAAATGTATGGGGAGGGACTTTAAGTTCTTCTATCTCCCCAACCCAGGCAACTAAAGAGATGGGGTACCCATGTTTTGAAAGCGGGGATATTTTGCCTTGTAATCAGTGTGATCACCAGGAAAAACTTCTTGCACTACAGAAAAATCATGGAGTCCAAGGATGCGGGAAAGTCTCAATGAAATCACCCATTTTAGGAAGAGGTGGGTCTCCTTTTTCAAATGATGGATCTCCTTAGTACAGGCATGTCCAAACTGCGGCCCTCCAGCTGTTGTTAAACTACATATCCCAGCATGCCCTGACACAGTTTTGCTGTCAGAGAATGCTAAAGCTGTGTCAGGGCATGCTGGATGTGTAGTTTCTCAACAGCTGGAGGGCCACAGTTTGGACATGCCTGCCTTAGTACTTATTGTCTGGTGGCCTGGTGAACACAAGACACTACTATAATGTGCTACGGAAAATGTATACATATATACATACACATGACTATACATATATTGCACACCCCAAATGCAAACAGTTATATATGTATGCATATATAAATACATAGAAATATATATCTTGAGAAATTCCAACTACATACTAATCACTAATCAGGCAGCTTATCTTGACTGTTGAAGTTGCAGTATACATGTTAATCTAGTAGATAGCGCATCAAGACAAAAAAATACTTACTCCCTCCAATGTCGGCATTTTCAGTATCGGAATGCCGCTGTCGTTCATGTGATCGTTAGCATCCCAACCACCAGCATAACATATGTATTCCCACAATAATAGATGCCACTACTCACTTTGTAAAATTAGTTCCACATCAATAACAGACATCCAAATGAGTGAAGTGGCGGGCAAACGCTAGTATATGAATATAAGGATTGACTGCACTAACTTTTATTTATAATCCAATCTAATCAAGTGATAATTACAGATGTTGCTAATAGCCAAGAATGTCTGTCTCATATTGGCTTACAGTATGTTGTGGACCGCAGCTCCATTTCAGGAAGAAAACTTTTGGATGTCAAGGGGGACATCTGGGTATTCAGAGCCCCCTGACTCCCCCCCCCCCCACCACCACCACCACCATACACACACACACACACACACACACACACACACGCACGCACAAACATGTGCCACTGAAACACAGGCCTGCATTTTTTGTACACTATATGCAGAAAAGACATATTCTGAGGAAAGCATTATTCAGGAAGCAGCATAGAAAGTCTTTTGTCTTCATGCTATTAAGTTTTTCATTCTTTGCTACTTGATTACTTTTACCAATCCTCCATTTTGTCCAAACAAATAATGAAGATGGTGATGTTGGATAGAAGCACATTAATGACATTCATTTACATTTTTTGCAGTTTAGGACATGGTAACTCACAACGACTAAGGTAGGTCTACCTATAGATACAGCCCTGGGATGAAAGGATGAAAGTAAGAGAGTTTAAAAAGTAGGCATAGCACAGAGTACTAATGCAAGATTACTGTTAAACTAATACAGAAAGATTGTGCATGTACTTGCATAAAAAACGTCATGTTTTAAAGCCTTTAAAAAAAAACACACTTCCCTGTAAACTAAAGTAGAAAATCCAAACTTGTAGTTGTCTCCATTGATAATTGAAACAAATTATAACATAATTGTTACATACACATAACCATTTATCTCTAAATCTATATATTTATATCTACAGGTATCTATCTGTCTGTCTGTCTGTCTGTCTGTCTGTCTGTCTATCTATCTATCTAATGTGATTATGTTGATTATGTCCACATCATGAATTAAACTATTATGGAATAAATATTGACAGCGCATTTCACCATTCCTTAACATGGACAGCAGCGTAACCAGAGCAGAAATGTTTACAGGGGCACTAGCCACCCAGTTTCATGTTGTCCTGGTTACAGGACCTCTTCATCAACTCAGCTAACAGATGGTCAGTGAGCAACAGGCAGCATATGTTCCAATAAGCACTGACATTGGCACAGATGGAGGGCGGGCAGTGGGCTGGCCCTGAAACATAACCCTACATTTCCTTCTCTTTGGAGCGTCATTGTTGCAGCTTATACAGGGAAGATTAGCAAGAAAAAGTGAATGGGAGGTATTAGTAAACCGCTGAAGAACTGATTACTTACACTTCACTGTGCAAGATTTTTTTTCTTCTCCTTCTTTCTTTTACTTTTTGTTAAACTCTATTTAACTTAACCAGTCTGCAACACTGTTTACAACGCTGAGCATCACAAAAGGTGGGCTGGCCGGTGCTTCATGTGTACAATGACTGAGACACTCTCACAGAGGCACTAATTATAGATGGAGTTTTCAAACGGGTTGGTTTTTAAACAGACAGACAAATAAAATGGAAGTTGTTCAGCAGAGCTTTTCAGGCATTGTTCCCATAGTTTGGAGAACACCAATCCCTTCAAGGATTCCTGTTTGATAGCCTTGTTTCTTTATAGAGGGATACTGTTTTGCCATGTGTTATACTGCCATGATGCAAGATACTCACTATGCATATAAAATGTATTTTCTATTTTATGTTTCTATTACAACAGTGATGTTTATAAGCCACCAAATGCAGGTCTAAAGTACAGATTATTATAGTCTTGTTTGTGAGGGTCTGCTAATATAGACACATGTAACCCAATGCTTGTGTAGCACTCTGTTATACATCACAATGAAGAAGAAGAATTATGTGGCTAAAACATACCCTATACTTACCTAAATCCAAGGTGTTTTTTTTAATCACACTGCTTGATTTATATATATATATACAGTCCATGTATTCCGGCTCTCCATTGGAAGAAGATAGCTGCTCCGGGTGCCTTTGTAAAACAATTACATACCCATACACTAGACGTGGCACTCCTGGAGTCTTTTGAAATGAAACTCGTCAACAGGCAGTTTAGTAGAACGTTTCATTGCCAATTTTTATTTAGGCATTTTCCTCAGGTTAGATAGATATATAGATATATATGTATATAGATATATATATATATATATATAGATAGATAGATAGATAGATAGATAGATAGATAGATAGATAGATAGATAGATAGATAGATAGATAGATAGATATGGAAAATGCATGGTGCCGGCGGTACCAAGTTGCGGAAGGGGGAGGACACAATGCTCTGTTCCTGCACTTCCTTGCCAGTGGAAGTTGCAGAGCAGTCCATTATTCAAATAGTGGAGCAACATCCATATCGCTGGGTGTGGCTCCCCTTTTTGAATAATGGATAATGGACTGCCCTGCAACTGCTACTGGCAAGGCAGTCCAGCCTCATGGTTCAGGAGATTTTGTGATGAGTCAGTGGTATGTATATATATATATATATATATATATATATATATATATACCGGATATAAGTACTTAACTGACCTATTTCCAATCAGGAGAGGATAGTGTCTCAATTATCAGAGGTTAACCTGTCACTTGAACTAAACATTGCCAAACCTCTCAAAGAGCAATTGGGGGAAAGGAGAGATAGATATTTTGACTCTTAAATGCATTAAAGGAAAGCTTGATAGTCAGCAACTGCTTATCTGCTGTGTAAAGGGTACCGACATCAGTGGCGTGCAGTGAGGTCAGTGGCTGGTGAGGTGTGCAGCCATAATGTCCACTGAGTCCCGCCAGTGTTTCAAACCACCGCCGGGCCAATGCCCACTACTGCTGCCGCTAATGGGCGCTGCCCCTGCCAACGGCCTACAAAATCACCACCATCAACTGCCCGGCCCTCAGCCGCTAATCTGCATCTCAGTCTGATGCTGCCGCCATTGCCCGCAGCCTGCCTGCACATCAAACTTGTGATGAGCGGGCAGCTAATATATTGTCAATTTCTCTTACGTCCTAGAGGATGCTGGGGTTCACATTAGTACCATGGGGTATAGACGGGTCCACCAGGAGCCATTGGCACTTTAAAAGTTTGAGAGTGTGGGCTGGCTCCTCCTTATATGCCCCTCCCACCAGACTCAGTTTAGAAAATGTGCCCGGAGGAGCCGGTCACAGCTAGGGGAGCTCTACAGAGCTTTTCTAGTTAAAGTTATTTTTAGAGTTTATTTTTTTTACAGGAGGCTGTTGGCAACAGCCTGCCTGCAACGAGGGACTAAGGGGGGGAGCAGTGTCCGCCCTGCGGGGTCTGAGCCACTGTCTCCGCTGACTGGACACTGAGCTCCAGAGGGGTCTGATCGTTCTCCGCCACAGGGGACCGTTCGCCCCAGCAGCATGCCGCCAACCCCTTACAGAGCTGAAGAAGTGGTGAGTAAGTCACCGACCCCCCTAGCAAGCGGGGGGCCAGCGTGAAGATGGCGGCAATGGGGAGGGAGAGCAGTATTAACTGCGCTCCTGTGAAGGTTCAGCGGCACATGGTACGGCGCTGTGAGGGACGCCCTGAGCCAGCGCTTACCCCCACACTGGTCCACAAGTCTGTCGGGGTCCGTGGATCTCAGCCAGCAAGTTTTACCTCAGGCCAGTATAATCTATGAAGAGCGGGAAGACAGCACCATTAATAGGGCGGAGCTTCTCCTCAGAGCGGACCCAGCAGCATTCCAGCGCCATTTTCCTGCCTGCACAGCGCTGGATGGAAGAACAGGTCCCTCCACAGCAGCTCCAACTGTCAGTTCCAACTGTCAGTACACGGTACCAGGGGGCTGTAGAAGGGGGAGGGGAGGCTGTAAACCGACTGTGTCTCCTATTAAGGGACACAGTCTGCGCTGACAAGGGGTCTCCCTTTGCTGAAAGCGCTGTGTGTGGGTTGGCTCCGATCTCTGTGTCTCTCTTGCCATTCTTGGGGGGGGAAACTCTGTCTGCCCCCACCTGTGTGTGTGTGGAGTGTTTGATGGTCTCCTTTAGCTATGTCCAGGGACACTGTGTCATATGCTGCAGAGGATTTATCCTCCCAGGATGATCCCATTTCATGTAATCAGGATAGCACCGGTTTAGCACAGATACAAGGGAACCAGAGTGGTTTTCCTCTATAAAATCTTGGATTTCTCAGATTTCTGACAGGGTTGCAAGTAATGAATCTGCAACCCAGGTAGTACAGAGCTCTATGGCAGTATGGCCTGGTTCTGGTACCTCAGGACGCTCCGTTATATACCCCCACAAACGTGCGCTTGTGCATGTCACACAAGACGACACGGATACCGATTCTGACACTACAGATGGTGATGGGCATGTGTTGCGGGGGTCCGCATCTCTTGCAAAGGGGGTGCAATTGTTGATAGAGGCTATCAGGGATGTGTTAAATGTTAATGATACCACACCTGAGCAGGTTGAGGAGGCTTTTTTCACTGAAAATAAAAAAGCCTTGCTAACCTTCCCTGCGTCAAAGGAATTGAATGCTATATTTGAAAAAACATGGGTAAACCCTGAGAAAAAATTACAGATCCCTAAAAGGGTCCAGGTGGCATTTCCTTTCCCTGAGGAGGATAGGAAAAAATGTGAAAAGCCGCCAATTGTTGACGCCTCTGTATCCAGACTCTCAAAGAAGGTGGTTTTACCTATTCCAGGATCTACCGCCTTAAAGAAGCTGGCTGATAGGGGCCATATTATGTCCCACTATTGCTACTGCATGGATTGCAAAGGCAATGTCACAACTGAGGGCTGGTGCTGACCAGGGGGAAGCCTCAGTTGTAGGGGCTGAGGTATATGTGTACCTGGGAGGCAGTACAGGGTTCTTAGATATGCAGGGAACCTTTAGAACAAATGCCCGAAGGCGTGACCAAGACAACGAAGGAAAGTTCAAAGGTTTATTAAACACAGTTCAGAGGAATACTGATGTCTTGGTACAGGTAACAGGAATCACAGTTCAGAGAAATACTTGGGATCGATGACGGAACACCGATGGTGACTTGGAATCTATGACGGAACACCGATGGTTACTTTGGGATCGATGGCGGAACACCAATGGTTACTGGAGATCGATGATGGAACACCGATGGAGACTTGGGATCGATGGCGGAACACCGATGGAGACTTGGGATCGATGGCGGAACACCGATGGAGACTTGGGATCGATGGCGGAACACCGATGGAGACTTGGGATCGATGGCGGAACACCGATGGAGACTTGGGATCGATGGCGGAACACCGATGGAGACTTGGGATCGATGGCGGAACACCGATGGAGACTTGGGATCGATGGCGGAACACCGATGGAGACTTGGGATCGATGGCGGAACACCGATGGAGACTTGGGATCGATGGCGGAACACCGATGGAGACTTGGGATCGATGGCGGAACACCGATGGTGACTTGGGATCGATGGCGGAACACCGATGGTGACTTGGGATCGATGACGGATCACCGATGGTGACTTGCGATCGATGGTGGAACACCGATGGTCACTGGAGATCGATGGTGGAACACCGATGGAGACTTGGGATCGATGGCGGAACACCGATGATTACTGGGGATCGATGGCGGAACACCGATGGTTACTGGCAGGACAGGGCACCGCTGGAAGCTAGAAGCTGGAAGCCGGTCTCAGGTAACTGCCAGTCACAGGATGCAATGATGAGACACTGCAGAGTCAGGCTGTACTGCAGAGAAAGTCCATGGGAGGACTGCACACTGGAATCACTGAAGACAATTGAAGCACTGACCATCTTTCCAGCCCAGGAACAAGATATTTATACCAGCTGGGAAACAGGGATTGGCTGGCTGATTAAGCAGAGTCTAGAGTGCAGCTGCTGGGTAATTAGGTAGAAACCAGAGTGCAGCTGATTGGCTGAAAAGTAACATGTGATGAAAACAAACATGGCTGCGCCCATGTTTGAACTTGGAGGGAAAGACTGTTTGTAACTTGCATGTGAGCTTTAACCATGAAGCTGCCAGAATCACAGTGAAGAGATTTGAGACAATGAGATGCAGCGTGCTGTATGCAGACAGTGCAGATGGAATCCAGGCTTGGAACACTGGGACAGTCTCAGGAGGCATTTGGAAGGTAAATATTGATAAGGAATTACCTGAATCGTGACAGGCAATAGTAAAGTGGTCGGCTACCTTACTTGAGGATTTGGATACGATGGATAGGGATGACGTTGTATTTACATAACATACATGATTCTGCAGGTTTTATGGTAGAATCCATGAAAGGCCTGGGTTCCATTGCTGCGGGAATATCTTCCATGTCTGTTTCAGCTCATCGGGGACTGTGGCTGCGCCAGTGGTCGGCCGACTCGGAATCCAGAAAAAGTGTGGAGTCCCTATACAGGTCAGGCTCTCTTTGGGGAAGCTCTAGATGCGTGGATATCAACTGCTACAGCGGGTAAGTCTCCGTTTCTTTCCTCAGCAGCACCCGCTCCGAAGACATCTTTCTCTTCATCTGCAACGCAGTCCTTTCGGCCTAACAAGCCTAGAAAGGCCAGAACTTCCAATACCTTCTTTAGGGGAGGTCGGGTTAAGTCCAAGAAACCTGCCGTTGCAGGTTCCCAGGAACAGCGTTTTCCAGCGGCCGTGCTAGCAGAGGAAGTAGGTCTCTGGTGGAAGGAGGTCACCTTGCTGCTGCTGGCAGAGGAGTGATCCACCGGCTGAGCTGCCAGAGGGGTACTCGAGGAGGGATCTGTGCTGGCAGGACAAGGGGGGCTCCTGCTTTGGGTACGCCAAAGTCCTCCGCATGACGGTGGACTGCACGCCCTGGTGGTGAGGCCAGTGGGAGCGAGACTGGAATTTCAAAGTCTCCCTCATCATCGCTTTTTCAAGTCAGGCTTGCCAACTCTGGCATTCATTCCGAGTTGTTCGCTCGTTGCCGAATTTCGCTATATTGCGATTAGTCGCTTACTGCGCATGCGCAATGTTCGCAGAGCGCATGCGCTTAGTTATTTTCCTCAAAAGTTAGGTATTTTACTCACGGCATTACAAGGATTTTTCTTCGTTCTGGTGATCGGGGTGTGATTGACAGGAAGTGGGTGTTTCTGGGCAGAAACTGGCCGTTTTATGGGTGTGTGTGAAAAAACGCTGCAGTTTCTGGGAAAAACGCGGGAGTGGCTGGAGAAACGGGGGAGTGCCTGGGCGAACGCTGGGTGTGTTTGTGACGTCAAACCAGGAACGAAACTTACTGAACTTATCGCAGTGGCAGAGTAAGTGTCGAGCTACTCAGAAACTGCTAAGAAATTTCTATTCGCAATTTAGCAAATCTTTCGTTCGCAATTCTGCTAAGCTAAGATACACTCCCAGAGGGCGGCGGCTTAGCGTGTGCAATGCTGCTAAAAGCAGCTAGCGAGCGAACAACTCGGAATGAGGGCCTCTGTTGGAGGACAGCACTGTACTACAAGACGCTGTCCAAAAGCTGGTAGAGGCACAGGTCATTGTGCCAGTACCACCTCACATGCTGAACAGTGGTTACTATTCGAAACTTTTCGTGGTACCAAAACCGGATGGTTCGGTCAGGCCCATTCTGAACCTAAAATCATTGAACCCCTTTCTAAAGGAGTTCAAGTTCAAGATGGGGTCTCTCAGGGCGGTGATATCAGGTCTGGAAGAAGGGGAATTCCTGGTATCCCTGGATATCAAGGATGCGTACCTCCACATTCCGATCTGGCTGCCGCATCAGACTTATCTCCGCTTTGCATTGCTGGACTGTTCCAGGCACTGCCATTCGGCCTCTCCACAGCACCGAGGGTGTTTACCAAGGTGATGGCGGAAATGATGATTCTCCTCCGCAAGCAGGGTGTGAACATCATTCCATATTTGGACGACCTGCTGATAAAGGCATCGTCCAAGGAGAGGCTGCGGCAGTCCATTGTTCTCACAACATGACTGCTCCAGAGTCACGGTTGGATTCTGAACCTTCCAAAGTCACATTTGGAACCAACCCAGAGGTTGTCATTTCTGGGAATGATCCTGGATACGGAAGTGCAGAGGGTGTTTCTTCCACAGGAAAAGGCGTTGGTGATACAAGCCATGGTCCGCGATGTCCTGTAGCCACCCCGGGTGTCGGTTCATCAATGCATTCACCTATTGGGAAAGATGGTGGCTCTCACGAGGCTCTCCGATATGGGAGGTTCCACGCTCGGACCTTCCAACTGGATCTCCTGGACAAGTGGTCGGGATCTCACCTTCACATGCACCAGAGAATTCGTCTGTCGCCAAAGGCCAGGATTTTACTCCTCTGGTGGCTCCAATTGCATCACCTTCTGGAGGAACGCAGGTTCGGGATTCAGGGCTGGGTCCTTTTAACCACGGATGCGAGCCTTCGGGGCTGGGGAGCAGTCACTCAAGGAGTAACCTTCCAAGGACGGTGGTCAAGCCTGGAAGCCGGCCTGCCCATCAACATCCTGGAACTAAGAGCCGTCTACAACGGTCTTCTTCAGGCGGCCCCTCTTCTGAGAATTCGGGCCATTCAAGTGCAGTCGGACAACGTAACAACAGTGGCTTACATAAACCGATAAGGCAGAACGAAGGCAGAGCGGCAATGTCAGAGGTGACAAGAATACTCCTCTGGACAGAAAAGCATGCTTTAGTGCTGTCAGCCATCTTCAGTCCGGCTGTAGCAACTGGGAAGCAGACTTCCTCAGCAGACACGATCTCCATCCAGGAAAGTGGGGACTCCATCTGGAGGTGTTCAAGGAAATAACAGATCTTTGGGGTTTACCCCAAATAGACATGATGGCCTCTCATCTCAACAAGAAGCTTTGACGTTATTGTTCCTGGTCGAGGGACCCATAGGCAGTGGCAGTGGATGCTCTGGTGTCTCCGTGGGTGTTCCAGTCAGTGTACGTGTTTCCACCACTTCCACTCATCCCAAGAATCCTAAAGCTCATAAGGAGAACAAGGGTTCAAGCGATCTTCATTGTCCCAGACTGGCCAAGAAGGGCTTGGTACGCAGACCTTCTGAATCTACTGCAAGAAGAGCCGAGGCCTCTTCCTCTTCGGGAGGACCTGCTGCAGCAGGGGCCGTTCGCCTATCAAGACTTACCGCAGTTACGTATGACGGCATGTAAGTTGAGCGCCTGATTCTTGCTTGGAAGGGCATTCTGAAGAAGGTTATTCCTACCCTCATACAGGCTAGGAAAGGGGTAACGTCTAAACATTACCATCGTATTTGGAAGAAATATGTCTCTTGGAAGTTTCCTACGGTGGAATTTAAACTGGGACGTTTCCTCCTCTTCCTGCAAGCAGGAGCGGATATGGGCCTGAGTTTGGGTTCTGTGAAGGTCCAGATTTCAGCCCTATCCATTTTCATTCAGAAACAATTGGCTGCCCTCCGTTAGTTTCAGACCTTTTTGAAGGGAGTTCTGCATATTCAACCTCCCTTTGTACCGCCTACGGCACATTGGGACCTTGACGTGGTGTTGCAGTTCCTCCAGTCAGATTGGTTTGAACCTCTACAGGAGGGAGAGGTCAAATTTCTTACATGGAAGGCGGTCATTTTGTTGGCATTGGCTTCTGCTAGACGTGTGTCCGAGCTGGGGGCTTTATCCTGTAAAAGCCCTTACTTGATCTTCCATGAAGATAGAGCTGAGCTCCAGACTCGTCAGCAGTTTCTTCCGAAGGTTGTGTCGGCATTTCATATCAACAAAACTATTGTAGTGCCAGTGGCTACTGACTCCTCAATTACCTCAAAGTCCTTGGATGTCGTAAGGGCTCTGAAGATATATGTGAAGAGAACTTCTCGTCATAGAAAGTCGGACTCTCTGTTTGTCCTCTATGATCCCAAGAAAATTGGGTGTCCTGCTTCTAAGCAGACTATTTCTCACTGGATTAGGTTCACTATCCAGCACGCTTATTCTACGGCAGGGCTGCCTTGTACAAAATCTGTTAAGGCCCACTCTACTCGTAAGGTGGAGTCTTCCTGGGAGGCTGCCCGGGGTGTCTTGGCAGTGCAACTTTGCTGATCTGCAACTTGGTCTGGGTCGAACAGGTTTGTAAAGTTTTACACGTTCGATATTTTGGCCTCTGATGATCTGAAGTTCAGTCAATCAGTTCTGCAGGAGCCTCAGCGTTCTCCCTCCCGTTCTGGGAGCTTTGTTACATCCCCATGGTACTAATGTGGACCCCAGCATCCTCTAGGACGTAAGAGAAAATAGGATTTTGGTTACCTACCGGTAAATCCTTTTCTCTTAGTCCGTAGAGGATGCTGGGTGCCCGCCCAGCGCTTCGTTCTCCTGCAAATGTTATTTGGTTCAGTACAACTTCATTTTAGTTGAGTACTGCATTGTTACTTGGTAAGTAATGTTTCAGCTGTTGCTGAGTAGTTCAAGCTAGTTGACTTGACGTGCCTTGTATGTGTGAGCTGGTATGAATCTCACGGGTGGTCTTCAGTTTGCCGGCTGTCGGGATCCCGGCGCACAGTATACCGGCGCCGGAATCCCAACAGCCAGCATACCGACACTTATTCTCCCTCATGGGGGTCCACGACCCCCCTGGAGGGAGAATAAAATAGCGTGGCGCGCGTAGCGCGACACCGTGCCCGCAGCGTGGCAAGCGCAGCGAGCCCACAAGGGGCTCATTTGCGCTCGCCACACTGTCGGTAAGCCGGCGGTCGGGCTCCCGGCCCCGGTATGCTGGTCGCTGGGAGCCTAACCGCCGGCATACCATACTACACCCGAATCTCACCACTATCTGTGTATAATCCTTCTCTCAAAGTATGTTGTCTCCTCGGGCACAGTTTCTTGACTGAGTCTGGTGGGAGGGGCATAGAGGGAGGAGCCAGCCCACACTCTCAAACTCTTAAAGTGCCAATGGCTCCCAGTGGACCCATCTCAACCCCATGGTACTAATGTGGACCCCAGCATCCTCTACGGACTACGAGAAAAGGATTTACGGGAGAGAGAGGTGGAATATGGGGAGATAGGAGAAATATGGAGACTGGAGGAATAGGGGGAGACGATAGAGGAGGAATAGGGGGAGACTGGAGAGATAGGGAGGAGGAGCAGGGGGGCAGACCGGGAGTAGTAGTGGAAAGTGGGGGACAGGATTGGAGTAACAGTAGTGTAGAGTAAGGGGTCAGGCAGGGAATAATAGAAGGGGGGGCAGGATGGGAGTAGTGGTGGGAAGAAGTGGGCTGGAAGGACTTGGCGAAGTTAGAATAAGGTGAAAAAGGATCTCACCTCCTCTTAGACAGCTCCCGGGTCCCAGCCACCATTGCTCCCTCCATGCTGATGGTGATGGTCCCCACAGTGCAGCACAGATATTGAGCACTGATCCGGAGAATAGAACTGAGTCTGACTTGGAGCTGCAAGATACCGCTATGGCCTACTGTACTGTACTACTATATACTGGTGGTCACCACAATGCAGCACTATACTACTATATACTAGTCCCCACAATGCAGCACACTGAGCACAGATATTGAGCTTTTCAGGCAGAGAATGTAGCCATGTCCTCTCCGCTCAATCGACAATGCACGAGTGAAAATGGCGGCGGCGCGCGGCTCTTTATATGGAATCCGAATCTCGCGAGAATCCGACAGCGGGATGATGACATTTTCCCCCGTTCGGGTTTTTCGTGTTAGGCGGGAAGAACCGAGGCTGCCTCAGACCCGTATAAACCACGTGAAGTTCAGGGGGGGTTCGGATCTCGACGAACCGAACCCGCTCATATCTACTATATACCATCCAATGGTGAAAAATATATATAATTGTTAGGCGCCGGGGTCCGCTTGTCTGCGCGGCCCGGCGCCTAGCAACTAGAGACGCCGTGCGCGTACAGCCGCCGGCTCCCTAGCAACGCTAGACGCCGGGCGCGCTGAGCCGCACGGACCCTAGCAACGGGGACGCCACTGGCGGACCGCGTTCCCCGTTGCTAGGCTTTAGGAAATTAAGATATTCACCTGCTCTCTGGCCGTGCAGCAAGGCAGCTGCACGGCATTTATTCTAATCAGCCTTTAGCAGCTGATTGGAGGACTCCTTGTTAAATACACTCCCAGGGCTTCTCACAGACGCCGGTAATAGCTTCCTGCATGCTGCCTTTGTTTGCTGAGAGTCTGTTTCCAGTCCTGCTGTATCCGGTCATTCCAGTCCTCAGAAGTCCGGTATTCGGGAGTTGTCATCTCATCCCAAGAGGTCGTTTGGTTCCCTGGAGTCCTGACTGATCACCGTTTTATATCCAGTGGTGTTCGTGAGTTGCGGCTCTGCCGTGTGTTGCGGCTCAGCCGCTTTACCTTTTATATTTTGTGTTTGGAGCATTTGCGGAGGGTTCCGCTTCCACAAGTCCTCTCTGGTACTCGGCGGTGCTGGGTAGGAGAATTGGACAAGTGGATATTTTGGTTGTCCTTTTCCCTGGCGGTTTCTCCGCACATATTATAGTTTTGAGTTTGCTTAGCCCCTGGCCTGGTTGTTTAGTTAGAGGGCCTCTTGTTATCACCCTGTCTCGGGTTTCCCTTTGTCTCTCATTAAGACCGGGGGGCATCGAAGTTGGGCAGACATAATCCGCCCTTCAAACGCGGCTGCCAAGGGCTCAAGAAACCATAGTCTCGCAGGGGATTTCTGACAACACGGGTGAGACAACAGAGTTAGGGCGCCAGGGGCTATTTTCCTGTCCTGCTCCCTTCCCCAGCATTCCGTTCCAGTGCTCCGGTCCTTGCCATAAGATCTCCTCTGACCAGAGTGCTGGAATCATAACAATAATACTGTACATGCAACTCTGACAGGGAAGGACAGGTGAGCACCTCTCAGCACTGGGCACAGCTGCACTCCCTGCACCTATGGTAGCTACTACGCCCTTGTCTTAGGTAGTACAGTATTCCCTGACATTCCGTTACTGGGTGTCAATTCTTATATTCATAAAATGAAAGTGAGCTATTTTTATATTTTGTTTATCATTTTACATTTTAACTGTGAATGCTGTTTGGTTACACACTGCACTGAGACATACATATATAACATGATAACATTCACAGTGAGTTTTGCTCCGACTAACTAATGTGAAATACGATCAGCCCCTCATTTACATTTGTGCCTTAGGCCACCTTTTCTGTGCCACTGCATAGTCCCCTGCTGTCTTTTGTACAGCATAACACCATTTGTGTATGGTAAATACACTGAAAGGTTTCATCCACAACTGAACCAATGGTTAAATGTTTATATTACAGTATGTGCATAATAAAGTCCTGAAATAAAATTGAATAGAAGTAGATGACATGCAAACTGTGCAGAGTGTTTGGCCTTTATGAAAATCCAATCCTGAAGACACAAGAAAGAGTTCCTTGATTTCTTCTTCATATTCTACATACTGTTATGACAAACCTGTACCTCTTGTGTCTCTCCAATGCAAACATTTAGCATTTTTAGTAAAATGTTACCATAAATTATAAATTATTGTGTAGCAAAATTCTCTTACCATGATACCAGGACACTTGCTTCAATAAGACTTTGTCCTGGCAAATAGCAAAAAATTAAGTGAAAAAATGTAATCACTTTACTCCTGGCTGCAGAGCTTGCTTGCCTACTGCATATCCAACCTAAAACAATGCGACTGCCATAGGTATCAGCGGTCTGCTGCGGTACTCTCATATACTGTAAAATAATCCTGATACATATTGTGGCAATCCTCCAAAATCATCTGTTTTCAGATTATTGACTGCAAAAATACCTTGATAAACAGGTCCCAAAGCATACTTTCCTACCTGACCCTCTCCATGAGGGAGAAAATGCTCTGTTCCTGGGCTTTCCTGGTAATGTATGATTGCCATCACCTGTGGTGAAAGACCTTTCTTATCAATTAACTAGCTCACCACAGGTGATGGCAATCATACATTACCAGGAAAGTCCAGGAACAGAGCATTTTCTCCCTCATGGAGAGGGTCAGGTAGGCAAGTATGTCCCAAAGTCTCCTCTGCACTTTTATATGACATCATTAGGTACAGCCTAACAGCAAATTGTTTTATCATCTCTGCATTTATATTATCTATGCAGATCTCTACATCAAAAACTTGTACAGCAATAATATAAGTTATAGTCAATTCATTTTGAATAGCTTTTTATGACCACAATGTGTTATGATTTCTTCACTATATTTAGGCCCTCATTCAGGTTCTGTCGTTAAATAACAAAAATTGCAGACAGCTGTCTGAGCATTCCCGAAGTCGGCAGCGTGCATGCGTGGACTTCTGCATTGCGATCGCATCCTTCAGGGATTTTATTGACAGCGGCGGGCGTCAAGGGGGCGGCAACTTGGCATTATGGGGGAGTGGTCTGAACAAAGCAGGGATGTCTGGACCGTTTTAGGAGCGGCTGCGTGATGTCACACGCATCCGCTGCAATGTCGAAAATGCTGGTACTGCATCTGTCTACGCAGCCTGGTGGTCAACCTTTATTTCTGATTCTGCAATGGGATCACAATTGATTGGGATTAGCATGCCCTGTGCTGGGCAGCCCCCAGCATGCGATCGGAAGCAGTAGCATATTCTGCTTTTTAGCAGAATCTGCTACTGAATAAGGTCCTTAGTCTATTGTAACTTGCTTTGTTATATAATACATACACAAGGGTTACAAAGCAGCTGTTTTCCTCTGAAATGGCATTTTCTGTGAAATTAATATCTCCTGAGGGATGTCAGATCCTTAGACATAGGCTACAGCCTGCCATGTTAACATGTTCCAATCAGTGTTTTTAGAGCAGAGTTGTAGATAAGAACATTGACTATTTAACAGCGTTAAATAACATGTTAAATAAAACATTAACATGGAATTTCCTGTCTATTTCTATGTTGTTTTTTTTTGTTCTGTTAATGTGCATTCTTTTGTTCCTAGATGGTCACTAATGTTATTTTAACACATTTATGTAACCAATATTGTCTTATGGGATTGGAATGCCCATTGTACTTCCTATGTAAATAAAGTCAACAGGGTTTGGTTGACTCACTTCCCAGTGGCAAAAATTCACACTGAAGTAAGGCTGCCCAATGCCTCTCGTAACCTGCGGTAGTTTCATAAAAGCTATTGCTGGCCATATATTTATATCTACAATTCTCAGGAGCCAGTTCCAATTTGCCTACATATGTGTCACCAGATCATTGGTACATCAAACATTTCTGTACTACAGTGTTTCCCAGCTGCAGTCCTCAGAGAACAATGTATAGCTGGCCGATCCAGCGAGTGACAGGACCCTGCATCAGCAAGCGCATACACTTTCCAATGCAGGATGCCATGATGCATTTCATCAACATGACATCAATAGCTCTGTCTTCTGGTTGACCCTGCAGCAGGGCCAACCAGAAGACATAACTGATGACTGCGGGAGCGCACAAATTGGGCATATACACTGCCTGATATGCCCAATTTGTCTTTACTATTTGCCTGGAAATTATAAATTGGCCCGATATCGGCATAGTGTGTACCATAAATTTCATAGTTGATGCACAAATGCATTCATTACTGGCTGACTCATTTAATAGATCCACAGGTGGAGCTAATTATTTAAATTATGCTTGCAATACATTAGACCAACTTTCCTCCAACCATCCAACCAACCATCCAATTTGCCTGTACAACTAAAGCTATACAATTATCTGGCAGATCAGCCAGATATCAGCTGATCTGCCAGTTAATTTAATTGTACTGTATATTGCCGTGACCAATCAGTGCTGATCCGTTGGGTAGGCATGCTGAAATTTTCCAACATGATCGACTAATTTGTTGCGCAGTGTGGTCTTTACCGACAGATCGACACACTGCACACATACATAACAGTAGTAGGCATGTGTATGGCTTGGTTTGTCCTGCCCCTCTGGCTCTCACTACTATGGTGCTGGTGTAAGTAAAGAGTAAGTAAGAAGAAAAGATCCCCCCAGCTGTCTGCCCTCCCAGCCGGTATCTGTTCTTGCTCCCGGTGTGCAGGGACCTGCAGCAGTGTCTATGTCCCCATCTTCCACCCTCCCATTGGTGTGCATGAGCTGGAGAGGCGAGTTTGGCTGCACACTGTGAGTTTGGCTGCACTCTTCCACTGCGCTGTCATAAGACAGGAAGCACAAGGATGTGATTGGACACAGTGTGAAAAATGAATCGGGAGCCTGGCCTGACACGTCATGCTCCCATTCTGCTAAAAGTACCACTCAATTGTGGGAATAGTGTATGGAACCCTTGCGCTAACGGGATCAGTATGAAATACCTACAGTCAAAATCCTGATTGACCGACGGTCAAACAATTGACCGACGGTCAAAATTTCCGACAAAGTCAAAATACTGACAAGGTCAAAATACCGACATTTAATATACCGACAAGGTCAAAATACAGACATTTAAAATGTCGACAGGTCAGAAAGTTGACACAAGTTTTTCATTGTTTTTGTGTGTGCATGTCGACATAGGTTGACATGGACACTGTTTAAGTGTACTGCGCCCCCTCGCATAGCTCGCTGCACTTACCATGCTTTGGGCATGGTACCTCGCTGCGCTCGGCACACTATTGTATTCCCCCTCCAGGTCCACTGGGGTGGTGAAGTATGAACAAGTCGGTTTCAATATAAAAATCATGAAAACCTCATGTCGACTTTTTGACTTGTCAACATTTTAAATGTCGGTATTTTGACCTTATCTGTATTTTGAATGTCGGTATTTTGACCTTATCTGTATTTTGAATGTCGGTATTTTGACCTTGTTGGTATTTTGAATGTCGGGATTTTGAGCTTGTCAGGATTTTGACCTTCGGTCAATGGTTGTCGGGATTTGATTGTAGGTAAATTGACCGCATCCCACGCTAACAATAAATATATTTGGATGTGTTCCCAAATATGGTGACATATTGACAAATAAATAATATGCATAAAAATGCTGTACACATTAATATGGACATAAAAATATCAAGTCATAAATAATGTGCATAAATCAAAGCTTTTTGCCATTCCATAAATATGCAGTAAAACAATAGTCCTTGTGCAAAGAGAGTCTCTTACAAGTCTTTTAGACAATGTCCTTTCTGTGAGGTGGAATAACTGCTATGGGGTGTATTCAATAGATGTCGGATGCTTTCCGACGGAAAAGATCTGACATCTGAGTATTCGGTGAGTGGCCAAATCCGACAAAACACATAGATCTGCGGCTAATCCGAATTTGACGATTTATCGGAAAGGATTTAATAGGTTGGAACCCCTTCCGACCTAAAAAAGTCGGAAACTGACATCCTTCCAACAAGACAGCAGTTTCCGGCTTCAATTGAATACCCCCTATGTGGTTTGTGTGACCATACCATAATGCTTATCAATCGTGGGCTTTGTAGCAATAATAAGTTTGACACTGTTAAACCTTATTATTATTCAGATGGCAATAGCCCATTGTAGCCTGTGGACTACAGTAGTTCCAGAGGGTTCACCTGGAAGCTAGCTAGCTCCCCATGATGCTAATATACTACTGTACATAGTTCACGGAGGAGGCTCCCTAAAAGATGTTTTACTATGAGTCCCAGCATGCCCTGCACCCTAGAAACTTGCAGGGCATCTGGGATTAGATCCACAACAGCACTTTAGCAACTACAGTAGGTATGTTCCTGGTCATGATGCCCTGCAGTGGTCTTAGTAGTGATTCTATTCTATTTTTTTTTTAACCTATTTGACGAACAGAATGACTACAGCTCCCACAATTCTGAAGGACTAGATAAGAAAAAATGTGATTGGCAGCTGTGATTTGTCCACTGAGATCCCTCTATGCATGCAGCGGCAAGCACAGCAGTCAGTTCACAACAGGTCTGAGGCTCATTTGTCATGCTGACTAGTACTAGTTGTAGGAATACTAGGGTCAGGCCCTCGTCTTGTTTGGGCCCAGGACTCCAGTTCCGACAGTACCCCCATGATGGCAAGCCTGTAGGGAACCCTGATAATAAACTATATTTCGCTAGCAGGAGCTCTTGCACAGATTTTCTACATGTCCCATGTCAACTATGCCTGGAAGCTGGCACCTATACAGGTCCCTGGTCTCAGGAGAAGGGGCGGGGCTAAGTAGTCATCTTAAAGCTGAAGTGCAGGGCTTGCTCCAGGTGGGCTCTGTTGCTGATGAGTAAGGGGCCCTGTAATTGTTAGAGGCACCTGTATAGGTGTGTAGTCTGGGCACATTCATTTTGATAATATACGGGATAGGACGTGTGGACAAATCAGTTACATGCACAAATCCAATAAGTGTCCTGCTTACCTTTATCACTGTTACCAGAGGCACTTTAAGAGAGGAGGGTGCCCATGTGCAGACTCCGATTGTGCCAAAGTCTACTCTGGGAAAACATGGTGCCCACACCTTGTTCCCAAGGACATCTCTATTGAGCATGCACAAATGACTGTACAAGTGCTGTGGAGGCCATTTCCCAGTGATAAATGTAGCTTTGCAGGCAGCTAGCATCGGGCTGAGGGAGCGGTAAGTATAATTAAATGGCATCCATTAGTATAGTGAAATTTGCACCCATTATAGATACACCAGTGACTGTTACTATTATTTTAGGGAGCATGCAAAGCCATAATTAGGTGTGTGCTGCCGCACAGAGCACAAGGCCAGAAGTGACACAGCACAAAGGCTTTGTGTGGGCAGCACCATTGCTGCTCCGCGGCCCTTCTAGCTAGCAGTGTGCATGGAATGCACCCTACATTCAAGATCACTGCAGCAGTGCCACTAGAGCATCCTACAGATGCTCCAAATGGGCAGTCCCTGCTGCCAAACAGGTGTCCTGAGGATGCCCCATTAAGCGCTGTACGTATCGGACCTACACTACACTAACTGCCAGCTGCCACACACACACACACACACACACACACACACACACGCACACGCACACACACACACACACACACACACACACACACACTGGCCCTCATTCTGAGTTGATCACACCAAGCAACTTTTTGCTGCTGGTGCGATCAACTATTCTCTGCCTGTGGCAGGGCCGTAGCTAGGAAGGGGCTAAGGGGGATTTGAAGGGGGCGCCAAGGAGTTACGGAGGAACAGGTTTTTTGTTTTGTTTTTTACCGGCAATCCTGTGCTGCTCCAGTGAGGCAGCAGGCAGCACCCTTGGCAATGTCTCTGACCCACCTGTCTGCCCACAGCTGGCTCCAACGCTGTATGGGTGAGCTCCAGTACCTGGGATCTCTTCTATGCCGGCTACTGTCTTAAACTCTCTTCTTTGCCACGCAGTGCTGCGACTAGCGTGCGGTGCACCGTACAAGCTATACAAGTGCACTGTGCTCTCAGTTAGCAGTATCAAGCTACGCTTTGCCTCCCAGATGGGAGGATTTGGTGTAGCTTATAGGGAGATGTAGTGTAGTGGTGTAGTGTACCATATAGGGTATGTAGTGTAGTAATGTATTGCAGTATATAGGGACATGTAGTGCACTGATGTGGTGTAGCATATAAGGGGATGTAGTGTAGCATATAGGGTATGTAGTGAGGTGCATATGGGCATGTAGTGTAGTGATGTAGTTCAGCATGTAGGGGATGTAGTGCAGTGGATAGGGGAATGTAGTGCAGTGGATAGGGGAATGTAGTGCAGTGATGAAGTGTTATGCTATGGTGCAATGTGCTGGGACACACAGTGGAGCATGTAGTTGAACACGCTGGCAGGGCATGTGATGCATACTGTAGGGCATTTGAGGCACATAGGGGAATATTGTCCAATAGTATCCCCCTTTTTTCAAATTTCCTGGTAATCTGATATTTTAGTCTGACAGAGTTTGTTTTACTTTTTTTTTTTTTGGTGGGGGCGCAAACTATTGCCTTGCCCCGGGTGATGAAAATCCTAGTTTCGGCCATGGCCTATGGGGGAATGTATTTTAGCATAGCAGGGCTGCAATCTCTCAAAACTAGACCAGCCCTGGACATACTTACCCTGCGATGGATCCAGCGATGATGGGCCTGGCTTTGACGTCACTCCTCCACCCTCCGTTTGCCTGGACACGCCTGCAATTTGCTTGCCACTCCCTGAAAACGGCAGCAAACGGTTGGTTGACGCCCCGGAACGCCCTCTTGCTGTCCATCTTCTTTGCGGTCGCGCTGCGACCGCTTTCTTCTCTGTAAGCGCCGTTGCCCGGCGACCCCTGTCGCCGGGCAACATCGCGTGTGCGCACTGCACATGCCGCGCATGCGCATTCTTGACCCATTCGCACCACAACGAATGACCCCCAATCCAGGGCATATACAAATATGGTGGCCCTTGAAAAATGTTATGAATTTTTATTCTTTTTAAGGGGCAGAAATAAAACCTGCACATACATTTGAAATACATGCAATTAACAGTGTCCCTTCCTGGTAATTAGATTTTGATTCTGGAGGATTCCTTCCAGGTATAAAAAGTGTAAATCTACGCTAAATGGTCTGTGCGGTGTAAATGTCTAAGTGCATGATGTTGTATTATATAATGTTACAAAATGGATGAATACTATGGGGTATATTTACTAAGATTCGTAATGTTCAGAATTTGTTTGAAGTTGAAACACGACTGACATCGGTAGTGTGAATTTGCAACTTTTTGTTTTTTTTACGGCTCATTTACTAAGCGTTCGTAATTTATGTTTTCGTATTTTCCGGTGTCGATGTCATTCGTATTTTTTTTAATGTGTTCGCGGCCAACTCTTGTTTTCCCGGCTGAATTTTGTGGGTTTTTTTACGAATTCGTATCTTTAAATTCCACGGCAGTGTTTTTGACCCTTCCCTGTGCGGAGCCTTATTCCGCATGAAGTTGTTGGTGCGACTAATGTGCGGGATTCGGATCGTCCTAGGCCTGATGGTGAGTGTATTTTTACTAATCTGTTATATCTGCATATGTGTTTATGTCTAATTAGTATTTTTCAAATGATATTGTATTGTTAATATATTTTTATGTTCTAAATTGATTATCTTTTTCTGTGTGTTTTTAATATATTTTGTGTTTGTACAGTGAGGTGTTAGGTAGTATTGGGGTTTTTTTTGTGAATTTTGTTTAATGTCTGCTGTTTTTTACTTGTCTTTGTGGCCAATATGTTAGTGTAGATGGCTAAGTATTGTATGTTTTGTTTAAATGTTAAAATATTTTTTTTTAGTTTTTTTTTTTTTTTTTTAAGTAAAAAATACTCATAAATGTAATAATGTAAAATATATGTTAATACATGTGTGTATATTCAGCTGTTGGCCCTGGAAAATTAGACTACTTGGCTATGTTTTTGTCTTTGGAAATGGAACCACATTAGTCTGTTTTCAAAAAATGAACCAAACCATAGTTTCAACATTTATTGTTAGAAACTGTACCCATAATGTTAAACATATGTCCACATCACAAAATGTTGCTGCTTACAAAAGTGCACACTGTAATGAAAGGTCAATGTATCATTTTAACAGTACGAAAGCAAGCCTCCACTTTCAGAACAAAAGCAACACTGTCAAGAGCTGTGGATGCTGGCGATACAGGTAACGCAAAAACGACACCTGTTAATGTGTCCACCACAAAAAAAAAAAAGTATAATGTTTGCAATAATCCATAGGAACTGCAACTTCGCATCACAGTCCACAAAGACGTCCTTCACAGGGGTCTGGCAGCCACACGAGCAGGCCTAGCAAGAGACGTCGTCCTGATGTCGCACCAACACCAGCATTAAGCCCACCCCCACGTCGTATTTCAACTGTGTTGCCTCAGCCACCAGAACACATTTTGGAGAGTACTCAATCACAGGGTCCATATTCCCCTCAGCTGTCTGGTGAGTAAACACAAAACACAAATTACACATCAGCCAAAAAATGTAATAATCATAGTACTTATCCACAGCAGCAAGCACATGGCTTGCAAATTGTTTAAATTCCAAAACCATTTTTTTGATAATTTAAAAATAAAGTGTTCTCTTGCGCCTTACAGTAGTTTTTTATTTATTTTTATTTATTAAATAGTAAAATATTGAGCTTCAGGTAGTTTCACACCCTTTCACAATGGTGATAGAATTCATATTGTCATTTACTGTTTTATATTTTAATGGTTGTACGATATGGCGGGTGACAAATCACTTTTTTTCATGGTGTAAACTTTATTCCTCTGTCTGTTTGTTTCGTAAGTGTGTTATTTGACAAACGTGTCCACTTTTGTTTTAAAGTCATTTTTGACAACATAAAAACCATCACAATTTGACTTTTTGATTGTGTATACGAGTCTAGGTGAACATCCTAATTTGCTATATAAAAATGTTTGACAAACAAGTCTAGAAAGTTAAACTAAATATCAAAATCAACATAATGTAAAAAAAACACTCAAATGTTGTCCCCTTAAACCCCATACAGAACCAGACTTCATGCCCCCGGAAGCCCAGCAGGAATCTGACCAAGAAACATACACCATACAACTGCAAGCAATAGATGTTCACCAACCAAGCACGCCTCAGGAAAGTACCCCGCCACCTCAAATGTCACCACACCCACAATTGAGCCAAACAACCCCACCAACCTGAGCCATCCTTTTGGTCAACATGGAACCAACAACAGGCACAGAATATTGATTGCCTACGCACACACACCCAATACCTAGCCTGTCTGCCCCATCATCTACCGAGACTGTGTAGAAACACAAGCAGGCTCAATGTCCAGCTATGCAAAGTCGCAAACAGTATGGAGCAGATTAGAGCAGATAACAGCCAACTTATTGTTACCTTTCAGCGCATAATGGATGAGCAACACCGACATCAACAGGCCCTCATTCAGTTAATTCAAAGTAATCAAATTATATCAGAAACCATGTCTCGCATCATAGACAACAACACAACAGCCACAACACAACTTACCGCAACCCTGGCAAACCTCAGCCAAAATATTAATTTGTTGGCACAACACCAACAAGGTTCCTGCTCAGGAACCAACACACCTACACAGACCCCAATTTCATCACCAGTTCGAAGATCCAGCCGAACCCGCTCCACTGCCCAAACCAAACCCACGTCAGCCACCAAAGAACAGCCTAAGAAATAGTCCACCCTGCAGCTGGATACACATTGTTGACAAAACTAGGTCTACACAATAGCAGTTATTTGTAATGAAAACACATGTTGTACAGTAATAAATGTGAAAAGTGATTGATGTGCAATGTGTTATGTGTAAAAAACTGTCAGTGTAAGAGCAAATTTCTTAGAGTTAACACTCACATGTGTTGGGAATATTCTAGCATCATCACTAACATGAACGTAAACCACATCACAGCCATAATTATGTTTCAAAAATTTTGAAAGGTTGGTGTTAGTCAATGTATGTATGGCTAATTGGCACACAATACTAAATGTCCATTATGTTGTGCTAATGAGGTAACATTTGAAACACAGCTTTAGAAGAAAGTCGACACACAACAAACACAAACAATAGGCTAAACAATAATGGTTGTTAGTGCATACTAAATTATTATGTAGTATTGTGGCAAACATTACCTTTGAATGTGTTTAAAAAACTTTGAACATTATAAAGACATAATTACTTCCCAAAATTGCTATACAATTAGCTAAGTAACTGATACCCAACAGTTAGACATAAACACATATCAAGCAAATAAACAACACTCAGCTGACTAGCTCAAGAGGGAGCAAGAGCCACATTACTACTGAAAAAACATTGGTGTGCCTTAATTGTTCATACAAAGCACACAGGCAAATTTACTTACCACTAAAATGTGCCAAAATCAGGTCTTGCCTTATCTGCCTCCCTATATCTGTACTCACGGTGTCGTCAGATGTTTCTAACTCCTCTGCTTGCTGACTGTTTTCTTCATCAACATCATCATCTGGCAGATGTTGCTGCAAACACATGTTATGAAGAAAACAGCAGCAGAACACAATCCTAGTCACCTTTAAGGGACTATACAACAAAAGCCCGGCAGACTTATCCAGACACCGAAACCTTGATTTCAGTACACCAAAACATTGTTCTATCACATTCCGCGTAGACGTATGTGCATGATTGTAATTGTGTTCAGCAGGGGAATCAGGGGCGGACAATGGAGTCAGAAGCCAAGAGTAGCAGCCATAACCCCCATCACCTGAAAAACAGAGATTAGCAGCATTGTAAAACATTGATGCACAAACACAGTGCTAACATAATATGCAGGTTGAGGTAAGCACAAAATAAAACACAAATACTTGGTACATACCCATCAGCCAGCCATCCGGCATTTCTCCAGCCTCAAATTTATCAAAGAGAGATGACTGACTGAGGATGAAGGAGTCATGGCAGCCGCCAGGGTAACCCGCAACAACACTCATAATTTTGAGTTTTGCATCACAAACCACCTGGACATTAGTTGATTGGCGAAAATGTCTATTTATATAAATATATTGCCTGCCCCTAGGTGGTCTCAGCTCAACGTGTGTGCAATCTATGGCACCCAGCACATTTGGCATGCCAGCACGGTCATAGAAAGCTACCCTGACTGCATACCACTGAGACTCCTGGGTAGGGAAGCTGATAGAGACATCTATGTGTGGTTCAAATGCATCCAAAACCTGAGTGTACAGTCAAACATATAAGGTGAGTGTCTTAAGCAGTTTGTTCAAATATACTGTTATAAAATCACATTACACAATACAGAAATGGCCCATAGAGGAGTATGTATGGTTTGCCTCACCTGATTTAAATATTTTGAAAAGGTGGGCTGTGAGATTCCTATTACATCGCCTGTCACAGCCTGAAAGCTGCCAGTAGCCATAAAGTGCAACACAGCCAGGAGTTTGTGCAGGCCTGAGACAGAGCGAGAGCGTGCTGTCTCAGGGTCTAGGTCCAGTTTGACTAGGTCATACAGACGGAAAATGTTGGTCCTATTTAGCCTGAACATCTGTATGACCTGGCCATCGGCCAATGCGTTTAAGTTCAAACGCCCCCTAAAAAAACGAGTCCTGCGCAGCCTCCGCGGCACCTGTACATCCTGCTGACCATGTTCACTTTCCTGGCCCTGGTTTCTTGTAGCCGCATGGAGCAGTCTCAGGAATCCCACAGCAAAACCAAATTCACTGCTACACACGGCAGCAGCCATTTCAGAGGGGTTCACTACGGCTGGCCGGCGGTCGGGCTCCCGGCGACCAGCATACCGGCGCCGGGAGGCCGACCGCCGGCTTACCGACAGTGTGGTGAGCGCAAATGAGCCCCTTGCGGGCTCGCTGCGCTCGCCACGCTACGGGCACGGTGGCGCGCTACGCGCGCCACACTATTTTATTCTCCCTCTATGGGGGTCATGGACCCCCACGAGGGAAAGTGTCGGTATGCCGGCTGTCGGGCTCCCGGCGCCGGTATACTGAGCGCCGGGAGCCCGACCGCCGGCATACAGAAGACCACCCATTTCAGAGTGATTTATTTGGCAAATGTGCTGGCCCACCTTTTAAAGGGCCAAAAATGCAGGTGTGATTAATGATGAAGTCGGAACACATGTAAACACGCTTCTCAAAAGCAGGTCTACTTTTTTCCCGTGTTTTTTTACGAATTGTATTTTTTTTACGAGCGCAAATGCTCTTTCTCGGTAGAGATTTCAAATACGAATGCATAGTAAATGACCGAGTTCTATACCTAAACAGCCGTGTTTGACCAATGGTGTATTCATTCGTATTTTTACAACACAGCCGTAATAAAAATACGAATGCCCTCATCACTGCCATGATTTGAGTTTAGTAAATTCCCGAGATGACACTTTGATGAAAAAACACCATCTCGGTCAAAATCGGGAGCTTAGTAAATATACCCATATGTGTATATAAAAATATACATGCAATTCACTATAGACATTCCATGGCCACAGGAACGGATTTTCCACCAGGCCCTATGGGCCTTAGGGGGCCCACTTACTACGCAATTAAAAAATATATCCTGGGATGGGGTAGGCTATAAGGCCATAATTAGAGAGTTCTGCCAGGACAGTTCTGCTCAAAATTACAGTATGGTAGTGGCAGAGCTTGAGCTTCCTGTACAGTGCTTTGTACTCTTAACCAATCACAGGACCTTGTCCTATACACCTCCAGTCAGGACTCAGCACACCCAGCTCAGACTCTTCCTTCACAGCAGCATGGGGCTGAGGATGAGATATACTGACAGCTGTGCAGGAAGCCTGACACATGCAGTATACAGTAGCGAGCTAGACACATGTAATATATAACATATTACAGATGAGCTATGGACAGTGGTCAGGTCACTGAGAATATAGTGATCAGTCTATTTCAGGTGTATGATATCAGTGTGACTTCAGTAGAGTGATCAGTGTGAAATAGTGGTATGATATTAGTGTGGCCTATGCAAAACCGTGCCTTGTATATTATTACTGTTTAAAAAAAAAATCTGAGTTCAGGCAGGAACCTGCACCTCCAGCCAACTTGGACTTCAATACAAATGGAAATGTAAAATTAACAGTACATTTTAAAAATATATTAATATCCTTCAGTTTTAACAGATCAGAAGTCGTCTTTTCAAGCAACTGCCAGCATCGATCCACCAGCTCCATCTACCACCAGTATCAATCCTCCAACTCCATCCACCACCAGTATCGATCCTCCAACTCCATCCACCACCAGTATCAATCCTCCAACTCCATCCACCACCAGTATCAATCCTCCAACTCCATCCATCACCAGTATCAATCCTCCAACTCCATCCACCACCAGCATCGATCCACCAGCTCCATCCACCACCAGTATCAATCCTCCAACTCCATCCATCACCAGTATCAATCCTCCAACTCCATCCACCACCAGCATCAATTTTCCAACTCCATCCATCACCAGTATCAATCCTCCAACTCCAACTCCATCACCAGTATCAATCCTCCAACTCCATCCACCACCAGCATCGATCCACCAGCTCCATCCACCACCAGAATCAATCCTCCAACTCCATCCATCACCAGTATCAATCCTCCAACTCCATCCACCACCAGTATCGATCCACCAGCTTCATCCAACACCAGTATCAATCCTCCAACTCCATCCACCACCAGTATCGATCCACCAGCTCCATCCACCACCAGCATCAATCCTCCAACTCCATCCACCACCAGTATCGATCCTCCAACTCCATCCACCACCAGTATCAATCCTCCAACTCCATCCACCACCAGTATCAATACTCCAACTCCATCCACCAGCAGTATTGATCCACCAGCTCCATCCACCACCAGTATCAATCCTCCAACTCCAACTCCATCCTCCACCAGTATCAATCCTCCAACTCCATCCACCACCAGCATCAATCCTCCAACTCCATCCACCAGCAGTATCGATCCACCAGCTCCATCCATCACAGTATCAATCCTCCAACTCCATCCACCACCAGCATCGATCCACCAGCTCCATCCACTAGCAGTATCAATCCTCCAACTCCATCCATCACCAGTATCAATCCTCCAATGCCATCCACCACCAGCATCGATCCACCAGCTCCATCCACCACCAGTATCAATCCTCCAACTTCATCCATCACCAGTATCAATCCTCCAACTCCATCTACCACCAGCATCGATCCACCAGCTCCATCCATCACCAGTATCAATCCTCCAACTCCATCCACCAGCATCCACATGTTTTAGCATTAAGGTGCTGGTACTGTAGGTCACATAGAAGGCTCAGGAAAAGATTCATTGAGGCAGGACACAGTGATGATATGAGTGACCGTCTAACAGTTCTAATCAACTTCTGAATAAGTGTATGAATGAGTATGATGTGATTGGAATAAGTTTTGCAGCCAAAATGAGGTACTGTAGCTGGACCAATGTTTCTAGGGTGATGCTGAGCAGCTAATGACTGAGGTGCTATGTTGGTGAGGTTGGTAGTCACAACATTATCTGTGAAATGCCTCCAAGACTACAACTAGAAAGCTTTATGCACATCTATCCTGCACTACAGCATATGATGCCTCAACGATATAGGTTCAGCTCCCAGGGCCGACATTTTTACAGTAGTGCCACAACACAGGGGTAATTGTACAGCCAGAGCAGCAAAACAGCACTACACCTTCACCTGTGGAAACGGGTGGTATTCATGTGACCGCCGGTCAGCTGACCGACAGTCACATGACCTCCTCCACCAGCCCGACGGCTCACTATCCCGACGGTCGGCATGCCGACCAACAGGGACTATTTCCACTCGTGGGTGTCCACGACACCCACAGAGTGGGAATAGAACCCGTGGCAACTGCAGGTCGCCACCGAGCCCGCAAGGGGCTTGCTGCACTCGCCCCTCCCCGCCGGGATCCCGGTAAGCTGACCGGCGGTTGCCTGACCGCCGGTCAGCAGTACTACACCCGTGGAAACACCTCTCCTCAACAGCCATCAAATTATGAGGAATTCTAGATTTTTGTTAAAAGTCACAGAAGTTTATAATGTTTGGAAATATGTTTTATGGCCTTTTGATTTATGCAGATAAAATATTTCTAACAGTATAAAACATTGGGCATAATTCAAGGTGGATCACAGTGTGCAATCCAACCGGAATTATTGAGAAAAAGATGCGGGTGCATGCGCAGCGCCTGTCCTGTCAATCAGGCAGAGGTGGTTGCGGGGCAGGGGGGCAGGCAACGTTCCATCTTCAGGGAGGAGACGGAGTGTTGCAGGGGCGGAGCCGGACGAACAGGGCAGTGCGGTGCAAATGGGGGCATGTCGAGGGTATGATCAAGGCAGCTGCGTGACGTCACACGCTGCTGCCGATATCGGGAAGATGGCGGCGGGCATCCTGGGGGCACAGCTAAACTGCACCGGCAGGAGGCTTCCAGAGTTTCTGCTAACAAACAGAAATTGCGATGCTTGTTTAAGGGGGGAGGCTCCAGTCAGCATGCTGGGCAGCCTTGCTCAGTGATGGGCGGCCACCGGCATACGCTCCAAAGGATAGCAAATTCTGCTAATTTGCAATCCTTACTGAATTAGGCCCACTGTCTATATATGTACTTCTGAATTTTCCATATAATCACTTCAATCCACAGCTGAGTACTTTCTGTGTACTTGTGTTGACCTGAACTTTATGTAAATTATTTAAAAACCCCTGTGAATATAATAAAGCTACAGACATTGTAGACAGATAATTGGGCTGTCGGGGGGATAAAAATCTGTCAGTGTATGGCCAAGATGCTAAGCATACACTGTACAATTATCTGGCAGATTTGACTGGTTAGAATGAAAATCTGGTAATGGATTTGAGCAAATGACAATTGACCATTTGCCCCCAAACACTGGTAAATGGACAATAGTCTGTTATTCAGACAAATTGGTTAAATCACAGCTTTAACCAATTTGCATGAACAATAGTTTTTGTCTGTTTTTCAGTGTCGATTATCATGTGCTTTCAGCCAGTACCAGATTTTCATTCCAACCAGCCAGGTGTGGCAGATAGACCCTAGAGCAGTGGTTCCCAAACTGTGTGCCTAGGCACCCTGGAGTGCCTCGGGACACCTTGTAGGAGTGCCTTGGATTGGTGGTCCAGGACCAATTCAAATTATTTTTGGTCAATGTAATAGTCAAATCTAGTGCTGGTGGTGCTAATACTAAAATATGTGGACAAACAGAAGCAAATCTTGTCCCTCACCACACAATTTAACTTATGGATGACATATAAACACAATTTACTATACTTAATATTCTTTCTAAATGTCACTCTCATTAAGAAGCTTTTGTCCTGGAGGTGCCGTGAAAAACAATTCTGATGCTCTAGGGCACCGTGATTCCAAAAAGTTTGGGAACCTCTGTCCTAGAGTCTCAGTGGCTGTAGTCTCACGCTGCATGTGTTGTTGTGCTGGACAGAAATTGTCCTTACGTGTCAGGCAGGACATCGGGGGCTGCAGGCCATAAGGCTACATCACCCAATATTCATATTTAATTATTATACTCATACTCATAGGCAGGTGCACGGTGCCCCAGTCGGTGCTGTTTATATATATATATATATATATATATATATATATATATATGTATAGAGAGAGAGAGAGAGGGGGAGGGAGAGAACTTTTGCTTGTGGCCCACACAACAAGACTTAAGGCCCATACACACTGGGCGATTTTGAGCTAACAGCAGGTCACTTTTGGTGTGTTGAGCTGCTTTCAGTTTAAAGCCGCCCTGTGGGTATGCACAAGCGATGAGCGGTGAGCGCTCATGCGCGCTCCTGCTTCATTGCTGGCGGCCGCCATTCATCTACTGGTATTACCAGTAGATGAACGGTGGGGTGAGCTTCTTTATATAGCGTCCTGCTATGGAAAGCTGCTCACAACCGCTGACATCGCTAGGCAGGGGGGGAGAGCGCTCAGTGTGTATGCACTGTGCGCTTTTCAGCCCAGCGATGTCAGCGATCATCGCTGTGCATACACGCTGGCCAAAAACGCCCAGTGTGTATGCACCTTTAGACCTTGATAATTCAGCCCAGTTGGGATTTTGAGTTTGACATGCCTGATCAACAGTATCTTCAGTACACTGTGAATTGATTGGTGAAAGGAGTTGGCATAATAAATACCCTCTGCCAGTGGCCTATCAATTATTTACAGCTCTGTCCAGTCTGATGTATGAACATCTTTAAATATTAGTAATGTCTGTGCTGCCATACTTCAGTCTACTGGTGAACAGTTACTTAAACTTATTATTAAAAAAGGGGAGTAAGTCAATTGAAAACACTGAAACTGCAGGTCAAGGCTCCTGTGCTGTCTTCCACTGATCCGGGTTCCCGTCACTCTACACTCAGTGTGCCATGCGGGAGCTGGAAGGTGGACTCTGCTAGCTGCCACCTGACAAAAACTGGGCATACCGTACTACAGTAATCAAACTCAAAATAAACTACAGCTCCCGACAGCCCTGTACACTGACACCAGTAACAGCGGCTCCTGCCCACATTCAGCCCTGTCGGCAGCACCCTGGGACCCACTGGGACCTAAGTGATTGCTGTCACAGAGGGAGGGGGTGTTAGGGGCTATTAAAGTGACCATCTTGGCACCCCATCTAATCTGGTACCTGTGGCACGTGCCCCCAATAGTCAGAGGAGTGTAGAGGAGAGTTTAGGCGAGTTGGTGTGTTAGTGGATTTTGCTGTATTCGATATCTGAGTGGTCATATTTGAGTGTAAGTTGTCTTGTTTACTTTGTTTTGTTTTTTTCTAAGTGTGTGTAATATATTAGTTTTGTCCACTCAGTGGTGGTCATTCCGAGTTGTTCGCTCGCTAGCTGCTTTTAGCAGCTTTGCACACGCTAAGCCGCCGCCTACTGGGAGTGAATCTTAGCTTTGCAGAATTGCGAACGAAAGATTCGCATAATTGCGAATAGAAATTTCTTTGCAGTTTCTGAGTAGCCCGGGACTTACTCTGCCACTGCGATCAGTTCAGTCAGTTTCGTTCCTGGTTTGACGTCAAAACACACCCAGCGTTCGCCCAGACACTCCCCCCCGTATCTTCAGACACTCCCGCGTTTTTCCCAGAAACGGCAGCGTTTTTTCGCACACGCCCAGAAAACGGACAGTTTCCGCCCAGAAACACCCACTTCCTGTCAATCACAGTACGATCACCAGAACGATGGAAAATCCTCGTTATGCCGTGAGTAAAATACCTAACTTTTGAGTAAAATAACTAAGCGCATGCGCTCTGCGAACCTTGCGCATGCACAGTAAGCGACTAATCGCAATATAGAGAAAATCGGCAACGAGCGAACAACTCGGAATGACCACCAGTGTTTCTTTTTGTGTGTCTGTGGTGTGTGTTGTTTGCGTAGTGGTAGAGGTGGTTTGTGTTTGTTAGCCTTTTTTTTAATATGTGTTCTGTGGTTGTTTTGTGAGGTGGAGTTGGAGAGGAGTTTATCTAGCAGACAGGGGCGAATTGGCCATTGGGCTCACAGAGAAGATTTCCGGTTGGCCGATGTACATGTGGGGCCTGTTTTGTTTGTTGACATGTGAGGGGTGGTGCTGTTGCCATGGTTACACGGCATACCTCTGGTACTGCCCATGTGAGGCCACTTCTAAAAAAATTTCTAGGGTCCTTTCAGTTCCCAATCTGCCCCTGTCCGACTTTGAAAGAAAGTCCAATGGAATATGCTAGTGCTGCATAAATGTTAATAAATTAATAAATAAATGAGTATAAAGATCAGCGATTTTCAACCGCTGTGCCGCGGCACACTAGTGTGCCGTGAGCGATATCTAGGTGTGCCGCCACCAGTCAGAGATGCTCCCCGCCACTGCCCGCCAGACAGATCCGTTGCCGCCTGCCAACCAGAGAGCCGCCGCCCGCCGCAATCAATAGCCGGCTCGGGCAGCGCTGTGCTGTGTGCACTTCCGCGTGCGTGACCTATGAGTCATGCATGCGGAAGTGCACACTGCACAGCACTGCCTGAGCCGGCTATTGATTGCGGCGGGCGGCAGCTCTCTGGTTGGCCACGTCTCATTCCTGCCTGAAGTGCCTGCTCGCCCGTTCACTGGCCTCTCCACGTCGCATTCCTGCCTGGAGTGCCCGTCCGTCCACTGGCCACTGCAGCTTCTCCATCCATGCTGCCATCACAGCATTACAGCTGCAGGTTTTAAATTTAAAATAAAAAATTTGTTTATTTATGTAAGCAATGTTTGGAATCACTGGGGGGGAGGGGGGGGATGTGAACAGCAGGGATTATTATTGGGGGCAGTGAGTGGAATTACTGGGGGGACAGTGTGTGGTAGAATCACTGGGGGAACAGTGTGTGGCATTATTAAGGAATAGATATGTTTTACTGACAAACGGGATGTTGGCTGTCAGTATACCGACAGCGGCATCCCGTCTGTTTAATTACTGTGGGGGCCAATGTGTTTTTTTTCCCGTGGCGCACTGATGGTGTGCCTTGGCAATTTTAAAATCTTATGAGTGTGTCGCGAGTTGAAAAAGGTTGAAAATCACTGATATAGATGTTACAGCAAATAATTATAAAACCTCTTGGTGTCACTGGGCCTTTCAAACAGCAGTGTAAATTTGAAAGAAATTGTAATACCAAAAGCAATTTTATAAAAAAAAATCCCCACTGTGGGGGCCAAATTGTTTTATTGTTTTCTGGGGGGCCAAAGCGTGTGTGTTTTTTTCCTGTGGGGGTAATGTGTTTTCTTTTTTTCTTGCGTCTGAGTTGCACCACGCATGCATGCATGCAACGCAATGGTGTTTGTACAGAGTTGCAGTACAGAGGCAGACGAGATGTAGTCATGTGACAATCCCAATGGTTGGCATGCCGACCAACAGGGACTTTTCCCACACGTGGGTGTCCATGATACCCATTGTGGGAATAGAACCCGTGGCGACCGCAGGTGGCCATCGAGCTTGCAGTGTGGTGAGCGCAGAGAGCCCGCAAATCCCACAGTCAGCGGGTAGCTGCAAATCCGTTTGCACCTCGCTCAACCATTGAATGATTTTTCTTCTGTGTGCTGTCTATGCGCAGCCCAGGACTTACTCCTACAGTGCAATGAGAACAGGCTGATAGGGAACGGAGCTGACGTCAAACACCTTCCCAGAAAACGCTTGGGAATGCCTGCGTTTTCTCTGACACTCCCAGAAAATGGTCAGTTACCACCCACAAACGGCCTCTTCCTGTCAATCAGCATGCGAATGGCTGTGCGATTGGAATTTTTGCACCAGCCTGTCCCTGACCGGCGATGCCTGTTGTTGTTTGCCGATGTGTATGCGCATTGCAGGGCATATGCACGCGCAGTCTATTGCTGATCGCCCACTGCATAGCAGCGATCAGGTCTGAATCACCCCCCAATGTTTCTTTTGTTGCAGGGAAAGACATATCTATTAGCAGGCAGTGGCGGATCTAGACTTAACTTTTAGGGGGGGCGGTTTAAAAATGATGACTCCTCCCCCTAATCATAGCTCCTCCCACTTAGAAATGCCCCTCTCGTTCGCTTCTAAAATTTCCTATTGTTACCAGTTATTGGAGAGAACCCAGCGCACTGGTGATACAGACTGGCGAATTGCCATTCCTGCATGCATCTGCACATTCGTAGATCACACATGCACAATCATGCAGCCTAGATTTGGGCTCACAGTCCACTTTCAGAGAGGAATTAAAAAAAAAAAAGTGAAATAAATTTACTTTAACAGTTAAAAATGCTTTATATAAATACTAATTTCTTTTAATAGATCCTGTGATGGCATAAGTAATAGGACAACAATGGTACACATTATAGCACACAGTATGAGCTGAAATTCACATTATACCACACAGAATGAAACGAAATTCACATTATAGCACACTGAATGAGCCAAAATTCACATTGTAGCACACTGAATGAGCTGAAATTCACATTATAGCACACTGAATGAGCTGAAATTCACATTATAGCACACTGAATGAGCCGAAATTCACATTGTAGCACACTGAATGAGCCGAAATTCACATTGTAGCACACTGAATGAGCCGAAATTCACATTGTAGCACACGGTATGAGCCGAAATTCACATTATAGCACACTGAATGAGCCGAAATTCACATCATGCCATGGAATGAGACAGCAGGGACATAGGGACAGGGAGAGTGATAAAGGGATAGGGAAGGTGACAGGGAAAGTGACAGAGTGACAGGGAAAGTGACAGAGTGACAGATCTAGACAGCTTACCTACATACAACGAGGCAATTACAGATTTTAGCTCCTCTCTCCGTGCCCGCTCCTCCGCTGCTGTAAAAATGGCGCCAGGCTGCCCCTGAATGAATCCTTGGTATCCACAAATGCCTACTGCGCATGATAGTGTTTGTCATTGCGCATAGGTATCATATCACTGAGGAGGAGGAGCCGGAGCGGCTGAGACAGGGTGTCTATGCTCCCTTCGTGATCAGGACCTGGAAGGTCCTCTCCATGAAGGGAAAATAGACGCTAGCGCTGGGACTGGGGAGGGGAGCCAGGCGCAGCGGAGAAGACAGTGAGTAACACACTGCTTGCTCCGGCCTCCGGCCTCCGCCCCCCTGCACTTACTATTCTCTCAGCGGCAGCGGGTGCGGGCGCGGCGGCTGTGTTAGTGCTGCCGCAGCCCCGCAGGTGCTGGTCATCGTGGTAACCGGACCCGCCGCAATAGGTGTAGGGGGGGGGCGTTCGCCCTTTTCGCCCCTGTCTGTATCCGCCACTGCTAGCAGGTTTCACATTTTATGAAGTGGTTGTATTTAAACATTTTGGGCTACCCTGAGTTAAGCTGTACTTTCACTTTTGCTCATGGTTGTGATATACATTTGCACAGTATATTGATTTTCAAAATATTGATTGGTGTAGCACAGTAACAACAACAGTTTAATGTTTTCCCTGCCCATAAGAAAACAGCAGCCACTGATATTGTACATGTCAGATTTGTATCTGTTATTTCTTTAATACAATTTTATCAAAGTATGAGCTTTGCAGCAAAAATGGACCTGTGTATTTAAAAAAAACATGGGGGAGGGCGGGGGGGGGTTGCCTTGTAAACAATAGTTTTGCCTTGTAAATAATGCCGCTTTAAAAAACCGTCTGAGATTGGCCGGCATCCCGCACCTCTGGCAAACTCAGACCCTATAACATATGCCCCAAGGTTTACATAATCACTGTGCGATTTATTAATATATACATTTTTCTCAATTTTTCACAGCACCACAGCCTCCCATAGTCACCCCACAGGGCAAGCGCAGACTGGGGATGAGGAACAGGCTGGTAAATACACAAAGTCTTTCTCCAGTATACTATGTAAAGATGTTTTTAAGACATTAAAAATTGTTTCCATTGTAGGTCCATCCATTGCTTGGATCCTTTGGGATCTTCAGAGGACAGGGCTGGCCATGCTCACCACATCTGCAAGGTGAGTCTGTGACTATAACAAATACACAATAACATTAAACACTACATAATTTGGCACAACAAAAGCACACACACAACATTTCTCCAGGATACATTATGCTCTTTGGAGGGAAAAGAGGACAGTCAGACTGCTGTACACATTTACACATAGAGCTACTCTAAAGGGGGGTACTCACGAAGCGATCGCTGCTTAAAATCTAAGCAATCTGACTAGATTGCTTAGATTTTAAGCAGCGATCACTCCGTGTGTAGCCCTCACAGTGATAATGATGCGCAGCCCCGCGCATCGCTATCGCTGGTGCTAGATTGGCCTTGCAGGCCAATCTAGCAGGTCACTCATTTCAACCGCTGGGGGAAATGAGCGGCCCCCCCGTCTCCCCCCGCACGCTCAGCACACATCGCGCTGTGCTGCGCGGGGGGAGAGATGTGTGCTGAGCGGTTCGCTCAGCACACATCTCTCCCCAAATCGGCAGGTGAGTACTGGCCTTTAGGCATTCACTTACACAGCAAACTTACGGTGTATACACACTATACGATTCAGTCCAGGAGCAATATCTCATAGTGTTTCCCCTCCCGGCCCGGTGTGGCATGTGTATAATGGACACTACTATGGTGTGGCATGTGTCTTATGGCCACTACTACTACTAACAAGAAACAAGCCTTTGTGAAGGATCATGAATGGGACAGATTCTGTGGTAGGAGTCTTGGTTGTGGGAAATCCGTCCCTAGTCCTGATGTACGATATGGCCAGCTTTACTGAGAAAACGTGTAAAACATGCACTGATAGGAGATACTGAGGACGGGAGCTAGGAACCACTGCTGTACTAGGACTGAGAATCAATGTAATTAAAACACCATGGATGTCATTTCTGAATCATTGTGGCCCACCCAAGTAATAAACCAAATATTAAAATCTGAAATTACCATTAAATGTGAAGTTGTTTTTTTTATATGATTTCTGTTTACTTACGTTTTATTTTTTTTTACCTACTTGCTGTTGGTAGTAATTGCAAATATGCAAGATTGGTTATTAATCATTTTTTTTTTATAAAAAACATAGTACTTGACTAAAAAAGCGTAACACAAATAAAATACCATGCCAAGCGCTTGCTTTATTATATATGCAAGAAGTTACACAAGTCATCCTAATCAAACATAAGCTATTTATCATTTCTTTTTTTCTACCCCTAATTTATGATATCTGATCTAAGATATAGTTAAATACAAGTGTCAGTGGTTATGTGTTGCAGGCTCCTGTAGAGGTTATAAGGCCAGGGTGTTGATGGTTATTCCCAGAGACAGGGAAATCAGTCATGCTTCTTCCTATTGAGCGAGAAACAGATCTATCTGGTGCATGATAGGCAACGACACAGAAACATAATTAGTGTTGACAATCCTTGTCCTGATGGTCTATAAACAGTTAATCTCCCCTCTCATCTCAGGAATGATGTGAAAGATCATCCCACAGTGTGAATTTGCTTATGGGCCATACCAAAGGTGAGAGGATTCTTTAATTCTGCATAGGTCATAAACAAATACACTCTGATCACAAATTATTATTTTACTAAATGCTGATCCACATGTAATCAAAGATAATATTAATATCACGGTCATAGACAGATAAGTGCATGGACTTGTAAATGAGACATTGATGGGCCAAATTTGGCAGATGGACTAGTCTCAGTGGGGGTTATTCAGGTTTGTTAGCAAACCAAAAAAGCACACTAATGGGCAAAACCATGCTGCAGTGCAAGTGAGGCATATGTAACATGTGCAGAGAGAGTTAGATTTGGGTGGGTTATTTTGTTTTATGTGCAGGGTAAATACTGGCTGCTTTATTTTTACACTGCAAATTAGATTTCAGTTTGAACACACCACACCCAAATCTAACTCTCTCTGCACATGTTATATCTCCCCCCCCTGCAGTGCACATGGTTTTATCCAATAGCAAGCCTTTTTGCTTTGCTAACAAACCTGAAAAATGCTCAATGGGGGTAATTCAGATCTGATCGTAGATGTGCTAAATATACGATCATATACATATACAATCAGTTTCTCTGACATGCGGGGGGAAGCCCAGCACAGGGCTAGTCTGCCCCGCATGTCAGGCCCTAGTCCTACCTTCCCCCCCTTCCCCGCAAGGGTGCAAAAGCATCGTACGGCGGCGATGCTTTTGCACCCGCTGAGTAGCTCCCTGCCTGCGCATCTGCCGCCACCCGCCCCCGCAGTGGTCTGGCCACGCCTGAATTGTCTGGACCGTGCCCCAAGAATGGCATTCTAACGCCATTGGCACACCCCCTCCTGCCCCGCGACTGCCTCTGCCTGTCAATCAGGCAGAGGCGATCGCAGCTTTTAGCATCTCACTGGGCTCCTGGGGTGCGCACAAGCAGTGCGCACTCTGCAAAGGGCTTCAGACTACGATTGCTGCAGCAATCAAGTCTCAATTAGGCCCAATGTTCCTTAACTCTCCGATATGTTCAAATTGGTAAAAATATAGATTTATCTGACGATACTGAACTTACAGTATATTTGCATAGGTACACAGACAATAATGTATTAATTAAAATCGGAAACATTTAAAGCTATGTTTAATACATTTATGTTTGTATTTTTTTTAAATACTTTTATATATACAGGAGTTTGTAGTGTCTTAAAAATGTACAGAATGGGTCATGCGCAGGTGCACCACCATTGGAAATGTACACAAGCAAACCATTGCAGGAGCCCCAATATCGGAGATGTTTTCAAATAATCACAGGGGCACCATCAGAGATGCAAATCATCACAGATGCCCTACCATCGGAGATGAGCGCAAACCAGAATTAGAGGAACCACAGTAGCTTCTTACATGTGGTATGTTTTGTCCAATAGAAAATCAGCAGGAAGTGGTAGTCAATTTTTGGATGATTTTTTACCAAATTTTGATCATATTTGCTGTCGTTTTTTAATGGAACTGACAAAAACCAACTGAGTTAAGACTTTTTAAAAATCGGACAATATCAACATTGGTTTTTGTGAGGGTTTTTGTTTTTAAATATATCTTAAATCAACTGTTGGTAAATATTTTGTCCCTGAAACAAGGGACCTAATTCAGATGTGGTTGGAGGTGCTATCGCTGCTTCTTACAAAGAAGGTACTTATATGGTAGTGCAGCAGTAGGCATCACGCATTACTGATCTGAGCTGCATCCAAGGATGCAATATCGGGTTATCTGCGAACTGCGTGATCCATTGTGTCATGCAAGCTGGCTGCCGCAGTATCTGCCAAGAGGCTAGGAAATCGCCATACTCAGATGGAGATCCTGGCTTCATCCCACCCCCGTCCACAACTGGGACTCCTTCACAAAGGGAAAGAGCAGGGCCCAGTAACAAACTCCAATTTGAGATAGAGAATCAAGATTTAAAAATATTGTATTTTGGAAGTTTGATGAATTTATGTACCCATACTAGTATAGGTATGTAGTGTAGCATATAGGGGAATGTAGTGGAGTGATGTAGTGTAGCATATAGGGTATGTAGTGTAGTGGTGAAGTGCAGAGTATAGGGGCATATAGTGTAGTGATGTAGTGTAATGTATGGGGAAACACAGAGGGACATGTAATGGAACATGCTGCTGGGGGGCTATGTGACTGAGATGTTATAGGCATTTTGGGCACACAGGGGGCATGTGGGGAACACACTGCTCAGGCCCAGGGCTGGATTAAGCTTTGCGGGTGCCTGGGGCACTTAAAACAGGGGGGCCCCGGTGGAAAGTGGGGGATGTATATTAGATTGTGCATACCTGCCAACATGTCCCATTTCAGGAGGGGCAAATGCTCTCTACCTGGACTTCCCTCTTAATATATGATTGATGTCACCTGTGTTGATATAGTTAATTGATAAGAAAAGTGTTTCAACACAGGTGGGAGGAACAGATTGTGTATATTAAATTTAACCCAATGGTGTATATTAGTTTTAAACTAATAGTTTAATAATGCTTGGGTACTGTTTATACAGTAGCTCCACCTAATTGAAAGACAACTATTTTATAACATTTTCTTGTACTGGAACAAAACTTAACTTACACACTGGGACAGGACTGAGGAGGACTCTCGTTATGTCTCTCTCTCTAGACCCAAATGGTTTAGTTGAATAAAAGTTTACACAGGACTCAGACACCCAGGCGGGGAGGAGGAGAAGCTGGGATCCCTGTGTCACTTACAGCTCTCTCCACCCTCCTATCTCTCCCCTGGTCAGAAAACTCAGTCGGTAACTAATGAAACATGATATTCCTGTGTCTCTGCCTGCACTGCATACTGTCCTGCTCGCATTCCGGCTCTTGCATTCATAATAATAATAATAATAATTAATAATAATAATAATTTTATTTATATAGCGCTCTTTCTCCAATAGGACCGAAGGCGCTTAACAGATACATAGCATAATATAGTACAGAAAATAATAAAGTACATTTTCATAAAATACAGAAGCATGAAGATACTAAAAGGGACATTATGGAAATGCTTGAGTAAACAGAAAAGTCTTGAGTCTACTTTTAAAGGATTCTATAGTTGGGGCCTCTCGCACTGTGCAGGGAAGTGAGTTCCATAGAGTCGGAGCCGCATGACTAAAAGCTCGACCCCCAGATGAATTACGGTAGATTCTAGGTACTGCTAAAAGTCCTTCGTCTACAGATCGCAATAATCGAGTGGGGCAGTATGGGGTCAGAAGCTGTTTCAGGTACCTTGGGCCTTGGTCATGTAATGCTTTGAAACTCAGTAAGCCAATCTTGAAGATGATTCGCCATCGTACAGGCAGCCAGTGAAGGGAGTAGAGGATGGGTGTTATGTGGCTAGAACGGGGCTGGTTGATTAATAGCCTGGCAGCTGTGTTTTGCACATCACTGTGTGATGATTCAGAGGGAAAGCTAGTGATATTCAGTGTGCTTTGGCCGGGGGGTGGGGGCGAGGGGGGGGGCTGACACAGGGGGGCCCAGGGTACAGTAAGCCCTGCATCCCCCCTTAATCTGGCTATGCTCGGCCCATGTGGTAGAGATACTTAGGGCATTTGGGGCACACAGGGCAATATTGTCCAATAGTATCCCCTTTTTTATAAGTAATTGATAATCATAATAATTAATATTTTAGTGTGATGCGACACCAAATTACTGCCTTCCCCATGGGTTATGAAAATCCTAGTTTCGGTCCTGAGGCTGTGCTGATGCAGTTGAGAGCTGTGCATAACGGAAACCAGTCTGATATCAGATTGATCTCTTGCAACAAAGATAACGCTAGTACAAATGTGCGCTGATAATGATGATGACTATTTTAACAAGCAGATGTATAGAGGCGGTGTCATTACGTAAATGCATACAACACTGTATATGGTTAAATATCCATATTTAGATCTGTGCATGTAATAAGGCCACACTTGTGGCTGATTTGCTTACAAATCTGCATCTGCCACTCTGTGTGATGATACTGAAATATACTGTACTTCGAAATAACACACACACACACACACACACACACACACACACACACACACACACACACACACACACACACACACATATATATATATTAGTAATAATTTCTATATTAGTCAAATACTGTACAATTACTGTACCAATTGTACTGTAAAATACTGTACCAAGACTGCCCAACTGGTGACACCTTGGCAGCTTGATGCAACATTCAGTGGGGTCAATTTAAGTAGGTGTGAGTTGGGTCCTTGTAAGCCATTCTCATGGCATTGATTTTCTAGATGAAATTTGCGTTCTCTTACATCCTAGGGGATACTGGGAATCCATTTAGTACCATGGGGTATAGACAGATCCACTAGGAGCCATGGGCACTATAGAAGTTTGATTGTGTGGGCTGGCTCCTCCCTCTATGCCCCTCCTACCAGGCTCAGTTTAGAAAATGTGCCCGGAGAAGCTGGTCATGCTTATGGAAGCTCCTGCAGAGTTTTCTTCATTTATTTTGAAAGTTTGTTATTTTCAGGCAGTACTGGATGGCACCAGCCTGCCTACTTTGTGGGACTTAGGGGGGGAACGGCCCAACCCCACTAAGGGTTAATGGTCCCGACTCTAGCTCCTGAGGGAATTATTCGCAAGCCCCACCACGGCGAGCGTACATTCCCGCAGCACACCGCCACCCCTAACAGAGCCAGAAGAATAAAGAGTGATGAGGACTAAGCCGGCGTCCCGGTTAGCTGGTTGCCAGCCATTATGGCAGCATGAGGGCACGGCTTCTAAATGGGACGAACGGAGTCTCCTGACTAAGTACACTGTAGTGTACATAGTACCCAGACTGGCACTACAGCCATAAAAGGAGGCTTACTCCATTTTAGGCACACAGACACATAAAGCCAGTATAAAGAAGAGCGGGAAGACCACATGCCATTGAATGGGCGGGGCTTCACTATGAGTGGATCCAGCAGCTCACAAGCGTCATTTTCCCTACTGAAGCTGACACAGATGCTGACTGACAGGGATGCGCAGATCCTCCGGAAAGCCTCCAGTTTACCTCTGAGGTACCAGGGGATTATAGCAGGGGGGGGGGGGGGGGTCATTTCTAGTGTACTAAGTCCCTAATGTAGGCACTTAGTCAGCAACCCAGCTAAGCTTGGCATTAGCAATAAGGGTGCCGTGTGCTGGTTCCATATTCTCTCTGTGTCTCTCTGGAAGGGCTCTTTGTGGGTTATTTGTGCTTTTAACCTTTTCCTGTGTGTGTGCTGTCACTGCTGCAGTATGTCAGGTAAAGAGTGTATTTCATGTAAGGTACAGTGTTCCTATTCTCCAGGAAGTTTACTCGTGTGTACTCAGTGTAGTATCCCTTCTCAGGATAGTGGGGCAGAACCAGCATGGCTGGATTCCGTTAGAGGAATGATTTCCACCATTTCTACAAAATTATCTCGTAATGAGAAGAAGAAGCAATACTTAAGACAGTCTATGGCTGAGTTTTTGAAAAAGGAATCAGTACCCAGACCAGCGTCTCAGTCCTCTACCATTTGTCCGCAAAAACGTACATTGGCCCATATCCTGCATTCTGACTCTGATAATGAAGGGTCAGAAATGGAGGAAGGTGAGGCGCACATAGAGGTAGGGGAGGGTATTCTGTCACATGGTGTAGAGGCTTTAATAGATGCTATCAGAGACATTCTAAATATCCCTGATAAGGTGACAGAGGAGAGTGAGGAATCTTACTTTAATATAAAGAAAAAATCTTCAGCCACTTTTCCTGTGTCACAGGAACTAAATAGAAGAACCATAGATTAATCCAGATAAGAAATTTCAAATTCCTAGATGGTTATCATCTTTTCCTTTTCCTCCTGAGGATAGGAAAAAATGGGAAAATCCACCGATAGTGGATTCGTCAGTCTCCAGGCTCTCACGTAAAATTGTATTGCCTGTCCCTGGTGCAGCCTCCCTAAAAGTTGTGGCTGATCACAAGATTGAGACTACATTCAAATCTTTGTACACTGCTGCTGGGGTAGTCCAGAGACCCACTATAGCATGTGGGTGGATTACACGAGCCATTGTTAAATGGTCGGGTAATTTAATTGAGGGGTTCCTGCAACATATACAAGACTTTATGGTGGAAGTCATAAAGGAGATAGGTTTGCTTAATGCACACACTACAGCTATGGCAGTGTCGGCACGCAGGGGTTTATGGCTACGTCAGTAGACTGCTGATGCGGACTCCAGGAAAGGCCTGCCTTTCACAGGTGAGGCCTCATTTGGAGATGAACTTGACAGATGGATCTCCCGAGCTACTGCGGGTAAGTCCACATACCTACCTTCTACAGCTCCGCCAGCTAGGAAGGCCTACTCAGGACCCAATTTACAGTCCTTTTGGACTGCCAAGTTTAGGGGCAAGGCCAGAGGTTCTTCTACCACCACCAGAGGTGCTAGAGGTAAACCACGCAAACCAGCGCCTGCTGGTTCACAGGAACAGGGCTCAGGTTCTGCTTCCTCAAAACCTTCCACATGACAGTGGACCACGAGGCCTGGAAGACAGGCAGGTGGGACAAACATGCACAAGAATCAAAATGTGGTTTCTGTGCTGACCAGTAAACTGCAGCCACACAGCTTAAAGGAGAACACCTATAAATCTCCACAGGACACTAATGCAAAAAAATAAAACTGTGTGTAGGCGCTGTTCACTTGCAGTATACTGTTCTTAAATCCTTCAATATTCGTGAGTGGTACACCAGGAAACACACCCTCTTAATTAAGAACTTACATTAGGGTTCTCACCCGCAGACCAAACAAGGTATCTTTAACCCCCGATATAATTTCTACAGTATATAATAGAACGGGATAACTTCATAACATATGATCACTTACATATGAATTCTGTCACGCGTTCACATAAGGGTATCTTTAGTAAACAGCTGTCCAGTCTAATGTACGCTCCAAAAAGCTGATGTTTACTATTAAAAGATGATATACAGTAAAATCACGAAGTTTGCAGCACAGCAAGAACAACACTGGGAGTCTGGTGCGGGAACTGGTCTCCACTTGCAGCTAAGTCTGGCTGCAGTCACAGACACAGTATAGATGATATGCAGCTGCAGTCACTACTGAAGTTCATTGCTGATGCTGGTTACAAATAACGGCAGATCTCTAACATGTTTTGGGGATTCCTATCCCATTTATCAAAGAGTGCTGCTTGCTCCAACAGTTCAGGTGGGAGCCCGGCTAAAATTCTTCAGTCACATCTGGACAAAATCGTGCCAGAATCCCTGGGTCATAGACCTTATATCCCAGGGCTACAGACTGGAGTTCCAGGAGCTCCCACCTCACAGATTCTTCAAATCAGGCTTCCCAGTTTAGCAAGAGGCAAGTATAACCTTACAGGACGCCATTCAAAAACTGTTAAAGACCCAGGTCATTGTTCCAGTTCCACCTCATCTACAAAACAAGGGATACTATTCCAGCTTGTTTATAGTACCGAAACTGGACGGTTTGGTACGGCTGATTCTGAACCTCAAGTCATTGAACCCGTACTTACGAGTGTTTAAGTTCAAGATGGAGTCTCTGAGAGGGGTGATCTCAGGTCTGGAGGAGGGGGAATTCCTACTGTCTCTGGATATCAAGGATGCGTACCTTCACATTCCGATCTGGCCGCCTCATCAGGCTTACCTTCGGTTTGCACTGCAGGACTGTCACTAACAGTTCCAGGCCCTGCCATTTGGTCTCTCTACGGCACTGAGGGTGTTTACCAAGGTGATGGCAGAGATGATGATTCTGCTCCGCAAACAAAAAGTGAGCTAAATTCCGTACCTGGACAATCTTCTGATAAAGGCTCCGTCCAGGGAACAGTTGTTGGAGAACATTGGTCTCTCAATCAGACTTCTCCTGGCTCATGGGTAGATTCTGAACCTACCAAAATCTCACCTAGAACGAAGGCAGAGGCTTCATTTCCTGGGAATAATACTGGACACAGAGTCTCAGAAAGTGTTCCTTTCCTTGGAAAAGGCAATGGTAATCCAATCGATGGTCCGTGCCGTCTTGAAGCCGACCCGGATCTCTATGCATCTTTGCATACACCTTCTGGGAAAAATGGTGGCTTCTTACGAAATTCAGTTCGGAAGGTTTTCATGCAAGGCCCTTCCAGCTGGATCTGTTGGACAAAAGGTCCGGATCGCATCTTCACATGCACCAGAGGATTTGTAAGGCACCAAAAGCCAGGATTTCCCTTCTTTGGTGGCTACAGACTTCTCACCTAGTCGAGGGTCGGCGGTTCGGGATTCAGAATTGGATTCTGCTAACCACAGATGCAAGCCTCAGAAGTTGGGGCACGGTCACCCCGGGGGTACAGTTTCAGGGAAGATGGTCAAGTCAGGAAGTCATCCTTCTGATAAACATATTGGAACTCAGGGCTATCTACAATGCCCTTCTGCAGGCCTCATCTCTTCTTCAGAATCAGGCCATTCAGGTCCAGTCGGACAATGTGACGACGGTAACGTACATAAACTGACAGAGCGGAACGAAAAGCAGAGCCGCAAGGTCAGAGGTGTCAAGAATTCTCCTCTGGGTGGAAAAACATGACGTGGCATTGTCGGCAATCTTCATTCCGGGAGTAGACAATTGGGAAGCAGACTTCCTCAGCAGACACGACCTGCACCCGGGGGAATGGGGTCTCCACCCGGTGGTGTTCCAGTTATTAACAAATCGACATGATGGCCTCTCGACTCAACACAAAGCTCAAGCAGTATTGTTCCAGGTCGAGGGACCCACAGGCAGTAGCGGTAAACGCTCTAACTCTGTGGGTCTACCAGCTGGTGTACTTGTTTCATCCCATTCCTCTGATCCCAAGAATTCTAAAAAGAATAAAAAGGGGAAAAGGTTCAAGCAATCCTCATTGCTCCGGACTGGCCATGAAGGGCCTGGTATGCGGATCTTCTATATATGCTAAGCGAAGATCCATGGCCTCTGCCTCTTCGAGAGGATCTTCTGCAACAGGGCCCGTTCATCTACCAAGACTTACCACAGCTATGTTTAACGGCATGGAAGTTGAACGGCTGATTCTAGCCAGGAGAGGGATCCCTGACAAGGTCATCCCGACTATGATCCAAGCCAGAAAGGGGGTAACGTCTAAACATTACCATCGTATTTGGAAGAAATATGTCTCTTGGTGTGAGAGCAGACAATATTCTGTGGTGGAATTTCTTCTGGGATGTTTCCTGATTTTTCTGCAGTCGGGTATAGATGTAGGCCTACGCCTAGGCTCCATTAAATTTCCGATTTCGGCCTTGTCTATTTTCTTTCAGAAACAATTGGCTTCTCTCCCTGAGGTCCAGACATTCTTGAAAGGTGTTCTTCACATCCAAACTCCCGTTGTGCCTCCTACTTAACCTTAAGATCTCAATTTGGTGTTGCAGTTCCTCCAATCAGACTGGTTTGAACCGTTACAGGAGGTGGACGTAAAGTATCTTACGTGGAAGACCGTCACACTGTTGGCCTTGGCTTCAGCAAGACATGTGTCAGAGCTGGGGGCGTTGTCTTACAAGAGCCCCTACTTGATTTTCCATGAGGACAGAGCTGAACTCAAGATTCATCAGCAATTTCTTCCTAAGGTGGTGTCTGCGTTTCATATCAACCAACCTATTGTGGTTCCAGCTGTTATGGACACCTCTGCTACTTCAAAGTCTTTGGATGTCGTTAGGGCTTTGGAGATCTATGTGAAGAAAACAACTCGTCACAGAAAATCGGACTTGCTGTTCGTTCTTTATGATCCCAATAGAATTGGGTGTCCTGCTTTGAAGCAGTCCATTGCACACTGGATCAGGCTCACTATCCAGCATGTTTATTCCACGGCAGGTTTGCCAATTCAAAAATCTGTTCAAGCCCACTCTACTAGGTCGGTGGGTTCCTCTTGGACAGCTGCCCGGGGTGTCTCAGCTTTATAGCTTTGCCGAGCAGCTACTTGGTTGGGTTCGTACATGTTTGCTAAGTTTTACAAGTTTGATACTTTGGCCTCTGAGGACCTTCAGTTTGGTCAAACAGTTCTGCAGGAACCTCAGCACTCTCCCACCCGGATTGGGAGCTTTGGTACTTCCTCATGGTACTAAATGGATTCCCAGTATCCCCTAGGAGGTAAGAGAAAATAGGAATTTAATCCCTTTTCTCCTAGTCCGTAGTGGATACTGGGGTCTTATACTTTAGTACCATGGGGTATAGATCGAGTCCACTGGAACCTGGCACTTTAAAAACTTTTAGTGTGTGCATGTGTGTGTTGACCCCTCCCCTCTATGTCCTTCCTATCAGACTCAGTCTAGGAAACTGTGCCTGAGGAGACAGACATAATCTGAGAGAAGAACGAAACAGCGGTGAGGCAATAAGCCAACACACAACCACAAACGAAAGGAGGGCGCTAACCAGAACAGTGGATAGCAACACCAACCTAACCAGGATAGCACAGCTATCCCAACAACAGAAGAGGACCGCAACATCGGTCCAACCAAAAACTTACACAGGTAAGCAGGAACGAAGCACTGAGGTGGGCGCCCAGTATCCACTACGGACTAGGAGAAAAGGAATTACCGGTAGGTGTTAAATTCCTATATTCTCTTACGTCCTAGTGAATACTGGGGTCTTGTACTTTAGTACTATGGGGAAGTCCCAAAGCTCCCAAATGGGCGGGAAAGTGCTGAGGCCCCTGCAAAACCGCCTGACCAAACTGAAGGTCATCCTTGGCCAAGGTATCGAACCTACAGAATTTAACAAACGTGTTCGAACCAGACAAAGTTGCAGCTCGGCACAATTGTAGGGGTGAGACACCCCGGGCAGCCGCTCAGGAGGACCCCACCGACCTCGTCGAGTGGGCCTGAATAGACGACGGCAAGGGCAGAGCCGCCGAAGTATAGGCCTGTTGAATGGTCAACCTGCACCAACGAGCAATAGATGGCTTAGAAGCTGGCCGACCAATCTTGGAGGCATCATAAAGGACAAACAGCGAGTCAGATTTCCAATGACGGGCCGTCCTTTTGTCATAAATCTTTAGAGCCCTGACCACATCCAAGGACTCAGGGCCCACAGAAGCATCAGACAACACTGGAACCACAATAAGCTGGTTCACATGAAAGGCAGACACCACTTTAGGCAAAAACTGAGGACGGGTCCGAAGTTCCGCGCTGTCTTCATGAAAAATCAAGTAAGGGCTTTTACAGGATAAGGCCCCTAATTCAGAGACACGCCTGGCAGACGCCAATGCCAATAACATCACTGTCTTCCAGGTGAGAAATTTCAACTCCACCCTATGTAAGGGTTCAAACTAGAGATGAGCGGGTTCGGTTCCTCGAGATCCGAACCCCCCCCCCCCGAACTTCACCCATTTTACACGGTTCCGAGGCAGCCTCGGATCTTCCCGCCTTGCTCGGTTAACCAGAACGCTGTCAAAGTCAGAAAAATATCACGCTACACACTGCCATATATGCACCTCATGCGAGTGCCTGCTGCGTGTGCATGAGCCCTCCCGTGCGTGCGCATACTCTCAGTTGCGTGCACCCGCAGGCGCACGGTATGCGCATTTACGGTAGAGTTTGTGTGCGTCTAGCGGGCGACTCAATCGTAACATATTTTATTCATATAATGTATTTTGTAGATTATGGTCCCTTTGATAGAATCTGAAAGTTTAGTTAATGTAGTATGTTCGGGGACAAAGAGATCCCTCTTTGTTTGATACGAAGGGTCAGACAGGGGTTACACAGTGGTGTTTAGTATCCATCGGAAGAGAATATAATTAGCAATATTCCGGTGTTGGTTTGAAGCGGATTAATCGCTCGTGCGTATAGTTATGGACATAAGAAGTTTATGAACATTTACTATATTTGCACTTTATTACCCATGCGGCGGGAAACCCAGTTTCCCACCCACCTAAGCAGTTAGGAATAGTCACAGCCCACCTGTATGAACCAACCTATGACCTTTTGTTATAATGCGAAGACGAATTCCTGTGTCCAATGAACAATAAGAATGTAGGGACCATTGTACTGTATTGTGTGTAATGTATAAAAGGACAAGCCGATCTGGGCCAGCTCTCTACTCTCTTCAACGGTTCTCATTGCTGATAATCGGGAGCTGGATATCCAGAAAGGCGCTTGCGATTGTTTCCCTTGGTGCGTAAGTTCTCTGCAACCATATTGTCTCTTATTTAATGTTATAAGCCATTCTCTCTCTCCTTCCCCCCTGTAAATGTATTTGTATCTGTATTGTATTTTATGTGTAGTGATTCGGTTAGGTATTTTATGTTATCTTGGTAGTGTATAACTTGTATTGTATTATTCTTTTGCAATTGAACGTTCATTCATTTCCTTAAAAGGCGTTAGACCCTTAGACCGGTATTTGAGTGTTTATTATATTGCTAAGGGGTTCTCAGAGCGTCACATACGCTCATACAGCTTTTAAACTAACAAGGTTACACTGTGTTGCATTTACACCTTATCACTGCACAAGGGTTTACAGTATAAGTACATTGTATATGGTATAGTTATAAAGGTTTAACTCTGTGAGCGTCAGCGGCGCTTGTGATCTCCTCGTGGTCTCGAGCGTCCGCTACGCTGATAGCGTATCATTACGTTAGTCGGCAGCCTATAGCGTGCTTGCCTTTACGCTCTAAGCCGTGAGCGAACGTGCCGCTCGTGCGTCTCGTCCACGGCTAAGCGTTCGCTACGCTACGTGCGTACTCTTACGGTATTCCATACGCCAATTGCGTACTGTGTTCTTTAACCTTTTAGAGTGTTTTATACAAGGTATAGAATAGACATTGTCAATTGGGGACTCGCCCGTTCTTCACATATCTGCACTAGGTAATTCCAGCAGACATTATCGGTCAGCAAAAGGCGGGAGGTAATATTCCTCGTACTGCTGACCAGATAAGCGTCTGCTTCGCTTAGTAAGGAGTGCTGAAGGAATCCGGAACCAAAAGGTAGGAAAAGTACGTTATTGTCTTTTAAAACCTGTTTAGTTTCTGTTTTGCGAACGTAAGCAATAAGCATACACATCTGTATTTCTTGTTTAGTATTGTTTTCGTGCCTCATTCTCCTGATTGCCACATACTAGTGATAAACGTGTTGAGACATTTGTTGTTATTAATAGTTAAAAGTAATATTTAAGGGAATAATTGTAAAAGGCACGCACACAATCTCGCCTAGAATACAAGGGAGATTTGAGTGGTGGTCAGTGAAGGATTACTGTTAAAGATCATTCACATTGATAAACGTGTAGTGTGTAACTGTGGACGTACTTGGTCTGTGTACACGTGTCCTTACAAGGGCAGGGCGTACGCATCAAGGGTCGACGCACGGAGCGTGTATTATGCAACGGAGCGTACGGATACGCCCACATGATACAAACCGCACGATAGTATTGTTTAGTAAGCGATAAGGAAGTAACGCGAAAAAAAATAACACAAATCTATCTCAAATCCAAAAGTTTAAAAGTTAAAAGGTAAAGACTTTCTCTGTTGCAATTCTTCTGGGTTAAGCTAATACCGAATGAAAGGATTTCTGCGCAGAAATAAAAATTAAAGTGTACATGTGGTAAGAGTGTGTGTATATATAAGATTTCTCTTTTATTACGGAAGTGGGAACCATAGGCCAGTAGAAAGAGATACACCAGCGAGAGTGATATCGTGGGGTGGCTTGGGAGGCGTCCCTTGTTAGATTCGACACATTAATGAGCAGTAGAGTCTGCTGTACATAACAGACCAGGAGGTCACAGACCAGGAGGTCACAGACCAGGAGGTCACGGACCAGGAGGTCACGGAACAAGAGGTTCAGGTACAGCAGACTAGAAGTAGAGAGCACAACCGAAGAGGGGTTGGTGCGAGACCCATATAGGCCAAAGAAGCTCATCAGCAGAAATTTTCAATTCCACTGATCGTTCCGCACATAAGATTAGTTGCTTGTGTGCAGATACGATTGTACCGCATGTGATTGTGTGCATTGGCGTGTCTTGAATTCAGAAGAACGCTACTTGCACATTGTTAACGTGATTTGTGTAATTTTTTTATTTTAAGGGAAGTAGCCTGATCACTCGGGGACATTCCAACAACCGATACTTGCTGGGGACTGGAAGGTCCAACACGCCCCAGTAAATAAAGGTTCATAGGGGCCCTAGGTTGGGTACAGCAGCTCTGGGAACAGTGATTGCAGTACTGGCCAACGTGGGCGGAGTTAAGTGGGCGGACCTCGAGGCAAAACCCCCACCGCAGCCTTACCCCGGACATTTTGGTTTTCTGTGAGGGTTGCCGGAGACCCTGATTGGAAGTCAGAGGTAGTGAAAGCAACGCCTGCAGAGATGGGGGCCGCTTGTTCAGGTAAGGGGCGATCAACCCTGGTTCAGGTTGATTTGAAACCGATCGATCAGGTCGGCAAGGTCATGTGTGAGAAATCAGACCAAGATGGTCATCACACAGAAATATTATGCAATGAATGGGAAAGGATGACTGTGCATGACGGGGAAAAGTTTCCCCGGGTAGGTAGTTTTAATCCAGAAGTATTACAGAATTTAAGGAGAAGAGTGTGCCTGATTAAATCTTCAAAAAGGCGTATTAGACATTATGATGATTTAAAATTGTGGCAACAGGAAAGTGAAATGCAAAGAAATTTAACTTGCATATCTGACTCTCATCTTGGGAAGAGAGACATGGCAATGGAGAGGATTATGGTTGCAGAGAATGGCGCAATGGTGTACGATAAAAAGGCACTTAGCAACTGTATTATTGATGATAAGACTAATTGTAATAAACGTAACGATGATAATTGTAATACTGTTAAATGTACAACTATTAACCCATGCAAGTTGCACCCCATGTTAAACTTCCCTCAGGATTACAAACAAGAAAGTGAGCCCAGCACGATGTCGGTACCTCTTCCAGAAGCCATCCTACAAGACATCCAGGTGGACGCGACCAAATCGGTAAAGGCAGTAATCAAACCCCCTAACGGAGGGTCAGGTGAGGTCGTGTCCACAGGTACGTACGGTGTTATATATCACGCACAAACAAATGTACCTCATATTGTAGAACCAACACAAGGTGATGTAATTGAATTTAGTCCTGTCAGGGTGATCACAGTCCCCAATGGGAAGACTGACGATCAGGGAAGCATTCCCGTCAAGGACAGTGCAATGCGCCGTCCCTGGTCCCGGATGGAATTGAGAGCAATTATGTCTGAATTCCCTGATCCTAGGAAAGATCTAGTTGCATGTCAGAGATTTATTAAAGAACTAGGAAACTCAACAGAACCCACCAACAAAGATTGGCGGACAGTGCTGAGGGCATGTTTGCCCTCCAGTGTTGACCCTGCGAAATTTATTGCTGATTGTAAATTAAACACAGAGGTACCTCATACGGAGGAACACAATCAGGAATGTATTAAGCAGATCAACCAACAGTTAGCAGTATATTTCCCAGCCATTGCCAAGTGGAACAAAATCCTCTCCATAAGACAAGGAGAAAGGGAAAGTACTTCTGACTACTTCAATTGAGCACTGCAAGTAATGGCTAGAGACACTGGGATCACAGACATCAAAACAAATGCACAGCATAAAGAAGTAGCGGTTAAGTTATTAATGAATGGTTTAAAGGAGGTGTTGAGAACAAGGGTACAGACCACCAACCCAAACTGGAGAAATATCTCGGTGGCTACATTAAGAGAGGCCGTTATTGATCATGATCAGAACATCACCAGACACAGGGAGTCACGGAGTAATAAGCTGATGGCCGTAAGTATACAGGCTCTAACCAAAAGGCCACTCCAGCATAAGCCCCAAACCCCTGCGAGAAATTCAAATGTGGTAGTCTGTTACTATTGTCATAAAGAGGGACACTTTGCAAGAGATTGTAGATCGAGAAAAATACAAAAGTCATATCAACCCCCTAGACATGAATATGAGCAAAGTTATGACACACCAAATTATAATCAGGGATCATATAGGAAGAATTTTGGGCCACACCCATGATATGTAGTCAGGAAAAGGTGATCATTAGGACTGATGGTAAGCCTGAGGTAACGGTTAACAAATTGGGAGGTCATTCCTTGAGGACACAGGAATGACCGGGTAAAATTTGTAATGTATCTGTGAAATGTTTTATTTTTTCCCATCTCTGACGGTCATCAGCAGGACTCAAACATTGCATAGCTACTTGGTCTTTGCAGAAGTCTACCAAACCCCAGCATGACCTACCCGCATCAATGTATCCTGGCCAGATACAAAGGGTGGAGTATGGAGGTGCTGGTGGGAGGGACTGAGCAAGGATACCATTGGACATGTAGATATGACAGCCTGATGATGAACGGCAGATCTGACAATGTTTTAAAATGTTTGAAAAATGTTTTTTTCCTGTTGTTGTTTATTGTTGGTTTATGTAATATATATGTATATGAATTGTTCTCTCTCTCTTTTGTTTTTTTTTTGTTTTCTCTCTTCTCACTCATGTTTTCATGTTTTAAAGATGGTATGTCACACATCAGATAGACAAATGGTGATGCAAGATTTATTCTCCTTACAGAAAGAGCGCTGGTTTGGAAGAAGTATTGTATCACCAGAATGTTCGGTTGGAAGACTGAGAGACAGCACCTTTGAGATGACAGCAGAACAAGAAGAACAACAAGACTAGAGAACTAATTATCGTAACAAGTTTCTCTCCCCCTCAAACTGTTTTTCTGTACCCCCATTACAAATTTCTCCTTTTCTCCTCCTGTAAGATGGACTTGCCCCAAGAGACTGTGATATGGATTTTCCTGTTGACCATGATGTTGACCAGAGCAGTCTGTTTCGGTGAGAGTACCAGTGAGGTCGAGAAAGGATCCAGAAAGGTTCTGATGACAGAGACAGAGGCGTAAATTTCCAATAGCAACACAATCACCGAGCAAAGGCGAGTACCGGAAACGATCTAGCAGCCATGTTATTTGTAAACATTGTGAAGGATTGTTAGCTAAAGAGAACAGCATCTGTAGACACTGTGACAGTATAGTTGAGGATGGGGGTATCAAGAAATGTCAGTCCAGTTTTAATATCCACATGGACCGACATCCATTGAGTGACTATCATTCCTTAGTGGGTAAAGTGTTAAATCAGACAGATTGTTGGGTATGCTCTCAAGTACCTCAAGGCCATAGCAAATCAGGATTAGTGCCCTTCCCTTTAACTATAAGGGAGGTACTTGAGCTAAGTGGTGGGAGGCCGGTGGACAGGAGGTTTAATATCTCCTGTCCTCCTAGTTTGAAGCTCCACCAATATCATGTGGATAGATCCCTAGTATGTTTTAACATTTCCAATCCCCGAAAGCCGGGAAATTGGGAAGTGTCATGGAATAACCAAACCATGACCTTTTCATAATGAGCCGATAGAATGCCTACAGATACAGAACTTATACGCCACATAGCCGGTAGTGGGAAATATTTCCGATATAGGTATACCCTAGGAAGTAGGATCATGAGAGTTGGAGAGGTATCACCAGGATACTGTACACATATCGTACAAACTGATACGTGTACTAAACAGATGGGAGAATTAGGGTTAGGAGATTTCATATGGAAAATGGGTAATATGGTAATGTCCTACTCCGTCCCATATGTTCTCCCCGATGATGCATATTTCATATGCGGGAGGAAGGTGTATAAGTGGCTTGCCCCAAACTCAGAAGGGTTATGTTATATTGGAAAAGTACTGCCTGAGGTAATGACGGTAACACATACAAAAATGAAAGATATTCACCGCAGTGCCCAAGCTCCTTATACTCACACTCATTACGAGCACATCGTTAAACGGCACCTAATAGAAAGAACAGAGCATCCGGCCTCTGACCTGATCAATGAATCCACCGGGATTCAATTCCTAATCGCGTTAGATATCACTCGTACCGCCAGAGGAGTGATAAATTATAAATATATATCTGCGCTTGCAAATTTATTAGACAATATCACTGAAATGTATGATGACACATTCAGGTATACCGGAAGGGAGCTCCAAGCTTATAAAACAGAACTGGTTCTGCATAGGATGATTCTCAATTATCTCACAGCTGTGACAGGCGGGTATTGTGTTACCCTAGCGACTCAGTATGGAATAAAGTGCTGCACATATATTACAAACAGCACCGAGGACCCGGTCGAGGTCATAGACAAAAAGATGGATGACATTTTGCAATTAAAATGGGAGTTCCGAAGGAAACACAATCTCACCCTTGCCGTTGTGGGTAATGAGCTGACCAGTTGGGTGTCATGGTTGAACCCACGAAATTGGTTCTCTGGTTTAGGAGAATGGACTCAAGGAATTATCATGGATGTAGGGAAATTTCTTTTGTGTACTCTGGGTGTCATCATATTGGTCGGTCTGATATTTAGATGCGTTCGGGTTTTAACAAAGTGTAAACGTAGCGCCCGAGTGATGAGTTTAAGAAGTGAAGATACTGTAATAACAACGACTGATTTGGTTTATGACCCAACGATAGGGACAATGGCCCTCATTCCGAGTTGATCGGTCGCAAGGCGAATTTAGCAGAGTTACACACGCTAAGCCGCCGCCTACTGGGAGTGTATCTTAGCATCTTAAAATTGCGACCGATGTATTCGCAATATTGCGCTCACAAACTACTTAGCAGTTTCTGAGTAGCTCCAGACTTACTCTGCCTGTGCGATCAGTTCAGTGCTTGTCGTTCCTGGTTTGACGTCACAAACACACCCAGCGTTCGCCCAACCACTCCCCCGTTTCTCCGGCCACTCCTGCGTTTTTTCCGGAAACGGTAGCGTTTTCAGCCACACTCCCATAAAACGGCCTGTTTCCGCCCAGTAACACCCATTTCCTGTCAATCACATTACGATCGCCGGAGCGATGAAAAAGCCGTGAGTAAAAATACTATCTTCATAGCAAAGATACTTGGCGCAGTCGCAGTGCGAATATTGCGCATGCGCACTAAGCGGAATTTCACTGCGATGCGATTAAAAATACCGAGCGAACGACTCGGAATGAGGGCCAATGTTGTGATGAAAATGTGATTCCACGGTCCGTTTCTTTCACCCGTTTCTCCTTTGTTTTCCTCCAAGGTACAAAGACATCCGCTTGGAAGAAGAATTTGACAACCTTTTACACAGACAACTGATGGACTATGCCATAGACCCCCCATATCCCTAGTACCTTTAATTTTACGCTAGCCCAACGCTTTTTGTAAGTCTATGGACATTGAAAAAGCTTTTTGCACACCGTCTATAGCAAAAGCATCGGGAGACTACAGTCAACATGTACATCGAGACAAGACAAGACAAGACCTCAATCGGCAAATGTATATTAAACTCACATAGTTTATCACTGCATTTACCATAATTGTTCTTTATCTTCATCTCTACAACCTTCAGGTAATAACACACATAGTCGATAGGGAATATAGGCACAGATATCAGCACTCACATATTCCCCCATTCATGTATCATCAACTAAAATGTGCTCCCCCATTTTGTTGCAACCAAAAGCCGAAGAGAGCTCGGTAAAGTTTGACAGCCCATCCACAGACCCGTACCACGGGATAAGAAGGAATTCAAATGTATACTTCGCAATACCTCGAAGCTTGATTTAAAACACGTACGGCACGATGATACATGACCCCCCAAACATGGATTCATACATACATGCTTTTGCTATCTCACTAGGTCATACCCTTTTCCTACCTTCTCCTCTCCTCCCCTACCCAATCATAGAAATGTATTATACATGACATATATTTTTCTCTTTTTGAACTGTTTTAGGAAGTGGCAGTTATTGGTGACTGCCAAAGGGTGGACTGTCAAAGTCAGAAAAATATCACGCTACACACTGCCATATATGCACCTCATGCGAGTGCCTGCTGCGTGTGCATGAGCCCTCCCGTGCGTGCGCATACTCTCAGTTGCGTGCACCCGCAGGCGCACGGTATGCGCATTTATGGTAGAGTTTGTGTGCGTCTAGCGGGCGACTCAATCGTAACATATTTTATTCATATAATGTATTTTGTAGATTATGGTCCCTTTGATAGAATCTGAAAGTTTAGTTAATGTAGTATGTTCGGGGACAAAGAGATCCCTCTTTGTTTGATATGAAGGGTCAGACAGGGGTTACACAGTGGTGTTTAGTATCCATCGGAAGAGAATATAATTAGCAATATTCCGGTGTTGGTTTGAAGCGGATTAATCGCTCGTGCGTATAGTTATGGACATAAGAAGTTTATGAACATTTACTATATTTGCACTTTATTACCCATGCGGCGGGAAACCCAGTTTCCCACCCACCTGAGCAGTTAGGAATAGTCACAGCCCACCTGTATGAACCAACCTATGACCTTTTGTTATAATGCGAAGACGAATTCCTGTGTCCAATGAACAATAAGAATGTAGGGACCATTGTACTGTATTGTGTGTAATGTATAAAAGGACAAGCCGATCTGGGCCAGCTCTCTACTCTCTTCAACGGTTCTCATTGCTGATAATCGGGAGCTGGATATCCAGAAAGGCGCTTGCGATTGTTTCCCCTGGTGCGTAAGTTCTCTGCAACCATAGTGTCTCTTATTTAATGTTATAAGCCATTCTCTCTCTCCTTCCCCCCTGTAAATGTATTTGTATCTGTATTGTATTTTATGTGTAGTGATTCGGTTAGGTATTTTATGTTATCTTGGTAGTGTATAACTTGTATTGTATTATTCTTTTGCAATTGAACGTTCATTCATTTCCTTAAAAGGCGTTAGACCCTTAGACCGGTATTTGAGTGTTTATTATATTGCTAAGGGGTTCTCAGAGCGTCACATACGCTCATACAGCTTTTAAACTAACAAGGTTACACTGTGTTGCATTTACACCTTATCACTGCACAAGGGTTTACAGTATAAGTACATTGTATATGGTATAGTTATAAAGGTTTAACTCTGTGAGCGTCAGCGCCGCTTGTGATCTCCTCGTGGTCTCGAGCGTCCGCTACGCTGATAGCGTATCATTACGTTAGTCGGCAGCCTATAGCGTGCTTGCCTTTACGCTCTAAGCCGTGAGCGAACGTGCCGCTCGTGCGTCTCGTCCACGGCTAAGCGTTCGCTACGCTATGTGCGTACTCTTACGGTATTCCATACGCCAATTGCGTACTGTGTTCTTTAACCTTTTAGAGTGTTTTATACAAGGTATAGAATAGACATTGTCAACGCGCCCGAACGTCATCATCCCGCTGTCGGATTCTCGCGAGATTCGTATGCTATATAAGGAGCCGCGCGTCGCCGCCATTTTCACTCGTGCATTGGAGATTGAACGGAGAGGACGTGACAGTGTTCTCTCCCTGAAAAGCTCCGTAATCTGTGCTCAGTGTGCTGCAAATATCTGTGCTCAGTGTGCTGCAAATAATCTGTGCTCAGTGTGCTGAAAATATCTACGTTCTCTGCCTGAAAACGCTCCATATCTGTGCTCAGTGTGCTGCAAATATCTGATCAGTGTGCTGCATTGTTGGGACTGGGAACCACCAGTATATAATAATTATAGTAGTACAGTACAGTAGGCCATTGCTGTATCTTGCAGCTCTGTGTCACTGCACGTATCCATTCCATATCTGTGCGGCATTTTTGTGAGCAGTATATATAGTATTACAGTGCAGCATTTTGGTGACCCAACAGTATATAGTTGTGTACAGTAGGCCATTGCTGTATCTTGCAGCTCTGTGTCACTGAGTGCACGTATCCATTCCATATCTGTGCGGCATTTTTGTGAGCAGTATATATAGTATTACAGTGCAGCATTTTGGTGACCCAACAGTATATAGTTGTGTACAGTAGGACATTGCTGTATCTTGCAGCTCTGTGTCACTGCACGTATCCATTCCATATCTGTGCAGCATTTTTGTGAGCAGTATATATAGTATTACAGTGCAGCATTTTGGTGACCCAACAGTATATAGTTGTGTAAAGTAGGCCATTGCTGTATCTTGCAGCTCTGTGTCACTGCAAGTATCCATTCCATATCTGTACAGCATTTTTGTGAGCAGTATATATAGTATTACAGTGCAGCATTTTGGTGACCAGCAGTATATAGTTGTGTACAGTAGGCCACTGCTGTATCTTGCAGCTCTGTGTCACTGCACGTATCCATTCCATATCTGTGCGGCATTTTTGTGAGCAGTATATATAGTATTACAGTGCAGTATTTTGGTGACCCAACAGTATATAGTTGTGTACAGTAGGCCATTGCTGTATCTTGCAGCTCTGTGTCACTGCACGTATCCATTCCATATCTGTGCGGCATTTTTGTGAGCAGTATATATAGTATTACAGTGCAGCATTTTGGTGACCCAACAGTATATAGTTGTGTACAGTAGGCCATTGCTGTATCTTGCAGCTCTGTGTCACTGCACGTATCCATTCCATATCTGTGCAGCATTTTTGTGAGCAGTATATATAGTATTACAGTGCAGCATTTTGGTCACCCAACAGTATATAGTTGTGTACAGTAGGCCATGGCTGTATCTTGCAGCTCTGTGTCACTGAGTGCACGTATCCATTCCATATCTGTGCTGAATTTTTGTGAGCAGTATATATAGTATTACAGTGTAGCATTTTGGTGACCCAACAGTATATAGTTGTGTACAGTAGGCCCTTGCTGTATCTTGCAGCTCTGTGTCACTGAGTGCACATATCCATTCCATATCTGTGCTGCATTTTTAGTGAGCAGTATATATAGTATTACAGTGCAGCATTTTGGTGACCCAACAGTATGTAGTTGTGTACAGTAGGCCATTGCTGTATCTTGCAGCTCTGTGTCACTGAGTGCACGTATCCATTCCATATCTGTGCGGCATTTTTGTGAGCAGTATATATAGTATTACAGTGCAGCATTTTGGTGACCCAACAGTATATAGTTGTGTACAGTAGGCCCCTGCTGTATCTTGCAGCTCTGTGTCACTGAGTGCACGTATCCATTCCATATCTGTGCGGCATTTTTGTGAGCAGTATATATAGTATTACAGTGCAGCATTTTGGTGACCCAACAGTATACATATATAGTACAGTACAGTAGGCCATTGCTATTGATATATTACTGGCATATAATTCCACACATTAAAAAATGGAGAACAAAAATGTGGAGGGTAAAATAGGGAAAGATCAAGATCCACTTCCACCTCGTGCTGAAGCTGCTGCCACTAGTCATGGCCGAGATGATGAAATGCCATCAACGTCGTCTGCCAAGTACGATGCCCAATGTCATAGTAGAGAGCATGTAAAATACAAAAAACAAAAGTTCAGTAAAATGACCCAAAAATCTAAATTAAAATTGTCTGAGGAGAAGCGTAAACTTGGCAATATGTCATTTACGACATGGAGTGGCAAGGAACGGCTAAGGCCTTCTCCTATGTTCCTCATGACTAGTGGTTCAGCTTCACATGAGGATGGAAGCACTCATCCTACCGCTGGAAAACTTAAAAGACTTAAGCTGGCAAAAGCACAGCAAAGAACTGTGCATTCTTCTAAATCACAAATCCCCAAGGAGAGTCCAATTGTGTCGGTTGCGATGCCTGACCTTCCCAACACTGGACGGGAAGAGGTGGCGTCTTCCACCATTTGCACGCCCCCTGCAAGTGCTGGAAGGAGCACCCGCAGTCCAGTTCCTGATAGTCAAATTGAAGATGTCACTGTTGAAGTACACCAGGATGAGGAGGATATGGGCGTTGCTGGCGCTGAGGAGGAAATTGATAAGGAGGATTCTGATGGTGAGGTGGTTTGTTTAAGTCAGGCACCCGGGGAGACACCTGTTGTCCGTGGGATGAATATGGCCATTGACATGCCTGGTCAAATTACAAAAAAAATCCCCACTTCGGTGTGGAATTATTTCAACAGAAATGCGGACAACAGGTGTCAAGCCATGTGTTGCCTTTGTCAAGCTGTAATAAGTAGGGGTAAGGACGCTAACCACCTCGGAACATCCTCCCTTATACGTCACTTGGAGCGCATTCATCAGAAGTCATTGACAAGTTCAAAAACTTTGGGTGACAGCGGAAGCAGCCCACTGACAACTAAATCCCTTCCTCTTGTAACCAAGCTCCTGCAAACCACACCACCAACTCCCTCAGTGTCAATTTCCTCATTAGACAGGAAAACCAATAGTCCTGCAGGCCATGTCACTGGCAAGTCTGACGAGTCCTCTCCTGCCTGGGATTCCTCCGATGCATCCTTGAGTGTAACGCCTACTGCTGCTGGAGCTACTGTTGTTGCTGCTGGGAGTTGATCGTCATCCCAGAGGGGAAGTTGGAAGACCACTTGTACTACTTCCAGTAAGCAATTGACTGTCCAACAGTCCTTTGCGAGGAAGATGAAATAACACAGCAGTCATCCTGCTGCAAAGCGGGTAACTCAGGTTTTGGCAGCTGCGTTGGTGTTAAACGTGTGTCCGGTATCCACTGTTAATTCACAGGGAATTAGAGAATTGTTTGAGGTACTGTGTCCCCGGTACCAAATACCATCTAGGTTCCATTTTTCTAGGCAGGCGATACAGAGAATGTACACAGACGTCAGAAAAAGACTCACCAGTGTCCTAAAAATGCAGTTGTACCCAATGTCCACTTAACCACTGACATGTGGAGCAGGGCAGACTCAGGACTATATGACTGTGACAGCCCACTGGGTAGATGTATTGCCTCACGCAGCAAGAACAGCGGCGGCGGCACCAGTAGCAGCATCTCGCAAACGCCAAATCATTCATAGGCAGGCTACGCTTTGTATCACAGCTTTTCATAAGAGGCACACAGCTGACAACCTCTTACGGAAACTGAGGAACATCATCGCAGAATGGCTTACCCCAATTGGACTCTCCTGGGGATTTGTGACATCGGACAACGCCACCAATATTGTGCGTGCATTAAATATGGGCAAATTCCAGCACGTCCCATGTTTTGCACATACATTGAATTTGGTGGTGCAGAATTTTTTTAAAAACGACAGGGGCGTGCAAGAGATGCTGTCAATGGCCCGAAGAATTGCGGGCCACTTTCGGCATTCAGCCACCGCGTGCCAAAGACTGGAGTACCAGCAAACACTCCTGAACTTGCCCCGCCATCAGATGAAGCAAGAGGTGGTAACGAGGTGGAATTCAACCCTCTATATGCTTCAGAGGATGGAGGAGCAGCAAAAGGCCATTCAAGCCTATACATCTGCCTACGATATATGCAAAGGAGGGGGAATGTACCTGACTCAAGCGCAGTGGAGAATGATTTCAATGTTGTGCAAGGTTCTGCAACCCTTTGAACTTGCCACACGTGAAGTCAGTTCAGACACTGCCAGCCTGAGTCAGGTCATTCCCCTCATCAGGCTTTTGCAGAAGAAGCTGGAGAGATTGAGGGAGGAGCTAAAATGGAGCGATTCCGCTAGGCATGTGGGACTTGTGGATGGAGCCCTTAATTTGCTTAACCAGGATTCACGGGTGGTCAATCTGTTGAAATCAGAGCACTACATTTTGGCCACCGTGCTCGATCCTAGGTTTAAAGCCACGTTGTATCTCTCTTTCCGGCAGACACAAGTCTGCAGAGGTTCAAAGACCTGCTGGTGAGACACTTGTTAACTCAAGCGAAACGTGACCCGTCAACAGCTCCTCCTTCACATTCTCCAGCAACTGGGGCTGCAAGGAAAAGGCTAAGCATTCCGAGCCCACCCGCTGGCGGTGATGCAGGGCAGTCTGGAGCGAGTGCTGACATCTGGTCCGGACTGAAGGACCTGCCAACGATTACTGACATGTTGTCTACTGTCACTGCATATGATTCTGTCACCATTGAAAGAATGGTGGAGGATTATATGAGTGACCGCATCCAAGTAGGCACGTCAGACAGTCCGTACGTATACTGGCAGGAAAAAGAGGCAATTTGGAGGCCCTTGCACAAACTGGCTTTATTTTACCTAAGTTGCCCACCCTCCAGTGTGTACCCCAAAAGAGTGTTTAGTGCAGCCGGTCACCTTGTCAACAATCGGCGTACGAGGTTACTTCCAGAAAATGTGGAGAAGATGATGTTCATCAAAATGAAGGGGGGGGGGATGTACACAGTGAAAGGGGTGATGAATCGTACGATGAGGAGGAGGTGGACATCTTGCCTCTGTAGAGCCAGTTTGTGCAAGGAGAGATTGATTGCTTCTTTTTTGGTGGGGGCCCAAACCAACCAGTCATTTCAGCCACAGTCGTGTGGCAGACCCTGTCGCTGAAATGATGGGTTTGTTAAAGTGTGCATGTCCTGTTTATACAACATAAGGGTGGGTGGGAGGGCCCAAGGACAATTCCATCTTGCACCTCTTTTTTCTTTAATTTATCTTTGCATCATGTGATGTTTGGGGCCAATTTTTTTAAGTGCCATCCTGTCTGACACTGCAGTGCCACTCCTAGATGGGCCAGGTGTTTGTGCCGGCCACTTGGGTCCCTTAGCTAAGTCATCCAGCGACCTCGGTGCAAATTTTAGGACTAAAAATAATATTGTGAGGTGTGAGGTGTTCAGAATAGACTGGAAATGAGTGGAAATTATGGTTATTGAGGTTAATAATACTATGGGATCATAATTACCCCAAAATTCTATGATTTAAGCTGTTTTTGAGGGTTTTTTGAAAAAACACACCCGAATCCGAAAGACACCCGAATCCGACAAAAAAATTTCAGGGAGGTTTTGCCAAAAAGCGTCCGAATCCAAAACACGGCCGCGGAACCGAATCCAAAACCAAAACACAAAATGGATGCATATGAAGAACTCCCTTCAGGAAAGTCTGTACTTCTGGTAACAGGGCAAGTTGTTTCTGGAAGAAAATAGAGAGCGCCGAAATCTGGACTTTAATGGAGCCTAGACGTAAGCCCATATCCACTCCCACTTGCAGGAAAAGCAGAAAACAACCAAGTTTAAACTCCACAGGAAAAACCTTTCTACTTTCACACCAGGAAACATACTTTTTCCAGATACTATGATAGTGTTTTGACGTAACCAGCTTCCTGGCCTGGACCATGGTTGAAATAACCTGAGAGGGGAGACCTTTCTTTGCTAGAATCTCCCTCTCAACTTCCAAGCCGTCAAACGTAGCTGCTATAAGTCTGGATAGACGAACTGACCTTGCTGAAGAAGATCGTCTTGGAGCGGCAGAGGCCAGGGATCCCCCAGAGACATGGTCAATAGGTCCGACTACCACGCCCGTCGAGGCCAATCTGGGACAATTAGAATTGCCTGAACGCTTTCCCTTCTTAGTCTTTTGAGAACCCTTAGGATTAGCGGTAGCTGAGGAAACAGTTACACAAACTGGTACATCCACGGTGTCGTCAGCACGTCCACTGCTATAGCCTGCAGTTCCCTCGTTCTGGAACAGTAACAGCATAGCCTCTTGTTGAGTCGAGAAGCCATCAGATCTATCTGTGGACAGCCCCACTGGTGAATTAACTGTTGAAACACCTTGGGACGTAGGCCCCATTCCCCCGGATGGAAGTCGTGTCTGCTGAGGAAGTCCTCTTCCCAGTTGTCCACTCCCAAAATAAATATGGCAGAGATGGCCCTTGCATTCACCTCTGTCCAGAGGAGGATCTTCGACGCCTCTCGCATCGCCGCTCTGCTTCTTGTTCCCCCTTGTCGGTTGATGTCCGGCTGAACCTGGATTGCCTGATCCTTCAGGAGATGAGAAGCCTGCAGAAAAGCATTGTAAACTGCCCTGAGTTCCAGGATGTTTATTGGTAGGGCAGATTCCTGCCATGACCAAATCCCCTGGAACTGGGCCCCTTGGGTTACAGCCCCCCAACCACGGTTGGATATTGAAACTCCTGCCCTCCACCAGGTGAGGAACCTGTATCCACCATAAGAGAGAAATCCGGGCTTGCGGGGACAACGTCACTTCCTGATGAATGTGAAGGTGAGACCCTGACCATTTGTCCAGCAGATCCAGCTGAAATGGTCGGGCATGAAATCTGCCATATTGGATTGCCTCGTAAGTAGCCACCATCTTGCCCAGTAATCGGATGCAAAGATGTATGGATACCTTGCGAAGACCGAGCACCGAGCGAACCATAGCCTGGATAGTCAAGGCTTTGAAACACCTTTTGAGACACAGTATCCAGTATCATTCCCAGGAACTGAAGACGTTGGGTCGGTTCCAGGTGAGGCTTCTGAAAATTTAGGATACACCCATGATCCGTCAGTAGTCGAGTCGTCAGATCGATGCTGTCCAGCAGACGCTCCCTGGATACAGCCTTTATTAGGAGATCGTCCAAGTAGGGGTCTATGTTTACTCCCATCATGCGCAGCTGCAGCATCATCTCCGCCATGACCTTGGTGAAAACCCTCGGAGCTGTGGATTATCCAAATGGGAAGGCCTGAAACTGGAAATGGTCATTCAATATGGTGAACCTGAGGTAAGCCTGATGAGGGTGCCACATGGGAATGTGTAGGTAAGCATCCTTGACATCCAGAGATACCAAGAACTTCCCCTCCTCCAGCGCGGACACCACCACCCGCAGGGATTCCATCTTGAATTTGAATACCCGCAGATACGGGTTTAGAGACTTAAAGTTCAAGATGGGGCGCACCGAACCGTCTGGTTTGGGTACAACAAAAAGACTGGAGTAAAAACCCCGGTTGCGTAACTGAGGAGGTACAGGCACCACCACCCCTGTCTGCAAAAGCTTCTGAATAGCCTCTTGCAAGGTAACTCTTGCTGCGGGTAAAGCTGGTAAGCCCGACTTGAAAAACCTGTGAGGAGGGAGTGTCTGGAATTCCAGCCGGTATCCTTGGGAAATGAAGTCCCTCACCCAAGGATCCCGGTAGGACTCCGCCCACACGTGGGCGAAGTGTTGAAAGCGAGCACCTACATGAAATGCGCATCTCCGCTGGGGCCAACCATCACGCGGAAGGCTTAGAGGCAGGAGATCTGGTGGTCTTGTCCAGGGAGACGCAGGTGCAGGTTTACGGGACTAACCACGAGATCCTCTGGAGGTGGTAGAGGCCCCTCGGCCCCTGCCTCTGAACCTTGCCACATGAAAGGACTGCAAGGAGGGTCCGGTGTAAGAACGTCTAGCAGGCGGCGCAGCCGACGGCAGTTAGGTAGACTTACCCGCCGTAGCCTGGGAGATCCATTTATTTAATTAATCTCCAAACAAGGCATCACCTGTAAAGGGAAGATTTTCTACACCCCTTTTGAAGTCGGCGTCAGCTGACTATTGACGTAACCACAGAGCCCCGTGGTCCGAAACAGCCATAGCAGTAGTGCAGCCATTTATCTTACACAACTCCTTAATAGGTCGCTCATAAAGTTTGCAGCATCCTGTATATGTTGCAGCAGAGTAATGACCTCATCCCAGGGTAGAGAGTCTAAACCTTCAATAACAGTGTCAGACCACCTGATTACCGCCGGAGAAATCCACCCACAAACTATTGTGGGTCGCTGTGCCACGCGCGCTGCTGTATAAATTGCCTTGAGTGTAGTCTCAATCTTATGGTCAGCCGACTCCTTCAGGGATACAGCCCCTGGTACCGGTAGTACTAATTTTTTGGACAGTCTGGATACAGATGTATCGACCGACGTTTTTTTCCCCCATATCTTCTTGTCCTTAGCAGGGAGGGGAAAAGTAGTTAAAAACTACTGAGGGATCTTAAATTTTTTATCAGGGTTTAACCAAGCCTCCATGGCCATGGAGTTTAACTCCTTAGACACAGGAAAAGTTGCTGAGGTCTTTGGTCTAACATTAAAATATATTTACTCATCTGGTTCCGCCTCCTGATCTGGTATGTGGAGGATCTCTCTAATAGTAAAGATGAGAGTCTCCACTCCAGGGGACAGAGAGCTGTCCTCATCCATATCATCATCATCCACATCCGGCTGATCTGAGTCAGAATCAGACTGTAATACCTGAGGCAGTGCGCGTTTATGGGATACCACTAGAGGGGGCTGATAAGCCTTCTTGGCATCTTCAGCCTTAGCCACACAATCAATAGATTGTCTTAGCACCTGTCTCTCTCTTTTAGCAGCCACCAATTCTGAATTTACATTCTGAATCATGCTTTTGAAGCTATCTAGCCAGTCAGGTGCCTGTGAACTGTGTCCCTGTGGTGACAAAGAACATTGTTCACACATGAGTGACCCCGCTGAAGAGGGGGTTGAGTTACAAGCAGTACACATAACCATGTCCACGGACATTTTAGACAACCGTAATACAGCTTAGTCCACTGACTAACACCTCCACACAGACCCTAGAGAGCCCCTGGAGTGACACTGAGGAGCGAACACCAGCACACAGAAACACAACAGCACAAAGTGTTGAAAATAATTAAAACACATAATTGCCGCCAACACTGCATAGGGGACTCGTTAACCATCTATTAGAGGGTGGCTGCTAGCACCTCAGGAGCTCAGTGTCTGGTCAGCTGGGATTACGAACCATTAACCCTCAGGAGGTTGGTTCGGTACCCCGTCTAAGTCCGCCACGAAGCTGGTAGTTTGGTTGCCAACCAGAACTACCTGAAAATAATAAACTTAAAAGAAAAATCTCTGGAGCTCCAGAGAAGTGAACCCGGCTCCTCGGGCACATTTTTCTAAACTGAGTCTGATAGGAAGGGCATAGAGGGGAGGAGCCAGCACACACATACACACACTAAAAGTTTTGAACGTGCCAGGCTCCAGTGGACCCGATCTATACCCCATGGTACTAAAGTACAAGACCCCAGTATCCACTAGGACGTAAGAGAAAATAGGATTTTAATTACCTACCGGTAAATCCTTTTCTCCTAGTCCGTAGGGGATACTGGGTACCCGCCCGGTGCTTTGTTCTTCCTGCTCTGTTACTTGGTTCAGTAATGTTGTTTGGTTCAGCTGTTGCTGTCCCTGTTTGCAAGTTTGGTTAGCATGGCTTTCCCCTTGTTTTGGTTGTGCTGGTTCGAATTCTCACCACTTTCCTTTTTTATGTCCTTCTCTCAAAGTATGTCCGTCTGCTCGGACACAGTTTCCTAGACTGAGTCTGGTAGGAGGGGCATAGAGAGAGGAGCCAGCACACACAATCAAACTTATATAATGCCCATGGCTCCCTAGTGGACCCGTCTATACCCCCATGGTACTAAATGGATTCCCAGTATCCCCTACAGACTATGAGAAAAGGATTTACCGGTAGGTAATTAAAATTAAAAAAAAATTGTGCAAACCCCCTGAACAGGTGAAAAGTGAGAAAAATCTTTTTGCTAATGCACAAATATCAGGACACAGGGCCTAATCTAGACCCGAACGCTGCAACGGCAGCGATCGTAACCTGAAGCCCTTTTGGTTGTGCACATGTGCAGTGGCCACACTGCGCGTGCGCACACAGTGAGATGCGAAAACATCTCACTGCTGCGCTCGCCTCTGCCTGACTGACAGGCAGAGGCTTTCGAGGGGCGGGAGGGCGCATGCCCATGGCGTTAGAACGCAATTGGGGGGGTGCGGTACGGACAACGCAAGTATGTCCGGACCGTTACTGTAGTGGGCTGGGGCGGCTGCATGACATCACACGCTGCGACCGCTGCGACCCAACACATGGCGGGTAGCCACCTGCCAGTGTAGCTAGGCTGCGCAGGCAGGGAGCTACTTGGCGGTTGTGAAAGCATCGCCACCGTGCAATGCTTTCACACCTCTGTGGGGGGGAGGGGGGGCCTGACATTAGGAGCGGATTAGCCCTGTGCTGGGCATCCCCCCGCATGTCAGAGAATCTGATCATAGATGTGCTAAATTTAGCGCATCTACGATCAGGTTTGAATCACCCCCACAGTGCAGAACCTCTGGTGCACCCCTCCAAATGAATAACTTTACACTTGGACGGGTTTAAGTAACATAATTTGGCCATTAAAGACATATCAGTTTTCAGATCAATTCTCTAAAATCATCAATAATGGGAACTTGTAGATGAGAGGTAAAAGAACTTTTTTACATACTTTAATAAAAACACAGAAAAATTACTATACAGACATTTTTCTGTACCCCAAAGGGTTCAGTATGATTTCCTGGAGGCCCACATCAGCGGCATACTGACAGCGGCATCTCGGCCGCTATAATGCCGGAAGCGGGTGATCGCAAAGGGTACCTTTGCGAGCTCGCTGCGCTCACCATGCTGCGGGCTTGGTGGCTTGCTGCACTCGCCACAGGTTCTATTCATATTCTATGGGTGTCATGGACACCCACAAGTGGGAATAGTTCTGTTGGTCCGGTATTACGGCTGCCAGCATTGCAAGCTGTTGGGATTCAGGTGTCGGTATCCTGACCGCAGGGATCCCGACAGCCGGCAAATTAAACTTATACCCCCCAAAGTGCTGGAAAGACGTTAATTTGATGAAAATGTGTGACACCTGTTTGCTATCATCTTTCAACCATTTATAAAAAAAAAAAGTGCAAACATCATCCATTTGACACCTTTTAAAAACCACTAGTACTTTCCTTATGGCCACTAACAGTCTTCTATATGGTCCTGCAATCTCAGTTGTTACCTGTTTGGGGTCCAGAATGGTTTCCCCACTTTTTCATGTACTTCTCCCAGGTTGCAGTTTGTAGAAAAGTCATGCAACCTTGCTATGGCACACCCGAGAATTGGCATTTTTAATTGGATCCTGCAATTCTCAGGTGTGCACATTGCGCGATGTATGCGAGTGACATAATACAAAACTTGTTTTTGCAAATTCGTACCTGATTGGGTTGACTGCAATACGTTTTGTTGGGTTTTCTTTAGCCATGTGTGATCTCTTTTACCTCAGCAGACTTACATCACGATTTAGTAGTTTCAATCCAGCATACACATTTTTATACCATGTATGCAATCATTTGCATCAAAACTCACAAAACGTGCAGTTTATCAGCCAAATGTAATAAGTATTAAGCTACTTAATAATCAGTAAGTAAAAAATAGCTTTACACTTAGTATAACATGCTCAGGGTTGTATATACATGACATGTTTGTTTTTTGGATAAAGGGGACAATACTGTCTGCTTTAGAACAAGTTTTTAAAAGTTATTGTTTAATAATGCAAAATGGAAAACATCAAATCCCATGTATATGCTAAAGAGATTACTTTTTATTTATATGAAGAATCCTAAAATATTGGTAAATTTTCTTATTCTAAAAAATAACTGTAAAATATTAAATAACATATGGGGAAATATAAAAGTGTTTTACAACTGGCAGTCTTACAAATGTTTGAGTTTTCCTTAACAAAGGGCACAGCTGCAAAGATTGTCTTCCCAGAATCTTTGTGTCGATTTGTTGCGCTCTGATCGATCATTATGGCAGGAAACGAAGCTTAAAGAAAGATTAAAGACACACATCTTCTAATCCTCAGGTTGTGTCTGCACCCAGCAGGAGCCAATGAGATTGCATGCATAGTGCATCTAATGACCCCTGCTGAGTGCAGATCATTCTTGCTACAAGATTTGCTTACTGTTAAAGAGACTGATATGATGCTGAAAAAAGTTGTAGCAGGGACTTCTGGGATTTTTATTCTTAATCAACTCTGCTGTGTTAAGTCCTGGTCTAATCTTTTTTTTTCCGAAGAACCAACATAACTAGCGCTGTTGTTCTGATATTGCCCCAAAGACAGATCAGTGTTCTGTTTTTACAGCAAGCAATGTATGTAGATTCTTAAGTGATAGAATCAGTGCCAGATAAAGGTCCACGTGGGCCTGGAGCTGAAATTTAGGAAGTGCTTATTATGGGCCATTGCAGGTAATGTGATCAGCGCCATAGAGAAATTCTTCCAGGTGGGTAGGGAGGTATGGTGATATACTATTCACTGCACTACCTCCCCACACTACATAACTATACTACCTTCCCACACTACATTTCCACACTATATCCTTGCACTACCTCTCCAAACTACTCCCCACACTACATCACTATGCTACCTGCTCACACTACATCTCCAGGGATCAGTATGATTTACCGATGATCGGGATGCTGGCCGTCAGTATACCGACAACAGTATCCTGATCAACAGTATGCCGGACGCTGGGCGAGCGCAAAGAGTCCCCTTGTAGGTCTCCTGCGGGCTCGATGGCTCACCACAGGTTCTATTCCCACTCTATGGGTGTCGTGGAAACCCACGAGTGGGAATAGCCCCTGTTAGCTGGGATTTCGGCTGTTGGCATTGTCAGCGATCAGGATCCCGACGTCGGGATCCTGACCGCCGGGATCCGGACTGCTAGCAACTTGACTGCATACCCATCTCCACACTATACCTCCCACACTACATCACTATGCTACCTCCCCACACTACATCCCTGCAGAATATCACTATGCTACCTCCCCATACTACATCTCCCACCCTCTGCTACACAAAGCAGAGAATCATAGCTTTGTACAGCAGGAGGTTGGGCCACAATAATGCAGTTCACATTTTAGCTCCTAGTTTTTCAATTGACAAAAGAGTGATACTTTCATTAAAAACATCTGTTTTAAGAAATTATTTTTCCTTATGCATATGGATTAGTTCGAAGCTTCTCTCCAGAAAGAAAAACACACAAACAAATTTTCTTTAGGTATGAGAAACCTTAGTAACTACCAATCAACCTCTGACAAGGAACATATCCGGAAATGCTTCCATTCCACTCCACACTGGTATGAAAACCGTATGATCCCATAGAACTCGCCTATCATTATTTGATTGTCCCCTTTGTTTACTCACTTGACACATATTTGCACATATACGCTTCTTATTTAATATATATTATATAATACCATTTATATTAATGTTATCAATATTACCTACATTATGTTAATATAATATGTATATGTATGTGTTTACACATACTTCTTGTAACATTCTTCAGTGATGTGCGTTTTGTATGTTATTTATTCCAATAAAACATTTTTAAAAAATAATAAAAAGATCAATAGAATAATGAGAAATGTGTCCTATAACACAGCTAGAAAACACAAAGATACTTCATAGCACATAACGCATACATACTCAGTAGAAATCCTACACATACACAGATGTGAAAAGATTGTAGACCAATATCTCTGAATCTGGCTTTATATACACAGTATTTACAATAACTAAAATCTTTATCGTTATTCCAGGGGTTGAGGTAAAGGAAAGACATTTTGGGTTTTCTGTATCTCAGGTTATATCAACAGTTCTGCAAACAAGGTACAGTTATCCGTATGAATGTATTTTACTACAAATATACAAAGAAAATATGTGCACTTCACTGGTTAAACACTTGTATTCCATAGCATAAACAGTTTGTGTTTGTTTGGATAATCTGTGCTGTAATCCTAATTGGGTCTAATCCTGCACAGAAAATTTCCTTCTGCAGTGATCCGGAGAGACCTTAGTGACAGTGATGTGCTCTGACACAGCTCTCTCCCAGATCTTGAAAGATCAAGGCGTTCACAATGCACTATCACTGCTACCATCAGAGCAGCTAATGTCCTTAATGGGCCAAATCTCTCTTCTATTAACAGCTGCTGGTGCTATTTATTTTAGGACGAGTGGTACTTTAGTTCTTGTAAAAAAGCAATTACGGGCTTCTTAAATGTTGTTTATATTTCATTTACTGTAAAGTTAAATAGTGCTGACTTGTGGGTTCCCCACACATTGTTTCATTTGCTTGTCTGTGTATCCCAAGGAAGTGGCCACTGCAGGCCATGTTTGTGTGGAAGAAAAGGGCAAGAGAATAGCATGACCCCAACTTTTCAATACCAAACTTAGAAAACAGCTAGTTACATGTATGGATGAATTTTGTCTGTGCTAACACAGTAATACACTTGCTCCAGTTAACTCTATCATTAATCGATCAACCAACCAACAATCATTAAATGCTAGTTTTCAACAAATTATTGACTATCACACTACAACCTGATTTAGAGTATGCTAAAATATTGCAACTTGAAAGTAAATGTATTTATTAAAATGTATTTATATAGCAGCAGCATATTCACATATATCCCTATAATTGCATCCTAACATATATATTTTTAATTACAAAGATTTTTCTATACAAGCATCCCAAAACATTATACTAGTTTGTGGCCTAAACAAAACATACTTTAAGCATATCTTGATGTGGTTGCATTAAACATATGCCAGTTATGAACATCAATTTATTGATGTGACTGCTGTTTTAAGTTAAATCAATAAAGACTTGCTCCTCTCCCCAATATTGTAATGAGAACTAGTACTTTACTCTAATAAACATAATGGGAGTACAAAAATCGTTGGGATTGCCTGCAAAATCGGCAACCAGCACCAATACTGTGTTGGTTACACTATAACGAGATAAACTTATAGCATACTACCCAACATTTGGAAGGTGGCATATGGGACTTTAAGTGGCCCCATGGTATGGGGAGTGACTGTGCATCATGTCCTCATTTTTTCATCACATTGGGGTATGGCCAGTGCTTTCCGAGCTGCTGGGCTGCATCCAGTACTTCTGCAGCACTGCTTTGCGGTAGGTGAGAGAGATCTCCCAGCCATCCCATCCATTCTTCCCATGTGATACTGTGGCAGTCCCACTTTTTGGGATGGTTGGTAGGTCTGTTCTAATGAGTAAGTATTACCCACCCATAAGGTGAACCTAACCTGATCTAGTCAGCCCAAGTCCCACAGGAAATGAGACATTAAAAAGGTGAAATAATGGAAATTTGCATTACGTTTAGGATTGTCCTTCTTTGTATTTTATATTCTATATTACACTCTTTTACTCTAAGTTTAGTTAGGTTTAGACACTGGGGGGGGGGGGGGTGTAGCCGTAGCTGACACCCCTGAAGAGTTAGCCCTAGCTGACACCGCACCAAGGGTTACGGTAGGGGAGGGGTAGAATACTTACTTACCCCTGTCCGGTGCCAGGATTCTTACTGTTGGGATGCCACTGTCGGCATTTCATACCTAACCTCTTTCCCACATGGGTGACTACTCAGGTGAAGCTGGTGACCCACTAACACACTGTAACTACTGTATGTATATATATATATATATATATATATATATAGTTGCATAGTTTCTGAAGGTCAAAAAAAGACAATTTGTCCCATGCAAGGGCATAGGATTTGATGGATGAAAAATGTTGTATTACAGGTAAGACACCAGCTTACCTGTAATACAAAATTTGTCATCTATCAAACCCTATGCCCTTGCGGTAAAAGTTACATAGGTAAAATGGAGAAAACATTTAAGGAGTGGATGGCGGCCCATCAATATTCTATTAGGCTGGCCATCACAAAAGGCGACAGTGAACAGCCTGTCGCTAGACATTTTTGTAAATCTGGACATTCGTTATCAACTTTACGGTATAGAATGATAGACCACATACCGCCTATGCCTAGAGGGGGCAATAGGTCCCTTAAATTATTACAGCATGAATCTGAATGAATATTCAGATTGGGCACCTTAAGCCCTATGTGTTTAAATGAACAGCTTGACTTATATAGCTTCATATGATACATTTAATTATGTATTGTTGTTTTTCATCATAGATCATTACCAAGGAGAATAGTGTAATGGCTTTAATAGACATGTTGAAACATTTAATTATTTATGATCAGTATCGGTTGTATTGTAATTGTATAGTTAAAAGATCACTGTGCATATTAGTGTCCAGCTTCATATGATTGGAATCTGAGTAGCCGATGTATATTGGATATATATGTTCTTTAACCTATTGTGTTTCTTGTTGCAGCAATCTTTTTGTATATGTTGCTATGTGATGTTACACCAGCCCGCCCTTGTGAGGCATGTGCTTGGATGATGTCACACGTGATGTATTGCCGAACACGTTGGAGGTCCCGCTCCTGGCAACGGGGATACATTAATAAAGGTGAGCTTTCTATGCATGTCTAATGGGGGTCATTCCGACCCGTTCGCACGGAGCGGTTCTTTGCTGCGGGTCGAATGTGTCGGGACTGCGGCTGCGCGGCGCCTGCGCATCATTACACTGTCGCCGGGCAGCAACGCCGCCAGCGCAGAAACTGATCGCAGTGGCGATCGCATGAAGATGGACAGGCGGGAGGCGCTTCGGGCGGATACTCAACGTTTTCAAGGCGTGGTGGGTCGAACTCAGGCGGATCCAGGCTTTTGGAGGGCGGATGTCTGACGTCAATCCTGGGACCTTCGTTGCTGGATCCGTTGCATAGGATAAGTAACTCTTACCCTGGTCTTGTTTGCAGGAAACTTTTTTAGCATAGCAGGCCTGAACAAGAGATCGCAGCCCTGCTATGCTAAAATACACTCCCCCATAGGCGGCGTCAGGTTGATCGCACGAGCAGCAAAAAGTTGCTACGTGCGATCAACACGGAATGAGGGCCAATGTCTTTTGAAAGTGCCGTGATGCAAAATAAATAGGCACTGAAACGTTATTATCATATATGCCTGCTTGAGTCTCGATATAATAGTCTGTGAGTGCCGCACCTGGATCCATTACTTTTCCATTGCCTACAAATCATGACTGACGCATGAAACCCACTGATTCCATGTAAACTGTGGAGTCAATGGGTTTTTATTGCGATGTTTAATTTTGCCATTTTTACACAGACTTTTCCTCGCGACTCATGGAGCCCTGCTAGCCTGCATCTAAAATTGCCACTGCTCACCTTCCCTGTGGAGCCCTCCCAGGCTACAGAGAGGATGAGGTGCTGGGAAACTGAAGTCGTGATGGTTATGATGTTCTGGCCATCGATGGTCGTGATGTTCCGACCATCAATATCTGTACCAATGATTGTGGGGTTTTATTTTTATATTTTTTTTATGTTTTTTTATAGAAGTGTATTGGATGTACAGTACTTTAATTAAATGTTCTTCACCTAATTTAATCATAAAGAAATTGACAATTTCTGAGCAATTTTGGAAAAAAATTAGTCAGTTTAATCCGGCATTTTAGTTTTCTCTGTATTTAGTTACACGAATAGTGCGGAGAAATCACTGATTTCTCCACCTTTTCATTTCTCCTGTCACATTCCTGCAGCGTCCATTGGATTTAATGAATAATAGTTATATAGATGAGAGACGTGAAGCTCATTTGTTTATGGCGTTATGTGTCTTTTTTTCCTGCACAAACATAGAAAAGTAGAGAGTAAGGAAGAGGCTCACTTTTCTCTGCTCCCCCTGGATGGCTTCCCTTTCTGATCAGCGCATGCACAGAGCATGCATACTTCTTCCACAAATGCTAAAGATGTTTAAAATCTCTGCCTGTTACCGCAAGGACTTTCATGGCATCAGGGCAGAACCTAGGAAACAAGTCACAATGCTTCAATCTTAAATGTAGACATAGCAATGCATAAATCAATCACATCAGGTTTGGTACTCTGCATGTGCAAATAGTGTACTTTGGGGGTCATTCCGAGTTGATCGCTAGCTGCATTTGTTTGCAGCGCAGCGATCAGGTTAAAAAATGGAAGTTCTGCGAATGCGTATGTGGCGCAATGCGCACCCGCGACGTACGGGCACAACGAACGATATACTTTTGCACATGGTCTAGCGATGCATTTCAGTCGTACTGCTTGCCGCAGAGTGATTGACATGAAGTGGGTGTTTCTGGGTGGCAACTGACCGTTTTAAGGGAGTGTGCGGAAAAAGGCAGGTGTGCCAGGAAAAACACAGGCATGGCTGGGCAAACGCTGGGTGGGTTTGTGATGTCAAATCCGGAACTGAATAGTCTGAAGTGATCGCAAGCGCTGAGTAGGTTTTGAGGTACTCTGAAACGACACAAAAAATTTTTGTAGCCGCTCTGCGATACAACCGTTCGCACTTCTGCTAAGCTAAAATACACTCCCAGTGGGCAGTGGCATAGCGTTTGCATGGCTGCTAAAAACTGCTAGCGAGCGATCAATTCGGAATGACCCCCAATATTATTACAGCAATCAATCATTTGTGCATAGGAATGAAACATATATAGGTTGGATAAAATAAAAGTTGAATAATGCATAATCGGTTAAATGACATACAGTATAATACTGTGCATATGAGACTGTTATTACTAGTGTAGGGGTGGTCTTCAGGTTGCCGACTGTCGGGATCCCGGCGCACAGTATACCAGCGCCGGAATCCCGACAGCCGACATAACAACAGATTTTCTCCCTCGTGGGGGTCCACGACCCCCCTGGAGGGAGAATAAATAGCGTGGCGCGCTTAGCGTGCCACCGTGCCCGCAGCTTGGCGAGCGCAGCGAGCCCGCAAGGGGCTCACTTGTGCTCGCCACGCTGTCGGTATGCTGGCTGTCGGGCTCCCGGAGCCGGTATGCTGGTCGCCGGGAGCCCGGCCGTCGGCATACCATACTACACCCCTAGTGTAGCAATCAGCAATACAAGTGTATAAATGGACCGTGTGCAGTTTAAATAGTCTCGGTTCAATGTTGTTTCTTATGTAGGCTATACATGGTATGTAGGTATAAACGGTATACATGCTGTTATGGTAGTGTACAAGGGTGCTCTGTTCTGGAGGGCCAGCGTCCGTACCCCTTAGGTTGCACTTACCTCCAGATGAGCAGTGGAATGGCCTTCCAAAGGGTTGCAGCCCGCAATGTTTCACTGCCCCATCCGATGCCTGTGATGACCGGTTACATCAGCCCGCCCTTGTGAGGCATGCAGGTTTATACACCAGGCTGGGTACAGAGGGGACCGCCGGTTGCCACGAGACTTTCAGAAACTGTTCTCATGGGATCACAAGGTTCCTGGTTGTTTCAGCAGCAGTGTCCTAGGCGCTCAACTCACTTCAGTGGTTAAGATGATTAATGGTGCAGTCCAGTGTGTGGGATTGTCGGTTGTAGTAAATGTGGTGTGTGCCACTGTACCAGCGCCCCCTCAAATCCTGTGCCTGAGGCGCATGCACCCCTAGCCCCCCCTAGTTGTGGCCCTGGTGGCACATAAATAAATACAATTATGGAGATAATAGCAAACCAAAAAAGCTGTGATTTTGTGCCAATTTTTGTATTGTTTTTTTTACATACAGGTGAAACTCAGAAAATTAGAATATCGTGCAAAAGTTCATTTATTTCAGTAATTCAACTTAAAAGGTGAAACTAATATATTATATAGACTCATTACATGCAAAGTGAGATATTTCAAGCCTTTATCTGTTATAATTTTGATGTTTGTGGTTTACAGTTTAAGATAACCCCAAATCCAAAATCTCTGAAAATTAGAATATTACATAAAATCAATAAAAAAAGGATTTTAAATACAGAAATGTTGGCCCTCTGAAAATTATAATCATGCATATGTACTCAGTACTTGGTTTGGGCCCCGTTTGCATGAATTACTGCCTCAATGTGGCGTGGCATGGATTCTTTCAGCCTGTGACACTGCTGAGGTGTTATGGAAGACCAGGATGCTTCAATAGCGGCCTTCAGCAATTCTGCATTGGTCGGTCTCATGTCTCTTATCTTTCTCACCCGTGATACCCATGTGGAAGTGAACCTGCTGCTTAGCCTTGACACCAAACTCGGGTATCTCATCTAAATTGGCCACATACCTAATTATAAAGTGATCTCGCGAACTGTAACCCTGTAGAGCATCGTGGCTCAGATAGATTGCATAGATGCGATTATTTTTTTATGGATCAAGTATCTCACTTGTCTACTGTGTAGCTACTTTTTGTATTATGTGTAATCTTATCCAGGCATTGCCTGTTCTACCCAATGTAACCTATGTAGTATGCCCAAGGTGGCTGTCTCGTCTGGTACCTTGGTTGGCAGAATAAATAATCCTTGGAATTTGTGACCCTAAAAATGACTGTCTTAAGTCAGTATTAGCTTTATGGTTTTCTGTATTTTCTGCAAATCTGATTCTTTGCTTTATATCACACTTGCCAACTCTACCAAAACTTGTGGGAGGCTCACGATTTTTGGGGTAGCCCCCTGCACCCCCGGAAGAGCAGGCAGTACTCCCGCATCCTGCCTGCACTCTAGTGATGCAGGCAGGACGAAGAGATACTCCGTGGTATTCGCGGGTCTGTATGGTGGGGGTGGGGCTAAAATGCCACGAATCGTAGCATTTTCCCGATGTGGGGGCTTGATGATGTCACAACCTGGCTCTGCCCCCGAAGTTCCCTGCAGCATCGCCTCTCCACTCCAAGAAATGAAGTAGATAAGTATGCTTTATATTCATAGTTGCTATCAGGGGTGTAGCGAAGGTGGTTCCTGTGGAACGCGAGCTCTGGGTGCCAACAAAGTTAGAGGGTGCACTGCTGTCAAACCCCCCCCCCCCCCCCTTTCCTTCCCGCAGGCCACTGTACTGGCAGCCGCAGAGCAGGAGACGCAGAGGGGTGCACACTGACTCAGAGAATAGGTAGGGAAAAGGGCAGGCCAGTGGCAACAACAGGAGACACTGACAGCTGGCACATGGCAGAGCTCTGCCCGCCTTTATATGTCTCAGTCTGCCTGTAGCAGGGTTACTTCTGTCCTGCAGCACCACTCTCTTCCCCCGCTGCTGCAGCGCCTCTCTATTTTCTGGAAGCTGCAGTACATGTCTCTACTTCAGATGCTGCAGCAGCTCTCTCTGCCCTAACTGCTGCAGCACCTCTTGCTGCCCCAGCTTCTGCAGATCCTCTTTCTGCTCTAGCTGCTGGATTATCAGGTCTGGGATGGCAGTTCTAGGGTATTTTGGTGCATTATTTACATCGAGAGTTTGAAGGAGGGGGGTTCAGATCTATGGGGGAGTCACATTTGAGATTTTTTTTCTTTGAGGTATTGGAGGTTTGTTAGGAAAGGTTAGCTGGGGCATATATAGTGGTTTTAATTAATTTAAATTAAACAAGTAAATCGTTAAATACAGCTACTTCCATAGCGGCTCTACCATGGTGTAACGTGTATAAGGGGCTCAACCATAGTGTTGCATGTATAAGGGGTACTACTGTGTGGTGTAATGTGAATAATGGACACTATTGTGCAGTATAATGTGAATTGCTACTATTATGTGGCCACACACCTTCCCAATGAAGCCATTATTTATTTATTATTACCATTTATATAGCGCGCACATATTCTGCAGCACTTTACAGCAAATATTTTTGCCATTCACATCAGTCCCTTCCCCTAGGCAGCTTACAATCTATGGGCCTAATTCAGACCTGTATGCTGCAGTGGCAGCATTCGCAGGCTGAAGGCCGGCGAAGTGTGCCCACGCGCAGAAGTCACACTGCGCGTGCGCACACAGAGAGATGTGACGGCATCTCACTTGTGCGATCGCCTCTGCCTGATTGACAGATAGAGGCGGTCGCGGGGCGGGAGCATGTCGGCATTGATGGGACGGTGTTGCAGCGGCGTTGGTGGGACATGGCCCGGACTGTTGCTGGGGCGGGTTGTGGTGGGTGGATGATGTCACACGCAGCCACTGCGCTCAAAAACATGGTGGGCAGCCGTCTGCATTTGCAGCCAAGCTGCGTAGACAGAGGGCTACTCGGCAGGTGCGAAAGCATCGCCACCGTGCTATGCTTTCGCATGTCTGCGGGGGGAACGGGCTGGATCTGGCATGCGAGGCAGACTTGCCCTGTACTGGGCGTCCCCCCGCATGTGAAAGATTGGGTCTGAATTAGGCCCCATATTCCTTACCACACACACGTGCGCACGCACACACACACACACACACACACACACACACACACACACACACACACACACACACACACACACACACACACCAGGGTTATTTTTGTTGGGAGCCATTTAACCTACTAGTATATATATTTTTTTATTTTTTATTTTGGGAGGAAACCGGAGTACCCGGAGGAAACCCACGCAACTACGGGTATAACATACAACCTCCACACAGTTACGGCCATGGTGGGTATCGACAGGGAAGTTTCTAGACAAATTTGCATGCGCCGAAAGTGAGGGGGAGTGACCTCACTAAAATGGATGTGGTCTCACTAAATGGGCATGTCCTCGCAGGAAAAGACTACCTTACACCCCAGATTTTGACACTGCACCAACAGACCTCAGCCACCACAGGGGAAAAAATTAGAATTTACTCACCGGTAATTCTATTTCTCGTAGTCCGTAGTGGATGCTGAGAACTCCGTAAGGACCATGGGGAATAGCGGCTCAACTAAAAGAAAGCTTTTAGACTACCTGGTGTGCACTGGCTCCTCCCACTATGACCCTCCTCCAAGCCTCAGTTAGGATACTGTGCCTGGAAGAGCTGACACAATAAGGAAGGATTTTGAATCCCGGGTAAGACTCATACCAGCCACACCAATCACACCATATAACTCGTGATACCATATCCAGTTAACAGTATGAAACATAACTGAGCCTCTCAACAGATGGCTCATAACAATAACCCTTTAGTGAACAATAACTATGTACAAGTATTGCAGACAATCCGCACTTGGGACGGGCGCCCAGCATCCACTACGGACTACGAGAAATAGAATTACCGGTGAGTAAATTCTTATTTTCTCTGACGTCCTAGTGGATGCTGGGAACTCCGTAAGGACCATGGGGATTATACCAAAGCTCCCAAACGGGCGGGAGAGTGCGGATGACTCTGCAGCACCGAATGAGAGAACTCAAGGTCCTCCTCAGCCAGGGTATCAAATTTGTAGAATTTTGCAAACGTGTTTGCCCCTGACCAAGTAGCAGCTCGGCAAAGTTGTAAAGCCGAGACCCCTCGGGCAGCCGCCCAAGATGAGCCCACCTTCCTTGTAGAGTGGGCTTTAACTGATTTAGGATGTGGCAGTCCCGCCGTTGAATGCGCCAGCTGAATTGTGCTACAAATCCAGCGAGCAATAGTCTGCTTAGAAGCAGGAGCACCCAGTTTGTTGGGTGCATACAGGATAAATAGCGAGTCAGTTTTCCTGACTCCAGCCGTCCTGGAAACATAAATTTTCAAGGCCCTGACTACGTCCAGTAACTTGGAATCCTCCAAGTCGCTAGTAGCCGTAGGCACTACAATGGGTTGGTTCAAATGAAAAGCAGATACCACCTTAGGGAGAAACTGGGGACGAGTCCTCAATTCTGCCCTATCCATATGGAAAATCAGATAAGGGCTTTTAAATGACAAAGCCGCCAATTCTGATACACGCCTGGCCGAAGGCAAGGCCAATAACATGACCACTTTCCACGTGAGATATTTTAGATCCACGGTCTTTAGTGGCTCAAACCAATGTGATTTTAGGAATTTCAACACCACGTTGAGATCCCAGGGTGCCACTGGAGGCACAAAAGGGGGCTGAATATGCAGCACTCCTTTTACAAATGTCTGAACTTCAGGTAGTGAAGCTAGTTCTTTTTGGAAGAAAATCGACAGAGCCGATATCTGTACCTTAATGGAGCCTAATTTTAGGCCCATAGTCACTCCTGCCTGTAGGAAGTGCAGAAATCGACCCAGCTGAAATTCCTCTGTTGGGGCCTTATTGGCCTCACACCAAGCAACATATTTCCGCCATATGCAGTGATAAAGTTTTACAGTTACATCTTTCCTGGCTTTAATCAGCGTAGGAATGACATCCTCCGGAATGCCCTTTTCCTTTAGGATCCGGCGTTCAACCGCCATGCCGTCAAACGCAGCCGCGGTAAGTCTTGGAACAGACAGGGCCCCTGCTGCAGCAGGTCCTGTCTGAGCGGCAGAGGCCATGGGTCCTCTGAGATCATCTCTTGAAGTTCCGGGTACCAAGCTCTTCTTGGCCAATCCGGAACCACGAGTATTGTCCTTACTCCTCGTTTTCTTATTATTCTCAGTACCTTTGGTATGAGAGGCAGAGGAGGGAACACATAAACTGACTGGTACACCCACGGTGTCACTAGAGCGTCCACCGCTATCGCCTGAGGGTCCCTTGACCTGGCGCAATATCTCTCTAGTTTTTTGTTTAGGCGGGACGCCATCATGTCCACCTGTGGCCGTTCCCAACGATTTACAATCAGTGTGAAGACTTCTGGATGAAGTCCCCACTCTCCCGGGTGGAGGTCGTGCCTGCTGAGGAAGTCTGCTTCCCAGTTGTCCACTCCCGGAATGAACACTGCTGACAGTGCTAGCACGTGATTTTCCGCCCATCGGAGAATCCTTGTGGCTTCTGCCATTGCCGTCCTGCTTCTTGTGACGCCCTGTCGGTTTACATGGGCGACCGCCGTGATGTTGTCTGACTGGATCAGTACCGGCTGGTGTAGAAGCAGGGGTTTTGCCTGACTTAGGGCATTGTAAATGGCCCTTAGTTCTAGAATATTTATGTGTAGGGAAGTCTCCTGACTCGACCATAGTCCTTGGAAGTTTCTTCCCTGTGTGACTGCCCCCCAGCCTCGAAGGCTGGCATCCGTGGTCACCAGGACCCAGTCCTGTATGCCGAATCTGCAGCCCTCTAGGAGATGAGCACTCTGCAGCCACCACAGCAGAGACACCCTGGTTCTTGGAGACAGGGTTATTAGCCGATGCATCTGAAGATGCGATCCGGACCATTGGTCCAACAGGTCCCACTGAAAGATTCTGGCATGGAACCTGCCGAAAGGAATTGCTTCGTAAGAAGCCACCATCTTTCCCAGGACTCGCGTGCAGTGATGCACCGACACCTGTTTTGGTTTCAGGAGGTCTCTGACTAGAGATGACAGCTCCTTGGCTTTCTCCTCCGGGAGAAACACTTTTTTCTGGACTGTGTCCAGAATCATTCCCAGGAACAGTAGACGTGTCGTCGGAACCAGCTGTGACTTTGGAATATTCAGAATCCAACCGTGCTGGTGTAGCACCTCCTGAGATAGTGCTACTCCTACCAACAACTGCTCCCTGGATCTCGCCTTTATTAGGAGATCGTCCAAGTACGGGATAATTAAAACTCCCTTTTTTCGAAGGAGTATCATCATTTCCGCCATTACCTTGGTAAACACCCTCGGTGCCGTGGACAGTCCAAACGGCAGCGTCTGGAATTGGTAATGGCAATTTTGTACCGCAAATCTGAGGTACTCCTGGTGAGGATGATAAATGGGGACATGCAGGTAAGCATCCTTGATGTCCAGGGATACCATGTAATCCCCCTCGTCCAGGCTTGCAATAACCGCCCTGAGCGATTCCATCTTGAACTTGAATTTTTTTATGTATGTGTTCAAGGATTTCAAATTTAAAATGGGTCTCACCGAACCGTCCGGTTTCGGTACCACAAACAGTGTGGAATAGTAACCCCGTCCTTGTTGAAGTAGGGGCACCTTGACTATCACCTGCTGGGAATACAGCTTGTGAATTGCCTCTAGCACAGCCTCCCTGCCTGAGGGAGTTGTTGGCAAGGCAGATTTGAGGAAACGGCGGGGGGGAGACGCCTCGAATTCCAGCTTGTACCCCTGAGATACTACTTGCAAGATCCAGGGATCCACCTGTGAGCGAGCCCACTGATCGCTGAAAATTTTGAGGCGGCCCCCCACCGTACCTGGATCCGCCTGTGGAGCCCCACCGTCATGCGGTGGACTTGGAAGAAGCGGGGGAGGACTTTTGCTCCTGGGAACCTGCTGTTTGTTGCAGCCTTTTTCCCCTACCTCTGCCTCTGGACAGAAAGGACCCGCCTTTTCCTCGCCTGTTTTTCTGGGTCCGAAAGGACTGTACCTGATAAAACGGCGCTTTTTTAGGCTGTGAGGGAACATGGGGTAAAAATGCTGACTTCCCAGCTGTCGCTGTGGAAACTAGGTCCGAGAGACCATCCCCGAATAACTCCTCACCCTTATAAGGCAAAACCTCCATGTGCCTTTTGGAATCTGCATCCCCTGTCCACTGCCGAGTCCATAAGCCTCTCCTAGCAGAAATGGACAATGCACTTATTTTAGATGCCAGCCGGCAGATCTCCCTCTGTGCATCTCTCATGTATAAGACTGAGTCTTTTATATGCTCTATGGTTAGCAGAATAGTGTCCCTGTCTAGGGTGTCAATATTTTCTGACAGGGAATCTGACCATGCAGCGGCAGCACTGCACATCCATGCTGACGCAATAGCTGGTCTAAGTATAATGCCTGAGTGTGTATATACAGACTTCAGGATCGCCTCCTGCTTTCTATCCGCAGGCTCCTTCAGGGCGGCCGTATCCGGAGACGGAAGTGCCACCTTTTTAGACAAACGTGTGAGCGCTTTATCCACCCTAGGAGGTGTTTCCCAACGTGCCCTATCCTCTGGCGGGAAAGGGAACGCCATTAGTAATTTTTTAGAGATTACCAATCTTTTATCGGGGAAAGCCCACGCTTCTTCACACACTTCATTTAATTCTTCAGATGGGGGAAAAACTACGGGTAGTTTTTTCTCCCCAAACATAATACCCTTTTTAGTGGTACCTGGGTTTATATCCGAAATGTGTAACACCTCTTTCATTGCCTCAATCATACACCGAATGGCCCTAGTGGACATTAGATTAGACTCATCGTCGTCGACACTGGTATCAGTATCCGTGTCGACATCTGCGTCTGCCATCTGAGGTAGCGGGCGTTTTAGAGCCCCTGATGGCCTTTGAGACACCTGGGCAGGCACGAGCTGAGAAGCCGGCTGTCCCGCATTTGGCATGTCGTCAAATTTTTTGTGTAAGGAGTCGACACTTGCACGTAATTCCTTCCATAAAACCATACACTCAGGTGTCTGCCCCGCAGGGGGTGACATCACTTCTATAGGCATCTGCTCCGCCTCCACATAATTTTCCTCATCAAACATGTCGACACAGCCGTACCGACACACTGCACACACACCGGGAATGCTCTAACAGAGGACAGGACCCCACAGAAGCCCTTTGGGGAGACAGAGAGAGAGTATGCCAGCACACACCAGAGCGCTATATAATGCAGGGACTAACTGAATTATGTCCCCTATAGCTGCTATAATATTTACTGCGCCTAAATTTAGTGCCCCCCCTCTCTTTTTTACCCTTTTCTGTAGTGTAGACTGCAGGGGAGAGCCAGGGAGCTTCCTTCCAGCGGAGCTGTGAGGGAGATTCTTTCTAAGAGCTCAGGAGAGCCCCTAGTGTGCATCCAGCTCGGCCGGGCACAAAAATCTAACTGAGGCTTGGAGGAGGGTCATAGTGGGAGGAGCCAGTGCACACCAGGTAGTCTAAAAGCTTTCTTTTAGTTGTGGCCAGACTCCTGCGGAGCCGCTATTCCCCATGGTCCTTACGGAGTTCCCAGCATCCACTAGGACGTCAGAGAAAACAAATTCCACCATATTAAGCCCCTTACCATATTATGCCACACACTGCAATGCCCGTGATACATTATGCCCTACAGTAAAGCTTCCAATTACTTTTAAATTACCTGCTGGTTGCAAGGGTTTCATTCGCTGGGTGTCATGCTTGTTGCCAGGGGTTTCATGCGCTGGGATCCATGCTCGTTGCCAGGGGTTTCATGCTCTAGGACAGGTGTCATGCTCATTGCCAGGGGTGTGTAATGCTAGTTGCCAGGAGTGTGTAATGCTATTTGCCAGGGTTAATGCTAGTTGCCAGGGGTGTGTAATGCTAGTTGCCAGGGGTGTGTAATGCTAGTTGCCAGGGTTAATGCTAGTTGCCAGGGATGTGTAATGCTAGTTGCCAGGTGTTATGCTCATTGCCAGGAGTGTGTATTGCTAGTTGCCAGGGGTGTGTGTAATGCTAGTTGCCAGGGGTAATGCTAGTTGCCAGAAGTATGTAATTCTAGTTGCCAGGGGTAATACTCGTTGCCAGAGGTGTGTAATGCTAGTTGCCAGGGGTGTGTAATGCTAGTTGCCAGGGTTAATGCTAGTTGCCAGGGGTGTGTAATGCTAGTTGCCAGTGGTGTGTTATGCTAGTTGCCAGGTGTTATGCTCATTGCCAGGAGTGTGTATTGCTAGTTGCCAGGGGTGTGTGTAATGCTAGTTGCCAGGGGTAATGCTAGTTGCCAGAAGTATGTAATTCTAGTTGCCAGGGGTAATACTCGTTGCCAGAGGTGTGTAATGCTAGTTGGCAGGGGTAATGCCAGCGCGCCAGCGCCCGCCCACTAGCTGGCTAGCTAGCTCCAGTCCAGCCAGCTCCTCGGCCTGCTTGCATCCTCCGCTCCCCCTCCTCCTTGTCATACTGTAGCACTCCACTCCGGGGGCGGAGTTTTGCAAAATTATGCGTTGTGTCGTGACGTCACAACGCAAACACATCATTACGCATATCTCCGCCCCTGGAGTGGAGTACTATGTCAGGGAGCAGGGGGAGCAGAGTCCGGTCAGGAGAAAAGTGCTGCGGCGGGCGCTCTCCATGCATTCACACGGCTCACCCGCTGCTAGATACGGCACTGGGTCTCGAACCCATTACCTCAGTACTGAGGCAGTAATGCTAACCATTACACCAACCGTACTGTCATGCCCCTAAATTCAGGTTAAAAGCCTTCTGCACGCACTGACCCTATTTTAAAAAAGGGGGGCACCCAAAGGAAACTTTCACCTGGTCGCCAAATTAGGATTTTTAAATATTGTTTGTTTCAAATGTAACGTGTTGGCTAGGTCCCCAATTCAGTACAGGAGAGGAGGGCGCAAACACATACCCTTGCTCCGGGCACCATGGCGCCTAGCTTCTAGTCTGGTTGCTATATTTTCTGTTGGTGTGTTATGAAATGTTGACGTTCAGAATATCGATAGTAAGAATGTTCTGAATGTTGTGCATGAAATATTCAAGAATATTTATTTCAAGGGTGAAAATCTCATGTATTCACTGGATTATACAGACGTCACTCCTGAGATTTACATGACATCAAACTATAGCACATGCAATCGTTGTTCTTCTCTAGAATGATGTAGGATGATAATTGTATATAAGAAATGGCTATTATGATTAATTTTCCAACCCGCATGACAACTATATAACCATATAAATAAAGGATAATAATAATAATAATAATAATAATAATAACTACTTTACACTTAAAAGCTTTTTGTAAAAATCTGATTTATAATTTTCATACCTTTTGTAAACATGGCAAAATAGTATTTCATGTCTTTGCTAATGGACTGAAAAGTGTTCAGGTTTAGCTGTCATATTTATATGTAGATTTTTTTTCAAATGAGCAACAAGGCAACAAGTGCACTGCTATTCTTTGTACAGACATTAGGTTCCAAAAGCTCTGTACGTATAGATAACTATTCAGTTGTTCCAAACGGGTTGGTGCTGGGTGACCGGCAGTGGGGATCCTGACAGTCAGCATACCGACCCCAGGATCCCAGCTGCAGAATGCTGGTGAAGGGGGGGGGGGGGGGGAAGCAGCGCAACAAAGCCCCTTTCGGGCTCTCTGTGCTCACGCGGCAGGCTTGGTTGCTCGCTACGCTCGCCACAGGTTCTATTTCCACTCTATGGGTGTCGTGGACACCTGTGAGTGTGAAAAGTCCCTGCTGGTCGTCATGCCAACTGTAGGGCTTTTGATCGCTCGGGATTCTGGCGTTGGCATGGTGACCGCCAGGATAACCGGAACCCGTTCCACACACAGAAAGTCTAGAACTAGGCACAGGACAGAGGAAGTCATGCACTGGGACCAGAAGAGAGGAAATACAACACTGGGCACAATTCTAGCTTGCAATGACACGAAGTCTTGCAGTGGCACTGAGCAGAAGAAATTTAGCACTTGGCACAGAACTCTAGCTGTGGAATTCTAGCTCTGTGCACACTACAGAGGAAGTCCTGCATTATTCATAGAGAACAGTGGAAATCCAGCAGTGGACACAGAACAGAGGATTGGGCCTAGAGAACTTTGGAAATCTAGCACTGCACACAGGGCCTAATTCAGAACTGAGAGCAAAAGCAAATCTTTCCCTAATGGGCAAAACCATGTGCACTGCAGGTGGGGCAGATATAGCATGTGCAGAGAGAGACTGGCTGCTTTATTTTTACACTGTAATTTAGATTTCAGTTTGAACACACCACATCCAAATCTAACTCTCTCTGCACATGTTATATTTGCAAGAAAAAAAGCAATTGGTTTCCCCAGCACCCTGAATGATAACAGTAACCTTTTTTCTTGCTCAGAAATACCCCTTCCTTTCGAGCACCTGAATGATATCACTAAGCTAATTGAGCATTTACCAATCTATATGCATGTTATATTTGCCCCAGCTGCACTGCAACATGGTTTTGCACATTAGAGAAAAAGTTTGCTGTTGCAATCAGGTCTGAATTAGGCCCACAGAACAGAGGAATTCTAGCTCTGGACACAGAACAGAGGAATTCTAGCTCTGGACACAAAACAGAGGAAGTCCCGCACTAGGCATATAACAGAAAGGTTTTAGCATGGGGCATAGAACAAGGAAATCTAGCACTGGGAACAGAACACAGGAAATCTGTTGGCAGATTGCTGAACAATTCTTATAAAAATGATGTGATAATGCCACAGAACACAAGGGGCTGGATGTAATGCTGTCCGAGTTGGCCAGAGGTGCGGATTCCTTGTTGTTTTTTAAAGCGTTAATCATTTACAAAGCAAAGCCATGCCACGTAAATGATTGCTTCTTTAAAAAAAAAATTTGTACAAGGAACCCACTCCACCGGCCAGCTCAGATGGCATTACATCTAGCCCAATATCACTGTTGGGTTGCTGTGCAGAAACTGCTCACCACACCTGGCAATACAAATTTAGCTGTGCTGCAGAAAGTACAGGCAATCAACCATCAATAAGTGAAGGACGGTAAAATGGTCAGGAGAGCCTCCCTTAACCATGTTCTTGATAAAAGGGCTTGTGCATGTGTGGAGCCAAAGCAAAGAACTCAGTGGTACATTCAACTAGCTGTGATTTTTGTGGTAAAAATTACTGCAGACATTGTGACCAGTTTTTCATTACTGCAGGTATGCGCTCTACCAATTACTGTGGTATTCAATTGAAAAACAATATCTCCATCTGTACCAGACATGATCAGGACACCGGCAGCCGCATACTGGAAATTATTCTGCATGCTTCAAAGTGAGTGACTAGCTGTGCTGGGACTTGTGGAAGGCAATTAGGGAAGAGTGTGGGTGGAAAGGCTGCAGCTGGATGCCATAGCCACAGCTGTACGGTCCATAGTCATAGTTTAGTTCAGGGCTGGGGAATCTTCGGCTCTCCAGCTGTTGCTGAACTACACATCCCAGCATGCTCTGCAACAGATTTAGCATGGCCACATAGCAAAACAAATAGCAAGGCATGCTGGTATGTATAGTTTAACAACAGCTGGTGGGCCGAAGGTTCCCCACCCCTGGTTTAGTTTAAAGCTAAAAACGAGTTTTATGGTAAGAACTTACCTTTGTTAAAACTCTTTCTGCGAGGTACACTGGGCTCCACAAGGATTGGACAATGATGTGTAGAATAGGATCTTGATCCGAGGCACCAACAGGCTCAAAGCTTGACTGTTCCCAGAATGCACAGCATCACCTCCGTTATCACCCCGCCTCCCAGCACAGGAGCTCAGTTTTTAGTTAACCAGCCCAATGCAGTAGCAGGAAAAGAGACGACAACGGTTAGTAGCCACATACACCACACCCTTACGACAGGAGAAGTGTCAGCGGCTAATGCCATACCAACCCAAAGAAGCTAAGTGCGTCAGGGTGGGCGCCTTGTGGAGCCCAGTGTAACTCGCAGAAAGAATTTTAACAAAGGTAAGTTCTTACCATAAACTCATTTTCTGCTGCGGGGTACACTGGGCTCCACAAGGATTGGACAATGGGGATGTCCTAAAGCAGCTCCTTATGGGAGGGGACGCACTGTAGCGGGCACAAGAACCCGGCGTCCAAAGGAAGCATCCTGGGAAGCGGCAGTATCGAAGGCATAGAACTTTATGAACGTGTTCACAGAGGACCACGTAGCAGCCTTGCACAATTGATCAAGGGTCGCACCACGTTGGGCCACCCAAGAAGGTCCAAGAGACCGAGTAGAATGGGCCGTAATGTGAGCAGGAGCAGACAGACCAGTCCTCACATAAGCATGTGCAATCACCATTCTAATCCATCTGGCCAGGGTCTGCTTGTGAGCAGGCCAGCCACGTTTGTGAAATCCAAACAAAACAAAGAGAGAATCAGATTTTCGAATAGAAGCAGTTCTCTTCACATAGATACGGAGAGCCCGTACCACATCCAAAGGCCGCTCTTTGGGAGACAAATCTGGAGAGATAAAGGCCGGAACCACAATCTTCTGATTAAGGTGGAACGAAGAAACCACCTTAGGTAAATATCCGGGACGAGTCCTAAGAACTGCCCAGTCACAGTGAAAAAACAGATATGGGGAACTACAAGACAGGGCACCCAGATCCGACACTCTTCTAGCAGAAGCAATAGCCAGCAAGAACACCACCTTAAGGGAAAGCCACTTAAGGTCAGATGAACCAAGGGGTTCAAATGGAGGCTCCTGCAACGCCTCCAAAACCACCGACAAGTCCCAAGGAACCACAGGCGGGTCATAGGGAGGTTGGATACGCAACACAGCCTGAGTGAAAGTATGAACATCAGGTAAAGTCGCAATTTTTCTCTGAAACCACACCGACAAGGCAGAAATATGAACCTTGAGGGAGGCCAGACCCAGGCCCAAATCTAGGCCTTGCTGCAGAAAAGCCAAAAGTTTGGCTGTACTAAACTTGGAAGCGTCATAATTGTTAGATGCGCACCAAACAAAGTAGGAATGCCAGACCCTATGATAAATCCGAGCAGAAGCCGGTTTCCAGGCCCGCAACATAGTTTTAATGACCTCTTCAGAAAAACCCTTAGCCCTCAAGACGGAAGCTTCAAGAGCCACGCCATCAAAGATAGCCGGGCTAGGTCCTGGTAGACACAGGGGCCCTGAACGAGGAGTTCTGGGCGTTGTGGAAGTAGAAGTGAACGGTCCAGCGATAGGCCTTGCAGGTCTGAGAACCAGTGCCGTCTGGGCCACGCCGGAGCTATGAGAAGCAGATTTCCTCTTTCTTGCTTGAACTTCCAAATTACCCTGGGCAGAAGTGACACCGGAGGGAACACGTACGGCAGCCAAAACCTCCACGGCACCGCCAGCGCATCCACGAATGCTGCTTGAGGATCCCTTGTCCTTGCTCCGAAGACCGGAACCTTGTGATTGTGTCGAGACGCCATCAGATCTACATCTGGAAGACCCCACTTTTCCACTAGGAGTTGAAACACTTCTGGATGGAGGCCCCACTCGCCGGCATGTACGTCCTGACGACTGAGAAAGTCGGCTTCCCAATTCAGGACTCCCGGAATGAATATTGCCGATATGGCCGGTAGATGGCGTTCCGCCCAACGTAGAATCCGTGAGACTTCCTTCATTGCCAAACGGCTTCGAGTGCCGCCTTGATGATTTATGTAAGCCACTGTGGTGGCGTTGTCCGACTGTACTTGAACAGGACGATTCTGAATTAAATGCTGGGCCAGGTTCAACACATTGAAGAGCGCCCGCAATTCCAGAATGTTGATCGAGAGGAGAGATTCCTCCTTGGTCCACCGACCCTGAAGGGAGTGCTGCTCCAGCACCGCGCCCCAACCTCTTAGACTGGCATCTGTCGTCAACAGAACCCAGCTGGATATCCAGAAGGGACGACCCTTGCACAATTGTTGGTCCCGGAGCCACCAAAGCAGCGACAGACGGACCTCCAGAGTTAATAAGATCACTTGAGATCTGATCCGGTGAGGCAGGCCGTCCCACTTGGCTAGAATCAGCCTCTGGAGGGGGCGAGAGTGAAATTGAGCATACTCCACCATGTCGAATGCTGATACCATGAGGCCCAGCACCTGCATTGCCGAATGTATCAACACTTGCGGACGAGAAAGGAAGCAACGAATCCTGTCCTGAAGCTTCAGGACTTTCTCCTGAGACAAGAACAACCTCTGGTTGTGAATGTCCAACAGCGCTCCCAGGTGCACCATGCTCTGAGCAGGGACCAGGGAGGATTTCTTCCAGTTGATGAGCCACCCGTGGGCTTGCAGAAACCGGACAGTCATATCCAGATGACGTAGGAGAAGATCTGGGGAATTTGCCAGGATTAACAAGTCGTCCAGATACGGCAGTATCCTGACCCCTTGACGGCGGAGTACTACCGTCATCACCGCCATAACTTTGGTGAAGAGTGGCGGAGCCGTTATTAAACCAAAAGTTAATGCCCGAAACTGGTAATGGATGTTGCCAATAGCAAACCTCAGGTATTGTTGATCCTGTATGTCCAGGGAGACCATGTAGTCCCCAGGTTCCAGGGCCAGAACTATACAGCGAAGAGTTTCCATACGGAACTTGGAAATCTTCACAAACCTGTTCAATGCCTTGAGATTGAGAATGGGCTGGGAGGACCCATTTGGTTTCGGGACTAGAAACAGCGGAGAATAGTACCCTCTGAGCAAGAGGCACTTGTACTACGACTCCTGTATCCAGGAGGGTCTGTACCACCGAGTGTAGAGTTTTTGCCTTTGTCTGGTCCAAAGGGATGTCTGTCTGGCAAAATCGATGAGGGGGTCGGTTTTTGAAGGCTATGGTGTAACCTCGAGTGACGACTTCCCGTACCCAGGCATCTGAAGTGGTCTTCAACCATTCCTGGGTTTACCCTAGAAGCCGGTCCCCCACCCTGGGATCCCCCAGGGGGAGGCCTGCCCCGTCATGTGGCAGGCTTATCGGTCTTGGCAGCTGGCTGACGGGTAGCCCAGGCTCTTTTGGGCTTCGGCTTGCCAGGTTTGGAAGTGCGAGCCTGCTTATGGTACGCCTGACCTTTTGCTTTACCTGAAGGACGAAAGGACGTACCTTTAGCCTTCGACACAGAAGGAGCGGTACTTGGCAGACAGGCAGTTTTGGCAGTAGCCAAGTCAGCCACTATCTTATTTAAGTCCTCCCCAAACAGAATATCTCCCTTGAAAGGGAGTACCTCCAGGGTTTTTCTAGAGTCCAGATCCACAGACCAGGATCTCGGCCACAATATCCGGCGAGCCAGGACTGACGTAGTAGAGGCCTTGGCTGTTAGGATACCGGCATCAGAAGCCGCCCCTTTAATATATCGAGAAGCTGTGACAATATACGACAAGCATTGTCTAGCATGGTCAGAGGAGATTTCAGCTTCTAAGTCCAAGGCCCATGCTTCAATAGCCTCTGCAGCCCATGTAGCTGCAATAGTGGGCCTTTGTGCAGCACCCGTGAGGGTGTAAATCGCTTTCAGACAACCCTCCACACGTTTATCCGTAGGTTCTTTTAGAGACGTGACGGTAGTGACAGGTAGAGCTGAGGAAACCACCATCCTAGCCACATGTGAGTCCACTGGAGGAGTCGTTTCCCAATTCTTAGACAGCTCTGGCGCGAGGAGATAGCGAGTCAGCATCTTCTTTTGAGGCACAAACTTCGTACCCGGGTTTTCCCAGGGTTCCTGACGTATATCCACTAGGTGATCAGAGTGAGGTAAAACTTGTTTAACCACCTTCTGACGCTTGAACCTATCTGGTTTCTTAGGAGGGACGGATGGCTCGGGATCATCCGTAATCTGCAGAATTAATTTAATATCCTCCAAAAGATCAGGAACATCCACATGTGAACTACCCTCCCCATCAGCCGTATCTGAGTCAGAACCTGTGGGGTCAGTATATGTGCCGTCTTCATCAGACGAGGTGTCAGTGACGGCAGTGGATTGAGAGGAGACAAGCGCTCGCTTAGAGGACCTCTTGGACTTAGGCAAGCGTTGGTCAGACTTTTTAGTAGTCAAGGACTGGTTCAACTTCTTTAATTGAGCAGATAAATCGTCCACCCACGGCGGGTTAGCTGCAGGGACCACATACAGTTGTACCGGCATTGAGGGTCCCATAGGGGGTGTTAGTTTATGAACTAGCGTATGTAGAAGCGTGGAAAAAGCGGCCCACGGTGGGTCAGTATGTGCCTCCGCTGCCACAGTCCCACTGGGGAGCAAGGAGCCCCCAGAACCAGAGCCCACAGCTGCTATATTCTCCTCATATTTGTCTGTGGCTTCAGCAACACCAGCCATGTGTTCCGCCTCAGAACCGTTACCCTCAGAAGCAGACATGATATAACTTGCAGCATGAGGTAACACAGTACAATTATCAGCAGCACTATACCTCTAAACCCAAACCCCTGCGCAGTGTAGTCAGCACTAGCAGAGATAAAGGAGAGGTATGGTGACTAAATATAGAGAAAAATACGTAATACAGTATATCTTTGTGAAAATCCTATATTAGATAACACCTGACGCACCAAGCCGACTCAGGTTATGGAATATAGGGATAGCAAGATGAGTGAAAGACACGAAATGGACACCACTCAGCTATCCATGCACACACAAATAGTCACAGTTTGTACAGTGCAGAGGTTATTACTGACAATAACACTGCACTGGACTAGCTTTCACAGCTATATAACAATAGATATAACAGTACACAGTAAGAACTGGATGTATATCACAGGGTAATTGTACTATATAACCCTGACTAAATGCACTCTTTCTTAACTATCACTGTCTAAAAAGGCAGGTAGAATACTTAAGTGCCATGTAAAGGCACAGCGCTGACAACCAGGCGGCTTTACATAGGAGGATTTGCCAAAGCAGTCCCAGGAACAGTGAGCTGAGGAATAATGGCGCCGCAGACACTGACTGGGAGTGAGGAAAAGACAGATATGCAGCTCCAGGGCGGGAACACTTGCTAGAAATGGCGCCCTGGGGCTGGGGGAGGGGCTTCAGGTCTAAGCCTTATCCCCTCTGCTGGCAAAACCACCGGGTACTGTGGGCGATATAAGAATTGCTTTAGAGAGAAAACCTGACCTGCGCCCATGCCCTGGTGATCTAGTGGGATCGCCTGTACTGCCACAGTGTCCACCGCCAGTGCGCGTGGCCCGCCTCCCACTGACCGCGCCGGATCGCGATAAAGACCGGGTCCCTCAAGCACACTTACCACCTCCCGAAGCACGGCCACGCGATCCTGGAGAGCCCCAGCCGTGTGTCTAACGTGAAGAAAACCGGAGCCCCCGCTGTAGGTATCCGGCAACAAGGGCTTGGGAGTGTACAGCGCCGCTGGGGAGAGCTGGAGCTGCAGCCGTGAACCACTGACATGTAACACTGCTGATGCCTTTGAAGTCTTCACTTTTTACCTCATAAAAAGCTTTTCTTAGGGCTGCTTGGAGCAGCCCCTCTGTTAAGTGCCTGCTTACTGCAGCACCAACTTACAAAAACTGAGCTGCTGTGCTGAGAGGCGGGGTGATATAGGCAGTGGCGCACCCAGGGGGGGTTCCGAGTACCCTGAAACCCCCCTCCACTAAAAAAAAATATTTTTTTTTAATTTTTTTTTAGCTGCATGAGTATTATTAATGGCTGTCTAGCGTCCTCTGCAGCCTGCTGTCTTCCTGGTGGCACTTGTAAGTGCAGTAAAAGTTTACTTTATTTTAATTATAGTACATATATTTAGTATATCCATGTGCATACATATATACACATGTATATACATGCATACATACATACATACATATAAACACACACACATATGATATATACATGTGTATATATACGTGTACTGTATGTGTGTGTATGTATATATATATATATATATATATATATATATGGAGGAATTGGTGAAAATAAGCGCCCAAGAGTGTTAATTATAAAACAAGGTGAGTATAATGAAGGTATCGATGGTGGGTATATTAAAACCAGTTATAAAACTTATCTGAAAAATCAGAGAAGCTGAATTCAGGCGATGCTCCTTTGCTGCTTAATACATGTTAAAAAAGAAGAAGAACGGACATAGTGTGTACTGTTTTTTTGTACAATATCAAGATATATCACTGGCTATGTAACGTTTAGGCTTAATTAGGGAAATTGCATATTCCCAAGTATGCAATCAATATATAGCCTAGGCAGTGTATATATAAAAAGATAAAGTATTTAATACACAAAAATGACATAAAAGTACATAAAAATACATAAAAACATGAAATGGCTGTATATCATGCGTACAGGATAAAAGATTATATCGAGCTTATCTGTCCATAAATAACTGGAATGCATGCGTACAGAATTCAAGATGATAAATGGCTTATCTGTCCATTAGAGGAAATGTCAGCAGGTAGTCCCAACGCGTTTCGTCCGTCATCAACAGGATAAGTTTTATAACTGGTTTTAATATACCCACCATCGATACCTTCATTATACTCACCTTGTTTTATAATTAACACTCTTGGGCGCTTATTTTCACCAATTCCTCCAAATCCATATGTGTGCATGCCAAGCACATTTTTCTGTATTATAAGCTGCCACTCATTTAATAGTTTGAGAAGTGTTTTTATTCTGTATTTTATATTGATAATTTATGTATACAAAAGGTTTTTTTAATTTTAAGTTATAAAAAGCACATAGCCGCACCTAAGCGCCGTAGACTTTACTTCTATATATATATATATATATGTATGTATGTTTAATATGCTATGTATATGTGTTTATGTATGCATGTGTGTATATATATATATATATATATATATATATATTATATATATACACACGGTATAAATATGTGTAGATATGTATTATATATATATATATATATATATATATATATATATAGATAGATAGATAGATAGATAGATACCCTTGTAGTAGCCGGCATTCGGAAGGCCTCCGTGTGCTTTCTAACTCAGGTGCCATCCTATGAGGTTTCCACCTCCATCACTATCCCATGTAAAGAAGGCGGCACTCAGATACTTGAAGGTGCAAAAGAATATTTAGTAAACAAGCTGCAGAGTTATATCAACGTTTCGGGGCGCGCAGCCCCTTCATCATCCTGATGAAGGGGCTGCGCGCCCCGAAACGTTGATGTAACTCTGCAGCTTGTTTACTAAATATTCTTTTGCACCTTCAAGTCTCTGAGTGCCGCCTTCTTTACATGGGATATATATATATATATACACACACAGACACACTAGTTTTACGGACCCAGCATATACTGGGCCACCTCAGTCCCCACCCCCGTGATTGGCTCCACCCAGTTCTGGCAACCCCCCCCATGCAAATCCTGGGTTTGCCACTGATAGGAGGCGGCGCTGTGCATTCTGGGAACAGTCAAAGCTTTGAGCCTGTTGGTGCCTCGGATCAAGATCCTATTCTACACCCCATTGTCCAATCCTTGTGGAGCCCATTGTACCCCGCAGCAGAAATAGGGTTTATTTCCCATTTTTCTCACAACTCATAAGGCAGATACAAAAAGCTGTGTTAATCTATATTGAAATTAATGTGACTAAATTTCACCCCAGCAATTGTATAGAAAAAACTTGCAGGAAAAACACTTGCACTCAGTTGTATATGCCCCTATAAACCTAAGTATTTGATAATGGCGTGGGACACATTTAGATGTCATGGTACATGTGGAGGTAATTTTCCAATGCTAATCACTATTTAATGGTGCTGAGGAATCAGTTTCACCCCATGTTACACTATTTATTTTCTGATGGGAGGAATGTCTTCTAGAATGACAATAATGTCTCCGTTACCCACAGAGCTTGTGTGTTTAGCCAGTGGTTTAATGAGCATGACACTGATTTTATGCATATATCATGGCCTTCTCAGTCACCAGGGGGGTCATTCCGAGTTGTTCGCTCGCAAGCGGATTTTAGCAGATTTGCTCATGCTAAGCCGCCGCCTACTGGGAGTGAATCTTAGCATCTTAAAATTGCGAACGATGTATTCGCAATATTGCGATTACACACCTCGTAGCAGTTTCTGAGTAGCTCCAGACTTACTCGGCTTCTGCGATCAGTTCAGTGCTTGTCGTTCCTGGTTTGACGTCACAAACACACCCAGCGTTCGCCCAGACACTCCCCCGTTTCTCCGGCCACTCCTGCGTTTTTTCCGGAAACGGTAGCGTTTTTTTCCCACACGCCCATAAAACGGCCTGTTTCCGCCCAGTAACACCCATTTCCTGTCAATCACATTACGATCGCCAGAACGAAGAAAAAGCCGTGAGTAAAATTCCTAAGTGCATAGCAAATTTACTTGGCGCAGTCGCAGTGCGGACATTGCGCATGCGCATTAAGCGGAAAATCGTTGCGATGCGAAGATTTTTACCGAGCGAACAACTCGGAATGACCCCCCAAATCTGAACCCAATCAAGCATTTATGGGATATCCTTGGACAGCCTGAGGCATCATTTACTACAACCGGGGGTATATTTACTAACTGTCGATTTTGTTTGTTTTTGTTCGATGTTAGATCGATTTTTAAAACGATTTTAATAGATGTTGGGCTTCCAGGGTTAAAACACACATTTACTAACATTTAAAAATTAATAGAAAAGATATCATCTGCTGTGTTTTAACCCTGGAAGCCCAAATCGATTAAATCAATCTAACATCGAATAAAAAACAAATAAAACCGACCTTTAGTAAATATACTGCCTGGTGTCAGTTGAATGTACTTTTTGAGGAAGAATGGTGCAGCATCCCTACTACATAATAACAGGAACGTTTACATTCATTGCTGTTGCACATTCACTACACAGAGGGGGTCATTCAGACCCGATCGCTGCTGTTCATTTTCGCACAGCAGCGATCGTGTCTGACCTGCGCATGCGCCGGCGCCGCAATGCACAGACGTGAGGCCCTGCCAGCGCCAGCAGGTATATATATATATATATATATATATATATACACACACACACAGGAGAGAGAAAGAGGGAGGAGAACTGGAACTCACTATATGGCATCAATAAGCTAACACCTGTTATCTCCCCAAAAAACAAGTGGCCAAATATGGTGGCACCGAAAATGTGGTAAGCAGTATATATATATATATATATATATATATATATATGTACCACACACACACACACACACACACACACACACACACACACACACACACAGTATACAATAGCTTTTTGGCTGCAGCTTCGCCTGCGTGGAAATCTTAATGCAATTTTCATTGCACCCATCTTCAAGTTTAAGTTCACTACCCATCCCCTAAAATAATTAGCGTGAAGATACATAACCTATATGTTTACGTACAGTCTACGGAACATATCCATTTTCAAAATGCGATCAGCTTAGCGACCCCGAAAACTATGTCTTTGACAATAATGTCAGTCATTTTGGACATTTTATTTTTAACCCCTTCTCTCCCACCATGAAAGGGACTGAACTTGGACTTAAACGGCATTGGGAGTGTCACTAGTCATCTCTGCTACCCCGAACACTATGGGCTTTTACATGTCACCCCCTTCCCACTCCCACCCCTAGGGGTGTCTTGCCCCCACAGTTTTTTTCCCAGATTGTAAGTAATATGTGTACCATGTTTGGTGTAAATTGCTCCAGGCATTCAGGAGTTATGCTGGAACATACATCCATCCATCCATCCATTTATATATATATATATATATATATATATAGAGAGAGAGAGAGAGAGAGATTAACACAGAAATATCCCAATGGGAAGCAGGTGGCACTTGGAGTCTTCTTAAAAGGCACATTTTATTTCTCTACATTTGCCAGTTCATCAGGAGACACAGATATGTCCGCTTCAGTCATTGCCATGCTGCGTAGACACAGGCACACACATTGTGGCAGCACTATGCCCCGCAAGGCTGTGTACACTCGCACCCACTTGTTTCCCAAACAGTGCATATAGATCATGAGTGTGAGCGAATGCACGCCCCCAAAAATTGCAACGACGGAAGCGGACACATCTGCAACTCACCAATGAACAAGCACAGTTTAAAAAGCCTGCTCACACAAGTTACACATCTGAAATGAGTGGCTAGTTAGGCACAATTAGAAAAAATAGGATTTTAATACCTGCCGGTAAATCCTTTTCTCTTAGTCCGTAGAGGATGCTGGGGACTCCAAAAGGACCATGGGTTATAGACGGGATCCGCAGGAGACATGGGCACACTATAAGACTTTGAATGGGTGTGAACTGGCTCCTCCCTCTATGCCCCTCCTCCAGACTCCAGTTAGAAAACTGTGCCCAGGGAGACGGACATTTCGAGGAAAGAATGTATTGTTTAAACACGGTGAGTGTCATACCAGCTCACACCTCGAACATGCCGCAGAACGTGGCATTCAAAAGAACACCAGCCGACGGCATGAAAGATATACAGCAATATGCTGGCCGAAAATGTAACACAACCTGTGTGTAAACACGACCAATAATAGCATACCGCATGCCATGGTATGAATAACTTCAGCAACAGACTTGACTGAAAAGAAACACCACCTGAGTGTAACCACCAATAGCGCCCAGCATCCTCTACGGACTAAGAGAAAAGGATTTACCGGTAGGTATAAAAATCCTACTTCTCATACGTCCTAGAGGATGCTGGGGACTCCAAAAGGACCATGGGGTTTATACCAAAGCTCCAGACCGGGCAGGAGAGTGTGGACGACTCTGCAGCACCGATTGAGCAACATGAGGCCCTCATCAGCCAGGGTATCAAACTTGCAGAACTTAGCAAAAATGTTTGAACCCGAACAAGTAGTTGCTCGGCAAAGTTAAACCGCCGAGACTCCTCGGGCATCCGCCCAAGAAGAGCCCACCTTCCTGGTAGGATGGTCCTTCACCGACTTCGGTAACGGCAATCCAGCCGTAGAATGAGCATACCGAATCGTATCACAGATCCAGCGTGTAACAGTCTGCTTAGAAGCAGGAACCCCAATCTGGTTGGGAGCATACAGGATAAACAGAGGCTCTGTTTCCCCAATCTGAGCCGTTCTGGCGACATAAATATTCAAAGCTCTGACTACATTGAGAGACTTCGAATCAGCCAAAGCTTCAGCAGCCACAGGCACCACAATAGGTTGGTTCATGTGAAACGCAGAAACCACTTTCGGCAGAATTTGTTGCCGAGTTCTCAATTCCTCTCTATCCACATTGAAGATGAAATAGGGCTCTTGTGAGACAAAGCCGCTAATTCCGACACCCGCCTTGCGGACGCCAAGTCCTACAGCATGACCACTTTCCAAGTGAGAAATTTTAACTCAACCTTTCGTAAAGGTTCCAACCGGTGTGACGTAAGAAATTGCAACACCACGTTAAGGTCCCATGGTGCCACTGGGGCAACAATGGAGGTTGGAAGTGCAGCACCCCTTTCACGAACTTCTGGAAGGGTGGCCAATTATTTTTTGAAAGAAAATTGATAAAGCCTAAATCTGCACTTTAATGGAGCCTAACTTTAGGCCTGCAGCCACACCTGTTTGCAAAAAATGGAGACAACGACCCAGCTGAAATTCTTCCGTAGGAGCTCTCTTGGATTCACACCAAGACATATACTTCCTCCAAATACGGTGGTAAAGCTTCGCCGTTACTCCTTTCACAGCCTGAAGCAACGTGGGAATGACTATACCGGAAATACCCTTTCGGGCTAGGACATGGCGTTCAACTGCTATGCCGTCAAACGCAACCACGGTAAGTCACGATAAACGCCCGGACCTAGCTGTAACAGGTCCCTGTCGTAGAGGAAGAGGCCAGGGATCTTTTATGAGTAAGTCTTGAAGATCTGGATACCAAGCCCTCCTTGGCTAGACCGGAACAATGAAGATCGCCTGAACCTTTGTTCTTCTTATGTTTATCACCTTCGGAAAGAGTGAAAGTGGAGGGAACATATAGACCGACTGAACACCCACGGTGTCAGGAGGGCGTTCACTGCTACTGCTTGAGTGTCCCTTTACCTGGAACAATATCCCTGAAGTTTCTTGTTGAGGCGAGACGCCATCATGTCTAATTGAGGAATTCCCCAAAGACTTGACACTTCTGTGAAAACTTCTTGATGAAGACCCCACTCTCCCGGATGGAGATTGTGTCTGCTGAGGAACTCTATTTCTCCATTGTCTACACCCGGAACGAAGACCGCTAATAGAGCGTTTACATGCCCTTTCACCCAGCGGAAAACTTTTGCTGCTTTGCTCCTCGTTCCGCCCTAGTGGCTTACTTACGCCACTGCTGTTAAGGCGTCCGACAGAATTAAGACGGGCAGATCGTGAAGAAGATGTTCCGTTGTAAATAGCTCTTAATTCAAGAATGCTTATTGCAGACAAGCTACCCGGCTTGACCTTTTCTGGAAATTCTTCGCCTGGAAAGACTGCTCCCCAGCCTCGGAGACTTGTATCCATGGACACCAGGATCTAATCCTGGATCCTGAACCTTCGTCCCTCTAGGAGGTGGAAGCCACCACAGGAAAGATATCCTGGTTCTGGAAAATAGGATTATTTTCCGGTGCATGTGCAGGTGAGACCCAGACCACATGTCCAACAGGTCCTGCAAAAACCACTCTGGCATTTGACCTGCTCACCGAATGGCCTCGTAGGCCGCAACCATCTTCTTCATCAACGGAACGTATTGATGGGTTTACATTGTAGCAAATCTGAACCGACTCTGGATCCTCTGATCTCTTTCCACAGGAAAAAACAAACTCTCAACAGTTCAGTATCTAATCTTATTTCCAACTCCGACATCTGCGTCGTCGGGAACAACAGCGATTCTCTGTGTTGAAGACTGTCAGAGAGAAACAACGATTTGTACCACTTGTTTCCAGACTTCGCCGTAGTCAGGAGAGCGTCCCAGTACAGAATAATAATGGCTCTTACTATTGAAGGAAAACCATCATACTGCCATCACCCAGGTAAGCTCCATGCGGATGAAACCGCATTTAAACCCTCTTTCTATTTTTAGAGGTTGGAGATCCCTGCCCTGAGAGATTCCATTTTGTAGTTCAACTTCTTAAGTAGAAATCCTTTGGGATTGTTCTGACCGAGCTGTCCGGGCTCAGAAGCACGAAAAAACTTGTATAACAGTTTTTTTGTTTTTTTTTGTGACAGGGACAGCAGGCCAATGTCCTGATCCTGACCCAACTCTTGTATGGCGTCGCATACTACCTTCCCGTCCAGGGAAGAATCGGTAAGCTCTATTTTGAAACATCAGTGAGGGGAATCATCTGGAACCTCCAGTATGTCCCCCTTTGGACTCCATTCTTAACTCACTGGTCCAAGTCCATTCCAGGACTTACTGAAGAGTATAAGATGAGTTCCCACCTGTGTGGGCTCCAGCAAGATAGACCCAGCGACATGCGGTGGATGTGGTAGAAACAGAGGACGATATCTGCTTCTGCAACTTGAAAAGTCTGCAGACCTCTTACCTTATCACCTTCCTCCACCTGCAAAGAAAGGGGAAAAAACGGTATCCCACCGGTCAAAATGACTGCATCCTACAAAAAATGCGTCACCAACCGTTGTGAGGGACATAGCTCAAGAAGGTAGACTTACCAGTGGTATCTGCCGAGATCAACTTAACCAAGCCATCCCCAAACCAGGTAACACCTTCCTAGGGAAGATACTCCAGTATTCCTCGGAGCCAGCCTCAGCATGCCCTTGGTGAATCCACCACGCCCTCCTAGTCGAGAGGGCCATGGAAGTGGCCCACGAACCCAAGAGGCCCCATACCTCTCGTATTCGCACGGCAGCATGCTGCAATGTTCTAGAGAAGACCCAGCTTAAGGAATATCCCCTCTCTCTAGGGTAATTATATCGGATACCAAGGTAACCGACCATTTCTGAATGTAAGCACTCACCCATGCGTATGTAATGCAAATATCATCAAAGCATATCATTAAAATATCACTTAGCTTCCTGTGTACGATCCTTTGTGACAGGGCCCCGTGCAGACCAGGGGTTGACTTTCACTTTATTCTATCCACGGCGGGAAAAGAATAAACACTCGGACTCCTCGTGAGGATTCGAGACCATCTTGTCACGGCTGACCTAGAGCTTTATCAACAGAGCAACCAGCACATGAGAAGGAATAACTTTACTTCAGCATTCATTAGAAATAGTAATATTAATATCCATATTTAAATACACATATACACACATATTCTATATATATATACATCATACATATATGTATTTTGTCAGGAACAGCAGGGTCCCTAGTGACATTAATGTGTTCTGAATGTGTATGAACATGTACTGAATGCCAATGTTGTGGATCTAACCAGGAACATTATGGTCTACATAAGACATAGTATTCGTCGACAACAGGGAGTAGTAACCGGGTAAATAACATTCTTGCGACGCCGAGGGGTTTGAGGGAAATATATACATAATTTTAATATCACTCCCCCACAAATATTACCATGTCTGTGCTCAAGCTACAGCTCAATGGAACCGTACCATATATATATATATATATATATATAGATATATAGATATATATACAGGTTTTTTACATTATCATGTTAATTTACACCCAGTCATAACAGTTGGTGCCGACAGGGTCACCCACATACGACTGTGTCTCCCATACAGTGTTTACTTTGGAAAAGCTTACAACTACCGATATGCTGACACGTCATCTACTGACTCAAGTACCATCAGGAGTCGGCAATGCCAACAGAGGGATTCCCATAGTTGTTTGTGGCAGAGTGCTCACACATGTCGACACGTGTACTAAATCGCTATAATGGGTAGATTCCAGTATTTGACAGGGAAAACACAGAAACTTTTAACAACTCATGTACACACGCTTATTATATATATATATATATAGTGCTTCATATATGAACCCATAGTGCGCTAAACAACTGTGCCCCCCTCCATTTTACACTGTTAGTTGTACCACAGTGTTTTGGCGGGGCCAGTGTCTCCGTGAGGAGAAAATGGCGCTGTACAGAGTTGTGAGGGCTAAGCCACGTCCCCTTCTCGGCGTGCTTCAGTCCCGCTAATTTTATACTTTTGTATACTTGCGGGGGTCAGTATACAGTGCCTATGCACTGTATACCTCTTTGCCAGGCATGTATATGAGGTATTTTTGCTGTCCAGGGCAGGGCACCCCCCCTGCGCCCTGCACCCTTGTAGTGCCGCTTGTATGCGGGGACAATGGCGCGCAGCGCGACCACTGCACGGTACCTCAGAGACCCTGAAGTCTTATGCCGTCACTGAAGTCTTCTGTTCTTCCTTTACTCACCCGGCTTCTTTCTTCTGGCTCTGTGAGGGGGGTGATGACGCGGCTCCGGGAACGAGCAGCTAGGCGAACCAAATGATCAGACCCTCTGGAGCTAATGGTGTCCAGTAGCCTAAGAAGCAGAGCCCTTGAACTCAGAAGAAGTGGGTCTGCTTCTCTCCCCTCACTCCCAAGATGCAGGGAGCCTGTAGCCAACAGGTCTCCCTGAAAATAATAAACCTAACAAAGTCTTTTCAGAGAAACTCAGGAGAGCTCCCCTAGTGTGTGTCCAGTCTCTCTGGGCACAGAGTCTAACTGGAGTCTGGAGGAGGGGCGTAGAGGGAGGAGCCAGTTCACACCCAGTCAAAGTCTTATAGTGTGCCCATGTCTCCTGTGGATCCCGTCTATACCCCATGGTCCTTTTGGAGTCCCCAGCATCCTCTAGGACGTATGAGAAATACATAGAATTGAGGCTCAAAGCAAATGCTGGCACAAATAATGATAAATAATTTCAAAACATGCAGACTCCGAAGGCCACCTGCTTCCCCTTGGGATTATTTGGTGTTACATTGCTTATGAGGATGGCAACAGAGTTATAAGATAGTGAGTCAATTTGTGAGTGCCAAATCTGTCTACAATACTAGTGTGTGTGTATGTATGTATGTATGTATATATATATATATATATATATATATATATACATACATATACACATACATATTTTAAATATACTTCACACATGTATCATGGCCAATAGTGAGAGCAGATGTTGTTAAAACTTGCAGTCACCCTTACCTGGGCAAGCTTGTTGACAGCATGTTTGACCCACTTTTGAACACGATATTGCATCACCCAACGCTTTTCGCCATAACATGACTTCCTCAGTGGAGTACAGTTTACACAAGTGAACCTCCAATGTACATTTGAGTTTTCAATTCAAACTGATAATGAAACATCCTTTGTAAAGGTACCTAGTGTTCAAAGGCTGGCTGGTCATATCAAAAGGCTGTGGACCTTTCAGTTATGAAGTTTCTGAGTTAGATCCCATCTTTCTTTGCACCAGTGCACAGCTCTTTAGAAAGAAAATGTATGTGTGTGTGTATGTATATATATCTATACGGTCAAGTCACATTATTATTAGGGATGAGCGGGTTCGGTTCCTCGGAATCCGAACCCGCCCGAACTTCATGTTTTTTTACACGGGGCCGAGCGACTCCGATCTTCCCGCCTTGCTCGGTTAACCCGAGCGCGCCCGAACGTCATCATCCCGCTGTCGGATTCTCGCGAGGCTCGGATTCTATCGCGACACTCGGATTCTATATAAGGAGCCGCGCGTCGCCGCCATTTTCACACGTGCATTGAGATTCATAGGGAGAGGACGTGGCTGGCGTCCTCTCCGTTTATAGAGAAGAGAGTGAGACAGTAGAGAGAGACACAGTAGTAATTTTGGGGAGCATTAGGAGGAGTACTAGTTACTTGCTGAAGTGATAGATAGTGTGACTGTATATTATCTGACTTGTGGGGGAGACACTGACAGTGGGGAGCAGTTAGAGTCTGAGAGCAGGACTCAGGAGTACATATAACGTACAGTGCACACTTTTGCTGCCAGAGTGCCACACTGCCATTGTGACCACACTGACCACCAGTATAATATATATTGTGATTGTCTGCTTAGGAGTACTACTTGCAAGTTGCTGATAGTGTGACCAGTGACCTGACCACCAGTTTAATATATATATATATATATATATATATAATTGTATATAATATATATATAATATTGTATACCACCTACCCGTGGTTTTTTTTTTCTTTCTTCTTTATACATACTACTATAGTAGCTTACTGTAGCAGTCTGCGGTGCTGCTGAGCTGACAGTGTCCAGCAGGTCCGTCATCAGTCATTACATAATAAATATATATACCTGTCCGGCTGCAGTACTAGTGATATTATATATATATATATATATATATTGATTTCATCTCCTTATCATCCAGTCTATATTAGCAGCAGACACAGTACGGTAGTCCACGGCTGTAGCTACCTCTGTGTCGGCAGTCGCTCGTCCATCCATAATTGTATACCACCTACCCGTGGTTTTTTTTTTTTCTTTCTTCTTTATACATACTACTATAGTAGCTTACTGTAGCAGTCTGCGGTGCTGCTGAGCTGACAGTGTCCAGCAGGTCCGTCATCAGTCATTACATAATAAATATATATACCTGTCCGGCTGCAGTACTAGTGATATTATATATATATATATATATATATATATATATTGATTTCATCTCCTTATCATCCAGTCTATATTAGCAGCAGACACAGTACGGTAGTCCACGGCTGTAGCTACCTCTGTGTCGGCAGTCGCTCGTCCACCCATAATTGTATACCACCTACCCGTGGTTTTTTTTCTTTCTTTCTTCTTTATACATACTACTATAGTAGCTTACTGTAGCAGTCTGCGGTGCTGCTGAGCTGACAGTGTCCAGCAGGTCCGTCATCAGTCATTACATAATAAATATATCTACCTGTCCGGCTGCAGTACTAGTGTGATATAATATATATTGATTTCATCTCATTATCATCCAGTCTATATTAGCAGCAGACACAGTACGGTAGTCCACGGCTGTAGCTACCTCTGTGTCGGCAGTCGCTCGTCCATCCATAATTGTATACCACCTACCCGTGGTTTTTTTTTTTCTTTCTTCTTTATACATACTACTATAGTAGCTTACTGTAGCAGTCTGCGGTGCTGCTGAGCTGACAGTGTCCAGCAGGTCCGTCATCAGTCATTACATAATAAATATATATACCTGTCCGGCTGCAGTACTAGTGATATTATATATATATATATTGATTTCATCTCATTATCATCCAGTCTATATTAGCAGCAGACACAGTACGGTAGTCCACGGCTGTAGCTACCTCTGTGTCGGCAGTCGCTCGTCCATCCATAAGTATACTAGTATCCATCCATCTACATTGTTTACCTGAGGTGCCTTTTAGTTGTGCCTATTAAAATATGGAGAACAAAAATGTTGAGGTTCCAAAATTAGGGAAAGATCAAGATCCACTTCCACCTCGTGCTGAAGCTGCTGCCACTAGTCATGGCCGAGACGATGAAATGCCAGCAACGTCGTCTGCCAAGGCCGATGCCCAATGTCATAGTACAGAGCATGTAAAATCCAAAACACCAAATATCAGTAAAAAAAGGACTCCAAAATCTAAAATAAAATTGTCGGAGGAGAAGCGTAAACTTGCCAATATGCCATTTACCACACGGAGTGGCAAGGAACGGCTGAGGCCCTGGCCTATGTTCATGGCTAGTGGTTCAGCTTCACATGAGGATGGAAGCACTCAGCCTCTCGCTAGAAAAATGAAAAGACTCAAGCTGGCAAAAGCACCGCAAAGAACTGTGCATTCTTCGAAATCCTAAATCCACAAGGAGAGTCCAATTGTGTCGGTTGCGATGCCTGACCTTCCCAACACTGGACGTGAAGAGCATGCGCCTTCCACCATTTGCACGCCCCCTGCAAGTGCTGGAAGGAGCACCCGCAGTCCAGTTCCTGATAGTCAGATTGAAGATGTCAGTGTTGAAGTACACCAGGATGAGGAGGATATGGGTGTTGCTGGCGCTGGGGAGGAAATTGACAAGGAGGATTCTGATGGTGAGGTGGTTTGTTTAAGTCAGGCACCCGGGGAGACACCTGTTGTCCGTGGGAGGAATAGGGCCGTTGACATGCCTGGTGAAAATACCAAAAAAATCAGCTCTTCGGTGTGGAAGTATTTCACCAGAAATGCGGACAACATTTGTCAAGCCGTGTGTTGCCTTTGTCAAGCTGTAATAAGTAGGGGTAAGGACGTTAACCACCTCGGAACATCCTCCCTTATACGTCACCTGCAGCGCATTCATAATAAGTCAGTGACAAGTTCAAAAACTTTGGGCGACAGCGGAAGCAGTCCACTGACCAGTAAATCCCTTCCTCTTGTAACCAAGCTCACGCAAACCACCCCACCAACTCCCTCAGTGTCAATTTCCTCCTTCCCCAGGAATGCCAATAGTCCTGCATGCCATGTCACTGGCAATTCTGACGAGTCCTCTCCTGCCTGGGATTCCTCCGATGCATCCTTGCGTGTAACGCCTACTGCTGCTGGCGCTGCTGTTGTTGCTGCTGGGAGTCGATGGTCATCCCAGAGGGGAAGTCGTAAGCCCACTTGTACTACTTCCAGTAAGCAATTGACTGTCCAACAGTCCTTTGCGAGGAAGATGAAATATCACAGCAGTCATCCTGTTGCAAAGCGGATAACTGAGGCCTTGACAACTATGTTGGTGTTAGACGTGCGTCCGGTATCCGCCGTTAGTTCACAGGGAACTAGAAAATTTATTGAGGCAGTGTGCCCCCGTTACCAAATACCATCTAGGTTCCACTTCTCTAGGCAGGCGATACCGAGAATGTACACGGACGTCAGAAAAAGACTCACCAGTGTCCTAAAAAATGCAGTTGTACCCAATGTCCACTTAACCACGGACATGTGGACAAGTGGAGCAGGGCAGGGTCAGGACTATATGACTGTGACAGCCCACTGGGTAGATGTATGGACTCCCGCCGCAAGAACAGCAGCGGCGGCACCAGTAGCAGCATCTCGCAAACGCCAACTCTTTCCTAGGCAGGCTACGCTTTGTATCACCGGTTTCCAGAATACGCACACAGCTGAAAACCTCTTACGGCAACTGAGGAAGATCATCGCGGAATGGCTTACCCCAATTGGACTCTCCTGTGGATTTGTGGCATCGGACAACGCCAGCAATATTGTGTGTGCATTAAATATGGGCAAATTCCAGCACGTCCCATGTTTTGCACATACCTTGAATTTGGTGGTGCAGAATTTTTTAAAAAACGACAGGGGCGTGCAAGAGATGCTGTCGGTGGCCAGAAGAATTGCGGGACACTTTCGGCGTACAGGCACCACGTACAGAAGACTGGAGCACCACCAAAAACGCCTGAACCTGCCCTGCCATCATCTGAAGCAAGAAGTGGTAACGAGGTGGAATTCAACCCTCTATATGCTTCAGAGGTTGGAGGAGCAGCAAAAGGCCATTCAAGCCTATACAATTGAGCACGATATAGGAGGTGGAATGTACCTGTCTCAAGCGCAGTGGAGAATGATTTCAACGTTGTGCAAGGTTCTGCAACCTTTTGAACTTGCCACACGTGAAGTCAGTTCAGACACTGCCAGCCTGAGTCAGGTCATTCCCCTCATCAGGCTTTTGCAGAAGAAGCTGGAGGCATTGAAGGAGGAGCTAAAAGGGAGCGATTCCGCTAGGCATGTGGGACTTGTGGATGGAGCCCTTAATTCGCTTAACAAGGATTCACGGGTGGTCAATCTGTTGAAATCAGAGCACTACATTTTGGCCACCGTGCTCGATCCTAGATTTAAAACCTACCTTGGATCTCTCTTTCCGGCAGACACAAGTCTGCTGGGGTTCAAAGACCTGCTGGTGACAAAATTGTCAAGTCAAGCGGAACGCGACCTGTCAACATCTCCTCCTTCACATTCTCCCACAACTGGGGGTGCGAGGAAAAGGCTCAGAATTCCGAGCCCACCCGCTGGCGGTGATGCAGGGCAGTCTGGAGCGACTGCTGATGCTGACATCTGGTCCGGACTGAAGGACCTGCCAACGATTACGGACATGTCGTCTACTGTCACTGCATATGATTCTCTCACCATTGAAAGAATGGTGGAGGATTATATGAGTGACCGCATCCAAGTAGGCACGTCAGACAGTCCGTACTTATACTGGCAGGAAAAAGAGGCAATTTGGAGGCCCTTGCACAAACTGGCTTTATTCTACCTAAGTTGCCCTCCCACAAGTGTGTACTCCGAAAGAGTGTTTAGTGCCGCCGCTCACCTTGTCAGCAATCTGCGTACGAGGTTACTTCCAGAAAATGTGGAGAAGATGATGTTCATTAAAATGAATTATAATCAATTCCTCCGTGGAGACATTGACCAGCAGCAATTGCCTCCACAAAGTACACAGGGAGCTGAGATGGTGGATTCCAGTGGGGACGAATTGATAATCTGTGAGGAGCGGGATGTACACGGTGATATATCGGAGGATGATGATGAGGTGGACATCTTGCCTCTGTAGAGCCAGTTTGTGCAAGGAGAGATTAATTGCTTCTTTTTCGGTGGGGGTCCAAACCAACCCGTCATTTCAGTCACAGTCGTGTGGCAGACCCTGTCACTGAAATGATGGGTTGGTTAAAGTGTGCATGTCCTGTTTATACAACATAAGGGTGGGTGGGAGGGCCCAAGGACAATTCCATCTTGCACCTCTTTTTTCTTTCATTTTTATTTGCGTCATGTGCTGTTTGGGGAGTGTTTTTTGGAAGGGCCATCCTGCGTGACACTGCAGTGCCACTCCTAGATGGGCCAGGTTTTTGTGTCGGCCACTAGGGTCGCTTAGCTTACTCACACAGCTACCTCATTGCGCCTCTTTTTTTCTTCTTTGCGTCATGTGCTGTTTGGGGAGTGTTTTTTGGAAGGGCCATCCTGCGTGACACTGCAGTGCCACTCCTAGATGGGCCAGGTGTTTGTGTCGGCCACTAGGGTCGCTTAGCTTACTCACACAGCTACCTCATTGCGCCTCTTTTTTTCTTCTTTGCGTCATGTGCTGTTTGGGGAGTGTTTTTTGGAAGGGCCATCCTGCGTGACACTGCAGTGCCACTCCTAGATGGGCCAGGTGTTTGTGTCGGCCACTAGGGTCGCTTATCTTACTCACACAGCTACCTCATTGCGCCTCTTTTTTTCTTCTTTGCGTCATGTGCTGTTTGGGGAGTGTTTTTTGGAAGGGCCATCCTGCGTGACACTGCAGTGCCACTCCTAGATGGGCCAGGTGTTTGTGTCGGCCACTAGGGTCGCTTAGCTTAGTCATCCAGCGACCTCGGTGCAAATTTTAGGACTAAAAATAATATTGTGAGGTGTGAGGTATTCAGAATAGACTGAAAATGAGTGGAAATTATGGTTTTTGAGGTTAATAATACTTTGGGATCAAAATGACCCCCAAATTCTATGATTTAAGCTGTTTTTTAGGGTTTTTTGAAAAAAACACCCGAATCCAAAACACACCCGAATCCGACAAAAAAAATTCGGTGAAGTTTTGCCAAAACGCGGTCGAACCCAAAACACGGCCGCGGAACCGAACCCAAAACCAAAACACAAAACCCAAAAAATTTCAAGTGCACATCCCTAATTATTATGACCACTTCCTACTTTTGACGTTGGCAGTGCACAGCCCATGAAGTACATCAGTTGTTGTAGACTGACTTGGTGAGTATATAGGGTGTAAGATAGGCTGTCTACACGCATATCACTCATTTCTGTCATGGGGCGATTTACTTGAGTTCAAAAAGGTTGTCGGCTTTCGGGCCAAGGTTGGCAGTATTTTTGAAACAGCGCAGTTTGTAAACTGTTCACATGCTGCTGTGGTGAAGGTGTATCATGACTGGACAAATGGCACCACTGTGAATAACCAACGTGGAAACTGCGGAGCACAACGGGCCATTGATGCAAGAGGTAAACATCGGTTACGTACAGTAGGTGCATGAGGGACGACCGACACGCTACAGTGGATCAGCTCAGTCAAAATAAACCTGAGGACTACCACTTGTATCCAAAATTACAGCCGTTACTCACTCACTCACTCGCTGACTGACATCACTAATTCTCTTACTTCCCGATATATTAGGAATTTGAAATTTAACATAGATATTCTTCAGGTGGGGAATAGGAAAACTACGTAACTAGAATTTTAATAAACCTCCCCTAAGGGGATGAAAAGGGGGTTGACATAATGACGTCATTACCGATGTGTGGCATGCGTTCGGTGAACGATAACGCTCAAATGGACAATCAGAGCAACATTTGGATTGCACCTCCAGTGTGTAGAATTTAATAAATGACAAAAATAGTTCTGTCACTTTTTAACGTATCTGCTACGGGTGCTCCTTGGGTAACGCAAAGAACAATAGATTAATATCTACTTACAGTAAGACGTCTCAAATTTACATCTCTATAGATTTACCAAATTTTTAACACTCATTTGTATTTAAAACTGAAAATCAGAAACTCTCGTACGAAGAACGGGTAGAACTGCTAATATATATATATATATATATATATATATAGTATCAGTCGCAAGTTTGGACACACTTTCTCATTCACTTGGATGAGACAATGTGTCCAAACTTTTGACTGGTACTGTGTGTGTGTATATATATATATATATATATATATATATTTATAGTTTATAAGCCTATGATTAAGAAACTGTAAACTCTCTGTATTCGTATTGTTATTTTCCCATTCCACAAAAATAACTTTGTTACGATCATAAAACTGTTACTTTGTAAAGGATCATTTGGTGGAAACATCGTTTTGAACTTGTACCCAATACCACTGTCTCAGATCCTGCACATATCCTGGTATCCATTTGTCTTGTCAAATTGAATTTCCCTTATGCTTACATTTTCTGGACTCTCACTGGTGATCCAATAAATCCCTCTACCTATGGCAATTTCTCAACTGGTAGGCTCTCATTTATTGCCTAACACCAAAAGTAGATCCATCCTGCACATTTCTGAAAATTTTTATTTTCATGAACTCTCATCAATGATTCAGGAGATACACTTACTGAAACATCAGTGACATACTACCAAACCATACTGCATATGCCCAATCTTGTCCGATCTTGGAAGCTACAGTATACAGTATAGGGCCTAGCCAGTACCTGGTGAGAGACCACCAGGGAATACCCAGTTTAGTAGGTCAGGGCTATTGGAACAACTCCAGTCTAATGTTGACAGCAGATTCACCTGTATCTTTTTCTTTCTTCAGCCATTCTTTGGCATCAACAATAAGATACCAGGCGTTACACCTAGTGACTCTGGCCTAACTTTCCACAAGTTTGCATAAAAATCTTTGCTTATCATCTTTGGATACAATTTTTATTCTTAACGAGGTTGCGCTGAGCAGAGTCCAATTCAGGACCCATCTTATATGTTCCTTTCTCGCTGCGCATTACCCAAATTAGGGAGTTGGATTGTGAATAACTTAATATTTATTATATTCTGCTGCCTAAATGCCAACACTGATCCTATATGTTTATGCTCTTAATAGGAGACTATATTTCATTGTAACCTAATAAAGGTTATGGTTTAATCTCTACATATTACTATCCAGATAAAAAAAATATTTTCCCAATTTTTTTTGAAGAGTGCACGAAAAAAGAAGTCTTCTTCTTCTCAAGGGCCCTCATTCCGAGTTGATCGCAGCAGTTCATTGCATCGCAAACGGCAAAAAATTGCACACTGCGCATGCGCAAAAGCAGAAATGCGCTTGCGCAAAGGGAGCGATACGACGCTTGTGCAAAATTACTAACTGAAAATAAGCTCGTACTACATCACCGAAAACAGGAAGTGACAGAGGCGTGGCAGAGGCTCGGCTTCGCTATCTAACGAAATGGGCATGAAAGTGGGCGGCTAGTGTGGGAGTATGCAACCGACAGTAGGCGTGTTTTGTGCAGAAATGCGTAGCCGATGGTAAAAATTACACAACAAATGTTCGCTATCTTGATGCAGCCGAGGAGTAAGTCTGCAGATACTCAGCACTTGCGAAGTACTGTTACAAGTGTGTCTGCCCTAATTAGCAATTAACTGGCCAATGAATTCACCTGTTGACCAATTACTTGCCAAACACTGCAGTTACAAAAGACTCCAAACAGCAATTGTATGCCCGCATAACAATTTTATTTTTACCAGGTATAAATCTGACACACTCACAAATAATGCACTGTATTTTATTTATTTAGCTAAATACTTTGATGTTAACTGCATGTTTTAATTATTTGCTGAATACTTTGCAATTTAATCAAGTATGAATAAACCAACTTATAAACTACATCAGCTAAATGTACTCTACATAGACATCTTACTTTGTACATACCAAATAACATGAGCAACATAATGCAGCCTACACTTAATGTTATTGTGGGAATATGTGTCCATATCTAATACTATGTGTTTTCAAGAGTGCATAACCTAAAAATAAAACACACAAACAAGTTTTTTTTTAACTTCAAAAAATAAAGTAAAGCAGCAACACAACATGGCTACAAATGAGCATCACATACAAAGATAGACATAGCAACAAGCAGATGCCAGAGCCAAATCTGATATAGCAGAACCCAGTACTATGGTAACCCCATCTTCTGTCAAAATATGATGTTTAATATTTACTAAGTATATGTTCTGAACCCCCAGCCAGACGATACTTTTAGGGGAACTGAGGTCGATTCTGGAACCAATACACAAACCCTAACATACACAGCACGCTAGGAAGGGGAAGATGGCTCAGGTGTAGACGAAAATAACTCGGAGGCTACAATTTTTTTACCCCAAAAAATACCCTTTCACTTTGAGGGAGTTGTACATTCTGGCCACACAAGCAAAAAAAAAAAAAACATCGAGGCAACATGTCAAACATGGGTGCTGGCCATCTGGAGAGACATCACTTTCTCTTCTTTTTCCCCGCCTGATGTTGTTCTTCCTGGCTCGGTCTGCGAAGCGACCTTCGAGGGCCCTGCCCAGTGGGATGTTCTTCCTGGGCAGAGGGAGGGGAGGGAGCAGATGTGGCTGGCTCTCTGCCACTGTGGGCAAGGCAGCCAGCGATGTCCTGGAGCCCTTGCAGAATGGAATTGGCAATTTGTTGGAACGAGGAGGCGAGTTGCTCTTGGCCCTGCCTGATCTCTGCCAGACCTTGGCAGAGTTGAGCTACACAATGCTCCACAATGTTTCTGTGCTCAAGGAGCCGGACAGGTATCTGGCTTACCTCCCGGATCATCCTGTCCTGAAAAGCATTCAGGCTCTCACCATACCTGGCAATTTGAGACAGGATGTCCGGGATTGCAGAGGGTTGGGTTGGGGGGGGGGGGAAGGGGGGGCGGCAGTTGGAATCTGGACGGATGGAATCTGTGGTCCCACAGTGGCAGAGACACTAGGTCCCCCCACCTCAGCCTCAGCCATATAACCCTCCTGTGACTCTACCTGCTCACCCACCTGTGCTGTGTTATGTTAAAAGCAAATAGAAGAATGTTAGGAAAAAGGGAAGAAAAAAACAACATTAGACTTTTGGAACCACTAAATGTAATTTTTCGGAATATGTGTGTAAACTTACCTGGCAAGTCATGTGGATTCACTATTTCAGGCAGGTCCGTGTCCATATGAGACACCCCACCCTCCTCCTCGTAGCTCACACAGTCCATCGCCAGCTCCTCAAGATCTGTGTATTCCACAGTGGCAGCTGGACCTCCCCCTGTTGCCCTCGAGGCATTCCACTCCGCAGACCTCTTGCCCTTCAGGCGGGATTTGAAGTCGGCACAACTACATATGTGATTAGAATTAGGGGCAAGGGACATAAAAGTTATGAATACCTGTTTTAATTGATAGTACACGTTATGTATTTGGTTGCTATAGGCAACATCACATCTAGCTAAGTTTGTAATAATACTTGGGTCAGAAAATGGTGTGTCAATATACACTTACCGTCTAACTTCCTGTGAGGTGCGGACAATTGAGCCGACTTCATTAACAGAATCAGTGATGTCCCTCGAGATTCGATCTTTGGATGCAGCACCCATGTTTTTGCTGCTTCGATTAATTTTTTCCATGGCCTGTGTGACCAAAACACGTAACTCCCTCTTAGTGAAGGCGGCTGTCTTCTTTTTTTTTTGGATGTAGCCTGTGAGCTATCGTCCTGTCCCTCCTCACCGTCTTCCTCTTCACTAGCTGCTTGTGTACTTTGGGTTTGAGATGGTAGGCCTGAATCTCCCTCAGTTTCCCCAGTATTTATGTCTGGCAGGGGATTCACTCCTAACTCCTGTATATCAGAAGATGGAGTTTGAAAAGTACTGGGTCCTGCACTTCAAACATCCGCAGTGGCAGCTTCCAGCATCTGCCTTCGCAGTGCTAGGCGCCTATGTGTCAAAGCGGACATCTGCTGCTGCACCATGTCCATCTATGCTGCCATCTGCTCACGAGTAGCCATGTTGCTGGTGGCATGTGTGTTTGCACAGGTGTCTAGTGATTTATAGCTGCGTGTGATTTCCAGTGCGGTAATTCGCACAGGTGTCAATTATGCTAATACTTCCAGTAATTGTTGTACTGGCTATTTAAAACCCTTGGCTGCAGCCTGTGTGAGTGGGTGTATGATGAGAAATCATGAAGCAAGACACAAGCAAGGTGGACGTGGTGCCTAGCACATTTCAGAGTGAGTTTTTATTCTAGTATATAGCATAAAAATTAGCATTTGTTAGCTTGCACATTTCTTACTGTTGTGTGGCGGATGGCGTATTTATCACATCTGTTTTTTGTATTTTCTAAACAATTAGTATATTACCAAACCAAGTATGTATGGGTGTGCAATGGTCCTTTGTAGTGGTTTAAAATGTTTTTTTTTGTATGGTGTTTAATGTTTATTTTATTATATTTGTTTACATGTAGTATCTAATAGTTATGTTACCTGTAATTTGCAGTGTGGCCGTTTTAGTGCTGAGAGTGGGTTTTTTCATCCTTATTGCCCATTTCTCTCTCTTGTAGGTGTCTCTATTGTTAATTTGTTATATCATATATTTGGATAGCCGAAGTAGGCCAGTTTTCTGTTGTTCTTACCAACCAAGGGGTAAATTTACTAACATTCGTAATTTTCCGTTTGAGGTCAAAGTTCAATCACGAATGACATCGAAAGTGTAAATATGCAACTTTTTGAATTTATTACGACTAATTTACTAAGCTGCCGTATTCTGCATTTTCGGTTTTTCCGATGTCGATGTCATTCGTTTTTTTAGGCAGTGTTTTACGTGAGTGACTTGTAAAACACTGCCGACTTTAATACAATGAATCTCGGCCGGATCTGAGAGATCCGTGCTGGGCTTCACTGTGCACCTTGTAAAAAAAAAAAAAAAATGTTTAAACTTAAAAATAAAATTGCGTGGGGTCCCCCCTCCTAAGCCAAACCAGCCTCGGGCTCTTTGAGCTGGTCCTGGTTGCAAAAATATGGGGAAAAAGTTGACAGGGGTTCCCCCATATTTAAACAACCAGCACCGGGCTCTGCGCCTGGTCCTGGTTCCAAAAATACGGGGGACAAAAAGCGTAGGGGTCCCCCGTATTTATGAAACCAGCACCGGGCTCCACTAGCTGGACAGATAATGCCACAGCCGGGGGTCACTTTTATACAGCGCCCTGCGGCCGTGGCATTAAATACCCAACTAGTCATCCCTGGCTGGGGTACCCTGGAGGAGTGGGAACCCCTTAAATCAAGGGGTCCCCCCCTCCAGCCACCCAAGGGCCAGGGGTGAAGCCCGAGGCTGTCCCCCCCATCCAAGGGCTGCGGATGGGGGGCTGATAGCCTTTGTTGATGAAAGTGTTGAATATTGTTTTTAGTAGCAGTACTACAAGTCCCAGCAAGCCTCCCCCGCAAGCTGGTACTTGGAGAACCACAAGTACCAGCATGCAGTGGAAAACCGGGCCCGCTGGTACCTGTAGTACTACTACTAAAAAAATACCCCAATAAAGACATAAGACACACACCTTGAAAGTATAACTTTAATACATACATCCACACCACCATATACACATACTTGCCTTATGTTCACACGAGGGTCGGTCCTCTTCTCCATGTAGAATCCATGGTGTACCTGTTGAAAAAATTATACTCACAAAATCCAGGGTAGAAGGCTCTTCTGCTTGTAATCCATTTGACCGAAAGTAACCTCACCGCTGACCACAAAGTTCCCACCATTGGTTACAATGGAGCGCATAGGCGCTACATTGTAACACTGCCGTGTGCCGCCTGTCATACACTACAGGAGCACACAGCCAATCAGGAGGGTGCCACAATGTGGCGCTCCCTGATTGGCTGATGAAACCCTCTTAGACATAAGTCAGAGGGGGTTTCTGGCATTCGGGGAAAGGGGTCCCATGTGAAAACATGGGTCCCCTTTCAGTTCGAGGTCGGGTGTCCGTTTTTTTATTTTGACAAGTACGTGGATTACAAATGGATTACAAGCAGAAGAGCCTTCTACCCTGGATTTTGTGAGTATAATTTTTTCAACAGGTACACCATGGATTCTACATGGAGAAGAGGACCGACCCTCGTGTGAACATAAGGTAAGTATGTGTATATGGTGGTGTGGATGTATGTATTAAAGTTATACTTTCAAGGTGTGTGTCTTATGTCTTTATTGGGGTATTTTTTTTCACCCCAGGCCCTTGGGTGGCTGGAGGGGGGGGACCCCTTGATTTAAGGGGTTCCCACTCCTCCAGGGTACCCCGGCCAGGGGTGACTAGTTGGGTATTTAATGCCACGGCCGAGGCTGGTTTGGCTTAGGAGGGGGGACCCCACGCATTTTTTTCTAACAAATTCAAACATTTCCCACCCCTTCCCATTGAAAAACATGCACGGATCTCATGGATCCGTGCATGCCTATCCAATCACGGTAAAAAAAAGCAGGTCTGGTTTTTTTTAGCACTTTTTCACGAATTGTATTTCAGCACGGCAGTGTTTGGCTATTGTCGGCAGTGTTTGTGATTTGCACTTTTTAGTAAATGACCGATTTCTACCAAATTGCTGGCGTATTTGACCGATGGTGTATTGATTCGTGATTTTTTCCTAGGACTTCCAAAATATTACGAATGCCCTCATCACTGCCGTGATTTTTGCTTAGTAAATTACCGAGATGACACTTTGAAGAAAAAACGGCATCTCGGTCAAAATCGGGAGCTTAGTAAGTATACCCCCAAGTGTTCATTTATTTTCTGAGCAGGTAAGTTGCCTGTCCCTGGGTGGCATGGTGTGGGTTTGGTGAGAGTGTGTATGTTATTTCTTATTCCCATTTCTCTCTCTTGTAGGTGGCTGTATTGTTATTTTTTTGCCGAAGTAGTCCTGTTTTGGTTGGTGTTTTTGTGCATAGTTTTGTGTTTGTTTTCTGAGCAGGTAAGTGGCCTATTTTTTTGTTATTGTTTTGTTTTTGTGTTAAAAACTAAACATACTTAGTAGTTATTTCATATCTTGTTGCAGTAATTATATGGGTATGTTTTTTTTTCAAAAATTCATTGTTATTTGTGATGGTAACCTAAGTTGTAGGAACTTAGCTAACTGTGGCTTAATGTTTTTTTTGGGGGGTTTTTTTTCCGTATTTTCATCATGAAGATATGGAGTACGCTCCTGCAGTAAGTGAACACCCATACACTTTAAAAAAAATTTTTTTATGTGAATGTGTGGTGTTAATTGTGTGTTTTAATGATTCTTACCTTCATTTGAAGTTGGTGATGTCCATTCATGTGGCAGCGGAAGCCCTCCCACCCCAACCCACGGAACCACTCTTACCCCAACCGGCGCAAGCCCTCCAACCCCAACCGGCTCCTCATCCTCCAAGGCAACGGAGGCGTGCAAGGCCACCAATTTTCCGTACCCGTGTCCTCCTTTTTGGGATGCCTGATGATGTTGTGTTGCGCAGATACAGACTGCCACCTCATATAATCCTAGACACTCTCTCCATAATAGAGAGTGATCTAGAACAATCCATTAGGTATCCTACAGCAATACCAGCATTGACACAATTCCTTGCTGTGTTACATTTTTTGGCCACTGGTTCGTACCAGCATGTCGTTGGAGATCTGGTTGGCATGTCGCAGGGCGGCGTGTCAGCCAAGCTTTTCTAACCCGAGTAAAGCAATTTATATCAATGCCTTTGGATGTTGGTGCCCTGGCTGTGGTGAAGCGGCAATTTCAGGAAGGGGGTAGTCGCTTCCCACACGTTATTGGAATTGTGGATGGGACACATGTTGCTATTGTTGCGCCAAGACATAATGAAGAAATCTTTAGAAACAGGAAACTGTTTCATTCTCTGAATGTAATGGTTGTTTATGGCCCATCCCTCCAGATCCTTTCCCTGAATGCTAAGTTCCCTGGGAACTCCCATGATGCCCATGTCATTAGACAATCAGGGATATGGCAAAGAGTAAGAACGATGGAAGGCCAAGACATGTGGCTATTGGGTGAGTTTTGTAATTTTCATAATTTGAACAGTCATATTGTTGGAATTACATTCTTTAATGTTTTTTTTTATCCTTTTTCTATTCTCATATTATCAAACAGGAGACCGTGGATATCCTTGCACTCCCTGGCTCATGACTCCCTACAGTAAACCCAGGCCAGGACCACAGACGGCATTTAACTCCGCGCTTACTGCCACTAGACAGCTGGTGGAGCGCACGATTGGTGTTCTTAAAAGGCGTTTTGTGTGCTCCACCGCACTGGTGGCGACATCATGTATTCGCCGGAGATGGTAAGTAAAATTGTGGTCCTGTGCACTATCCTACATAACATCGCTGTAAGAAGTCGCGTAGAGCTTCCCCACATGGAGGAATTGCCGGATGAGGAGCCTGGGGTTGGCCGGACATTCCGTGGGGGGAGTGTGTACCGCCGGTGGAATGCTGTAAGGGCTCTAATTGTGCGGGATTATTTCAGGTATTGTGATTATTTTTTATTTAGTTTTGTCTCCCAAAACTGTCTGTACGTTTTTTTTTTTTTTTGGACTGATGGCATTTATGTAGCTTGGTAAAGTTCAGAGTGTGTTGCTTGTTTTTTTGTGAGTATTTTTTATTGTTTCAGTACATAATTAATCTGTAATGTTCTCCTTATCATGTTTGTTGTGTAAGATTGATGTAGACAATGGTTTTTTTTTGTTTTTTTTTTTATTTGGGTTAATTGTGTTATTAACCAACATTTTTTTTTAATTATGTTTGGCTTGTGCATCTGCTTACAATAAAAATTACACATCTGTTCCTAAAAATCAAAAACTTTGTGACTTTGTGTAGCTGATTGTTCCTGCAAAATGTGGTGAGTACACAGATTGTAACACTTACTTGTGTATTGTGTTTTTTTGGTCAAACTTTTTGTGCTTTCTCTCTCTTTCTCTCTCTCTCTATATCTAAAAATAAAAAATAAAATATATATATATATATATATATATATATATATATAGCCTTTCCATGGTGCGGCACTCTTGCTTGTTTCAGAAATAAACGGACTATAGTCCTTCTTGCTTCAACGTTTCAATTTTATTAAATTGTCTTCAGGAAGTAATACTACAATACATACAACACATTTATATAGACATACCACTTAAGGAGAATGAGTACCTCATGTGAAACAAATCATCCCAAACACAGGTGTGTGAATAATTCTGACATCATCAGCCTCAGACAGGAGTCGATCACTATGACCTCAGCGTGAACGGTTGTCATGGTAACAACCCAGGTGGGTAAATCAACCAACACATATAAATGTAAATCACTAACATTACTAAAAACTAAATAAACCTAATCACAACACCTATTGTGCAGAACATATTTTTGTTAAAAAGGGGAATGGTTGTACAGATTTAAGATGCAACACTGCCTTGCTATATGCACTAAAATAATTAACATTTCAATGTCTGAATACAAAGTCAGTATGCTGTGACCAATTTATCAATTAATGTTAACAGATTAATAGGTATCCTAATACTAAACCTATTATAACTTAATTTGGATTATCACACCACTGCTTAATACTATTTATCTGAATATCACTTCTGATTAACCACCTTGTAAATGTTATAATAACAATTTTCAAAGAGATGTTTTATCAATAATCACAATTGATTATAAAATCTTTTATAAGCGGGTGCAGCGATGTTGTACTAACACAAGTATTTACTGAATACCAAAATTATCACCATGCCAATATGAAATGCTATGTTTTCCTATCGTAAATTAGAGTAAGTGATACATTCATTTAACCCCTTTGGAGATAATACATTTAGTCGGTGTATCCATCTAGCCTCCAAACGTAATAATTTCAAAGATCTATTACCACCACGTATATTAGGTAAAACAGTATCGATCATGCGGTATCTCAGCCAAGTCTCTGCATCTTTGAATGACCTTTTATGTGCTGACAATATGTTCTGAAATGAAGAGATTTTACCCCTGATGAAGTCTTGGAACAAGACGAAACGCGTTGGGTTATTTATCTATCTATTATCTGATGTTACCTCCGAATCTACAATAAGGAGAAGGAGGAAATCGTAGTGATATATCTACGCTTTTTCCTCATCACTACAAACTGATTGTTCAAATTGTGCGACAAATGTAAATGTATCAACTCTGTATACTTATGAACATTTGTGTCAGGTTTATATGTTGTTTTAATAAATTTTTATGTTAGTATTTGTTATCTGACGTAATTTATCCAGAGAGTACTGTAAGTCCGTTTTTAGGTATGGCGTTGATATAACTCCCTTGGCGCCATCTCCTCTATTTCGTTTCATATATATATATATATATATATATATATATATATATATATATATACTTATATGTTTCTGAATACCGGAAAAATATTACTGGTATATGTGTGTGTATGTATCTATATAACTATCTAGAGACATATATATAAACATAGTCATGTTGTTGTTTTTTTGCTTTTATCCTACAAACCTACAATGCTAGTAATTTAGAAGCATGACTTTAGAATACAAATTTTAATCAATAAGTGTGTGTGTGTGTGTGTGTATGTGAGTGTGTGTGTATGTGAGTGAGTGTGTGTGTGAGTGTGTTTCCGCGGGTGTGAATCTCCGCTGATGCTAACTGTACACTGTCCTGCACATTAATGTACACATATCAATAAAGTTTAATACAGATGACACCATACAATTACAACCAATCAAATGCCACCGCACACTATAAATATATGCCCATGTATGGAAAATGCCATTGGCCCAATGCGCGCAGCTGCCTTTTCACGCCGGGAGCTGCGTGTGCTAATAGCGGTCATGGACCGCCGCGTAGGCCGCACAGGGCCCTTTATACCCAATAGAGTTAAGCGCGAGGCCTACGCGGAGGTCTGCCGCATACTGCGGACACACACCCGGACACGGCGCAGCATCATACAGCTCGAAAGGCGGTGGAGTGACCTCCGCCGTCGCACGCCGGAGCTGTTGGCGGAGACGCAGTAAGTTAAACACATTACATAAAATATGATTATTACACTGAGATTATTTGCAGAATATTTTAATGTTAAAAATGCACATTTTCACTAAGAAGTGCTATAGTTAGAGAATTAGCAGACAGTGTAATTACACTATTGTAGCACAAACCTTACACAAGTTTCTACATTGTGTGTGGTTATGGCTTGCAGTACTGAGTGTGTAGCAATGTGCTTGTGAAAAAGTTAATGTTGTTGTACTGAGTTGCTACACAGGCTGTCGGCTGAACACAATAACTTGCTCTGTGTATTTAACATGGTACATAACAATGTCGTTTTGAAATGCTGATGTTTTTTTTAAAGACACAACCTAATTATTACATATGTCATTCTAGGGCAAGCACAACGGCGAGCAGCGGCTGCAAGGCGGCAAATGGGAAGGGCAGCCCAATCCCCTTCTCCGCCCCCTCCCCTTCTGTGGCCCAAACACCCTCTCTGCCCCCCTCCCCCTCTTTCCCACTCCCCCTCTTTCCCAATCCCCCTCTCTGCCCCACTCCCCCTCTGTGGCCCAATCCCCCTCTCTTTCCCAATCCCCCTCTCTGCCCCACTCCCCCTCTTTGGCCCAATCCCCCTCTCCGCCCCATTCCCCCTCTGTGGCCCAAACAACCTCTCCACCACCCACCCCCTCTCTTTCCCAAGCCACCTCTCTGCCCCCCACCCCCTCTGTGGCCTAAACCACCTCTTCACCACCCTCCCCCTCTCTTTCCCAAGCCACCTCTCTGCCCCTCTCCCCCTCTGTGGCCCAACCTCTCCACCACCCTCCCCCTCTCTTTCCCAAGCCACCTCTCTGCCCCCTCCCCCTCTGTGGCCCAAACCACCTCTCCACCACCCTCCCCCTCTCTTTCCCAAGCCACCTCTCTGCCCCCCTCCCCCTCTGTGGCCCAACCGACCTCTCCGCCACCCTCCCCCTCTCAATCTGACCCACCCTCTGTAACCCTCCTCCCCCTTCCATCCTTTCCCCAATCCACCCTCCTTCCCCCATCCTGCCTCCTTCCCCCATCCAGCCACCATCCCCCATCCAGCCATCATCCCCGCCTTCAGAATGGGCAGCAGAGGCCCCGGAGCCACTTCAGGGAGGTGGTCAAGTGGCAGAGGACAGTAAATTCACACACATTGACATTTCATTTTTAAACTTATTTAACTTCACATTCTAATAAATGCAGTGTTGAACTGGGGCCAATCTTTTGCCTAGGTAAAATGTTTGTCTTCTTCATCATGGTATGGATGTTGCATTTACATTTGTGTGAGGAACATTAGATGTACAGTGTCTACGTCTGCAATGTTGAGGATGCCCACTCTAGGTCGACACTCATTATGTCGACAGGGTTGCCTGGACAACAGGGTTTGTATGTGCCACATTATCTGCAAAACAGTTAGACCTGAGTGGAGTTTAGTATGTTGTTTGACTTTTACACTTGTGCCTGGGTATTCCAATATTTGCACATTGAAGTCGCATGCTTCACTTTGTTAGGCAGGCTAAGGACACAGTGATTTGTGTTGTGAAAGTTACACTCCTACAGTACAATTTTGTTTTTTACATTTTAAAAGCTGTTTGACCTTATGTAGTAAGGCAGGCTTTCAGGAAGTGTGGGCATGCTAGGATATGTTGTCCTTCTGAAGATGTTGATACGCAGTGTGATGATGCAGGGCCAACCCCAAAAAAGATAAGTGTGCTTCACTCCAGATGTGAATGAATCCTAACATGGTGTTACACTTACTAAGATGGTAGTTCTAGTTAAGATGGGATGTTGACCAATGCAACCAATCAGATTATACTTGTACATTTTTTGGCCCCTTCTACAAGATAATATGTTGAATTTGATTGGTTGCTATCGGCAACGTCCCATCTTAAATAGAATTCCCATATTAGTAAATGTACACCATGGTGTGGTACACTTTCTAAAAAAAACAAAACAAAAAAAAAACATTGCTGAGCAGGCTTGTGTGTTGTTCTGCTACTGTTTTATCCTTAAAACATCCATGATGTAGTCACTTTGCCATTGAAGCAGGCCTGTCCAAACTGCGGCCCTCCAGCTATTGAGATACTACACATCCCAGCATGCCCTGACACAGCTTTTGCATTCTCTGACAACAAAACTGTGTCAAGGCATGCTGGTACATGTAGTTTCCCAACAGCTGGAGGGCCGCAGTTTGGACATGCCTGCATTAATGTGTGCTTTGTGCCATGCTTGTATAATAGGTAATGTGAGGAAGTTAGTAATGTTTATTTTGCCTCTTAATTTCAGATGTTGCAGTTGGAGATACAACATCATTTGCGGGCATTCTGGCCAGCATGCAACACCACATTCAAGCCTTGTTGGCCAATGTGGAGCTTCTGCAAAAATTTTGTTAATTATACTTGTTTAATTAAAAAAAAAAGTTAAAGTCTACAAAAAAATTTCTGTTCCTAAATAAAAAAAAATGTATTTCAAGTTAAGCGGGTGTTTTGTTTATTAATGCAATAAAGGAAAAGCAGATTGGTTAGCAGAAATTGGTTCCCTTAAACATTTTACACATCTAACTTAAGATGCTTATTTTTAATTTAAAACCAAAAACAAAAAAAATAGAGTTAGGAGCTTATTGTTTATAAAAACATCTAAACACATTTATTCACAAATTACACCACTACACAAAAATAAACAAATTAGCATTAGACCAGGCACATTTACCACATCTATATTTTTCTTTTATACATTTCAATGTTGATGGCCAATTATGCCTACAAAGTGTTCTTCAGGTATTCTTTGAAGACTTAATTGGTCATGACCATTATCAGTCATTACACTAATTGTAATCGTAATTGAGGAAGGCTTGTGGAGTTTTAACTGAAAGATGTAATTTAACTTAAAAAAAAAAACCCATTGCTGTGCGGTTTTTAGCAAAAGCGTGTGCAATTTTAAGAAGAATGTGTAAATCTACGAAAAGTTAGTATTTTTACGATGAGGTTTGTGTTAATGCGATGGTTTTGCATTACTGCAATGTAATTTGGCATACGCCTACTTTGTGTAATACTGCGTACGAAATAGCAAAAATACGTTGGGGGCGGATATTCGCTATTGTGCAACGTGTTCGCAATATTGCGAATATGTTGTGCAAACGAAGAAAATAGCGATCAACTCGGAATCACCCCCATAGTACTTAGATAATGGAAGGACAGACGTTCAAGATAGCTGGTCAAGCTCGTCCCCCACAGGTAGAGCACCAAACCCAAACCTGTTTCCATAACATAACTTACACCTTGACAAGTTGGCAATGAATTTCAGCTGCTGATTTTCCCTTTTGATGCAGAAATCTGATCATACTTTGCAATGTTTGACCATGTTCCTGCATGTCCTGTCATCTTGCAACTGATGTTGGGACAGTATGACGGATATGAGGCGCAGTCTAAAGGTTTTGAGAGGAAGCAGTGGTCTACCTGCTCTGGCCTGGTGGGAAATTAGAATGAAATAGAGAACATTACACTGGTGAGAGGTCTTGTTACCTTAGTTATTGAACCACCCTCGTAATAATATAGAGTATGCTAAAACGGTGTAAAAGTCATGGACAAAGTCTTCAGTTTTGAGAAATCCAAGTAAGAATGTATCATAAAAATGACTCAAGCCACTAAAAGCCAATGAATGTTTGGTACTTATTACTAATATATACTGGGCAATCAAGCATTGCAGCCCACCCTGGTGTAATAGACTTATAATAGCTCTCCATCTAAAAATATTATTTCAGGCTTGAGCAAATAGCATTGATGCTTTTTTGTCCTTGCTGTTTTATAAATATTTCTTCAAGTCAGCGGACAAATGAGTAGGAGCTGATTTTCACCCCTCTGCAGCTAAACATTTGTGTCAGTCACTGTAGCATATGGTAAAAAAGGTGTTTTCTTTCTTGAGGTGAAGTGTTGAGTAAAGTTAATGTGAAATTGGATTCCCATATTTCACAGTTGCTCTGTGGTGTCTGAGCTGAAAGTATTAAAGTGGTAAGTATCAAAGTGCAGTTTACTATGCAACTGCCATCAATCATACATGGTTTTCAACTCACAAAACGCATACTTTATTAATCTGTTTTTGTTAAATAAAACATACCTTGTGTAGTTTATTATCCAACTACACATGGTGTAAGTGCTGGTGTCCAAACTGAAGATCATGCAAATACTGTTTGATCTGGATTTAAACAAATGTATTGCGCATGATTTTAACATACCGTAAGTATATTTCAGATAAGCCTTTTAGGAGTATGCATCTTTGTACATCCCACAGGCCTGGTGCAAGCTAATGTGATGATGACGACTGTGCTCTGGTTTCATATGTATACTATACTTAAAGATGTACATATTCAAAGATGCATGTAAACGTGGCCAGAATTTATTATTAATCTGTTTCAGTTTTCAGAGTTTGCTGAATATAAGGCAGCCTCATCAGGCACCTAATAATGAATGGACCTATTACTTTAAACATGCAGAAACTAGCGTTTCCACATATGTACCAGGCCCATTAAGGATGAAGACTAGGATTAGGGATAGAGGGGAAAATACAGGACCTTATTCAGCTTCAGTTGCAGTTTTGCTAATTTAGCAAAACTGCAACGGCTAGCACTCGCATGCTAATGGCTGCTAGTGATGCGACTGCAATTCAGTTGTGATTGCATTGCAGACCCGGCAAAATAAGGGTAGCCCCCTGCCTGTGCAGCCTAACTGCAAGGCAGGCGCAGCACGGGTATCTTTCCTGTCATAGCGGGCCCACGTTTTTGGGCCTCGCAACAGCGTGTTGCCGTCCCCACTCCGCGAACGCCTCTGTCTGTCAATCAGACGGAGGCGTTCGCATCACTGAGATATGAACACATTTTCCTGTTCGTGCACGCACAGAATGAGACCAGCGCATGCGCACTGAGTGTAAAACATGGATAATTCGGCGATCCAAGCTGAATAAAGCACACAGTAATTACTGGAACACAGCTGCTGAAACACCACCACTGGAACGGACACTCACGTGCCCTCTGGCTCCTGGATGAAGACGCTGGAGCAACTGCAGCCACCGGGACAAGGTAAGACACCGCTAGAGCACCAAGGACCATTTGTTGACAGTTCATTGTGTTGACATGTTTTTCATGTACACATTATGAATGTCAACATGATCACTGTTGACATGCTGAGCATTTCGACATAATTGTCAACCAGTTGTACCCAACCCTTGTACAGAATGTATCCTGTTGCAATAAAGATGTAAGTAGATTCACTATATGACTTTTCATACAGACAGCAATTGTCTAGATTTATATTCCTTTGTGATTTTATACTACCCCCTCCCCCCTTTGTTTTCAGTATTATCATTTGCAGTAAGCGCTGTGTATTCATCTACGGTCCCCCTAACTGACCCAAGTATCCATTTGGGACAGCTTGAACTTTGTTACTGTGAAAAACTGCCTATAGTGCTGCATTAGCCGTCTATCTATTCATATCATTAGTTAGGAGCATTACGTCTCCCACATCAATGAGTTAAATTTGTTACTGTTTACTTAGTTTCACCATTCTTTGTTGATCTGTACAATTGCCACATTGGAAACATATATAGCTGTTACATTGTACACATTGATCAAGCTCTATTCAACACCAAAACATAACTAAAAACTTCATAAACAGGGATTACTATATCATTTATTTATTATTTATTACAAATAGGAAGAGTGAGACATCATTTAGAACATTCATCTAGAGCTGAGCGCAGTGTTACACTTGTTTTGCATATATTGTTAGTAGGAGAGATGACCTACAAACACCAGCAGCTCGCTAACCCCACTAGTCTAAAGGGGGGTACTCACGGGAGAGATGTGTGCTGAGCGATCTTAACACAGACCGCTCAGCACACATCTCTCACCCCGCTCAGCACAGAGCGATGTGCTGAGCGAGGGGGAAAGCCGACGGGGGGGCCGCTCACTTCACACAACGGTGAAGTGAGCGACCCGCTAGATTGAGCCTGCATGCAGGCTCAATCTAGCACCGGCGATAGCGATGCGCGGGGCCGCGCATCGCTATCGCTGGAGGGCATACACATGGCAGATCCGTGCTTAAAATCTAAGCAATCTAGCAAGATTGCTTAGATTTTAAGCACGGATCTCTCCGTGTGTACCCCCCTTTAGCCTCTCTATGCCCAGGTAATCCCACCCTTGCATCTAAACTGTATATACAAGTTTGTAAAAAGTGTGAAAAAACAACAACTTGTAACTCCCTCCTGCAAGTTCAGAAACCCCTTTCCATCAATACACTTCAACATACATGTTCCACATTATTTAACCCATTTTTCATTTTTAGACAAAATCACAAGAAAAAGTAAGTCTATATTGCCCATATTTTACTATTTAAAAACTTCTAAATACATTGTTATTTATTGGAGAGCTGTCCCACAGTATGTGTCATTTTTACAATACGATTAGGATTTCTTCCTACTTTTCACATACTCTGGAGGTGCCGCGTTAACATCCACTGAAACATGTGTTAACATGGCTTTTGCCAGCAGTAAAAAGTTGTGCCAACTACTTAATGGCTAATTGACTTTGGCCCTAAATATCAAACATTAAATACAATAGGAGTACATACGTAACAGTTAACTGTAGAAATTATAAAACATACTGTGTATCATTCATGAGCAAGAAGAATTAAAAATGCCCAGAAAAAACCCCATAGCTTAAGGGTCACTAAACATAAAATACAATTTGTCTTATATAAAATAGAAAATACTGTATATGCAAGTTTCGAGAACTTTGTAGAAAATAAGGTATCTGAGAAAGAAATGTGATCTGATAATGTCGATTTATATACAGGAATGAAAAGCTATACCTTCTATACTCTCTAAACACACTTTAAACCTTTATCCGCTGCGGCCGCTATACTTGGTACACACGCTACGTACTTTTTAAGCTATTAGCGTACAGAGTCCCGTACGATGTACGGACTCTGTGTACAAATGCCGCGCTGACGGTACAATGCACCCGCAGCGCGTACACACCCAATTAATACGCTTTAAACCTTATACAGCAATGCAATGCGTTACTAATACACTTTTAAACCATAGCGGGGAAAGCAAGACACAACACTGATTTGTAGTTAAATCACTGGGTTCCGACACCACAGCGTAATATTGCTGAAAGGGGGTTACAATATATACAATACAATATAAGACAATATAACAGAATAATGGCTACAGTCAATGGTACATACGTGAGTATATTCGCGTGCGCTTCCCGGTCTGGTCCTCCGTAATCTAATAGATAACGTTGTGAGTCTTGTGCCAGACCAGGCTGCAGCAGGCTTTATTTATACAATTCTTCCAAAAGCAATACAATGGATACTGTACTCCCTTTGTCCATTGGACACAGGAATGCACTTTTACAGTACAGGAGAGGTCATAGGTCGATTTGAATTGGTGGGCGATGTCTGTTCTAACTGCTCTTGTGGGTGGTCTCCGCTGGATTCCCGCCGCAAATATAATGTACAGTAAATACAGTTTATATCTATATTCTGCTTCTGCACATAACTATCCGCAGGAACATGCGATCTTCCTCAATCCAACACCGGTATGTTACCCTTAAAATACCCTACAGCTGGATACCAAACACCACCTTATTACCTTGTTCTGTCCCCTCCTATTCTGTAAAGGTGAATCCCCTTGTTCTGAAACCATTTAAACTGTTGTTATTTTCTGGTGTGGTGCAGGGGGACTATGTGTACATTGTGCACTATTTGGAGTAAATATGTAATGTGTTTTGATAGCTCTCCATGCATTCACAAACTGTACCGTAAATACCCATACCACGCGCTGATGCGCACGACCGCGGGAGCGACCATACGAAAATTGCGAATATGTGCACGCACAGCAGAACAAGTACACGTGCGGAGGCCATCTGTGTGTAGTTCGTACGTGATGTGTGTACTGCAATATTTTTCGACTTTGACAGATCATTTTGGGAATTATTTTACCTTGCACAGTAGAAATCCAATTGAAGGATGCTAGTGCAACTTTTTACAAACATTTGTGAAATAAAAAAATAAAAAACAGCTGATACCAAAGAACAATTGATACCAGAGAACAATAACTATATCACACACATACATTTCTACCATAAATACTATTTAAAAAATGTAATAAAAGGCAAATTGTATTTTATGTTTAGTGACCTTTTATATCACATAACAACTGGATGCCAGAGTGTTATTTAATTACTCCTACTTCTCTTTGCTAAAATTATTAGTTTTCTCAGTAAAAATATTTAAATAGAAACAAGAAGAAAATAGATAGTAATGAAGTTAGATTTGATAATAGACTAGATTTGTAAATTTGCTGTGTGTTGCAGCTGCTAGACTCCATAATCCTTGGATTAAGTTTAAAAAAAATGGCCAATTTGTTTTAGCAGTTCTAGGTTTTAAATAAGAATAGTAAATTGAGCCAGTTATGTTCAAGTTAAATTTAAAAAATAAAGGACACTTGCAGAAATCTTTTGATTCTAGCAAAATTAGTATGTCAAATCTGATCTGGTGGGATCAGTATCAGTATGGAATTTGTGCTTACCTAAGTAGAAAATGCAAGTCTTGGAATTATTATTAAGTATTCTGAAATATTAATTTCACACTTAACTGACAATTTCTCCCCCCAAAAAAGCTCAGAAATTGTCAGGAGGTTTTTATGAGTGAATTAGGTGAACATGAATTTAACCTTATCCAAAATCATTTTAGTTAAAAAAAAGATAAAAAAAAAAAAAAAGATAATTTTTTCCTCAAATATCGGAACTTCGGACCGGAAGATTGGTAACAACATTACTTTTTACACCCAAGACAGCCGCCAGGTACACGGGGGGGGGGGGCTGGGGGGGGGCTTGGTTTACACTTTCCCAGCGGCTGCCATTGTCTGCATCCGCTTGGTGGGGGTTCCTGCCGTGCTGACCGATCAGCAATGATCGGCAGCACGGCAACACTGAGGGGAGGGTGCAGGGAGACAGAGGGACCTTCCAGTCCCTCTGACAGCAGCAGCGGAGGGAAGTTTCTCTTCCCTGCCGCTGCAAATACTCTCTATCTGACTGGTCACATCCTGTGCGACCGAGGTCAGATAAGACACTTGCTGGTATGATCGCATCTGATGCGACCATGCCAGGCAAGTGGTTAACTACATGATACAGGTTGAGTATCCCATATCCAAATATTCCGAAATACGGACTTTTTTGAGTGAGAGTGAGATAGTGAAACTTTTGTTTTTTGATGGCTCAATGTACACAAACTTTGTTTAATACACATAGTTATTAAAAATATTGTATTAAATGACCGTCAGGCTGTGTGTATAAGGTGTATATGAAACATAAATGAATTTTGTGAATGTAGACACACTTTGTTTAATGCACAAAGTTATAAAAAATATTGGCTAAAATGACCTTCAGGCTATGTGTATAAGGTGTATATGTAACATAAATGCATTATGTGCTTATATTTAGGTCCCATCACCATGTTATCTCATTATGGTACGCAATTATTCCAAAATACGGAAAAATCCGATATCCATAATACCTCTGGTCCCAAGCATTTTGGATAAGGGATACTCAACCTGTAACAATATATTTACATTAGTTTAAATGGTTGCAATAAAGTTATTAAAATGTGGGGAAATGATAAATGAATAACTTTCATACTTTTTTTTTATACCCCTTTCACACCGCACAAATAACCCGGTATCGACCCGGTATATTGCTGGGTCGACACGGGTCTCTGTGCGGTGTGAAAGGGGCCATGGACGAATTCTCAAGTCGCCTGACCCGGTAATTCAACCCAGGAATAAAGCGCTGCCTCTCCTCCCCCAATGTCGGCTCCATCTCCCGCCGCTATGGTACCTCCCCCCCCCCCCCCTCCCCGGCATATTGTCGGGTTAGGAACGCAGTGTGAGAGGTCCAATGCTGGGTCCCATCCGGCATTGCAATGTGAAAGGGGTATTAATAATCTCAGGAATTTGCTGATGTTTGAAGATGACCCTGTTAAAGTTATTATTGATCAAGTGAGAATGATCAATTATATTATTTCAAGATTTGTGTCAAATATACACGGTCGATATAATATATGATATAATAATGTGACTCGACCATGTATGTTTACTTGAATGCTATAGCATGTGGCTCTGACTTTTCAGCAAATGCAAATCAGAAATGATCAGGAAATTGAGCACACAAAATTTATATAGACAGTTATTCTTGGTTACAGTTATAGATTCTAATTTAAAAAACAATCTGCATAAATACATTAGACATAATATCCAAATGGTCAGGCCAACAATTGTTATGTGATAGGCTGATCTTAATATGATTTCTACAAACATCATAACCAAATATAGGCACATACAAGAATCATATACCACTAGCATTTGTAAAGCTGGGTACACACCTGGCTGACCTATATAACGATTTGTAAGTGCATACATACTTACCAATCATCCTCCCAATATGTTGTGTCTGACGTCAAAACTGGGCGGCATTTTTGCTCGAACGGCTGATATGTCGGTATCTGGTCTCTAGGTTGACCACACTTAGGTCAACAGTCACTTGGTCAACATGCATTAGGTCGACAGGGTCTCTAGGTCAACGTGACAATAGGTCGACATGAGTTTTTCACGATTTTTTTCATTTTTTAAAACTTTTCATACTTTACGATCCATATGGACTACAATTGGGAACGGTAACCTGTGTCAAGCACAGGTTAATAGCCTGACAGCTGCATTTTGCACCGTTTGCAAGTGGTGCAATTCTTGCTAGAGAGACCAAGGTAGAGGGCATTGCAGTAGTTTAGGCGTGGTGATACAAAACGACTTTAGGTAGATCTTCTGAGGGAATTAAGTGTTTTATTCTGGCTATGTTCTTCAGATGAAAGAATGAGGATTTGATTGTGGCTGATACCTGATTGGTTATGAACCAATATGGAGACCCCATGTAGGTTAGGTTGGTAAGCAGAGTTAAAGGGCCACCTCATCTAAATTTTGTTAAGAGCTAAAACCTTACTACCCACAAGATGAGTCTCCATTAAACATACAATATCAGATTTAAAGGATTTCAGATGAAACAAGAGCCTTTTAAACTTGCTATTCATTCCATAAAAATGGAATACCACAAGAGAGAGCAAAATGGGAAGAGACTACCCATGAGCTGTAAATGAACCTTACACTGTCAAACATGACATAAAAGCACAAAATAAAAATACACTTGAACAAGGAAAAGTGAACAAAACATTATATAAACCTAATCCATCCAACCAAACCACCCACTCTGTATGGTAAATACCAACATCATTTATCTATCCAGTATCCCAAACTAAAATAAATATTTCTCCGTATTCTGATATAACAGCAATTATTAACATGCTGCCTGTTCACAGTTGGATTACTCTGCAACTGGGTAAGGGTTAACCCCCCTATCATCCTTCTAATGTCACTGTATTTTTAGGTGAGGGGTGTTCAGGTGGGCCTGACTGTTTTACTTGTCCTGAGTCTAATAATTTCTTATGGCATCCCAGGTTCCTAAAGTGGAAAACTGCACCAAGTGAGGGGTGACAAGAGGCATTAAATACTCATAAACTGCTTAGAAGTTTCAAAGTTGTAACGTGCTCCAGTGCTCAAGGGTGACTGGATGGTAATTTATTAATCTCATTATTACAATAGTTCCACATATATTGGGGAAGGGGGCAGTATATAAAAAGTAAAAAAAAAATATAGTCTGTGTCCACTCTGGGGCCAATTCAGATCCTGGGGGATCTGCGTCCTGATGCGCAAAGTACTGATATTCGCATGTGTGAAATTGTCCGGCACATGATGCAGTACGGCATTAGACTATCATTGATTGACAGTCTGATGCCATTTGGGTGCAGGGAGCGGGTGGCGAGGGCCTCCGTTTGTGAATACAGAGGCATGTCACTGCTGTTGAGGGGGGGTAAAAGAGGCTCGTTGGACGGCGATATCTTAGCCTCTTATGAGGATCTCCAACAGGTGGCTTGGCTACCCTATGGGTGCCGCAAACCCCCGATGGTGTCTCAGTGATTCACTGCTTCGTCTTAGGGTGCCGCCCGGATCACTACTGCAGGAGGAGGCATCTACTTGTAATAGACGCCTCCTGTGCATTTACATAGCTGTAGCTACTCCAACTGCATCTGAAATTCTGAATTAGCCCATTTATTACGTATACCTGTTCCATTTGATACAAGTTAAACACAATGAAGCATTAAAGATACAGTTCTGGGCCTGCACTTAATTAAAATATTTAATCAGCCACAACAACATAATGCATAAAAGCATGCAGACACGTCTCTACAATTACAGAAAATGGGTTGCAAAACATAAAGCATCAAGGGAGCTACAGTGCTATACATAAAAAAATGCATGTTGATGAGAGAGTTCAAAGAATGGCCAAACTGAGTCAAACTGACAGTAATGTGACAGTAATTCAAATAGCCAGGTGCCGCAACAATTGGTATGCAGAAGAGAATCACTGAATGCACAACATGTAAATCTTGAAGAGGATGAGCTACAAGAAGACTCCACTGGGTTCCACTCATGCCAGCTATGAAGTTCAGAAAATTGAGGCTCACCAAAACTGGACAGCTGAAAATTGGAATAAAGGTTGTCTGGTCTGACGAATCTTGATTTCTAATGAGACAATGCAGATGGTAGGATCAGAATTTGGGATAAACAACATAAATCAATGGATACACTCTGCTTGTGTTTCAGGCTGGTGGTGTGATAGTGGAGGGAATGCTTTATTGACACACATTAGGTACTTTGAAACTAATTGTTTAGTAGAGTAAGGTTGTTGACCATGCGCATCCCATTATGGCCACAGGATGTACAAGTCTAACTTCCAATGGCTACTTTGCAGTAGTACAACGCACTAAGGGGGTGATTCTGAGTCGGACGTAATTGCAGTAGTGGCTGTGTCTGCTGATGTAGCCATTACTTTGTCTTTATGGTAATGCAGTTGCTGATGGGTATCCTATTAAGATGACCACAGGCTGCGGCACAATTCCGCCAATGTGCATACAAAGATGCACTATTGGCATCTCCATGCAATTTTGTTCTCCGTCCCATGGCAGAAAACATTGGGACACATGCACAGAGGGACAACACTGGGCATTTGAATCATAGTTTACGTCACACATAACACATCACCTCAAGCTAGTTCCACAAGCATGACAATGAGTTCAGTGTACTCCAGTGACCTCCACATTCAAAGATAGTAATACAATAGAGCAATGGGAGAATAACAGCATGCATGTGCAGTTGAGTAATATGAAGCAACTGTGTGATGCTATCATGTTACCATGGATTAGAATCTGCAAGGAATGTTTCCAGCACCTTGCTGAGTCCACGGTATGAAGAATTCAGGCTGCTCTGTCCAAAGGTTCTACCTAGTACTAGAAAGGTATACCTAAAAATGTGGCCACTGTGTGTATACTTACCTAGTGTCTAGTAGCTCATGATCCAACATAATCCATATGGTTAAAAATGAAATGCCTTATTTCTGAAATGGACTGTTCATGAAGAGCTCCCAACACGAGATGAGTAAATGTGTGATAGACGGCCTATTTCATAGATAGATAGCCAATCAGGACGATCCGTGAAATATGAGAGACCACTACCTGTACAGTTGACAGACTCACCTGACATTAAATGATTTCTAATTCCTAAGGAGCACACAGTGTAGGCAATTGGGTTTACATTTGTAACCCATATGCATTATGTGAGATCCATACTATACTATACTATACTATATATTGTTTGCTTTCCCTAATTACATTTCACAACTATAATTTGTCATTTTGATTACTTTTTAAACGTAACTGAAATGTCTCAGGTCTTTTAAATAAAATGAATAATATGGTGGATATGGCATTGCAATATAAGGTAACCTTTATTTTTATTTAATGAAGGAAACTCTTGTGATGTCAAACAGCCACAGAGCCAGTTTTGGAGATGTATGCAAACCCAACGGTTTGCATACATCTCTGATGTTTTAAGATCTTTGCATGTGCAGATCTCTGACTGTGATGGCGGTCGCAGTGTCCCCTAAGCCACAGCATGATTGACATCCTGTGACTGTTTGGGGTCAGGTAATGGGTGGTGATAACCAATGTTTCAGAAAGCACTCCCATTTTTTGGGCGTGTCGAGACAATGCAGTTTCACTGGCCCGGGTGCGTAAACACACTGGCCATCCAGAGTAAACTGAGATGACTGATGCTCACACAGAGTGATCGATGCTACGTCTTTAGACGCAGCAGTGGATCCCAAAAGCTGGCAAGCCTAGTCTGTTTAGACAAGACGGCTCTTGCAGCATTAGAAGATTTTACCACAGTCATTCATTGTAGTGGCTGTGCTAATGTGTCCGTTTCTAAATCAGGCCCATAGTTACCAAAGTTACAGTTGACATATTACCAATTTAAAAAGACACATATAAACAAATAAAAATATTTTATCAAATACCTACTGTATATAATTTTATGTTCATTCATCATTGATTAGAAAACTGATGCCCTCTTCTTCTCTGGCCTCTGTGCCACGATCTTTGCCCTGCTTAAGTAAGGAAGAACAGAAGGAGTGTTTTGTAAAATGTACACTATACCCTACAATTTGAGGATAGTTTTAGTGCACTCTGCTGCAGTACATTCACAATCAGCCATTGCAATACCGGCACAGATCCTATAATCAATACTATTTTCAAAAGCCTAAATACCAATAGATCTGTAAATAATAAAGTCTCTATTTCTACTCACATAATCTTCACAAACATAAAGAATCAAACTACCAGATGTTGACATTTTATGCACCACTTTAGGCCGAATTTTATAGCCATTTAATCCATTATGTAACATAGAAACACAGAAACATAGAATTTGATGGCAGATAAGAACCACTTGGCCCATCTAGTCGGGTGTAGTAGGGTATGCCGGCGGCCGGGCTCCCGGCGACCAGCATAGCGGCGCCGGCATATCGACAGCGTGGCCACGCTACGGGCACGGTCCCTCCAGGGGGGGTCATGGACCCCCAAGAGGGAGCAAAAGTGTCGGTATGCCGGCTGTCAGGATTCCGGCGCCGGTATACTGTGCGTCGGGATCCCGACAGCCGGCAAACTGAAGACCACCCCATCTAGTCTGCCCCTTTTTTTTACCATATTTTTATCTCAAACCTTATTTGATCCTTATTTCTTTGTAAGAATATCATAATGTCTATCCCATGCATGTTTAAATTGCTCTACTGTCTTAGCCTCTACCACCTCTGATGTGAGGCTATTCCACTTGTCCACTACCCTTTCTGTGAAGTAATTTTTCCTCAAATTTCCCCCGAACCTCCCCCCCTCCAGCCACAGTGCATGTCCTCGTGTCCTATTGCTTCTCTTCATTTCAAGAATGTTTCCCTCCTGGACTTTGTTAAAACCCTTGATATATTTGAAAGTTTCTATCATGTCCCCACTTTCCCTTCTCGTCTCCAAACTATACATATTGAGATTTTTTTAGTCTTTTTGGGTATGTTTTGTGATGTAGGCCATGCACCATTTTAGTTGCCCTTCTTTGTACAGCCTCTAATGTATTAATATCGTTTTGAAGATACGGCCTCCAAAATTGAACACAGTATTCTAAATGAGGCCGTATGATATACCTCCCCCTATATCCCGCACCCTCACAATCCCGACGGTCGGCATGCTGACCAACAGAGAATATTCCCACTCATGGGTGTCCACGACACCCATAGAGTGGGACCCCCGCCCCCCGCCAGCATTCCACTGCCGGGATGCCGGAGGAGGTATACTCACCGGCTGGGTCATGCATACCACACCCGTACCAATGACCTACACAGTGGCATTATAATTTATTTCATTCTGCTGCTGATTCCTCTCCCACTGCAGCCAAGTATCTGACTAGCCTTCCTCATTGCTTTGTTACATTGCTTACCTGCCTTTAAGTCACCTGAAATAGTGTCTGCTAGATCGCTTTCCTCCTCAGTAGTTTCCAGTATAGTGCCATTAATATTATATTTAGCCTCTGTATTTTTGAGACCCAAGTGCATGATTTTGAATTTTTTGGCATTAAACTGTAGTTGCCACACTCTTGACCATTCCTCTAGTCTACCTAGATCTTCAATCATTTATTTTACCCCTCCTGGTGTGTCTACCCTGTTGCATACCTTTGTGTCAACTGCAAAAAGGCATACATTCCCTTTAATGCCATTTGCAATGTCAACAAGATATTAAAAAGCACTGGTTCAAGTACAGATAACTGGGGTACTCCACTGGTAACATTTCTCTCCTTTAAATGCACTCTATTTACTATAACTCTCTGTTTTCTATCCTACAACCAAGATCTTATCCATTCAACAATCTTAGGGGGTGATTCAGACCTGATCGCTGCTGTGCTATCAGCGACTAACTGAGCATGCGTATGCACCACAATGAGCACACGTGTCGGCAAACAACAGGAATCGCTGTCAGCGACAGGCTGGAGCGAAAATTCTAATCGCACAGCCATTCGCATGCTGATTGACAGGAAAAGGCCTTTTGTGGGTGGTAACTGACCATTTTCTGGGAGTGTCAGGCAAGTATTCCCGTTTTCATGGAAGATTTGTGACGTCAGCTCCATCCCCGATCAGTCCATTCTGAACGCACTGTAGGAGTAAGTCTTGGGCTGCGCACAGACTGCACACACTGGTTAAAACCATTCATTGGTGAGTGAGGTGCGAACAGATTTGCAGCTGTCCGCTGACTGAGGGATTTTTAGCAGCTCGGTATACAAATGCAATCGCACACTTGCATGGCGAATATACACTCCCCTTGGGCAGCGACTATCTGATTGCAGATCAACAATTTTAGCAGCCCAGCGATCAGATCTGATTATCCCCTTAGTATCCAATCCCAAGCTTTTGAGTTTATTTAGTAGTCTGCGATGTGCAACAGTGTCAAAAGCCTTACTTAAGTCTAGAAAGCTTTATCCACAGCTCCACCAAAGTCAATAAGGTTTGTTTGACATGATCTCGCCCCGGTGAATCCATGCTGTTTGGGATCCTGTAAATTGCTGCATTTGAGATAATCTACAACTCTTTCTTTTAAGAGTGTTTCCATCAATTTCCCTACTACTGATGTAAGACTCACTGGTCTGTAGTTGTTTGCCTCTTCCTTGCTTCCACTTTTGTGCAGTGGGACTACGTTCGCTCCTGTAGTTAATGACTGGTTGAATAATTCTGTTAATGGTGCTACCAGCACTTCTTTAAGCTCTTTTAGTATCCTTGGATGTATCCCATCTGGCCCCATAGATTTGTCCACTTTCAGCTTTGAGAGTTCTGTTAGGACCTTCTCCTCTGTAAATGTACTTGTTTCATTTTCCTGAATATCCCTGCAACTTAACTGTGGCCCCTTTCCCTCTCTTTCACTAGTGAATACTGAGCAAAAATAATTATTAAGATGATAAAGATGATCTGCTATTACACTGTCTCCCTCAACAAGACTCGCAGTCTGTTTTTAATTTTATTATTCCGCCTTTTGTTTTTCTCCTATCGCTTATATACCTAAAAAAGTTTTGCTTCCTTTACCCACTCACTGGGCCATTTTCTCCTCAGCTTGTGCCTTTGCACATCTGAATAGCTTCTTAGTTTCCTTCTGTCTAACAAGATACTTTGTCTTCATTATTTTGTGTCTGCTTATATTTCCCAAAAGCCATCTTTTTTGCTTTCACAATACTTGCTACTACTTTCGCAAACCACACTGGCTTCCTTTTCCTTGTGTTTTTCCTAACACTTTTGATACAAAGGTCTGATGCCCTTAATATTGCTATTTTTAATGTTTCCCACCTCTCCTGCCCTGCTTCCAAGTTCGTCCAGTCTGCCAAAGAATCGCTTACACATTTTCCCATCCCTACAAAATCAGCCTTTCTAAAATCTAACACCCTTGTTTCTGTATGGGATGAGTCAGTCTATGTCTTTATGCTGAACCATACTGCTTGAAGATCACTGGATCCCAGGTTTTCACCCACTTTTACATCAGATATTCTGTCTCCATCTGTAAGTCTAATGTTTCATTTTCCTGAGTGGGCTCCCCCACCAATTGGTACAGGGATACTACGTGCAGGGAGTTTAAAATGTCCCTACTTCTACTGGAACTAGCAACAGACACCTCCCAGTTTACTTCAGGAAGATTAAAGTCTCTCATGATTATTATGTACTGTACAGTATAGGGAAACAATACTTATTTGAAATATATTCAGTTTAGGCAATGTCCTGATATTTTCAAATGTATATTAGCAAATGTGATTTGCTAATTATAAAATTAAGTTAAGCATGAATTAAGGACTTTTAGCTAATCAGTCATTAAAGTACCCTCATTCTGATATATTAGTCACATGGTGGCCAACTGGCTCCCAATGATTCCTTACTGTGCTAGAGACATAAGTTTGTTTCCAAAAAGATCACTGCCTGTATCATTACAGATGTGTCCTCATACATCATCACTGTAGTCGCGCCAAACAGCCTCTCTTGGCGCGCCAGGTCCCATGAAAATCTTTTAGTGTCGAGTGTCTTTTTTGCTGAAAATGTGTCTTAGTTGCAACGCTAAGCAACTAGGACACACAAGGAGAATGTGCTGATTAATTTGATATATGACATATCCGTATTTCACTGAGTCTCTGAATCTGTGTAGTGTCACGCACCTCGGGCAGCGGCGACCGCGCTTGTCCCTGCGGGTGGCCTGGTCTGCCCGGCGCCTCTCTTCTCCTGGCGGTCTCCGGCTTCGGGTCGGCGCGTCCCTCCGGCGGCTTCCCGGAAGCAAGGACGCCACCATCATAAGCGAGGGCAAGGAGGCGGAGCAGGTCTGACGTCACCTGCCTGCTCCTCCAATCAGGCTAGGGCGGGGGATTTAAAACCAGACACCAGGCAGAGATCCGGTGCCTGAGTATCTTCGTTTCTCCTGCGGAAGCTGTGATTCCAGAGCTCCCTCGTCCCTGTGATATCCTGTGCCTCCAAGCATCCTGTGCCTCCAAGCATCCTGTGCCTCCAAGCATCCTGTGCCTCCAAGCACCTCCGTGCCTCCAAGTACCTTCCTGCCTCCAAGCACCTCGTGCCTCCAAGCACCTCCGTGCCTCCAAGTACCTCCGTGCCTCCAAGCACCTCGTGCCTCCAAACACCTTGGTGTCTCCAAATACCTCCGTGCCTCCAAGCACCTCGTGCCTCCAAACACCTTGGTGCCTCCGAACACCTCTGTGCCTCCAAGCACCTCTGTGCCCCCAATTACCTCGTGCCTCCAAGCACCTCCGTGCCTCCAAGCACCTCGTGCCTCCAAGCACCTCCGTGCCTCCAATTACCTCATGCCTCCAAGCACCTCCCTGCCTCCAAGCACCTCGTGCCTCCAAGCACCTCGTGCCTCCAAGCACCTCGTGCCTCCAAGCACCTCGTGCCTCCAAGCACCTCCGTGCCTCCAATTACCTCGTGCCTCCAAGCACCTCGTGCCTCCAAGCACCCTCGTGCCTCCCAGCACTCCCAGCACCTCAGTGCCTCCAACACCACAGTGTCTCCAACACCACAGTGCCTTCAATATCTCAGTACCTCAGCCTTCAGTATTTCTACAAGTCTTGTCTTTCAGGAGACCCTTAAGAATTCCTCTGTGCTTCCTGCCTGCCGTCTTAATCCTGCATGAGGAAGACCTACATCCGGCCATCTCTACTGCGACCCAGTAGCGGTTCCTCTTCCCTGTCATCGGAAGAAGCCCCAAGTCCACAACACTCCCAAACCAGGTCAGTGATAGTATACTCAGGTCCCATGGACCCGGGGAATCGGAACACGGACTCAAGTGCCATCCAGAATCTGGCTTCTCGAGTACAAAGTCAGGAAGCTGCACAAGGCCAGGTGATGCAGTACCTCCAGCAGTTGTCCGGGCGTCTGGATCAGATTCAGGCGTCTCTAGCCTCAGTAATTCCGGCACCTGTTCCAGTAGTCGCACCAGTCGCCGTTGCCAGCAATGTTCAACCATCGGCCGGTATCACTCCACGCCTTCAGCTGCCTACTCCGTCCCGCTATAATGGGAATCCTAAAAATTGTCGTGGTTTCTTGAACCAATGCGAGGTACATTTCGAGCTACTTGCACACAACTTTCCTACAGACCGGTCCAAGGTAGCATATATTATTTCTCTGCTGGAAGGTTCTGCTTTGGATTGGGTGTCTCCATTATGGGAACGATCTGATCCCATGGTTTCCAACTATACCAACTTCATCTCGTCCTTTCGAAGGATTTTCGACGAACCCGGCAGAATGACCACTGCTTCTTCCGACTTGCTCCGTGTTCGACAGGGCGCCCGTTCCGTGGGTCAGTACATGGTTCATTTCCAGACCATTGCTTCCGAACTACGCTGGAATAATGACGCCCTGAGAGCTGCCTTCTGGAATGGTCTTTCCGACCGGCTGAAAGATGAGCTGGTTACCAGAGATCTGCCGGATCCATTAGAAGATCTGATTTCCCTTTGCGTCAAGGTGGATCTTCGGATGCAGGAGCGTGGAAGAGAACGTAGCCGTCCGGATCGTTCCAGGATCCGGAATCCTACTCCTAGACCAGTGGCCTCACCTACCTCAGATGAGCCCATGCAAATTAACCGATCCCGACTGTCTCCGGAAGAACGACAGCGTCGTCGTGAGGGTAAACTCTGCCTTTACTGTGGAGCCACGGATCATTTTCTTAAATCTTGTAAATCTCGTCCGGGAAACGGGCAGGCCTAGCTTGTTCCGGAGGAGTCAAGCTGGGGGTTACGACAAAAGCTTCTCCAACTTCGGACTGTTTGCTTCCAGTAACTCTAGTCTCCGATTCAGTCTCCAAGTCTTGTGAAGCCCTATTGGATTCCGGAGCTGCAGGGAACTTCATTTCTTCCTTCTGTGCCCAAAGCTTGGGTTTAAAGTTACGGCCTATCGAGCGGCCAATTTCACTGACGGCTATCAACGGGACTAGAATTTCCAAAGGTCTTATAATGTGGCGCACGGGGCCAGTTAAGCTGCAGGTCGGGGCTCTACATCAGGAAGATTTGGAACTCTTGGTAATCCCAGAAATGCCCCATGATCTGGTTCTTGGAATGCCTTGGCTAAAAAGTCATAATCCCCACATCGACTGGAAGTCGTCACAAATTCTGTCCTGGAGTTCCTTTTGTCACACTAATTGTCTTACTCCTGTTTGTCCGCTCCGTGTCACCTCCAAAACGGATGAAGAGCACATTCCGGAGGCATATCAAGGGTACAAGGACGTATTTTCGGAACAAGCTGCTGACCTGTTACCACCTCACAGGCCTTGGGACTGCCCTATTGACCTTGTCCCAGGGAAGACGCCACCCCGTGGTCGCACATATCCTCTGTCTCTTCCCGAGACTCAAGCCATGTCGGAGTATATTAAGTCCAATATGCTCAAGGGATTTATTCGCCCCTCTTCCTCCCCTGCTGGTGCGGGCTTCTTTTTCGTGAAGAAAAAGGACGGGGGGTTGAGACCATGCATCGACTACCGCGGCTTAAACGACATTACTATTAAGAATAAATACCCCTTGCCACTAATCACAGAATTATTTGATAGGGTTCGTGGTGCCCGCATTTTTTCCAAACTCGACTTGAGGGGAGCTTATAATCTTATACGCATCCGAGAGGGGGATGAATGGAAGACTGCCTTTAATACCCGAGATGGGCATTACGAATACTTGGTGATGCCGTTTGGTCTTAGTAATGCTCCCGCGGTTTTCCAGGGATTCGTCAATGAAATCTTTCGTGACATGCTGTATCAGAGTGTTGTGGTATATTTGGACGACATACTGATCTTTTCCAAGAATCTTGTCGAACACAGGACTCAAGTCAAAGAGGTGCTCCACCGTTTACGAGAGAATCATCTCTATGCCAAGCTTTCCAAATGTACCTTTGAAGTAACATCTATTCCGTTCCTCGGTTATATCATCTCGGGGACGGAGCTTCGCATGGATCCGGAAAAGCTGTCTGCCATTCGTGACTGGACTCAGCCTCTTTCTTTGAAAGCAATACAAAGGTTCCTGGGCTTTGCGAACTACTACAGGAAATTCATTAAGGGTTTCTCCACCATTGTTGCGCCCATTACCGCCCTGACGAGGAAGGGTTCTAATCCAAGTTTGTGGCCTCCGGAAGCCATTGTAGCTTTTTCTCACTTAAAGTTAGCTTTCATGACGGCTCCAGTTCTCCAACAACCAAATTTCGATGAACCCTTCTTCTTAGAAGTTGATGCATCTTCAGTCGGGGTTGGGGCTGTTCTCTCCCAGTACTCCTCTGATAAGAAATTACATCCGTGTGGCTTCCATTCTCGTAAATTCTCTCCGGCCAAACGAAATTACACTATTGGAGACCAGGAACTCTTGGCTATCAAATCTGCCTTGGAAGAGTGGAGATATCTTCTGGAAGGGGCTAAACATGTGTTTACCATCTACACAGATCACAAGAATTTGCTGTACATCAAATCCGCACAATGCTTGAATCCTCGCCAGGCGAGATGGGCACTTTTCTTTTCCCGATTCTCGTTCCTTATCAAGTACCGGGCCGGGACTCTCAATATTAAAGCAGATGCGCTTTCCCGTTCACAAGTTTCCACAGACGAGGATGAACCTCCTGAGCGGGGTTTAATTCTGAATCCAGTTTCTGTCTCTGCTGCTTTAACTACTCCAGCTCCTCCTCCTGGAAGAATGTCCGTACCAGCTAGATTCCGGCCAGGAATACTACTGTGGGTCCATAGCTCCAAGTTTTCCGGTCATCCCGGTGCCCAGAAGATGTACAAGTTTCTGCAAAGGTCTTACTGGTGGAACACCATGAGGAAGGATGTACAAGATTGCGTTAATTCTTGTCCCCAATGTACACAACATAAATCTCCTCGTCTGCCTCCTGCAGGGTTACTTCGTCCTCTGCCTATCCCTGTGAGACCCTGGACTCACATTTCCATGGACTTCATCACTGACTTGCCCTGTTCCAAGGGTTGCAACACCGTTTGGGTTATCGTTGACCATTTTTCAAAGATGGCACACTTTGTGCCTTTGACTGGTCTCCCGACAGCACCGAAACTGGCTCTACTGTTTATCCGAGAACATTTTCGTTTGCATGGGTTGCCACAAGAGATTGTTTCTGACCGTGGAGTACAGTTCACCGCCAGGTTTTGGAAAGCCCTCTGTTCAACCCTACAAATTAAACTTAAGTTTTCGTCCTCTTATCATCCCCAAACAAATGGTCAAACGGAACGAGTCAATCAAGATCTAGAGACTTTTCTTCGTTTGTATCTCTCTCCTTCACAGGACAACTGGGTGGAGTTGTTGCCTTGGGCGGAGTTTGCCCATAACCATTTGTTTCATTCTTCCACTGGGGAATCACCATTCTTCGTCAACTACGGGTTCCATCCCCGTGTTCCAGAATTTCCAAGCCTTCCGATAGTAGAGGTTCCTGCTGTAGCGTCCACTCTACAACACTTTGGACAAATTTGGAGAAAGGTTCATGCTAATCTTAAGAAGGTTTCTGTCCGGTACAAGTTCTTCGCAGATAAGAAACGGCGAGCCGCACCTCAATATAAAGTTGGGGACAGGGTATGGCTGTCCACACGTAATCTCCGGTTGAAGGTGCCCACCATGAAATTCGCTCCAAGGTTCATCGGTCCTTACCCGGTGCTACAAGTCTTAAATCCTGTGGTCTGTAAACTGGGTTTGCCTGCTCATCTTCGAATACCTAACGCCTTTCATGTTTCTCTACTCCGTCCCCTCATTCTGAATCGGTTCCACTCAGCATTCCCTAGGCCAACGTCTGTAGTGGCAGAAGCTGGAGCGGAGTTTGAAATCAAAGCTATTCTTGACTCTCGTTATCTTCATAAAAAATTACAGTACTTGGTGGACTGGAAGGGTTATGGTCCTGAGGAGAGAAGTTGGATTGAGGCTACTGAAGTAACGGCTCCTCGTCTGGTTCGGATCTTCCACTCCAAACATCCGACTAAGCCCGGGAAGTGTCCAGGGGCCACTCCTGGAGGAGGGGGTACTGTCACGCACCTCGGGCAGCGGCGACCGCGCTTGTCCCTGCGGGTGGCCTGGTCTGCCCGGCGCCTCTCTTCTCCTGGCGGTCTCCGGCTTCGGCGGCGGGTCGGCGCGTCCCTCCGGCGGCTTCCCGGAAGCAAGGACGCCGCCATCATAAGCGAGGGCAAGGAGGCGGAGCAGGTCTGACGTCACCTGCCTGCTCCTCCAATCAGGCTAGGGCGGGGGATTTAAAACCAGACACCAGGCAGAGATCCGGTGCCTGAGTATCTTCGTTTCTCCTGCGGAAGCTGTGATTCCAGAGCTCCCTCGTCCCTGTGATATCCTGTGCCTCCAAGCATCCTGTGCCTCCAAGCATCCTGTGCCTCCAAGCATCCTGTGCCTCCAAGCACCTCCGTGCCTCCAAGTACCTTCCTGCCTCCAAGAACCTCGTGCCTCCAAGCACCTCGTGCCTCCAAGCACCTCCGTGCCTCCAAGTACCTCCGTGCCTCCAAGCACCTCGTGCCTCCAAACACCTTGGTGTCTTCAAATACCTCCGTGCCTCCAAGCACCTCGTGCCTCCAAACACCTTGGTGCCTCCGAACACCTCCGTGCCTCCAAGCACCTCCGTGCCCCCAATTACCTCGTGCCTCCAAGCACCTCCGTGCCTCCAAGCACCTCGTGCCTCCAAGCACCTCGTGCCTCCAAGCACCTCGTGCCTCCAAACACCTCCGTGCCTCCAAGCACCTCGTGCCTCCAAGCACCCCCGTGCCTCCAAGCACCTCCGTGCCTCCAATTACCTCGTGCCTCCAAGCACCTCGTGCCTCCAAGCACCCTCGTGCCTCCGAGTGCCTCCCAGCACTCCCTGTACTCCCAGCACCTCAGTGCCTCCAACACCACAGTGTCTCCAACACCACAGTGCCTTCAATATCTCAGTACCTCAGCCTTCAGTATTTCTACAAGTCTTGTCTTTCAGGAGACCTTCAAGAATTCCTCTGTGCTTCCTGCCTGCCGTCTTAATCCTGCATGAGGAAGACCTACATCCGGCTATCTCTACTGCGACCCAGTAGCGGTTCCTCTTCCCGGTCATCGGAAGAAGCCCCGAGTCCACAACACTCCCAAACCAGGTCAGTGATATGTAGGAAGTGCTACAATGTGTTACGGTCCGCTACCCTGGATCAAATTAACCTCCTACATCTAGCATCCTGGTGTGCCCTGCGGTTATCTGTGCATGCCATGTTTACTGGATTACCATGTGCGCGACATAACCTGCATTGCTGTTCCCTGTTTGACAGTGTGACTAGGCCCAGCACAGCATGTGATTGCTCCTGCACCTATCCGTGTTCTGTATTATTCCACATGATCACTGCAGCCTATACACTCCCAAGTTATATTTACTGACTTACTGGTTCCTGGCCTGCAGCTTGCCTGCAGACTTCCCGAGGTTCCTGTTTTCAACTCTGCTGATTCCATTCTCCTCACAATTACAGCTTTGCCTATAATTCAAGTCCATTGCTGCTTCCAGCTGCACTTCACTGATTATCGGACTCTCAAAAGTTCTCAAATTCTCAGCGCTTCTGGAACTGGGATGCAGTTAAAATACCGGCTGTCGGGATCCTGGCGTTCAGTAGACCGATGCTGGAATTGAAAGCCTATGAAATACCACCAGACGGAATCCCGACCTCCGTAGGGTATTCCCACTTGGTTGGTAGGTCCCCGCCACCAACGGAGTGGGAATATAACCTGTGGCGAGTAAAGCGAGACACCGGGCCCGAAGCGTGGCGATCGCAGCAAGCCCGCAAAGGGACTTGATGCCTCGCTGTCAGGATTTCAACAGACAGAATGCCGCTGTTGGTATACTGACAGCCGTCATCCCAACTGTCGGTAAAACATACCTATTCCCTGAATCCTATTACTGAATTCTACAGTCTTGTTTGTGCCTGCATCCCAGTGCTGCTGTAACGTCTCTCCTGATTGTGCCTTACACCTGTGGAGCCTCAGCTAATCTACTACCAGTGTGCTGTTACCTTTGAAGCAAGTTATTCATCTACTGCATGTGCAAGCGCCAGCCTAATTATTGAACTCCCATTCATTAGGACATTATCATTCCAGTCCTATCCTGCTAGCTAAGTAATCTCCTGTCATCTCCTGTATTCCTTTGTAGTGAGCACAAATTAAAGTTTGGTCATCTCCACAGTTTTTTATCTCAGTGTAAGCACTTTATACTCAGATGCAGGCAGAAATGTAATAGGGTCTGAGTATTTTGTGCAGGACAAACTCACATCTTCTTGCACATAAAGAGGTGTGAGTTTGCCCAAAACTCAGCCAATGTAATAGCCCACGAGTTTTTAGGTGCCAAGCTATTACATTGGGACAAGTATGTCCGAGTTTTCTCGTATGAAAACTCGCACATTGTAATGTGAGTTTCATTACAAGTAATGTCAAGTTTTACAGAAGCATGCACAGATCAGTGGGATTTGTGCATGCTTCTGTCAGTAAAGCTTAGAAATAATAAAAAAGAAAATGATGTGGCGTCCACCCCCCAAATACATAACCAGTCCTGGACACATTGAGCCTGTCCTGGTTGAAAAAATACAGGGGGAAAAATGACTGAGGTCCCCCTGTATTTTACCAACCAGCACCAGGCTCTTGGACCAGTTCTGGTTTAAAAAATATGGGGAAAAAAGAAATAGGAGTCCCCTGTATTTTTGAAACCAGAACCGGGCTCTACTAGCCAGGAAGGTAATGCCACAGCATGGGGACATGCTTATATGGGTCCCTGCGGTCGTACCATTACCAGCAACTAAAAAGCCCTGGCCAGGCTTCCCTGGGGGAGTGGAAACCTGCTTATTGGGTTAACCACAAGGTTAATAGAGCCAAGTGCTGGTTGTTAAAATACAGGAGTACCTCGGTCATATTTTACCCTGATTTTTTTCAACCAGGACTGGCTCAAAGTGCATGACCTGGTTATGCTTTTGGAAAGAGGGGGACAGATAACGTCATTGAATTTTTTTTTTTTAACTATTTGTAAATTTTTACAGAATTATGCACTGATATCACTGATCTGTGCATGCTTCTGTCAAGCCTATAAAAGCTGGTCTATTTATATGCAAGTTTTTGGCGGAGCTATATGTTTTCCTATGGAAAACATCTGCATCCGAGTTTAAACTGTGTGTGTTGCGGGAGACCAAAAAATATGCAAGTTTGCATGTTCTCAGACCCTATTACATTGGTCGAGTATCAAAATGTGCTTGAAAACGGGGCTGTTTCCTGGGATTTGGTTTCGACTGCCTTTGCTCACGCTGACTTATCAGGATTAATAGTATCAATAGTGACCTCAATTATCCTTGCAGTCTGCGGTAGACTGCAGGTTCCCACCACAGACTAAAATGGGGATTCCCCCCCTCCCCCCATTATAGCCTATGCGCTCAGTTTCACTGACAGGCCGGGAGTGCACAGCCAGTCAGGAGAGCGCTATGATGTGGTGCTCCCTGATTGGCTGGCGGGTCTCTAAGTGACAGAAGTTACAAGGGGACCAATGGATCCCCTTACGTCCGGTGGACTGCGCCGAGAACACAGCGCCCAAAGGCGGCATCCGAGGACGCAAAGGTGTCAAAGGCATAAAACCTGACAAAAGTGGCAGCTGTGGACCACGTAGCTGCCTTGCAAAGCTGTTCAGCCGAGGCTCTCCGGCTAGCAGCCCAAGAAGGACCAACAGAACGAGTGTAATGGGCCGTAACCCTCGCAGGGAGAGGAAGATTGGCTGCCATATATTCATGCTGGACAGTCAAACGGAGTAATCGAGCGATAGACTGCTTCATAGCAGGCCATCCCCACTTGTGAGAGTCATAAAGGACGAACAAAGCAAACAAACTGCGGAGGTCCTTAGTCCGGTCGACATAAATCCGGAGAGCCCGCACCACATCTAGTGTAGCCTCCAAAGCCGAGGAGACAGAAAAGGCTGGGACCACGATTTCCTGATTGATGTGGAAACGGGAGAAGGATTGAATGATCCGAATGGAACACCAGAAAAGGGGAGAGCCAGGATAAGGCGCTGAGGTCAGAAACACGGGGAGCAGATGAAATGGCCAGAAGAGATACCGTTTTCCACATGAGCCATTTAAGCTCGACCTTGTCCAGAGGTTCAAACGACACTGACTGAAGGATACGAAGGACCAACGATGGAACAACCGGAGGCACAAGTGGTGTAGATGGAATACACCCTGCAAAAAGGTCCTAACATCTGGCAAGTTAGCCAGCCGGCGTTGAAAGAGGACAGAAAGGGCAGAAACCTGGACCTTGAGGGAAGAAAGGCTAAGGCCCAGATCAAGCCCGACTGGAGGAATGCCAAAAGCCGTGAAAGGCAGAAAGACCGCAAGCTAAACTGCCGCTGGGAACACCAAGAGAAGAAAGACTTCCAGACTTGGTAATAAACACGGGATGAAGACGGTTTCCTAGACGAAGCATGGTCGAGATAACCTTCCGAGAAAAGTCCTTCTTTCTCAGGACGGATGTCTCAAGAGCCACACCGTCAAAGCCAATCTGTCGAGATCCGTATGTAGACACAGGTCCTGGGACAAAAAATCCAGCCGCTGTGGAAGATAGAGCGGGGCGTCGATGGAGAGACGCTGCAGATCCAGATACCATCTGCAACACCGCTAATCTGAGCCGATGAGAATCATTGTGTCCCCCTCCAGCTTGAACTTGCTACCGGCAACAGCATTAAGATTGTAGGAAAGACATATACCAGTGGAAACTCCCATGGAACTGTTAAGGCGTCCACCAGGAAGGCTGCCGGATCTCTTGTGCGAGCTCAGAACCTTGAACTGTTGTGATTGTGCCGACACACCATCATGTCGATGTCTGGAAGTCCCCACGAACCAACAACTGAAAGACCTCCGGATGGAGAGTCCATTCTCCGGAATGAACGTCCTGGCGACTTAGGAAGTCCGCCTCCCAGTTGAGGGCTCCCGGGATGAATATTGCAGACAGTGCGGGAAGATGCCGCTCTGCCCAATGGAAGATGTGCGTGGCCTCTCGCATTACCCAGCAACTGCGGGTGCCACCCTGTTGATTTATGTAAGTGACTGCGGTCGTGTTGTCCAATTGAATCTTGACTGGTCGACCCTGAAGGAGAGATCGCGCCGCTCAGAGGGCTCTGTATATGGCTCTGAGCTCCAGGACACTGATGGGAAGCTTGCATTCCTGAGCAATCCAATGTCCTTGGAATGTATACTGGTCGGAGACTACACCCCATCCCCGCAGGCTGATTTCCATGGTGAGCAGGATCCAAAAGGGGCATCCCTGATTCAGGTTGGACCAAAGAAGCCACCACGAAAGGGAGTACCACACGTCTATGGACAGGACAATTGACTGTCCTGCAATGTGCAGGTGGGATCATTCCATTTGGCTAGCACTTCCAACTGAAGAGGTCGTGAATGGAACTTTGCGTACTCCACCATGTCGAAAGTGCCACCATGGACTCCAGGATGCACATACAAGCCTGTATGGACACCCTGCGGTGAAGAAGAAAACATTGAATCTTGGATTGAAGACTTCAAATTTTGTCCACTGGAAGGAAGATGCGTTTGAGCCGCAAATTGAGCAGGACTCCCAAATGTAACACCTCCTGCGAAGGCACCAAGGATGATTTGCTCCAATTTATCTTCCAGCCGTGAGATTGTAGAAGATTCACCGTAAGCTGAATATGTTGAAGTAGTACCTCCCGGGACTGGGCTATGAGGAGCAGGTCATCCAAATAAGGAAGGATCCGTACACCCCTGCGATGTAGTCTGGACGCCATGACTTTCATAAAAACCCGAGGTGCCGTTGACAACGCGAATGGCAACACCTGAAATTGGTAATGGTCCTGTTGAATGGCAAACCTGAGGAACTGCTGATGACTGGTCCAAATTGGAATATGCAAATAGGCATCCTGAATGTCCAGTGATGCCAGAAAGTCCCCGGCTCCAAGGTGAGGATAATCGCGCGGAGGGACTCCATGTGGAACTTGGGAATTTGCAGAGCCTTGTTTAACAACTTTAAATTTAGTATAGGGCGGTAACAGCCATCCGGCTTCCGCACCAGAAACGGTGCTGAATAAAATCCCTGTCCTCTCTCGGACTGAGGATCCAGGATAATCACATTGGCGGCCAGAAGGAAATTAACCGATCCCCATAGAGCTTCTGCTTTCCCCAGATCCGCTGGGCTGGGAGACCTGTGGAAAAGAACCTGAGACGAGAACGCTTCTGAAAGGATAGTCGGCCTCCCACCCTGGGGTCCCCCAGGGGGAGGCCCGCCCCGTCACTCGGAAGATTTTTCAGTCTGTTTGGGAGCTGGGCGTCTGGTAGCCCATGGCTGTTTAGTGCGGGGCTTGGCTCCCTTGGATGGGGCCTGGTACCGTGAGGAAGCCTGACCCTTAGCTCTTCCATGCAGGCGAAAGGAATGAAATGTAGTTCTGGCCTTGGACAGAGCTGCAGAAGGGAGGAAGGTGGTCTTGGCCTCCGCTAAAGTTGTGACAATCTTATCCAGACCCTGTCCAAAGAGAGTATCTGCAGAAAAGGGAAGAGCCTCCAGAACATTTTTTGTGCTGGCCTCAGCACACCAGGACCGGAGCCAGAGCGCCCGTCTAGCAGTATAGTTGCTGCCAATACCTTGGAGGTTAGGACCCCGGTATCCATAGCTGCTTCCCTCAAATAGGTGCTAGCCTGTTTGATATTGAGCACGTGGGTCAGCAATTCCCGTCTGCTAGTACCAGACAAAACACCTTGTTCCAACTGTTCTGTCCAGTTATCGATGGCCTTGGCAACCCAGGCTGAGGCCTGGGCAGGACAAGCCACCGCCCCAGCATGCGAGTAAGCCGTTCTCAGGAAAGCTTCCAACTTCCGATCCGTAGGGTCCTTTAGGGAAGACGTGTTCGGAATGGGAAGGACTGAAGATCTCAGCAATCTGGCCACATGGGCGTCCACCGGAAGAGGAGTTTCCCACTTAGCACACTTTTTAGGAGGTAGTGGGTAAAAGGAATCCATGCGCTTAGACACTGCGGAAGTCACCTACCCAGTCGCCGGTGCTGCCACCGCCTGGGCTGGGCGGAGGAGTAACTATGCAGGTATCCAAGGGATGCATCATAGTTACTCAGAAAGATCCATTCTGTAACCAGGAGCTAAGTTTAGCTCCCCACCGCAAGGTGCCCAGCTCCTGCCATGCACCAAAGAAAAAAACTGGTGGGCTGCGGTCAGGGTATAGGAGAGGAGGACTGAGGGCTGCTGGGAAGAGTTCTGTAACTCTTTGGTGCCCAGACTCAGTCCTCAGCCTTCCTATACCCAGCGTTTATCCCTGTGCCCCCTAGTGGACGAAGACTAAATACAATATATATTTTTTTTACACACAAAGAAGCTATAAAGTCACCACCCACAGCCCAGGGGTGGCGACCATAGCCCCGAGCTTCATCCCTGGTCCTTGGGTGCCTGGAGGAAGGTACCCCTTTATTTGGGGGGTCCCCACTGCCCCAGGGAACCTCGTCAGGGGTGACTAGTTGGGAGGTAATGCCACGGACGCAGGGACCTACATTGATGTGTCCTCCAGCTGTGGCATTACCTCCTTGACTAGTGGGGCCGGTTTAAAAAATACGGGGGAACCCTATGTCCTTTTCCTCCGATATTTTGGAACCAGGACCGGTCCAAGAGCCTGGTGCTGGTTTTTCAAATACTAGGAATTCCTATGCAATTTTCCCCCGGTATTTTAATAACCAGGACTGGCTCAAAGAGTCCTGGTTATATTCAGAAGGGGTTACCCCACACAATTTATGTTTTTCTAAACTACTTAAATACTGTACACAATGAAGCCCTCTACGGGGATCTCAATGATCCCGCCGGGCTTCATGGTGTCATGGTGTTTTACTAAACTCCCCTGTAAAACACTGCCTGACAATACGATTGCCATCGACATTGGTAAACTTAAATTGAAAAAACATGGTGGTTTAGTAAATTATCGTGTGTTTTGTTCCTCAAAAATTTGCAATCTCAAATGGCCGATGTCAGCCGAGATTTATCACGGCTGAAATCAGCAGCAACATGAATCTTAGCAAATTTACCCCTATGGCTCTTTTTAAATTACTTTTAACAATACTAATACGCTAATATTGAGATAAAAGTAATAACATAAATATGTTACATATGTTGTCTCTACTATTTGTATTGTCTGTAACGAATGCTTTCTTCAATAAAAAATTTTTTTCTTTAAAAAGAAAATAATTTTACCTGGATTATATCTGCCATATTCATAACTCTCGGGCAAATTTCCTCTACCTTCATATTCATACAAAGGATCAAGCTGTGACCATTGCTCTATGTAAAAAAGGAAAAATCAAGCAAGATAAATGCAGACATTAATTATTACATGCCTTGAGAATGTTTATAACGATTGGTGTAGGAAAGTTTTGGAATAATGGGGCAGATGTATTAACCTGGAGAAGGCATAAGGAAGTGATAAACCAGTGATATGTGCAAGGTGATAAAGGCACCAGCCAATCATCTCCAATATGTAAATTAACCGTTAGGATTTGATTGGCTGGTGCCTTTATCACCTTTATCACTGGTTTATCACTTCCTAATGCCTTCTCCAGGTTAATACATCTGCCCCAATGTTTGGATACAGATTTTTTTTTTTTTTTTTTTTTGCTGGGATTGTCAATGGTTTTTATTTCAATTAGATATAAATTACCTTGATGTCCTGCTTGATGCCTTGAGATATTACTCCAATCATTTATTTTGCCCCTGTGTTCATGTGGAGGATTACATTGCCTGTATCTATTGTAGAAACTACCAGACATTGCTGAAAAACAAAGTTGCATGTGTTATTTAAACAGTAGTAATAATTTAATTTATATCGCTATTTTCTCCAAAGGACGCAAGACGCTTTAAAGATGCCATGAATTCAGGGCTGGATTAACAATGGGGCGGATGGAGCTGCAGCTCCAGGCCCCCCACTAAAATAGGCCCCCACTAAAATAGGCCCACAGATTCCCTGCAGTGCAGATAGTGTTGACGGGAAAAAACCTTTTCTCCTGTCATCACAAATAGCATTCCCCCAATTCGAGTCCAGTAACAAACTTTGCCAAGCCGTTAGCAACCACCCACCCTCCGTGTGGCCCCAAGCTCCACCTCAGGTCCGCAATAAGCTCCACCCCCTTATTCCGTCTGCAGCTGAACCTGATTTCCCAGTTCCTCTCACATAGCATCCAAAGCTGTGTCCCCGGACTATTATAAGCTTCGCCCCTTGGCCCTTCCTCTTCTCGATCCCCCGTCACCTGAAGCTCCATCCCTGGGCCATGCTAAGCCCTGCCCCCTGAGTCATCTGCTCCTGAGCACTCCGTCGCCTGAAGTACGCAGCATTGTCCCACTCGCCCTGCTTCAGCTGCCAGTCCTGTACTTGAAAAGATTAAATATGCCAAGAAGCAGTGGTGTGAGGTGTTCTGCAGCTGCTGTTTGTCATTGGCTGCCCTACGCTCTGCGTCTAGAGGGTATCTGCTGGCAGCATCATGGCAGCAGTGGTGTAACGATAGCAGGGCAGGGGCCCTGGGCACTGGCCTGTGTGGAGTGCTGGAGCAAGGATTGTTAAACATACTGATCACCCACCCATGGCCGCATGCAAAGCAGCAAGCTGGGGTATGCATTGCGCCTCATACAATACCCGGAGACCTGTGAGCTCCGAGAGGAAGGGGCAGTCATCGGTCAGAGCAGCGGGACCTGGAGGTGTGCTGGGACCTGGAGGAAGGGTAGCCGCTGACTGTGCTAGTGTCCTGACTCCTCAGACACGCCCCCTCCCCTGGCATGGCCGAACTGCAGGAAGGCTTTGGAGAAAGAGAGTGGGAGCTGCTACAGATGAGTGTGAGGTAAGCAGAGCAGGTGTTTGTGTACAAGGGGCCAGCATCAGCATTTATCCCCCCATACAGCCGCCAGCCCCCCTTCTGTATCCCGTGTAATCCATCTAGCTTGTTACCTTCTCATCATCTGTACCGTTCTGCCTGCTGTGCAGCTTCTCATTATCCCATCCCTCACTTACTGCCTCACCTACACTCCAAGATTAATTTCCTTATTCACTACCTCTCTCTCTAACTTCCCCAGGTCTCTCTCTCTCTCTCTGTCTGCCCTTGGTCTCTCTCTGCTCCAAGTGTCTCTTTCTCTCTGCTCCAAGTCTCTCTCTCTCTCTCTCCTCTATGTGTCTCTCTCTCTCTCTGCTACATGTCTTTCTCTCTGCTTCAGGTGTCTTTCCCATGAATCTTTGTTGTCCTCCCTGACTGGAGGTTCTTTGCTCTGTATGTAAGGGCTTTTAACAGGAATGACAATTGCCCTGGGTCCTGTGTGTGCGTCCCAGTGGGATGTTCTGGGTACTATATAATTGGCGCGGGCACCAATTTTTTTATTTGCCCTGGGTGCCATCAACCCTAGTTATGCCTCTGCATGGCAGTAAAGATAACTATTGAGGCACTCTTTGAGGATAGCAGAACATAAAAATAGATAAATGTATATATATATATATATATATATCTGCCTGCAGCTTGCTGCCTGATTTATCCTATTCCAGGGGTCTTTTCTATGATGCTCTCTGTAATATACGGTGATCTCCGATGCTTTTTGTAATATGCAGTGTTCACTGCTGCTCTCTGTATAATACAGTGGTCACTGATGCTCTCTGTAATATACAGTGGTCACTGATGCTCTCTTTATAATACAGTGCTCACTGATGCTCTCTGTAATATACGGAAGTCACCGATGCTCTCTGTAATATACTGATATAGGTATCTATAATAATAATAATAATAATAATAATAATAATAATAATAATTATTATTATTATTAATAATAATAATAATTTTATCAAATATCCTAATCAGTGACTTTTTCTAGAAACATAAAATTTATCACTGGTAAGTGATAACACTGCTATCTGGTGAAGGTTTCCCTACAGCCTTTGCATGGGGAAGCCTATTTAACTAATATCGTAGTGCTACTTGCACCACCACATTACCAGTTCTGTTAGCGCCATCTCAGGATGGCGTTGACAGTTTAAAACATTTTTATTTTTATTTTGTTGTATGTAAAAACTTTTTTTTAGTTTTGTATCATCTTAAATATTTTTTATTTAAAAATGTATTTGTATTACTTAATTAAAAAGTAAAACTGAAAACCCAAATTGGCTCATGAATGCACATCAGCGAAGCATTAAGTAAACCCTTACCATCCTAGTGCAGTATTGCCATTATAGCTATTTATTTTCTAAAAAGACAATAGGTAAGTAGGTAGTTACGTTTATAATTTACTGCAGTGGCTAGAAATGTGGGATGAACACTGCAATAAATATGGCAATAGACAGTGGATAATTTTGGAATTTATTTTTATTAATTAAAACTATTCTAGCACTCAAGGAAAGGCAGACAATACAGTGCTCACCCTTTCACACAAAAAAACCCAAAACTTTTTCTTGTTATACAGAAGCTACACTATAAAGTGATTGAAGGTAGGCACCATCTATGCCCTCCATAGAGAGAGCCTACGTTTGAAGTCCTCTGCTGTTCTATAGAGACGTCACAGAGCTGCACTTGTAGCCTTTGGCCAGTGCAGATGGGGGCCACTGCTGGGGCTGTAATGAGTCTCCTGTTATGTGACAGCTGTGCTTGCAGTCCTGGTGCATAACTCACTTACGCAGCAGAAGAGCACAGCCATCTTTTACTGATCCTTCTGTGTGATGGTCTCCTCAAAGGGCAAATGTAAATCAGCGCCCACCACTGATGTGAGCTGGCCGAGTTGGGTACTCAGCTTTAGGTGCATGATGGGAGAGTTTGAGGAAACCACTGAACACATGTAGGCCTGGCCCTTAGGGCCTAATTCAGACCTGATTGCAGCAGCAAATTTGTTAGCTAATGGTCAAAACCATGGTGGTCATTCCGAGTTGTTCGCTCGCTAGCTGCTTTTAGCAGCATTGCAAACGCTAGGCCGCTGCCCTCTGGGAGTGTATCTTAGCTTAGCAGAATAGCGAACGAAAGATTAGCAGAACTGCTACTAAATAATTCCTTGCAGTTTCTGAGTAGCTCCAGACCTACTCCTAGATTGCGATCAGCTCAGTCCGTTTAGTTCCTGGTTTGACGTCACAAACACGCCCTGCGTTCGGCCAGCCACTCCCCCATTTCTCCAGACACTCTTGCGTTTTTGCCTGACATGCCTGCGTTTTTTAGCACACTCCCAGAAAACGCTCAGTTACCACCCAGAAACGCCCCTTTCCTGTCAATCACTCACCGATCAGCAGAGCGACTGAAAAGCGCCGCACAAACAACAGCAAAACTGCTACGTTTTTAGTTAAATAACTAAGCGCATGCGCGCTGCGTACCATGCGCATTTAGCAGCAAATTGCAGCATAGCGAAAATCGGCAACGAGCGAACAACTCGGAATGACCACCCATGTGCATTGCAGGGGGGGCAGATATAACATGTGCAGAGAGAGTTAGAAAAATACATGCAATCGCCTGGTGGTTGATGGCAGACAAGTAGTGCCCCCGAGAAATAATGTCTCCCCTGTCCCCCCTAAATCCAGCGCTGCTGCAGCGACACACAATAGGCCTTTCATGAATTTCAGCTCCAGGCTCCTGTGGACATTAATCTGGCACTGCATGAACATATAAGGCACCGGGATAGCGCTGCTTCCTCACATTTCAGATTCCATGGGTTCGATTCTAACCGTAGAATGACTATGTAAAGTATGTTTGGATCCAGGGCCGGACTGGCCATCTGGCACTTCTGGCAAATGCCAGAAGGGCCGATGGCCACGTGGGCCGGTCCAGCGGTCACTGAGACGCGCTGCCGCTCAGTCCGGCGGCAGCGCGTCTCAGCTGTCAGGATTGGAGAGCTGTGCGGGACGGGGGTGAGAGCGCCGGGCGCCCGCCAGCACGACTGTGTCTGGCGCGGCGCGTATAGCGGACTTCAAAGCAGCCGCCGGTTCGTGAGCCAATCAGAGCTCGCGGACCGGCAGCCAATCAGAAGCCGCCGGTCCGCGAGCTCTGATTGGCTCACGAACCGGCGGCTGGTTTGAACGCTATACGCTGCCGCGCCAGACACAGCCGCGATGGCGGGCGCCCGGCACTCTCATCCCCGTCCCTCACAGCCCGGAGGAGGAGGAGCAGCAGCAGCAGCAGTGCAGCAGCGGTAAGCAGCTGCAGCACTGGCTGCTGTGGGGGCAATTGTATACCTGGCACTGTGGGGGCAATTGGCTGGCACCGTGGGGCAATTGTATACCTGGCACTGTGGGGGCAATTGGCTGGCACTGTGGGGCATTTGTATACCTGGCACTGTGGGGGCAATTGTTTACCTGGCACTGTGGGGGCATCTGTATACATGGCACTGTGGGGGCATCTGTACACCTTGCACTGTGGGGGCATCTGTATACCTGGCACTGTGGGGGCATTTGTATACCTGGCACTGTGGGGGCGTTTGTATACCTGGCACTATGGGGGCAATTGGCTGGCACTGTGGGGCATTTGTATACCTTGCACTGTGGGGGCAATTGTTTACCTGGCACTGTGGGGGCATCTGTATACATGGCACTGTGGGGGCATCTGTATACCTTGCACTGTGGGGGCATCTGTATACCTGGCACTGTGGGGGCATTTGTATACCTGGCACTGTGGGGGCATTTGTGGATCTGGCACTGTGGGGGCATTTGTATACCTGGCACTGTGGGGGCATTTGTATACCTGGCACTGTGGGGGGCATTTGTGGATCTGGCACTGTGGGGGCATTTGTATACCTGGCACTGTGGGGGCAATTGTTTACCTGTCACTGTGGGGGCAATTGTTTACCTGGCACTGTTGGGGCATTTGTATACCTGGCACTGTGGGGGCATCTGTATACCTGGCACTGTGGGGGCATCTGTATACCTGGCACTGTGGGGGCATTTGTATACCAGGCACTGTGGGGGCATTTGTATACCTGGCACTGTGGGGGCATTTGTATACCTGGCACTGCACTATCGGGGGCATATAATGTAAATTTCGGCTCATACCGGGTGCTGTAATGTGAATTTTGGCTCATACTGTGTGGTATAATGTGAAAGGGGCAGCAGTACTAGATAGTATAAGGGGTCCTACTATTGTGGTGCATAATGCGTACAAGGGGTGTATGGTGTGGTAAACTACACTGAAGGCCACGCCCCCTTTGAGTGACCACGCCCCCTTTTCCGGAGCGCGCTTAATTACAAACCTCACATTTCCATACCCCCACTTCAAAATTTCCACTTCAACCACTGGTTGTGTATATTTTAATAGAGAATGATGTACGCCTGTATGTTGTTAGAATATTAATTATATTTGTAAGAACATAGACTAATAAGTGTGAGGAGTCAGGAATAGTAAGGGGAGGAGTCACAGGGGTGGGCCTGTGTGCTTCAAAAATGCCAGGGCCTATTTTTAGTCCCAGTCCGGCCCTGTTTGGATCACTGGCGTATCTATAATGGGTGCAGTGTGTGCGGTGCACACGGGCCCCTGGACACTGCACCCATTTCTTCTATATACTTACCTTTCTGGTATCCGGATGTGGGTACCTTCTTCTCGCAAGTTCCTTTGCTGGCAGCCGCGCTGTTAGTGCTCTGTCTGAGCACTAGAGACTCTGGCGCAGTCTCTAATGCCAGAGTTTTCGGGGACTTGCGCATGCGCTGTAGGCTCTGGCACTGTGCCAGAGTCTCAGAATGAGCGGTAACAGCGCTGCTGCCGGCTACGAGATGGGAAATGAGGGGGCCCACACCCGGACACTGCACACAGGTCCCCTCCTCTCTAGATACGCCCCTGGTTTGGATGGTATCCTCTGGGTGTCCCTCTATCACCTTTCACAATCCCAAAAAGTACAGTAATGGTAGGTTAACTGGTACTGCTGAAGTTAAACTTAGCGTGTGTGTGTGTGTGTGTGTGTGTGTGTGTGTGTGTATGTATGTGTGTTAATGTGGCTGGACATACAGATAGTAAGCTCCATCAAGGCAGGAACTGGTGTAATGATGTGAATGATCAAATATCTCTTTAGTACTATGTAATAGGTAAACGCTATATAAATAAAGCTTATGGTTAAATAATAAGGTTGATGATATGTAAATATGGGATGCAGTTAGGTTCCCGACAGACGGGATCCCAGCAGTCGAAATACCGATGCTGGAATCCCGACAGCAGTCAAAATGCTAGTGATCAAAATCCCGATCACTACCCGGTATTCCCAGTAGGGTGGTGGTCCACGAGGGAGAATATAATAGCTCGCCACTGAGGGGACACGCTGCGCTCAATGTCGGGATTTTGACTGCCGGTATTCCGGCGTCGGTTTTTCGACTGCCGGGATCCCGAGTGTCGGGAAATCATACTGAATCCACCTTATTTTTGTTTTTTTTTACATATTTTTATTGATTTTTCAGAAAACAGCATATAACAGAGCTTTCAAAGAAAAAGGAGACACATCCACCATCAAATAGAACATAATGGTAATAATATAAAGGGCTTACAGTCATTAGGTCGACAAGACTTATGTCAACAGTCATTAGGTCGACCACTATTGGTCGACATGCACTAGGTTGAAATGGTCATTAGAAGAAAAACAAATGATCTCTGGTATATACAGTATGTGCGCCTAAACTAAAAAAAAAAATTTGGTAGAAAGGAAAAATGTACTCCCCTGATTTATGTGATTCTTGAGATGTTCCACTTGTCTCTTTAGATGATGTGTAACACGAAAGAGAACAAAAACACAAATCCTTGTGTAATACTATTGGGTAAAATTGCACATTCAAATGAGGAAGTAGCACCTCACTAATAGTGATGAGTTTCAATCGGGGTTTTATACCCCTACATCCAATCAGAGAGTAGGGAGTGGATTTTACTTAGAGAACCATCGCCATATAAATTTCAGGGGATGCCCCCTTCAATATAAAACTCACAAGTGAAAAGCTTGTATAGGGGCACATAGAATAATTCAATCGCACCAGTGCAGGATATCAGTGTCAGGGGATGCCCCCTCCAATAAAGGACTTACAAGAAAAAAAGTTGTATGTGAACACATAACATGATACACCTTGACAAAGATCCCTGGAGGATTGAAACGCGTAGGTGGGGGGACCTGTGCCACGGAAAGGATGCTATCCGGTGAGAAGAGACTTCTGGGATTGATTAAACGGGGCCCCGTTTTTTCATAGCTACCATCTGATTCCTGGGCTATCTCCAATCCGGGTATGCTCCTTAAAGATTTTTAAGAGAGTTGTTTTTAATAAAAATTTATTTTTATGAGTGAAAAATTGGCATATCATTCCACTTTTTTCTGAAACCGGATTTTTGCTAAACTAAGGCGAGAAACATACCAGCCCACACCACAAACACACCGTACAACTGGATTAGCAAGAATACCAGATAACAGTATGAACTAACAACAGCAACAAGCAGAACACAACTGATACACAACCTTTGTGCAACCGAAAACAACAAGTATCAATACAAACTGCAAGAAACAGTCCGCGCTGGGATGGGCGCCCAGCATCCTCTACGGACTAGGAGAAAAGGATTGACCGGTAGGTATTAAAATCCTATTTTCTATTACATCCTAGAGGATGCTGGGGACTCCAAAAGGACCATGGGGTCTATACCAAAGCTCCAGACCGGGCGGGAGAGTGCGGACGACTCTGCAGCACCGATTGAGTAAACATGAGGTCCTCCTCAGCCAGGGTATCAAACTTATAGAACTTAGCAAAAGTGTTTGAACCCGACCACATAGCTGCTCGGCAAAGTTGAAGTGCCGAGACCCCTCGGGCAGCCGCCCAAGACGAGCCCACCTTCCTGGTAGAATGGGCCTTTACTGACTTCGGCAACGGCAACCCAGCCCAAGAATGAACGTGCTGAATCGTATTACAAATCCAGCGTGCAATGGTCTGCTTGGAAGCAGGTTTTCCAATCTTATTGGCGGCATACAGGACAAACAGTGTTTCCATTTTCCTAACAAGAGCCGTCCTGGCGACATAAATTTTCAAAGCTCTTACGACATCAAGAGATTTTGGGACTGCCACAGCCTCCGTAGCCACAGGTACCACAATAGGTTGATTTATGTGAAACGAAGAATCCACCTTCGGCAGAAATTGTTGACGAGTCCTCAATTCCGCTCTATCCACATGAAAAATCAAATACGGGCTCTTGTGAGACAAAGCCGCCAATTTTGACACTCGTCTGGCAGAGGCCAAAGCCAAAAGCATGACCACTTTCCAAGTGAGAAACTTTAACTCAACCTTTCGCAAAGGTTCAAACCAGTGAGACATAAGAAACTGTAACACCACTTCAAGATCCCACGGTGCCACGGGTGGCACAAACGGAGGATGGATATGCAACACTCCCTTCACGAAAGTCTGAACCTCAGGAAGGACGGCCAATTCTTTTTGAAAGAAAATAGATAAAGCCGAAATTTGCACTTTGATGGAACCCAATTTCAGGCCTGCATCCACGCCTGCCTGCAAAAAATGGAGGAACCGACCCAAATAAAACTCCTCCACAGGAGCCGCTTTGGTTTCACACCACGACACATATTTTCTCCAAATACGGTGATAATGTTTTGCCGTGACCTCCTTTCTAGCCTTAAGGAGAGTGGGGATGACCTCCCCGGGAATACATTTCCGAGCTAGGATCTAGCGTTCAACCTCCACGCCGTCAAACGCAGCCACGGTAAGTCCGGGAACACGCAGGGCCCCTGCAGCAACAGGTCTTCTCGAAGAGGAAGGGGCCAAGGATCTTCTACTAGTAACTCCTGAAGATCCGGATACCAGGCCCTCCGTGGCCAATCGGGAACGACGAGCATTGCCTGAACCCTTGTTCGTCTTATAATCTTCAACACTGGAATGAGAGGAAGAGGAGGGAACACATACACCGACCGAAACACCCACGGAGTTACCAGGGCGTCCACTGCACTGGCTTGGGGGTCCCTCGACCTGGAACAATACGTCGGAAGCTTCTTGTTGAGGCGAGACGCCATCATGTCTATTTGAGGAATTCCACAATTCCTTGTTACCTCTGCAAACAACTCTTGATAAAAAGACCACTCTCCTGGATGGAGATCGTGTCTGCTGAGGAAGTCTGCTTCCCAGTTGTCCACGCCCGGAAGGAAGACTGCTGACAGAGCGCTCACATGCTGTTCCGCCCAGCGGAGAACTCTTGTGGCCTCCGCCATTGCCGCCCTGCTCCTTGTTCCGCCTTGGCGGTTTACGTACGCCACCGCTGTTATATTGTCCGACTGGATCAGGACAGGGAGACCCTGAAGAATGTTCTTCGCCTGCAGGAGGCCTTTGTAAATGGACATAACTCGAGAACATTTATGTGGAGACAAGATTCCTGGCTTGACCATTTTCCCTGGAAACTTCTTCCTTGTGTGACTGCACCCCAGCCTCGGAGACTTGCATCTGTGGTCAGCAGGACCCAGTCCTGGATTCTGAAACGGCGTCCCTCTAGAAGGTGAGAAGTGTGCAGCCACCACAGGAGAGAAATCCTGGTCCTAGAAGATAGACTTATTTTCTGGTGCATGTGTAGGTGAGACCCGGACCATTTGTTCAGCAGATCGCACTGAAACACCCGGGCATGAAACCTGCCAAACGGAATGGCTTCGTAAGCCGCAACCATCTTCCCTAGCACTCAAGTGCATTGATGAATCGACACTCTTGTCGGTCTCAGAAGTTCCTTGACCATGGTCTGGATTTCCAGAGCTTTGTCCGCAGGAAGAAACACTCTCTGTAGTTCCGTGTCTAGAATCATGCCCAAGAAGGGCAGACGATTTGTCGGGATCAACTGAGACTTCGGCAAATTTAGAATCCAACCGTGATGTCGCAGAACCGACAGGGAGAGTTCCACATTTCTTAACAACTTTTCCTTTGATCTCGCCTTTATCAGGAGATTGTCCAAGTACGGGATAGTTGTGACCCCCTGCTTGCGAAGGAGTACCATCATTTCCGCCATTACCTTGGTAAAACCCTCGGGGCCGTGGAAAGCCCAAACGGCAATATCTGAAATTGGTAATGACAATCCTGCACCGCAAATCTTAGGAAGGCCTGATGAGGAGGATATATCGGGACGTGTAAGTAGGCATCCTTTAAGCAATCCTTTTTCCAAGCACTCATCTCTTCTCAGTCCTCCTGTCCACGCCGTCTCTTTGAAACTTTCAACACTCTCCTTCGCCCCCCTCCTCCTCCCCTCCCATCCTCCCTCACTGCCACTGACTTTGCCTCCTTCTTCATCTCCAAAATTGAGGATATCCGACACGACATCTCCCGCCGTCACCCCTCTGCTACCCCCCTGCCCCCTTTATCCCTCCCCTCCATCTATCCCACCCTGTCCTCCTTCCATCCCACTTCAGAAAAGGAAGTCCACTCCCTCATCTTATCCCCCCCCCCACCACCTGCCCCCTGGACCCCCTTCCCTCCTGTCTTCTCCGCTCCCTCTCCCCCACTGCCTGCTCCCACCTTGCTCACCTCTTTAACCTGTCCCTCTCCACCGGCATCTTCCCCTCACCATTCAAACATGCTCTGGTCTCGCCTATTCTCAAAAAACCCAACCTCGACCCCTCATCACCCACTAACTACCGCCCCATCTCTCTTCTCCCTTTCGCCTCCAAATTACTTGAACGACTAGTCTACAGCCGTCTCACAAGCTACCTCTCTGACAACTCCATCCTCGATCCACTACAATCTGGCTTTCGCCCACTCCACTCAACTGAGACTGCCCTGGTGAAAGTCACCAATGACCTGCTTTCGGCCAAATCCAGGGGCCACTTCTCTCTGCTCATCCTTCTGGACCTCTCTGCTGCCTTTGACACCGTAGATCATCCTCTCCTCCTCAGCACACTCCAAAACGCTGGCCTCTCTAGCACTGTCCTTGACTGGTTTTCTTCTTACCTCACTAACCGCTCCTTCTCTGTGTCTGCCTCAAGCACCACCTCACACCCTTCCATCCTTCCTGTTGGTGTCCCTCAAGGTTCTGTCCTTGGACCCCTTCTGTTCTCCCTGTACACCTCTTCCCTGGGTGCGCTCATTAACTCATTTGGCCTTCAATACCACCTCTATGCTGATGACACACAATTCTACCTCTCATCTCCTGATCTGTCCCCCTCTGTCCTCTCTCAGGTTTCCAGCTGCCTCTCTGCAATCTCCTCCTGGATGTCTGAACGCTCTCTAAAGCTCAACATGGACAAAACGGAACTCATCATCTTCCCCCCATCCAGAGCAACACCCCCGACCAATATCTCCATCATTGTTGACAACACCACCATCTCCCCCATTCCCCAACTCCGCTGCCTGGGCGTCACTCTTGACTCCTCCCTCTCCTTTGCACCTCACATCCAAGCTCTGGCACAATCCTGTCGTTTCCAGCTACACAACATTGCTCGTATCAGGCCATATCTCTCCCAGAGTGCAACTAAACTCATCATCCACTCACTAGTCATCTCACGACTTGACTACTGCAATGTCCTCCTCACTGGCCTCGCTTGCTCCCATCTTGCTCCCCTCCAATCTGTCCTGAACTCCGCAGCTAGGCTTATCTTCCTCTCCCGCCGCACCACATCTGCCACTCCCCTTCAACAAAATCTACACTGGCTCCCATTCCCCTACAGAATCCTCTTCAAACTCCTCACCCTCACATACAAGGCCATCTCTAATTCCACTGCTCCCTACATCTCCAACCTCCTTTCCCTTCATACTCCCTCCCGCCCCCTACGGTCGACTAATGACCGTCGCCTCTCCACCACCCTGGTCACTGCTTCCCATGCACGAGTTCAGGATTTTGCCCGTGCTGCACCCCTTCAGTGGAACGCACTCCCCCGCTCCATTAGACTCTCCCCAACCTTGCAAAGCTTCAAACGAGCACTAAAAACCCACCTATTCATCAAAGCATACCCTCCCGATGCATAACCCAGTGTTTAAGCCGCGCCTCCATCCCCCTGCCTCATGCCGTGAACATCTCAGCTTTGCTTGCATACTGTCATCAGGCTACCTCCCACTTACCTGCACCTCTTGTCATCTGTCTGTCACCCCTCCCCAATAGATTGTTAGCTCTTCAGAGCAGGGCCCTCTTTCCTCTTGTTATCTAAGCCCTCGTCTCAACACATTTCACTCACAGCTCTCCCCTACTCAACGACCATCTTTATCCTGCTAGTAAAGGCTCATCTCCATCTATGGCCACCAGCCTCTAGTAGTACGATGATCACTCCCTCAATACTTACATCTTAGCTGTATTATGTCTTGAGAATGTGTGGTGCTCTGTTACCTGTACTCTATTTCTGTTATTTATTTACTGTAATGCAATGTTTTGTCCCCTGTACTGTCCTTTGTACGGCGCTGCGAAACACATGTGGCGCCTTATAAATAAAATGTAATAATAATAATGTCGACTGACGCCATAAAATCCCCCCCTTCTAGGCTGGAGATCACAGCTCGAAGAGATTCCATCTTGAACTTTAAAGTTTTCAGTATGGATTGAGGGATTTTAGGTTCAGAATCGTTCTGACCGAGCCGTCCGGCTTCGGCACTACAAAGAGGCTCGAATAGAACCCTTCCCCCCGTTGGGACGGGGGAACCGGTACAATGACCCTCTGTTGACACAGCTTTTGTATCGCAGCATTTACTACTTTCCTTTCTGGAAGAGAAACTGGCAAGGACGACTTGAAAAAGCGGGGGTGGGGGGGGGTATCTCCTGAAACTCCAGTTTGTACCCTTGGGAGACTATGTCCTTGACCCAAGGATCCAGGGCCGATTGAACCCAAACCTGACTGAAGAATCGGAGACCGCCCCCCACCGGCACGGACTCCCGCAGGGGATCCCCAGCGTCATGCGGTGGACTTGGTAGAGGCGGGGGAGGACTTTTGGTCCTGGGTACCAGGCACGGCAGGTGACCTCTTTCCCCTTCCTCTACCCTTTGAAGCGAGGAAGGACGAGCCCTTTCCTTTTTTGTATTTATTAGGCTGAAAGGACTGCATCTGATAATGGGGAGCCTTTTTCTGTTGTGTGGGAACATAAGGAAGAAAAGATGACTTACCCGCAGTAGCGGTAGACACCAGGTCAGCAAGGCCATCACCAAACAAGACACTACCTTTAAAAGGAAGAGCCTTCATAGCTTTCTTGTAGTCGGCATCAGCATTCCATTGATGAATCCACAGCGCCCTCCTGGCCGAGACCGCCATGGCATTGGCTCTTGATCCCAAGAGGCCAATATCCCTCGCCGCATCCTTTAGGTAATCTGCAGCGTCCTTGATATAACCAAGAGTCAAAAGAATATTATCCTTATCAAGGGTATCCATATCAGAAGCTAAATTATCAGCCCACTTAGCAATAGCACTACTCACCCACGCCGACATCACAGCAGGTCTGAGTAATGCACCAGTAGTAACAAAAATGGCCTTCAACTTCGTCTCCTGTTTGCGATCCGCCGGATCCTTGAGGGCAGCCGTGTCAGGAGACGGAAGCGCCACCTTTTTGGACAATCGGGATAGAGCCTTGTCCACATTGGGTGACGACTCCCATTTCTCCCTGTCGTCAGAGGGGAAAGGATATGCCATAAAATTTCTCTTGGGAATCTGACACCTTTTGTCAGGCGACTCCCAAGCCTTTTCACAAAGAGCGTTCAGTTCATGAGAGGGGGGAAACGTCACCTCAGGTTTTTTTCCCTTATACAAACAAACCCTCTTATCTGGAACAGGGGGCTCTTCAGAAATATGCAAAACATCTTTAATAGCCACAATCATATACTGAATACTCTTAACTACCTTTGGATGTAAAGTAGCCTCATTGAAAACGACACTGGAATCCGAGTCTGTGTCGGTATCAGTATCTGCCATCTGGGCAACGGAACGTTTATGTGACCCTGAGGGGGTCTGTACCTGAGACAAAGCGTCCTCCATGGATTTTCTCCATGTTTGTGTCTGAGAATCTGATTTATCCAGCCTCTTAGACAATAAAGCCACATTTGCATTCAGTGCACTCAACATATTCACCCAATCAGCAGTCGGCTGTGCCGACATAGTCATTCCCAAATCTTTTTCTGCACCCCCAGTAACTTCCGAGGAGGAACACTCAGCCTCAGACATGTTGACACATAGTACCGACACACCCACACTCACACCGGCCAAATAAAGGGGACAGACCCACAGGGAAGCCTGTAGAGAGAACACAGAGGGAGTATGCCAGCTCACACCCCAGCGCCCATATACTACAAACAAATAATATATGGTGTTTGCGCTGTAATATACATATAAGCACCAAATTGCATGTGCCCCCCCCCCGTTTTGCTCCCTTGTTACTTGTAAGGAGCCTGGAGGACCGGGCCAGCGTCTCTGCAGCGGCTGTGGAGAGAGAAAATGGCGCTGGTGAGCTGTGCGGCTAAGCCCCGCCCCTTTCCGGCGCCCTGTAGTCCCGCTCAAATTTGAATTTTGTATACTGGCGGGGGTATCGTATACGGTGCCCGGGCACCGAATATGCCTTGTGCCAGTGTAAAAAAGCCTTCAGTAACTGCTGCCCAAAGCGCTCCCCCCCAGCGCCCTGCACCCTGTGAGTGCCGTTGGTGATGTGTGTGGGAGCATGTACCTCCGTCACTGAAGTCTTCTGTCGTCTGAAGCCTTCTGTTCTTCTAATACTAACCCGGCTTCTCTCTTCTGGCTTCTGTGAGGGGGGTGACGGCGCGGCTCCGGGAACAAGCAGCTAGGCGCACCAAGTGATCGAACCCTCTGGAGCTAATGGTGTCCAGTAGCCTAAAAAGCAGAGCCTTTGAACTAAGAAGAAGTAGGTCTGACTTCTCCCCCTCAGTCCCACGATGCAGGGAGCCTGTAGCCAGCAGGTCTCCCTGAAAATAAAAAACCTAACAAAAGTCTTGCCAGTGAAACTCAGTAGAGCTCCCCTAGTGTGTGTCCAGTCACTCCTGGGCACAGAATCTAACTGAGGTCTGGAGGAGGGGCATAAAGGGAGGAGCCAGTTCACACCCAGTCAAAGTCTTTTAGTGTGCCCATGTTCCCTGGATCCTGTCTATACCCCATGGTCCTTTTGGAGTCCCCAGCATCCTCTAGGACGTAAGAGAAATGTAAATAACACATGTAACTTTGGCAGGAAAGGTGGGCCGCTCTCAGCACTGGGCCCTATACTAGTTGCACTCCCTGCATCTATGGTAGATACGGTCGTGGCTGAAGGCTCTTTCACCTTTACATGACATGAGTTGAATATTTCTTATCTTGTTTGCCCTGTACCATTACAATTCTCATGCCTTTACATACTTTATTTCCCTAAACTGACTGTAACCTTCTGCAAATCAAGGACATTGCTAGGATCTGAACCAGAGTGCCAATGAGAAAATCTGACCATAGGTCATTCAAAATGTTATTTTTAAAATAAAAAATATATGGGTTTTAAGTTTTCCTCGCTGATTCGGAAGAAAGTGAAGGAGGACACATCACTTCAGCTGCCAACTTGCTCACCAGGAGCTCTTTACATCTCTTAAGATCTGAGTCGTTTGGAAAGAAAGACAATGCATAGGACTTGAACCTAGGATCAAGTACGGTTACCAAAATGTAGTGATCCGATTTCTAGATATTGTCAACCCTTGTATCCCCACTTAGCAAAAAAAGGGCTTGATCTACAAGTCCGGCATATTTTGCAGATTTGCCTTGTTTTTTCTTCTCCTTTAATTTCTCCAGCTGTTTTTCCTAAAGCCTAATTAGGGGAACCACCTGGCTTAAGCTAGCAGTGTCGGAACTGACTTCACAGTTCTGACAGAAGTGGCTACTTCGAAGGGTTTGAGCACCTTGCACAAGACAGAAAGTAACTTCCAGTGTGCTGGGCTGAGGTACATACCACCCCTTCCTCTCCCAAAGTCATGGCTCGGTTGTATAGCTATGAATGGCTTTATGCTGCTCGTCCATCTGCTGAAGCATATGAAGGGTGGAGTTCCACCTTGTCACCACCTCTTGCTTCAGTTAATGGAAGAGCAGATTCAACTCTTCTTGCAGCTGTTGCGGAATGCCGAAAATGCCCCCAAATCTTTCGGGCCACAGACAGCATCTCTTGCATGCTCCTGTCATTTTTAAACAAACGCTGAACCACCAGGTTTATCATGTGAGCAAAACAGGGGATGTGTTGGAATTCACCCAGCTGTAATGCTTTCACAATATTATTGGCATTATCCGAAATTACAAATCCTGAGGAGAGTCCAAGTGGGTTAAGCCATGTTGCTATCACATCCCTTAGTTTCTCTAAGAGGTTGTCAGAGGTACGTCTCTTAGTAAAGCCGGTGAAACACATAGTAGCCTGCCTTTGAATGAGCTGGTGATGTTTGCTAGATAGTACTGCTGCTGCTGCTAAAGGTGATTCAACTACCCAGTGGGCTGTCACACTCATATAATCTTTAGTTTGCCTACTCCCGCTTGTCCACATATCTGTGGTTAGGTGGACATTGGCTACAATGGCATTTATTAGGCCGTGAATGAGGTTTTTCTTAACATCCTGGTATAGCCGAGGAATGGCCTTTCTGGTGAAATGGAACCGAGATGGAATTTGGTACCATGGACATGCGGCCTCCATTAACTGCGTAAAGCCTACTGAACTGATGGCAGATATTGGACGCAGATCTGTTACTATCCAGGCAGTCATGGCGTCAGTGATACGCTGTGCGACTGGGCGAGAACTGACATACTTGTTTCACCTTGCCAAGCATTGCTGAACAGTCAGTTGTTTTTGGGAAATACTACTAGTACTAGCAGTTTTCTTGTTCCACTTCTGGGATGATGAACTACCCCCAGCAGCAGCAGGCCTTGCACTTAAGGATTCTTCTGCGGAATCCTGGAAAGGGGAGGATTCACCTAGTAATAACAAACTGGTTTCACGACCATCTCTGGTCAAAAATGAGGATATTGAGGTTATTAATGAAGGTGTTGGTGGTGGGGATCGCAGCTGCTGGTTCTAGTAGAGAGAAGAAAGACATTTGCTGCTGGACTGCTTGTTATTTTCTTAGCACCAGTTTCTGACACCCTACACCTGCTATAAGCTCGCTGCAGATGACGTAATAGCGTGGAGGTTCCTAAATGCTTAATGTCCCTACCTCTACTTATTTGGTTTCCATAAAGGATACAGATGGCTTGGCAAATGTTGTTAAGATTTGGGTGAAAATAATTCCACACATAGGAGGTGGATTTGTTGGTCCGATGCCCAGGCATGACAATGGCTGTCTTATCATGGGCAACAGATGCTTCCACTTGTGCCTGACTTATACATACACATCCTCATTCTCATCCTGAAGATCCTCATTAGTTCCATCGTCTGCTACACAAATACGCCCCTCATCCACTTGTATCTCCACGGTGACATCTTCAACAGCTAGGTCACCAGCAATACTTATGCTGCTCATCTCCACACATACAGAGGGAGCAGTAACGGTAGAAGGCAGCTTCTCTGAGAGTTTAGGCTCACACATATGAATTGGGGACGCAATTGGACTCTCCTCAGGGATTTTTTACATTTCTGTTTCTGAAGTTCAAACAGTTTGTTTTGCTGTCTTAGTGGTTTTCAGTTTTTGTACAACTCTAAAGTTTGAGTGACAAGGTCTTGTATTGTCACGAGAGGCAGAAGATGCCTCACTAACAGTTGCAGAATTATCAGTCATAAATATAGGCCAAGCCCTGGGTCTTTCCTTGCCACTGCGTGATGTGAATGGCATGTTGGCAATTTTACGTTTTTCTGCATAAACCAACTTTCTTTTTCTTACTGCTTGAGGTCTTTTTTTTCTTTACCAGTTGTGTAAATTGTCTATGCCATTGAGCATCAGCTTTAGTACTAGATTACATTATATCGGCATCATGACTGGTGGAAGCAGCTGGAGCGCTAGTATTTGGTTCTGTAAACTGATTGTTACCCATTTTTTAATTCACAGATAACAATTCACAAATCAGGGGTGCAGTGAACACAACAAACAATGTAAAGACGAGCAAACAAAGTATTTTTATTGGTTTTATTTTTGGGGGGGACGCAGATTGTGCCACACTGCGTTGAGTCATACAGTTTTAACACATGGTACTAAATACAAGTAACTATGGTGTACTAGTGTGCATTTATTTTGCACACAACAAACAATGTAGAGAGCAAAGAATTGTTTTTTATTTTTGGGGGGGATGCAGCTTGTCCCACACTGCGTTGAGTCAGACCGCTTTAACACACGGTACTAAATACAAGTAACTATGGTGTACTATTGTGCATTTGTTTTGCACACAACAAACAACGTAAAGAAGAGAAAAAAAAAAGATTTTTGTTTTATTTTTTTGGGGGGACGCACTGATACAGCCCTGATTGACCCTGACAGACCCTGATGGCCACTGACTGACAGAACTGTGATGAGCGTCTGACATAGGCCTGACTGACCTTGACACACCCCGATAGCAATGTGATGGACGCACTTACACAGCCTGATTGACCCTCACAGACCCTAATGGCCACTGACTGCAAGCACTGTGATGGATGTTCCACTTCTGACACAGCCCTGACAGACCCTGATGGCCACTGACTGCAAGCACTGTGATGGATGTTCCACTTCTGACACAGCCCTGACAGACCCTGATGGCCAGTGACAGCAGAGACTCTGACAGCCTGCCCTGAAAAGGACAGACTGACAGCACCCCACAGCAGAGCTCCTCGCAGCGTGGAATCGTGCAGGAAAATGGCGCCGAGCTGCGTGGCGTCGAGCCTTTATAGACTCGAAGTTTCACAAGAAATCCAACATGGGATGATGACGTTTGGCCTCTTGTGCGCTCCTGAGCTTGTCGTTACGTTCGTGGGCCGGGCTCGTGAACTCTCGAGACAGGCATGTTTAGAGCTGTTCTGATTCCACGGAATCAGAACCGCTCATCTCTAAAGATAGTACTAATTATTTATCTTAAAATGAATAATTATGGGAGCCTCCTATTAAGAATGATGCTCCCATTTACACAACTATTATTATGTTATCTGGGTGTGGATGTATAATGGGTATTATAGGCACCAGTCATCTCTGATGGGGGTGCTGGGTGATCTGGCCATTAGCTGCAGTGCGGCCGTGTCATTAATATACTCTGACAAGTCACTGCTGCTGACTCACTGAACTGAGCACAGATGCAGACAAGCAGTCTCCGTCCACAGTGTGATACAGCCGGCTATGTGCGTCAGCACGGTTGTATCACAGACTGATTTGTTGCTAACTGTGGACCTTCAGGGCTTCCATAGCTCTGTAGGACACAGTAGAGTGTGGATAACATGACCATGGCTGCTGTCGACAGTCATAGTCGAATCACCACCATGGTCATAGCCTCATAAGCTGCTTACCACAAGGGCATTTCTTGCAAGGAGGCAGCCCAGATTACTAGATGACAGAATGGCCTGGGGGCACATGGCACCCTGCCCGCCACTGCACACTTACATGTTCCATCTCCCACACTTCTGCTTCAGCCTCACTGGTATAGCTGAGCTAATCAGTGAGCCCAGCACTGTCGGAGAGAAGGCTTCCACTTGATAACAGCCTGTGATTGAGTTCTGCCTTAGGTAGAAGCTACTTGGCCCCCAACCCCTCCTCCCCTGAATTTCTACTCACTGGAAATTTAATATTCTCAGTCTGATAGCACTGATGACTCATTTAAGATTCAATAGCTGTCAATAAGGATGGAGCGTAACCATCAGCAAATAATGTGAAAAATGAACCAGGGTCCCTTCTATGGGGCATAAAACTAACAACCCATTAGGATGGGGACCCTTTCAAAGTGTTTATTGAAGTCTCTCCTTAGTTTGATGATTTTACTTGTAGCTCATGCAACTAGAAATAAAATAATACAAATACACAATACTTGTTCATAAGCGTCTAGTACAGTACCTTGGTCTTTTGGTTGCTTCTTACGAACAGATTGCCACTCATTTCTTTCACTTTCATGTTCACTTTGCGGACCATAATGAGACTGCTCACCTGACTTGCCTGCAGTAAATAAATAAATAAAATATGCAATTTGTACACAGTGAACTAAGGGGGTCATTCCGACCTGATCGCATGCTGCTGTTTTTCGCAGCGCAGCGATCAGGTCACTACTGCACATGCGTATGCACCGCAATGCGCAGGCGCGTTGTACGGGTACAAAGCGGATTGATGCTGTGAGATGGATTTAACGAAGAATCCATTCACATAGCCGATCGCAAGGAGACTGACAGGAAGAGGGCGTTCGTGGGTGTCAACTGACCGTTTTCTGGGAGTGTTTGGAAAAATGCAGGCGTGTCCAAGCGTTTGCAGGGCGGGTGTCTGATGTCAATTCCGGCCCCAGACAGGCTCCAGTGATCACAAGGGCTGAGTAAGTTCTGAGCTACTCAGAAACTGCACAAATTGTTTTTGTACTGCTGGGTTGCACATTCGATCGCACACTTGCACAGCAAATATACACTCCCAAGTGGGTGGCGACTATGCATTTGCACGGCTGCAAAAAGTAGCTAGCGAGCGATCAACTCGGAATGACCCCCTAAATCTTGACATATACTGTATAATGACTGCTATTTATCTGGTTTCATGCACACACCAATAGTTAATTAGATAAGGGTAAATCAGCCAGTGAATTAACACTACCAGTGAATTAACATTTTCAGGTTTAAAGTATTAAAGCAAGATTTAATTTTCTCATATAATAATAACAAGTCTCTACTTTTATGCTCTAAAACCTTATTATATTAGGTAGATTCTGATTTGATCCTGAACTCACTTGACTTGGTTGTAAATGGATTTCTGTTTCTGGTTTGAATGAGTCTGAATTGCCTTTCCCTCAAAATACAGGTTGAGTATCCCATATCCAAATATTCCGAAATACGGAATATTCCGAAATACGGACTTTTTTGAGTGAGAGTGAGATAGAGAAACCCTTGTTTTTCGATCACTCAATGTACACAAACTTTGTTTAATACACAAAGTTATTAAAAATATTGTATTAAATGACCTTCTGGCTGTGTGTATAAGGTGTATATGAAACATTAATGAATTGTGTGAATGTAGACACACTTTGTTTAATGCACAAAGTTATAAAAAATATTGGCTAAAATAACCTTCAGGCTGTGTGTATAAGGAGTATATGTAACATAAATGCATTCTGTGCTTAGATTTAGGTCCCATCACCATGATATCTCATTATGGTACGCAATTATTCCGAAATACGGAAAAATCTGATATCCAAAATACGTCTGGTCCCAAGCATTTTGGATAAGGGATACTCAACCTGTAATAAGGTAATGTGCTGCCTAATTTATACTAAAACGTTATAAAATAACAATTTACAGTGTTTAAACCTCAATATATAAGGGTAAAATTAAAAGGGTTAAAATTTGATACCCTGGGGTAAATTTACTAAGGTCCCGATTTTGATCGAGATGCCGTTTTTTCTTCAAAGTGTCATCTCGGTAATTTACTAAACTTAAATCACGGCAGTGATGAGGGCATTCGTAATTTTTGGGAAGTCCAACAAAAAAAATACAAATGAATACACCATCGGTCAAAACGCGGCTGTTTAAGTATGAATCTCGGTAATTTACTAAGAAGTGCAAAGCAAAAAACAAACAAACACTGCCGTGAAAAATTACAACTCGTAAAAAAGTGCTAAAAAAAAACAGACCTGCTTTTTTAATCCGTGATTGTATAGGCATGCAGGGATCCATGAGATCCGTGCATGTATATCAGTGGGAAGGGGTGGGAAAGTGGTTATTTTCATTAAAAAAATTGCGTGGGGTCCCCCCTCCTAAGCATAACCAGCCTCGGGCTCTTTGAGCCGATCCTGGTTGCAGAAATATGGGGAAAAAATTGACAGGGGTTCCCCCATATTTAAGCAACCAGCATTGGGCTCTGCGCCTGGTCCTGGTTCCAAAAATACGGGGGACAAAAAGAGTAGGGGTCCCCCGTATTTTTAAAACCAGCACCGGGCTCCACTAGCTGGACAGATAATGCCACAGCCGGGGGTCACTTTTATATAGTGCCCTGCGGCCGTGGCATAAAAAATCCAACTAGTCACCCCTGGCCGGGGTACCCTGGGGGAGTGGGGACCCCTTCAATCAAGGGGTCCCCCCCCCCAGCCACCCAAGGGCCAGGGGTGAAGCCCGAGGCTGTCCCCCCCCATCCAATGGGCTGCGGATGGGGGGGCTGATAGCCTTTTGTGATAATGAAAAGATATTGTTTTTAGTAGCAGTACTACAAGGCCCAGCAAGCCTCCCCCGCATGCTGGTACTTGGAGAACCACAAGTACCAGCATGCGGTGGAAAAACGGGCCCGCTGGTACCTGTAGTACTACTACTAAAAAAATACCCAAAAAAAGACAAGACACACACACCGTGAAAGTAAAGATTTATTACATACATGCACACAAACATACATACATACTTACCTTATGTTCACACGCAGGTCGGTCCTCTTCTCCAGTAGAATCCAAGGGGTACCTGTTGAATAAATTCTACTCACCAGATCCAGGGTCCCAGGGTCCTCGGGGCAACCATTTGTAATCCAGGTACTTGAATAAAATAACAAAACGGATACCCGAGCCACGAACTGAAAGGGGCCCCATGTTTTCACATGGGACTCCTTTCCCCGAATGCCAGAAACCCACTCTGACTTCTGTCTAAGTGGGTTTCTTCAGCCAATCAGGGAGCGCCACGTTGTAGCACTCTCCTGATCGGCTGTGTGCTCCTGTACTGAGTGACAGGCGGCACACGGCAGTGTTACAATGTAGCGCCTATGCGCTCCATTGTAACCAATGGTGTGAACTTTCTGCTCAGCGGTGACGTCACTTTAGGTCAACCGCAGGGCAGAAAGTTCCCACCATTGGTTACAATGGAGCGCATAGGCGCTACATTGTAACACTGCCGTGTGCCGCCTGTCAGACAGTACAGGAGCACACAGCCGATCAGGAGGGTGCTACAACGTAGCGCTCCCTGATTGGCTGAAGAAACCCACTTAGACATCAGTCAGAGTGGGTTTCTGGCATTCGGGGAAAGGAGTCCCATGTGAAAACTAGAGATGAGCGCCTGAAATTTTTCGGGTTTTGTGTTTTGGTTTTGGGTTCGGTTCCGCGGCCGTGTTTTGGGTTCGAACGCGTTTTGGCAAAACCTCACCGAATTTTTTTTGTCGGATTCGGGTGTGTTTTGGATTCGGGTGTTTTTTTCAAAAAACACTAAAAAACAGCTTAAATCCTAGAATTTGGGGGTCATTTTGATCCCAAAGTATTATTAACCTCAAAAACCATAATTTACACTCATTTTCAGTCTATTCTGAATACCTCACACCTCACAATATTATTTTTAGTCCTAAAATTTGCACCGAGGTCGCTGTGTGAGTAAGATAAGCGACCCTAGTGGCCGACACAAACACCGGGCCCATCTAGGAGTGGCACTGCAGTGTCACGCAGGATGTCCCTTCCAAAAAACCCTCCCCAAACAGCACATGACGCAAAGAAAAAAAGAGGCGCAATGAGGTAGCTGTGTGAGTAAGATTAGCGACCCTAGTGGCCGACACAAACACCGGGCCCATCTAGGAGTGGCACTGCAGTGTCACGCAGGATGGCCCTTCCAAAAAACCCTCCCCAAACAGCACATGACGCAAAGAAAAAAAGAGGCGCAATGAGGTAGCTGTGTGAGTAAGATTAGCGACCCTAGTGGCCGACACAAACACCGGGCCCATCTAGGAGTGGCACTGCAGTGTCACGCAGGATGTCCCTTCCAAAAAACCCTCCCCAAACAGCACATGACGCAAAGAAAAAAAGAGGCGCAATGAGGTAGCTGTGTGAGTAAGATAAGCGACCCTAGTGGCCGACACAAACACCGGGCCCATCTAGGAGTGGCACTGCAGTGTCACGCAGGATGTCCCTTCCAAAAAACCCTCCCCAAACAGCACATGACGCAAAGAAAAAAAGAGGCGCAATGAGGTAGCTGACTGTGTGAGTAAGATTAGCGACCCAAGTGGCCGACACAAACACCGGGCCCATTTAGGAGTGGCACTGCAGTGTCACGCAGGATGTCCCTTCCAAAAAACCCTCCCCAATCAGCACATGATGCAAAGAAAAAGAAAAGAAAAAAGAGGTGCAAGATGGAATTGTCCTTGGGCCCTCCCACCCACCCTTATGTTGTATAAACAAAACAGGACATGCACACTTTAACCAACCCATCATTTCAGTGACAGGGTCTGCCACACGACTGTGACTGATATGACGGGTTGGTTTGGACCCCCCCAAAAAAGAAGCAATTAATCTCTCCTTGCACAAACTGGCTCTACAGAGGCAAGATGTCCACCTCATCATCACCCTCCGATATATCACCGTGTACATCCCCCTCCTCACAGATTATCAATTCGTCCCCACTGGAATCCACCATCTCAGCTCCCTGTGTACTTTGTGGAGGCAATTGCTGCTGGTCAATGTCTCCGCGGAGGAATTGATTATAATTCATTTTAATGAACATCATCTTCTCCACATTTTCTGGATGTAACCTCGTACGCCGATTGCTGACAAGGTGAGCGGCGGCACTAAACACTCTTTCGGAGTACACACTTGTGGGAGGGCAACTTAGGTAGAATAAAGCCAGTTTGTGCAAGGGCCTCCAAATTGCCTCTTTTTCCTGCCAGTATAAGTACGGACTGTGTGACGTGCCTACTTGGATGCGGTCACTCATATAATCCTCCACCATTCTATCAATGTTGAGAGAATCATATGCAGTGACAGTAGACGACATGTCCGTAATCGTTGTCAGGTCCTTCAGTCCGGACCAGATGTCAGCATCAGCAGTCGCTCCAGACTGCCCTGCATCACCGCCAGCGGGTGGGCTCGGAATTCTGAGCCTTTTCCTCGCACCCCCAGTTGCGGGAGAATGTGAAGGAGGAGATGTTGACAGGTCGCGTTCCGCTTGACTTGACAATTTTGTCACCAGCAGGTCTTTCAACCCCAGCAGACTTGTGTCTGCCGGAAAGAGAGATCCAAGGTAGGCTTTAAATCTAGGATCGAGCACGGTGGCCAAAATGTAGTGCTCTGATTTCAACAGATTGACCACCCGTGAATCCTTGTTAAGCGAATTAAGGGCTCCATCCACAAGTCCCACATGCCTAGCGGAATCGCTCCGTGTTAGCTCCTCCTTCAATGTCTCCAGCTTCTTCTGCAAAAGCCTGATGAGGGGAATGACCTGACTCAGGCTGGCAGTGTCTGAACTGACTTCACGTGTGGCAAGTTCAAAGGGCATCAGAACCTTGCACAACGTTGAAATCATTCTCCACTGCGCTTGAGACAGGTGCATTCCACCTACTATATCGTGCTCAATTGTATAGGCTTGAATGGCCTTTTGCTGCTCCTCCAACCTCTGAAGCATATAGAGGGTTGAATTCCACCTCGTTACCACTTCTTGCTTCAGATGATGGCAGGGCAGGTTCAGTAGTTTTTGGTGGTGCTCCAGTCTTACGTGGTGCCTGTACGCCGAAAGTGTCCCGCAATTCTTCTGGCCACCGACAGCATCTCTTGCACGCCCCTGTCGTTTTTTTAAAAATTCTGCACCACCAAATTCAAGGTATGTGCAAAACATGGGACGTGCTGGAATTTGCCCATATTTAATGCACACACAATATTGCTGGCGTTGTCCGATGCCACAAATCCACAGGAGAGTCCAATTGGGGTAAGCCATTCCGCGATGATCTTCCTCAGTTGCCGTAAGAGGTTTTCAGCTGTGTGCGTATTCTGGAAAGCGGTGATACAAAGCGTAGCCTGCCTAGGAAAGAGTTGGCGTTTGCGAGATGCTGCTACTGGTGCCGCCGCTGCTGTTCTTGCGGCGGGAGTCCATACATCTACCCAGTGGGCTGTCACAGTCATATAGTCCTGACCCTGCCCTGCTCCACTTGTCCACATGTCCGTGGTTAAGTGGACATTGGGTACAACTGCATTTTTTAGGACACTGGTGAGTCTTTTTCTGACGTCCGTGTACATTCTCGGTATCGCCTGCCTAGAGAAGTGGAACCTAGATGGTATTTGGTAACGGGGGCACACTGCCTCAATAAATTGTCTAGTTCCCTGTGAACTAACGGCGGATACCGGACGCACGTCTAACACCAACATAGTTGTCAAGGGCTCAGTTATCCGCTTTGCAGTAGGATGACTGCTGTGATATTTCATCTTCCTCGCAAAGGACTGTTGAACAGTCAATTGCTTACTGGAAGTAGTACAAGTGGGCTTACGACTTCCCCTCTGGGATGACCATCGACTCCCAGCGGCAACAACAGCAGCGCCAGCAGCAGTAGGCGTTACACGCAAGGATGCACCGGAGGAATCCCAGGCAGGAGAGGACTCGTCAGAATTGCCAGTGACATGGCCTGCAGGACTATTGGCATTCCTGGGGAAGGAGGAAATTGACACTGAGGGAGTTGGTGGGGTGGTTTGCGTGAGCTTGGTTACAAGAGGAAGGGATTTACTGGTCAGTGGACTGCTTCCGCTGTCACCCAAAGTTTTTGAACTTGTCACTGACTTATTATGAATGCGCTGCAGGTGACGTATAAGGGAGGATGTTCCGAGGTGGTTAACGTCCTTACCCCTACTTATTACAGCTTGACAAAGGGAACACACGGCTTGACACCTGTTGTCCGCATTTCTGGTGAAATACCTCCACACCGAAGAGCTGATTTTTTTTGGTATTTTCACCTGGCATGTCAACGGCCATATTCCTCCCACGGACAACAGGTGTCTCCCCGGGTGCCTGACTTAAACAAACCACCTCACCATCAGAATCCTCCTGGTCAATTTCCTCCCCAGCGCCAGCAACACCCATATCCTCCTCATCCTGGTGTACTTCAACACTGACATCTTCAATCTGACTATCAGGAACTGGACTGCGGGTGCTCCTTCCAGCACTTGCAGGGGGCGTGCAAATGGTGGAAGGCGCATGCTCTTCACGTCCAGTGTTGGGAAGGTCAGGCATCGCAACCGACACTATTGGACTCTCCTTGTGGATTTGGGATTTCGAAGAATGCACAGTTCTTTGCTGTGCTGCTTTTGCCAGCTTGAGTCTTTTCATTTTTCTAGCGAGAGGCTGAGTGCTTCCATCCTCATGTGAAGCTGAACCACTAGCCATGAACATAGGCCAGGGCCTCAGCCGTTCCTTGCCACTCCGTGTCGTAAATGGCATATTGGCAAGTTTACGCTTCTCCTCCGACAATTTTATTTTAGGTTTTGGAGTCCTTTTTTTTCTGATATTTGGTGTTTTGGATTTGACATGCTCTGTACTATGACATTGGGCATCGGCCTTGGCAGACGACGTTGCTGGCATTTCATCGTCTCGGCCATGACTAGTGGCAGCAGCTTCAGCACGAGGTGGAAGTGGATCTTGATCTTTCCCTAATTTTGGAACCTCAACATTTTTGTTCTCCATATTTTAATAGGCACAACTAAAAGGCACCTCAGGTAAACAATGGAGATGGATACTAGTATACAATTATGGACTGCCTGCCGAGTGCAGACACAGAGGTAGCCACAGCCGTGAACTACCGTACTGTACTGTGTCTGCTGCTAATATAGACTGGTTGATAAAGAGATAGTATACTCGTAACTAGTATGACTATAAAGAAAGAAAAAAAAACCACGGTTAGGTGGTATATACAATTATGGACGGGCTGCCGAGTGCCGACACAGAGGTAGCCACAGCCGTGAACTACCGCACTGTACTGTGTCTGCTGCTAATATATAGACTGGTTGATAAAGAGATAGTATACTCGTAACTAGTATGTATGTATAAAGAAAGAAAAAAAAACCACGGTTAGGTGGTATATACAATTATGGACGGGCTGCCGAGTGCCGACACAGAGGTAGCCACAGCCGTGAACTACCGCACTGTACTGTGTCTGCTGCTAATATAGACTGGTTGATAAAGAGATAGTATACTCGTAACTAGTATGTATGTATAAAGAAAGAAAAAAAAACCACGGTTAGGTGGTATATACAATTATGGACGGGCTGCCGAGTGCCGACACAGAGGTAGCCACAGCCGTGAACTACCGCACTGTACTGTGTCTGCTGCTAATATAGACTGGTTGATAAAGAGATAGTATACTCGTAACTAGTATGTATGTATAAAGAAAGAAAAAAAAACCACGGTTAGGTGGTATATACAATTATGGACGGGCTGCCGAGTGCCGACACAGAGGTAGCCACAGCCGTGAACTACCGCACTGTACTGTGTCTGCTGCTAATATAGACTGGTTGATAAAGAGATAGTATACTCGTAACTAGTATGACTATAAAGAAAGAAAAAAAAACCACGGTTAGGTGGTATATACAATTATGGACGGGCTGCCGAGTGCCGACACAGAGGTAGCCACAGCCGTGAACTACCGCACTGTACTGTGTCTGCTGCTAATATAGACTGGTTGATAAAGAGATAGTATACTACTAATATTATATATACTGGTGGTCAGGTCACTGGTCACTAGTCACACTGGCAGTGGCACTCCTGCAGCAAAAGTGTGCACTGTTTAATTTTAATATAATATTATGTACTCCTGGCTCCTGCTATAACCTATAACTGGCACTGCAGTGCTCCCCAGTCTCCCCCACAATTATAAGCTGTGTGAGCTGAGCACAGTCAGATATATATATACATTGATGCAGCACACTGGGCTGAGCAGTGCACACAGATATGGTATGTGACTGAGTCACTGTGTGTATCGTTTTTTTCAGGCAGAGAACGGATATATTAAATAAAACAAACAACTGCACTGTCTGGTGGTCACTGTGGTCGTCAGTCACTAAACTCTGCACTCTCTTCTACAGTATCACAGCCTCAGGTCAATCTCTCTCTCTCAACCCTAATCTAAATGGAGAGGACGCCAGCCACGTCCTCTCCCTATCAATCTCAATGCACGTGTGAAAATGGCGGCGACGCGCGGCTCCTTATATAGAATCCGAGTCTCGCGAGAATCCGACAGCGTCATGATGACGTTCGGGCGCGCTCAGGTTAACCGAGCAAGGCGGGAGGATCCGAGTCTGCTCGGACCCGTGAAAAAAACATGAAGTTCGTGCGGGTTCGGATTCAGAGAAACCGAACCCGCTCATCTCTAGTGAAAACATGGGGCCCCTTTCAGTGCGTGGCTCGGCTCTCCGTTTTGTTATTTTATTCAAGTACCTGGATTACAAATGGTTGCCCCGCGGACCCTGGGACCCTGGATCTGGTGAGTAGAATTTATTCAACAGGTACCCCTTGGATTCTACTGGAGAAGAGGACAGACCCTCGTGTGAACATAAGGTAAGTATGTATGTATGTTTGTGTGGATGTATGTAATAAATCTTTACTTTCACGGTGTGTGTGTCTTGTATTTTTTTGGGTATTTTTTAGAGATGAGCGGATTCGGTTTTACTCGGTTTTACTCGGTTCTCAAAACCGAATCTTATTGGCTCACGGATGTCACGTGTTTTGGATAGCCAATAAGATTCGGTTTTGAGAACCGAGTAAAACCGAGTAAAACCGAATCCGCTCATCTCTAATATTTTTTAAGTAATAGTACTACAGGTACCAGCGGGCCCGTTTTTCCGCCGCATGCTGGTACTTGTGGTTCTCCAAGTACCAGCATGCGGGGGAGGCTTGCTTGGACTTGTAGTACTGCTACTAAAAACAATATCTTTTCATTATCACAAAAGGCTATCACCCCCCCCATCCGCAGCCCATTGGATGGGGGGGGACAGCCTCGGGCTTCACCCCTGGCCCTTGGGTGGCTGGGGGGGGGACCCCTTGATTGAAGGGGTCCCCACTCCCCCAGGGTACCCCGGCCAGGGGTGACTAGTTGGATTTTTGATGCCACGGCCGCAGGGCACTATATAAAAGTGACCCCCGGCTGTGGCATTATCTGTCCAGCTAGTGGAGCCCGGTGCTGGTTTTAAAAATACGGGGGACCCCTACTCTTTTTGTCCCCCGTATTTTTGGAACCAGGACCAGGCACAGAGCCCGATGCTGGTTGCTTAAATATGGGGGAACCCCTGTCATTTTTTTCACCATATTTCTGCAACCAGGATCGGCTCAAAGAGCCCGAGGCTGGTTATGCTTAGGAGGGGGGACCCCACGCAATTTTTTTTATGATTTTACACTGTTTAATTTATAAAAAAAAAAAAAAATGAACCCCAGCACGGATCACACAGATCCGGACGAGATTCATTTTTAAAAAGTCGGCAGTGTTTTGCTAATCACTGCCGTAAAAAACTGAAAAAAAAAAAACGAATGACATCGACATCGGAAAACCCGAAAAGGCAAAATACGGCAGCTTAGTAAATTAGTCGTAATAAATTCAAAAAGTTGCAGTTTTACACTTTCGATGTCATTCGTGATTGAACTTTGACCTGAAACGGGAAAATACGAATGTTAGTAAATTTACCCCCCTGAGTTGAAAAACTAAGTGGATTTTCATGGATAAAGTAAAAGGGGGGTGTTCATTTACTGGATGACATCATCAGGCTTTTTTCAGTAAATGAACAATTTGTTTATTTATTTGTTGTTTTTTTACAGTTTATTCTTGGATGTTCCTAAAAAAACTAATTGGAATAAAAATTACTTAAAAAAAAACATAATATTGAATATAGCCAGTAATTGAACACCGTTTTTAATTGTGTTCTATGAATGGTTGATATCTGTTCATTTACTGGGTTGAATTTCCCCAGATGTTTGACATTGTTATAGGCGTATTCCTTTTTTATAACCAGATAGATTTTGGGAACTAATATTTGGCCAGAGCCTACAAGAGGTTTAGGTACAACCAAGAAGAGGTGTCTGCTGCTGTGGAAGCTATTATCAGTGGCACTCTAAAGCTGGGTACACACTACACGATGTAACAAATGATGTGACCGTCGTTCCAATGTCACTAAATCGCACGATGTAGAGCATGCACACTATGCAATCTTACAAATGACGGCCCGATATATCATGTTGTAGGAGTGTACGAGAACGGAAGGACAGAATAGGAGTGTAATGGGTTAAACCCCATAGGCTGGGGGTGGGCCTGTAGGGGGCATCACGTGTTAAGATTCTTGTCCTATAGGGGTTGAGGGGTTACTGTAGTGTAGTGTTAGTGTAGTGTTAGTCTGTAAGTGGGTTGAGTCAGCCTCTTTTATTTCAAACTTCCCAGCCCCCTTTTTCCTAATTTTGTGGCAGTTTGATTTGGACAGTTCATAGTCTGCTCTTTTTTGGAGGGGAGGGGGGGGGGGAGGATGTCAAGTTGCCTGTTTTTGATTAGGAAATTGGTTGGAGGTAAATTGGTGGTTGGTTTCTTGGATGTGCTCACCTTCGTTGACTGTTATACATCTGCTGGACCACCTTTATGGAGGCAGCCTCATCACCCGTATGGGTGGGTAGTCAAGAAGAAGGTTGAGTGGATCCCCGTTTGTGTTTTAGATGGTTTACTTCAATTGTTGTAGAGTGGGATTTGTGCAGTCGGTCAGGGTTGTTTATAGCCGATCTTTCGGTGCCACCATAATTTTTTATGTGATTTTATTATTCAGGCTTTAAAACATAATAGTTGATCCAAATAAATAGCTGACAATTTTCTGCCAAAATACATGCCCCCATGTCTTTATTTCAATGTTAGATTGGTTTATATTTGATGCACACACAGGGCAAACCTCAGCCGCTAGGAGGTTTAGCTCCTGTAAACTATGGGTCTTATTCAGATGTGGACAGAGGTGCTATCTCTGCTGCTTACATGGAAGCATGAGCAATACAGTAGCACTAATATGTTAATGCAATATAAGATGTCTGATATAAGTAAACGCCTCCTACTTGCATAAGTGATCCAAGCTGCGTCCTAGGCTGCGGCATGTGATCACCTGTGGCACCATCAGCCGGCTGTCTGACCCATGGGGTCACGCAAGCCATCCGCTGTAGATACAACAAAGAGGCCAAGATATCTCAGTCTTCCAACAGAGATGCTGGCCACTTCCCTCCCCCAAAATGGAGGCAACACGCGGCCTCCGCCACCTCCTTGGCCCCAAACATCAGTGGACTGTCAATCGCTGACAGTCTTCAGCCGTATGTGCAGTACAGGTCCGGCGCATGAGCAAAATAAAGAACATTGGTACATTGCGCTATGCACAGCACCTTCGTTCACATCTGAATCATGTGCGCACATACACATCTGAATCATGTGCGCACATACTACACTATGTGCACCACATTCTACCATCTGATGTGCAGCATATCAGATGTGACTATTTGTTGAGCGATGGCTGAAATTGGCAGATTGGGGGTACACACTATATGGAGTACTTTTTCTAAAAGTTCTAAAAATGAAAAGCGGTGATGTTGCCCATAGCAACCAATCAGATTCTGTCTATCATTTCTCTATTGCATCCTAGAAAATGATAGACAGAATCTTATTGGTTGCTATGGGCAACATAACCACTTTTTATTTTTAGTAACTTTAGTAAATTTACCTCTAAGATGGCCATCGCCATCTGCTTTGCAACTAATACTAAAGTATAGTTGGGCATACACTATACAATTAAATCCAAATACTTGCAATCAGTGCACACCCTCTGGGATACTATATAGCAGGGCTGGCCAAACCAGTCCTCGAGATCTACCAACAGTTCACATTTTCCAGACCACCTAGCTGGTGCACAGGTGTAGTCATTACTAATTAAGATGTGCTGCATTCATTCCTAACTAACAATTCTACAGATCTCCAGGAGGCCTGGAAAACATGAACTGTTGGTAGATCTCGAGGACCGGTTTGGCCAGCCCTGCTATATAGGATTAATATACTTCTTATTTTCTGTCCATACAATCTAAGTTATTGTCTGGACAAAACCTGTCGTTCAGACAAATTGGTTACATTTCAGATTTAACCAAACTGTATGAATGACAATTTTTGTCCGTTTTTCAGTGTTTAGGAGAAAATGGGCTATTGTCATTTGCTCTAATCCACAGGTTCTCAAACTCGGTCCTCAGGACCCCACACAGTGCATGTTTTGCAGGTCTCCTCACAGAACCACAAGTGAAATAATTAGCTCCACCTGTAGACCTTTTAAAATGTGTCAATTAGTAATTAATACACCTGTGCAAGTGCTGGGTTACCTGCAAAACATGCACTGTGTGGGGTCCTGAGGACCGAGTTTGAGAACCTATGCTCTAATCCACAGGTTCTCAAACTCGGTCCTCAGGACCCCACCCAGTGCATGTTTTGCAGGTCTCCTCACAAAATCACAAGTGAAATAATTAGCTCCACCTGTAGACCTTTTAAAATGTGCCAGTAAGTAATTAATACACCTGTGCACCTGCTGGGTTACCTGCAAAACATGCACTGTGTGGGGTCTTGAGGACCGAGTTTGAGAACCTATGCTCTAATCCATTACCAGATTTTCATTCCAACCATCCAGATCTGGCAGATGATCTGAGAGATAATTGTAAAGTGTATGCCCAGCCATAGATTGTAAGATCGCAAGAGCAGGGACTTCTTTCCTCATGTGCCTTTCCTTTCTTATTTACACTATCTTATACTGCATACTCCCTTTGACGGCACCTAACCCCGGGTTTTCTATACATGTCCTATTTTGTCCTGTACTGTAAGTGCTGCTTTCTTGTTTGCTCTTTTTATTATGTACTGTGTAATGGGCGCTGTGGATCCCTTGTGGCGCCATATAAAAAAAGGATAATAGTAATAATAATAATAATAGAAACCAGTGGCGGAACAAGCAAGCGGTGGGCCCAGGTGCGACAAAATGCTTTGCCCCCCCCCCCCATCCAAGTCCACCCCATGGGCAGTGCGCACCGTAGGCGCGCGCAAAAATACATAGTGGCGTGGCTTCGTGGGGAAGGGGTGTGTCCACAAAATAATACCAATTCATAAAACGGTGCACAGTAGTCTCCATTCTTCAAATTACGCCGCACAGTAGCACCACTACACCAGGTAGAGACCCTTTTACACCTTACAGCGAACAGATTCCCCTTTTTACACATAACGGCAGACAGCGTGCACTTTTTACACATAACGGCAGACAGCGTGCACTTTTTACACATTACGGCAGACAGCGTCCCCATTTTACACATTACGGCAGACAGCATACACTTTTTACACATAATGGCAGACAGCGTGCCCTCGTTACACATAGCGGCAGACAGCATCCCCTTTTTACACATTACGGCAGACAGCATACACTTTTTACACATAATGGCAGACAGCGTGCCCTCGTTACACATAGCGGCAGACAGCGTGCCCTCGTTACGCATAGCGGCAGACAGCGTGCACTTTTTACACATTACGGCAGACAGCGTCCCCATTTTACACATTACGGCAGACAGCATACACTTTTTACACATAACGGCAGACAGCATCCCCATTTTACACATTACGGCAGACAGCATACACTTTTTACACATAACGGCAGACAGCGTGCCCTTTTTACACATTACGGCAGGCAGATTCTACCTTTTTACACATAGCGGCAGGCAGATTCCCCATTTTTATACATAGCGGCAGGCAGATTCCCCATTTTTACACATTGCGGCAGGCCGATTCCCCCTTTTTACACATTGCGGCAGGCAGATTCCCCATTTTTACATTGCGGCAGGCAGATTCCCCCTTTTTACACATTGCGGCAGGCAGATTCCCCATTTTTATACATAGCGGCAGGCAGATTCCCCATTTTTATACATAGCGGCAGGCAGTCCCCCCTTTTTACACATAGCGGCAGGCAGTCCCCCCTTTTTACACATTGCGGCAGGCTTATTCCCCCTTTTTACACATTGCGGCAGGCAGTCCCAACAAATAAAAAAAGAAAGAGAAAGAAAGAAAGAAAGAAAGAAAGAAAGAAAGAAAGAAAGAAAGAAAGAAAGAAAGAAAGAAAGAAAGAAAGAAAAATTATACTTACCCTCTCTGTTGGCTCAGGCTCCTTGTGCAGCTTCCCGGGCAGTAGAGAAGAAGGAGGAGGGAGGTGGAGGAGGGAGCCGCAGCAGCGCTGTGTTATTGGTGGAGGCGCTGCTGCCCCTCTGCTTCACTATAGGCTGTTCTCAGAGACAGCCTATAGTGAAGCAGAGGAGCAGCAGCAGCAGCGCCTCCACCAGTAACAAAGCGCTGCTACGGCTCCCTCCTTCACCTCCGTCCTCCACCTTACCCCGTACCGCTGCAGTGCGCGCCGCTCCTCTCCTCTCTCTCCGGGTGGCTGTGCGCTGCGGGCAGCGGTTGCCCGCAGCGCACAGCGGCATGTAATGAGTCAGTTTGACTCATTACATGCTTGGGCCCCTGAACAGAGGCGGGCCCCAGTGCAACGCACTGCTTGCACTGCCAGTAGTTCCGCCTCTGATAGAAACATAGAATTTGATGGCAGATAAGAACCACTTGAGCCATCTAGTCTGTCCCTTTTTTAACCACATTGTTATCTCAAACCCTATTTGATCCTAATTTCTTAGTAAGAATATCCTTATGACTAATCCCATGCAAGTTTAAATTGCTCTTAACCTCAACCACCTCTGCTGGGAGGCTATTCCACTTGTCCACTACCCTTTCTGTGAAGTCATTTTACCTCAAGTTTACCATGAACCTACTTCCCTCCATTTTCACTGTATGGCCTTGTGTTCTATTACTTTTTCTAATTTGAAAAATGCCTCACTCCTGTACCTTGTTAAAACCCTTGATGTACAGGATTTGAAAGTTTCTATCATGTCCCCCTTTCCCTTATCTGTTCAAAACTATACATGTTAAGATCTTTTGGTAAGTTCTGTGATGTAGGCCATGCACCGTTTTAGTTGACCTTCTTCGTACCATCTCTAAGGTATTAATATACTTCTGAAGATAATACCTCCAGAACTGAACACAGTATTCTAGATGTGGTTGTACCAATGACTTATACAGTGGCATTATTACTTCGTTCTTTCTGCTGATGTTGCTGATTCCTATGCAACCAAGCATCTGACTTGCCTTCCTTATTGCTTTATTACATTGCTTACGTGTCATTAAGTCACCTGAAATGCTGGGCGGTTGCTGTTGGGGTGCCAGGTGCTGCAGCCTCACCTGTGGAGGTGGAGGGCCTGGAGACAAACACCACATAGTACGGATGGTGTAATGGTTAGCATTACTGCCTCACAGCACTGAGGTCATGGGTTCGATTCCCACCATGGCTCTAACTGTGTGGAGTTTGTATATTCTCCCCATACTTGCGTACTTGGGTTTCCTCCGGGTACTCCGGTTTCCTCCCACAATCCAAAAATATACCGGTAGGTTAATTGGCTTCCAACAAAAATTGACCCTAGTGTGAATGTGTCTGTGTGTACATGTGATAGGGAATATAGATTGTAAGCTCCACTGGGGCAGGGACTGATGTGAATGGCCAAGTATTCTCTGTAAAGCGCTGCGGAATATGTGTGCGCTATATAAATAACTGGTAATAAATAAATAAAATAAATCGTGTCTACAAGATCCCTTTACTCTTCAGTAGTTTCCAATACAGTGCCATTAATATTATATTTAGACTTTTTGAGACCCAAGTGCATGATTTTACATTTTTCGACATTAAACTGTAATTGCCACCTTATTGAATACTCCTTCAGTCTACCTATAGCATCAATCATTTTTTTTCACCCTCCTGGGCAAAATAGGCATACTTTCCCTGCAATACCATTTGCAATGTCACCAAAAAAGATATTAATTGCACTGTTGCGAGTACAGATCCCTGGGGTACTCCACTGGTAATATTTCCCTCTTGTGAATGCACTCCATTTACTACAATTCTCTATGTTTTCTATCCTGCAACCAAGATATTTTCCATTCAACCATCTTAGTTTCCAATCCTTTGCTTTCAAGGTATCCAATCCCATGGTTTCAAGGTTTACAATCCCATACTTTGAAGACATTTTTTTTCATCATTTCTCATTACATCACCATAATGAAAATCTTACTTTGATTTGAAACACAGGAAATAAAACTACAAAAAAACAAAACAAGAACAAGCAAAGAAGAAGCCATACTGAGGCAGCTAAAAATCAGGAATTAGGAAAAATAGAAAAGGCAAAACTGTGTCAAAGGCAAGCTCAAAAAAGTGAAGACCTCTTGGAAACATAAAACTACTGAACTTCAAACATTTATTTTATCTATTTACAGTTTCTTATATAGTGCAGTATATTCCGCTGCGCTTCACAATTGGAAACAACAGTGATAAAACAAACTGGATAATAACAGAAAGTCATAGAGGTAGGGAGGCAAGCTTACAATCTACAGGAAAATTGGAAGGCTCCACAAGGATAGGCACTATCTATAGCATCACCTGACTGATGAATTTTCACTACCCGAGTCAAGTGGTGACACTGAGACGGTAAGCAGTTAGCAATGGGGGTCCAACGGAGCAATTCAACTGATGATTGGATCAAGTGCGAATGCCCGGGGTAACCACATTTCTGCTTGCAGCTTCCTGATGTGGTGCAAAATGTCCATGGTTTGGGCGCTCAAATAGTACTTCACACATAAACCCAATGCTTTTGAGATGACAAGTGCGGTAATTAATGGACACTCAAAACAATTGAATTGCTCTGTCAGGCTCCCATTACTTATTGCGGCACTCAAAAAAACTGAATTTCCACCTGGAAATTGAAGCAAATTAAAATGATATAAATGGAGGCCAACATTTGGTCAAAACTTAATATATTAATGACTATGTTACTGTAGAATATGAGGGAAAGTTTTATACAGGAATAGTGAAAAATAAAATCCATAACCAAGTTGAACAAGCTAAGTATGCACCATTACCATGTTAAGCTTGATAATGGCCCTAGAAAGAGGACAGGATATGGTACAACAATAACATGGTGAAGGATATGACTTATACAGTATTCCAGAAATAGTTAAATATAGGTAAAAAGATGCTCAATAGCATTTAAACATTAAAATATATCTTTCTTCAATTATAATGAATCTATTTGCAGTATATCATACTTTGATATAACATACCATCTATGTAAGCTGATGTTCTGCTTTTGTTTTAATAATATAAGCCAGTGGTTCTCAACCTCGGTCCTCAAGTACCCCCAACAGTTTATGTTTTCCAGGTCACCCAGCAGTTGAACAGGTGTATTCATTACTCACTGACACATTTAAAAAGACCCACAGGTGGAGCAAATAATTTCACTTGCAATCCTGTGAGGAGACCTGGAAAACATGAACTGTTGGGGGTACTTGAGGACCAAAGTTGAGAACCACTGGTGTAAGCTACAGGGTTCATTCACTGGTCTAGTGTGTTCATTTACCGGCTTTGTGTGTTTAATCACTTGTAATATCTTTACCTTACTTTTTTGTGGTTGTAAAATTCTATTAACAACAGTCTTTAAAACTACAATTTCTTCTAAAAGTAGATAAATTAATGATGATGGCACAAATCACAATATTTAATTTATGTTGTATCTGCTACACACACCATCCCCATAAACAGGAGAATTAGTAAAATGGTAGTGTTTGAATTGTGCACCTGCAACCTTGTCTTTGTATGCAGTACTGAAAGGTATCCGTAGAGTCACACCTCTCATTACCGGTGTGCACCCCAAGACCCCTCCCCTGTATACCTAATTCTGTGTATTTACATACACAATAGAAGGCCGGAGATCCCTTCTGCCTGGTGGTAGCACCCACGCCCACCTGTCCTATATACAGTAATGGTTTTAATTAGGTTCCTGACATTTCTTAGACTGCATGCAGAGCAAGGTGAGTCCTGCACAAATGTATATTAGATTGTCAGAAGGGCGGTGGATTTCTGGGGCAAGGGTCCCCCTGGACTGCTGTGGCTGTTTGGCCTCTGGAGCAACACAGGTTAACACTTATTTTCATATTTCCTTTCATCCTTATTGTGTGTTGTTTCACTGTAACTCATTACCCACCTTCACTTCTCACTACTTTACCTCTCACTACTTTATTTCTCACCTCATTACCTCTCACTAATCTACCCCTGCTGCTTTCAGCAGCCTCTCTCACTAACCTATCTTCACTTTTTTTCACTATATATACTGTATTTTCACTCTAGTGTTGCCCTAGGGTCAGTCAGCTGCTTGGTTTTGGGGTGTCCAGCGCTCTAGATTTGTACCCCCCCAATATGTTAAGGACTTGTCCGATTAACGAGGTCACCTGGACGCGCTGGGTAAGCTGTTATTTATGGCCATGACTATGCGAAGAACCTCGCTCAAAATGCAAAATATTATTGCAATGATTATTACTAATAAATTGGTAGTGTTTCAATTGTGCACCTGCAACCTTGTCTCTGTATGCAGTACTGAAAGGTCTCTGCAGGGTCGCACCGCTCATTACTAGTGATGAGCGGGTTCGGTTTGTCGGGATCCGAACCCCCCCGAACTTCACCCTTTTTACACGGGTCCGAGGCAGACTCGGATCCTCCCGCCTTGCTCGGTTAACCCGAGTGCGCCCGTACGTCATCATCCCGCGGTCGGATTCTCACGAGATTCGTATTCTATATAAGGAGCCGCGCGTCGCCGCCATTTTTCACTCGTGCATTGGAGATGATCGTGAGAGGACGTGGCTGGCGTCCTCTCAGTTTCTATGTTCAGTGGGCTGCAAATTATGCTGCAAATATCTGTGCTCAGTGTGCTGCAAATATCTGTGCTTAGTGTGCTGCAAGTGCAAATATCTACGTTCTCTGCCTGAAAAACGCTCCATATCTGACTGTGCTCAGTGTGCTGCAAATATCTGTGCTCAGTGTGCTAATTGCTTTATTGTGGGGACTGGGGACCATCAGTATTATATAGTAGGAGGACAGTGCAGAGTTTTGCTGACCAGTGACCACCAGTATTATACGTTCTCTGCCTGAAAAACGCTCCATATCTGTGCTGCATTGCAGTATATAGTAGGAGGACAGTGCAGAATTTTGCTGACCACCAGTATAACTATATATATAGCAGTACGGTACAGTAGTCCACTGCTTTACCTCTGTGTCGTCAAGTATACTATCCCATCCATACCTGTGGTGCATTTCAGTTTTGCACAGTTTGCTGACCACCAGTATATAATATATAGCAGTACGGAACAGTAGGCCACTGCTCTACCTACCTCTGTGTCGTCAAGTATACTATCCATCCATACCTGTGGTGCATTTCAGTTTTGCACAGTTTGCTGATCACCAGTATATAATATATAGCAGTACGGTACAGTAGGCCACTGCTCTACCTACCTCTCTGTCGTCAAGTATACTATCCATCCATACCTGTGGTGCATTTCAGTTTTGCACAGTTTGCTGACTACCAGTATATATAATATATAGCAGTACAGTACAGTAGGCCACTGCTCTACCTACCTCTGTGTCGTCAAGTATACTATCCATCCATACCTGTGGTGCATTTCAGTTTTGCACAGTTTGCTGACCACCAGTATATAATATATAGCAGTACGGTACAGTAGGCCACTGCTCTAACTACCTCTGTGTCGTCAAGTATACTATCCATCCATACCTGTGGTGCATTTCAGTTTTGCTGACCACCAGCATATATAATATATAGCAGTACGGTACAGTAGGCCACTGCTCTACCTACCTCCGTGTCGTCAAGTATACTATCCATCCATACCTGTGGTGCATTTCAGTTTGCACAGTTTGCTGACCACCAGTATATAATATATAGCAGTACGGTACAGTAGGCCACTGCTCTACCTACCTCTGTGTCGTCAAGTATACTATCCATCCATACCTGTGGTGCATTTCAGTTTTGCACTATTTGCTGACCACCAGTATATAATATATAGCAGTACGGTAGAGTAGGCCACTGCTCTACCTACCTCTGTATCGTCAAGTATACTATCCATCCATACCTGTGGTGCATTTCAGTTTTGCACAGTTTGCTGACCACCAGTATATATAATATATAGCAGTACGGTACAGTAGGCCACTGCTCTACCTATCTCTGTGTGTCAAGTATACTATCCATCCATACCTGTGGTGCATTTCAGTTTTGCTGACCACCAGCATATATAATATATAGCAGTACGGTACAGTAGGCCACTGCTCTACCTACCTCCGTGTCGTCAAGTATACTATCCATCCATACCTGTGGTGCATTTCAGTTTGCACAGTTTGCTGACCACCAGTATATAATATTTAGCAGTACGGTACAGTAGGCCACTGCTCTACCTACCTCTGTGTCGTCAAGTATACTATCCATCCATACCTGTGGTGCATTTCAGTTATGCACAGTTTGCTGACCACCAGTATATAATATATAGCAGTACGGTACAGAAGGCCACTGCTCTACCTACCTCTGTGTCGTCAAGTATACTATCCATCCATACCTGTGGTGCATTTCAGTTTTGCACAGTTTGCTGACCACCAGTATATATAATATATAGCAGTACGCTACAGTAGGCCACTGCTCTACCTACCTCTGTGTCGTCAAGTATACTATCCATCCATACCTGTGGTGCATTTCAGTTTTGCACAGTTTGCTGACCACCAGTATATAATATATAGCAGTACGGTACAGTAGGCCACTGCTCTACCTACCTCTGTGTCGTCAAGTATACTATCCATCCATACCTGTGGTGCATTTCAGTTTTGCACAGTTTGCTGACCACCAGTATATATAATATATAGCAGTACGGTACAGTAGGCCACTGCTCTACCTACCTCTGTGTCGTCAAGTATACTATCCATCCATACCTGTGGTGCATTTCAGTTTTGCACAGTTTGCTGACCACCAGTATATATAATATATAGCAGTTCGGTACAGTAGGCCACTACTCTACCTACCTCTGTGTCGTCAAGTATACTATCCATCCATACCTGTGGTGCATTTCAGTTTTGCACAGTTTGCTGTCCACCAGTATATAATATATAGCAGTACGGTACAGTAGGCCACTGCTCTACCTACCTCTGTGTCGTCAAGTATACTATCCATCCATACCTGTGGTGCATTTCAGTTTTGCACAGTTTGCTGACCACCAGTATATAATATACAGCAGTACGGTACAGTAGGCCTCTGCTCTACCTACCTCTGTGTCGTCAAGTATACTATCCATCCATACCTGTGGTGCATTTCAGTTGTGCGCAGTATATATAGTAGTAGGCCATTGCTATTGATATATTACTGGCATATAATTCCACACATTAAAAAAAAGGAGAACAAAAATGTGGAGGGTAAAATAGGGAAAGATCAAGATCCACTTCCACCTCGTGCTGAAGCTGCTGCCACTAGTCATGGCCGAGACGATGAAATGCCATGAACGTCGTCTGCCAAGGCCGATGCCCAATGTCATAGTAGAGAGCATGTAAAATCCAAAAAAATAAAGCTCAGTAAAATGACCCAAAAATCTAAATCAAAATCGTCTGAGGAGAAGCGTAAACTTGCCAATGTGCCATTTACGACACGGAGTGGCAAGGAACGGCCGAGGCCCTGGCCTATGTTCAAGGCTAGTGGTTCAGCTTCACCTGAGGATGGAAGCACTCATCCTCCTGCTAGAAAACTTAAAAGAGTTAAGATGGCAAAAGCACAGCAAAGAACTGTGCGTTCTTCTAAATCACAAATCCCCAAGGAGAGTCCAATTGTGTTGGTTGCGATGCCTGACCTTCCCAACACTGGACGGGAAGAGGTTGCGCCTTCCACCATTTGCACGCCCCCTGCAAGTGCTGGAAGGAGCACCCGCAGTCCAGTTCCTGATAGTCAAATTGAAGATGTCACTGTTGAAGTACACCAGGATGAGGATATGGGTGTTGCTGGCGCTGGGGAGGAAATTGACAAGGAGGATTCTGATGGTGAGGTGGTTTGTTTAAGTCAGGCACCCGGGGAGACACCTGTTGTCCGTGGGACGAATATGGCCATCGACATGCCTGGTCAAAATACAAAAAAAATCACCTCTTCGGTGTGGAATTATTTCAACAGAAATGCGGATAACTGGTGTCAAGCCGTGTGTTGCCTTTGTCAAGCTGTAATAAGTAGGGGTAAGGATGTTAACCACCTAGGAACATCCTCCCTTATACGTCACCTGGACCGCATTCATCAGAAGTCAGTGACAAGTTCAAAAACTTTGGATGACAGCGGAAGCAGTCCACTGACCACTAAATCCCTTCCTCTTGTAACCAAGCTCCTGCAAACCCCACCACCAACTCCCTCAGTGTCAATTTCCTCCTTACACAGGAAAGCCAATAGTCCTGCAGGCCATGTCACTGGCAAGTCTGACGAGTCCTCTCCTGCCTGGGATTCCTCCGATGCATCCTTGAGTGTAACGGCCTACTGCTGCTGGCGCTGCTGTTGTTGCTGCTGCTGGGAGTCGATTGTCATCCCAGAGGGGAAGTCGGAAGACCACTTGTACTACTTCCAGTAAGCAATTGACTGTCCAACAGTTCTTTGCGAGGAAGATGAAATATCACAGCAGTCATCCTGCTGCAAAGCGGATAACTCAGGCCTTGGCAGCCTGGATGGTGAGAAACGTGTTTCCGGTATCCACCGTTAATTCTCAGGGAACTAGAGACTTGATTGAGGTACTGTGTCCCCGGTACCAAATACCATCTAGGTTCCATTTCTCTAGGCAGGCGATACCGAAAATGTACACAGACGTCAGAAAAAGAGTCACCAGTGTCCTAAAAAATGCAGTTGTACCCAATGTCCACTTAACCACGGACATGTGGACAAGTGGAGCAGGGCAGACTCAGGACTATATGACTGTGACAGCCCACTGGGTAGATGTATTGCCTCCCGCAGCAAGAACAGCAGCGGTGGCACCAGTAGCAGCATCTCGCAAACGCCAACTCGTTCCTAGGCAGGCTACGCTTTGTATCACCGCTTTCCATAAGAGGCACACAGCTGACAACCTCTTACGGAAACTGAGGAACATCATTGCAGAATGGCTTACCCCAATTGGACTCTCCTGGGGATTTGTGACATCGGACAACGCCACCAATATTGTGCGTGCATTACATCTGGGCAAATTCCAGCACGTCCCATGTTTTGCACATACATTGAATTTGGTGGTGCAGAATTATTTAAAAAACAACAGGGGCGTGCAAGAGATGCTGTCGGTGGCCCGAAGAATTGCGGGCCACTTTCGGCATTCAGCCACCGCGTGCCGAAGACTGGAGCACCAGCAAACACTCCTGAACCTGCCCTGCCATCATCTGAAGCAAGAGGTGGTAACGAGGCGGAATTCAACCCTCTATATGCTTCAGAGGATGGAGGAGCAGCAAAAGGCAATTCAAGCCTATACATCTGCCTACGATATAGGCAAAGGAGGGGGAATGCACCTGACTCAAGCGCAGTGGAGAATGATTTCAACGTTGTGCAAGGTTCTGCAACCCTTTGAACTTGCCACACGTGAAGTCAGTTCAGAAACTGCCAGCCTGAGTCAGGTCATTCCCCTCATCAGGCTTTTGCAGAAGAAGCTGGAGACATTGAAGGAGGAGCTAAAACAGAGCGATTCCACTAGGCATGTGGGACTTATGGATGGAGCCCTTAATTCGCTTAACCAGGATTCACGGGTGGTCAATCTGTTGAAATCAGAGCACTACATTTTGGCCACGTGCTCGATCCTAGATTTAAAACCTACGTTGTATCTCTCTTTCCGGCAGACACAAGTCTGCAGAGGTTCAAAGACCTGCTGGTGAGAAAATTGTCAAGTCAAGCGGAACGTGACCCGTCAACAGCTCCTCCTTCACATTCTCCCGCAACTGGGGGTGCGAGGAAAAGGCTAAGAATTCCGAGCCCACCCGCTGGCGGTGATGCAGGGCAGTCTGGAGCGAGTGCTGACATCTGGTCCGGACTGAAGGACCTGCCAACGATCACTGACATGTCGTCTACTGTCACTGCATATGATTCTGTCACCATTGAAAGAATGGTGGAGGATTATATGAGTGACCGCATCCAAGTAGGCACGTACGTATACTGGCAGGAAATAGAGGCAATTTGGAGGCCCTTGCACAAACTGGCTTTATTTTACCTAAGTTGTCCCCCCTCCAGTGTGTACTCCGAAAGAGTGTTTAGTGCAGCCGCTAACGAGGTTACTTCCAGAAAATGTGGACAAGATGGTGTTCATCATAATGAATTATAATCAATTCCTCCGTGGAGACATTCACCAGCAATTGCCTCCAGAAAGTACACAGGGACCTGAGATGGTGGATTCCAATGGGGACGAATTAATAATCTGTGAGGAGGGGCATGTACACAGTGAAAGGGGTGAGGAATTGGAGGATGATGATGAGGTGGACATCTTGCCTCTGTAGAGCCAGTTTGTGCAAGGAGAGATTGATTGCTTCTTTTTTGGTGGGGGCCCAAACCAACCAGTCATTTCAGTCACAGTCGTGTGGCAGACCCTGTCGCTGAAATGATGGGTTTGTTAAAGTGTGCATGTCCTGTTTATACAACATAAGGGTGGGTGGGAGGGCCCAAGGACAATTCCATCTTGCACTTCTTTTTCTATCATTTTTCTTTGCATCATGTGCTGTTTTGGGACTATTTTTTTGAAGTGCCATCCTGCCTGACACTGCAGTGCCACTCCTAGATGGGCCAGGCGTTTGTGTCGGCCACTTGGGTCGCTTAGCTTAGTCACACAGCTACCTCATTGCGCCTCTTTTTTTCTTTGCATCATGTGCTGTTTGGGGACTATTTTTTTGAAGTGCCATCCTGCCTGACACTGCAGTGCCACTCCTAGATGGGCCAGGTGTTTGTGTCGGCCACTTGGGTCGCTTAGCTTAGTCACACAGCTACCTCATTGCACCTCTTTTTTTCTTTGCATCATGTGCTGTTTGGGGACTATTTTTTTGAAGTGCCATCCTGTTTGACACTGCAGTGCCACTCCTAGATGGGCCAGGTGTTTGTGTCGGCCACTTGGGTCGCTTAGCTTAGTCATCCAGCGACCTCGGTGCAAATTTTAGGACTAAAAATAATATTGTGAGGTGTGAGGTGTTCAGAATAGACTGAAAATGAGTGGAAATTATGGTTATTGAGGTTAATAATACTATGGGATCAAAATGACCCCCAATTCTATGATTTAAGCTGTTTTTGAGGGTTTTTTGTAAAAAAACACCCGAATCCAAAACACACCCGAATACAACAAAAAATTTTCAGGGAGGTTTTGCCAAAACGCGTCGGAATCCAAAACACGGCTTCGGAACCGAATCCAAAACCAAAACCCGAAAAATTTCCGGTGCACATCACTACCGGTGTGCACCCCAGGACCCCTCCCCTAAACAGGAGAACTCCCTCAACTGTTCATTCACTAGACAATTGACCCTAAATAATAAGTAATAAACAATAACAAACAAGTGTGATATTGTCTAAAAAGATATATAAAAAATTCTCTCAAATTAAACCGTTATATCATAGTGCTAACACAGTAAATTATTTAAGATGAATTATAATGATGAGTAGTAAATGTTACTCAAATGCATTTTAACAATAATACAAGACATGTCTGAAAATAGGATTTTAATACCTACCGGTAAATCCTTTTCTCTTAGTCCGCAGAGGATGCTGGGGTCATCATAGAACCATGGGGTATAGACGGGATCCGCAAGAGACATGGGCCTTTTAAGACTTTGAAAGGGAGTGAACTGGCTCCTCCCTCTATGCCCCTCCTCCAGACTCCAGTTATAGAACTGTGCCCAGGGAGACGGACATTTCGAGGAAAGGATTTATTGTTAAACTAAGATTCATACCAGCTCATACCTCAAGCATGCCGCACAACGTGGCATTCAACAGAACACAAGCCAATGGCATGAACAATTGCAGCAACATGCTGACAATAAACGTAACACAACATGTGTGTAACCACAACTAATAACTGCAGATACAGTACGCACTGGGACAGGCGCCCAGCATCCTCTACGGACTAAGAGAAAAGGATTTACCGGTAGGTATTAAAATCCTATTTTCTCATACTTCCTAGAGGATGCTGGGGTCATCATAGAACCATGGGGTTATACCAAAGCTCTAGAACGGGCGGGAAAGTGCGGATGACTCTGCAGCACCGATTGACCAAACTTAAGGTCTTCATCGGCCAAGGTGTCAAACTTGTAGAACTTTGCAAATGTGTTTGACCCCGACCAAGTAGCTGCTCGGCAAAGTTGCAATGCCGAGACCCCCTGGGCAGCCGCCCAGGATGAGCCCGCCTTTCTAGTAGAAAGGGCCTTCACCGATTCCGGTAACGGCAATCCAGCCATGGAATGAGCATGCTGAATCGTGTTACAGATCCAGCGTGCAATGGTCTGCTTGGAAGCAGGACACCCAACCATGTTGGGAGCATACAGGACAGATAGAGCCTCTCTTTTCCTAATCTGAGCCGTTCTGGTGACATAAATCTTCAAAGCTCTGACCACATCCAGAGATTTTGACTCAGCGAAGGCGACAGTAGCCACAGGCACCACAATAGGTTGGTTCATGTGGAAAGAGAAAACCACCTTCGGTAGAAATTGTTGACGTGTCCTCAATTCAGCTCTATCTTCATGGAAGATCAAATAAGGGCTTTTGTGAGACAAGGCCGCTAACTCAGACACCCGCCTTGCAGATGCCAAGGCCAACAGGATGACCACTTTCCAAGTGAGGAATTTCAACTCCACCTTCCGTAAAGGTTCAAACCAATGTGATTGAAGGAACTGCAACACCACATTAAGATCCCATGGTGCCACTGGAGGCACAAATGGAGGTTGGATGTGCAACACGCCTTTCACGAAAGTTTGAACTTCTGGAAGGAAGGCCAATTGTTTCTGAAAGAAAACCGATAAGGCTGAAATATGTACCTTAATTGAGCCTAACTTTAGGCCCGCATCCACACCTGCTTGTAGAAAATGGAGAAAACGTCCTAGCTGAAACTCTTCCATAGGTGCCCCCTTGGATTCACACCAGGAAACATATTTTCTCCAAATATGGTGGTAATGTTTAGACGTTACCCCTTTTCTGGCCTGAATAAGTGTGGGAATGACTTCACTGGGAATACCCTTACGGGCTAGGATTTTGTGCTCAACTGCCATGCTGTCAAACGTAGCCGCGGTAAGTCCTGATACACGCACGGCCCCTGTTGTAACAGGTCCTTGCGCAGCGGAAGAGGCCAGGGATCTCCTATGAGTAATTCCTGAAGATCTGGATACCAAGCCCTCCTTGGCCAGTCTGGGACAATGAGGATCGCCCGGATCTTTGTTCTTCTTATGATCTTTAGAACCTTTGGAATGAGAGGAAGTGGAGGGAATACATACACCGACTGAAACACCCACGGTTCACCAGTGCATCCACTGCAATTGCTTGAGGGTTCCTTGACCTGGGACAATATCTCTGAAGCTTCTTGTTGAGACGAGATGCCATCATGTCTACTTGAGGAACTCCCCAACGACTTGTCACCTCTGCAAAGACTTCTTGGTGGAGGCCCCACTATCCTGGATGGAGATCGTGTCTGCTGAGGAAGTCTGCTTCCCAGTTGTCCACTCCTGGAATGAAGATCGCTGACAGAGCGCTTGTATGCTTTTCCGCCCAGCGGAAAATCCTTGTGGCTTCTGCCATTGTTGCTCTGCTTTTCATTCCACCCTGTCACAACTGAGGGTTTAGGCTGACAGGAGGAAGCCTCAGTTGTAGGGGCTGAAATGAAATTAAACTTGGATGGTTTAATCAGACCCCTGGACATGTAAGTGTAGAAGGATTACCCGAAGGTGTGACCATAACAACCAGGTTAAAAGTCAATAAAAGCTTTATTAACAAACTCCGTGTTGAACAACAGTATTCACAGTTAATAAAAGCAGTGGCAAATAATACAGTTCCTGGATCACTATAACCATGGAAGGTATCACAGAGCACTGGTAGGTTGAGGAACAGATGTTAAAGTCCTTTGATGGAATAACCTTACCAGGCCTGGCTGTAGTAGTGAAGATAGCCGAGGAACACGCCAGTAGAAGTATTAGATGAAGTTGGTAACTTGAACAGACTGTTGTAGATACTGGATGGAACCAGCCAGATGGTAGAGACACGGAGTGGATGCTGAATGGAATCAGCCAGGTGATGAAGACACGGAGTGGATGCTGGATGGAACCAGTCAGGTGATTAAGACACGGAGTGGATGCTGGACGGAACCAGTCAGGTGATGAAGACACGGAGTGAATACTGTAAGATGCTAGGAAGCGTGGAAACGGAAGAGTTGAAAAGAGGTTACCGGTGGTAGTGGATACTGCTGGTAAGTAGGGATCCGCTGGAACAACACCGGCACTTTAAAGAAACTAGATACTGCTGGAAGCTGACCGCTGGAAGCAGATGAGTTAATAGCTGGAAGCTGGAATAGCCATGGAGGACTGCAGAGTCAGGCTGCACCGCAGGATGGAAGGCAGGTGCGGGTCTCTTAGTGGATGCTGGAGACAGGAGCTGGAACCTGGAGAAACAACCACAGGAGAGAGAGACTGGAACTAGGTTTGACATTCAAAGCACTGACCATTTCCTGGTTCAGGCACAGGATACTTATACCTGCTGCAGGGCAGGCATTGGCTGGCCAATCATGCAGATTCACAGTGCAGCGGATTGGTGGAGATTGAACATGTGACTGGAACAAACATGGCTGCGCCCATGTTAGTACTGAAGGGAAAGTTTGTTTGGAAAACCATGTGAAAACATAGCAGCAATGGCGGCGCCGGCTGCGGAGGACAGGAGACGCCAAACTGACAACTGCACACTGAGACACATGGATGACAGCGGAGGCAGCGGCAGGCATGGGGCACCACTCTGACAGCCTGCATACTGGAACACAGGAGCGGCGGCGGAGGCCGCGGAGGATGGGAGACGCCACACTTGATTCAAACATGGCGCCGCTGTGACAGCGTCTCAGAGTGACAGGAGGGATATGCAGAGTGTGGACATCAGTAACACAGATGAGATCCGGCCCTGGAACGCTGAGCCAGCTTCAGAAGGCATCGAAAAGGCAAGTAATGGCGTCCAGATACCCGGATTGTGACACACCGTGACGGTTTATGTACGCCACTGCTGTTACATTGTCCGTCTGGATCAGTGCAGGCAGATCTCGAAGAAGATGTTCCGCTTTCAGAAGGCCGTTGTAAATGGCTCTTAACTCCAGAACATTTATGTGGAGACAAGTTTCCTAACTTGACCATCTTCCTTGGAACACTATAAATTGGAGGGTTCTGCGCACTGAGTGTCTTTATTCTATAGCTAGCCGGGGTGTGCTGCTCGTTCTGATGGGTGTTCCAACCCACCTATACGTAAATGGAGAAGCTTAGTGGATATACCACAATAGAACTGCGCTCAACCCCTAAGGTGTGTGGGTTTAGCTGACGAATGCACATCAGATGTAATAAAGGATAATGTATGAACAGACCCAAATTTGAGTTTGCACTTGGATATAGAAATCACAAAAATAACAATATGATGCAAATTAATTGTTGTGAGCCACTGTATTTATTGTATACTGGCCAATCTAAAGGTGTGCGGTTAATGCCCAGGGTGGGCGATATTGTCTCTTATAAAGTTCATGCAGGTGGGCGATATTGTCTCTTATAAAGTTCATGCAGGTTATAATACAGACTGCGGCGTCCCGCACATCTGCTGTTGAAAAGTCTTTAGGAAAAAATAATAATAATAACAACAAATGCTGGTAAAAAATCTTTAAAACCTTCACGATGCCCTGAGCTTACAGTGGTGGCATAAGTGGGGTAAAAAAGGGTGTCTCCGGACTGGTTTCCCCTCTCTGCCCCTGCTGCCAGTGGTGCGTCCTTGTTCAGACGCCCCCCCGGGTGCAGGTCGGTCAGAGAGGTGGACCTGTCTAGTGGCGGGGAAAGGATTCAGATGCCGCTCTGCAGAGCGGCTAGCTGCGCCACTCCCACCGCTTACAGAGAACTCACCTGTCGCCCGCTCCAGCCGCACGCCGCCATCCGGCACCGGCTTCCTCCGCTGTCTGGTATCCTAGCAGCGCTGCTGGCTTCCGGGTTGGACTGGTCACGTGGCCGGGTCTTTTCGATGTGGGAAAGAGTCTTCCTGATGAAGTCTTTGAATCTGTAGTAGTTCTTTCTTTGTAGTTTCTCCAACGCGTTTCAACCTTTCGGTCTTCCTCTGGGAGTGCTTGAAGTGTCTAGATTGACAAGATTTATATGTTTCTGAGGGGGCCATACCAGTTCTGATTGGATGAAGGGTTGTATCAATGATTGGGCCTCTGACCTATCTATCAAACTAGACCTGTTCTGATTTGTATGTTTCTGAGTGGGCCATACCAGTTCTGATTGGATGAAGGATTGTATCACTGATTGGGCCTCTGACCTGCCTATCAAACCAGACCTGTTCTGATTGGATGAAGGATTGTATCACTGATTGGGCCTCTGACCTGTCTATCAAACCATACCTGTTCTGATTTGTATGTTTCTGAGGGGACCATACCAGTTCTGATTGGATGAAGGATTGTATCACTGATTGGGCCTCTGACCTGTCGATCAAACTAGACCTGTTCTGATATGTATGTTTCTGAGTGGGCCATACCAGTTCTGATTGGATGAAGGATTGTATCACTGATTGAGCCTCTGACCTGTCTATCAAACCAGACCTGTTCTGATTGGATGAAGGATTGTATCACTGATTTGGCCTCTGACCTGTCTATCAAACCATACCTGTTCTGATTTGTATGTTTCTGAGGGGGCCATACCAGTTCTGATTGGATGAAGGATTGAATCACTGACTGGGCCTCTGACCTGTCTATCAAACCAGACCTGTTCTGATTGGATGAAGGATTGTGTCACTGATTTGGCCTCTGACCTGTCTATCAGCAGGAGAACTACAATCCTTCATCCAATCAGAACTGGTATGGCCCACTCAGAAACATACAAATCAGAACAGGTCTAGTTTGATAGACAGGTCAGAGGCCCAATCAGTGATACAACCCTTCATCCAATCAGAACTGGTATCGCCCCCGCAGAAACATATAAATCATGTCAGTCTAGACACTTCAAGCACTCCCAGAGGAAGACCGAAAGGTTGAAACGCGTTGGAGAAACTACAAAGAAAGAACCACTACAGATTCAAAGACTTCATCAGGAAGACTCTTTCCCACGTCGAAAAGACCCGGCCACGTGACCGGACCAACCCGGAAGCCAGCAGCGCTGCTAGGATACCAGACAGCGGAGGAAGCCGTTGACGGAGCGCGGCGTGCGGCTGGAGCGGGCGACAGGTGAGTTCTCTGTAAGCGGTGGGAGAGGCGCAGCTAGCCGCTCTGCAGAGCGGCATCTGAATCCTTTCCCCGCCGCTAGACAGGTCCACCTCTCTGACCGACCTGCACCCGGGGGGCGTCTGAACAAGGACGCACCACGGGCAGCAGGGGCAGAGAGGGGAAACCAGTCCGGAGACACCCTTTTTTACCCCACTTATGCCACCACCGTAAGCTCAGGGCATCGTGAAGGTTTTAAAGATTTTTTACCAACACCAGCATTTGTTATTATTATTATTTTTTCCTAAAGACTTTTCAACAGCAGATGTGCGGGACGCCGCAGTCTGTATCATAACCTGCATGAACTTAATAAGAGACAATATCGCCCACCTGCATGAACTTTATAAGAGACAATATCGCCCACCCTGGGCATTAACCGCACACCTTTAGATTGGCCAGTATACAATAAATACAGTGGCTCACAACAATTAATTTGCATCATATTGTTATTTTTGTGATTTCTATATCCAAGTGCATACTCAAATTTAGGTCTGTTCATACATTATCCTTTATTACATCTGATGTGCATTCGTTAGCTAAACACACACACCTTAGGGGTTGAGCGCAGTTCTAATGTGGTATATCCACTAAGCTTCTCCATCTTCCTTGGAAGTTTTCTCCCATTGTGACTGCCCCCCAGCCTCGGAGGCTTGCATCCGTGGTCACTAGGATCCAGTCCTGTATCCCGAACCTGTGCCCCTCTAGGAGGTGAGAGCTGTGCAGCCACCACAGGAGTGATACCCCGGTCTTGGAAGACAGGATTATCCTTCGGCGATTGTGTAGTAGGGACCCGGACCACTTGTTCAACAGATCCCACTGGAACACTCTGGCATGGAACCTGCCAAACTGAATGGCCTCGTAGGCCGCAACCATCTTCCCCAGCAACCGAATGCATTGATGGATTGACACTCTTGCTGGTTTCAAAATTTGTTTGACCAGACTCTGAAGTTCCAGAGCCTTTTCCACTGGAAGAAAGACTCTCTGCAGTTCTGTTTCCAATATCATTCCCAAAAACGACAACCGCGTCGTCGGAATCAACCGTGATTTTGGCAAGTTTAGGAGCCAACCATGTTGCTGAAGAACTGTCAGGGAGAGTGCAACGTTTTGCACCAACTGGTCCCTTGATCTCGCCTTGATCAGGAGATCGTCCAAGTATGGGATAATCGTGACTCCTTGCTTCCGAAGGAGAACCATCATCTCCGCCATCACTTTGGTGAAAATCCTCGGAGCCATGGACAGACCAAACGGCAACGTTTGAAATTGGTAATGACAATCCTGAATTGCAAACCTCAGGTAAGCCTGATGAGGAGTATAAATGGGGACATGTAAGTAGGCATCCTCTATGTCCACCGACACCATAAAATCCCCTTCCTCCAGACTGGAAATCAAGACTCCATCTTGAATTTGAATCTTTTAAGGTAGAAATTTAGGGATTTCAGGTTTAGGATTTGTCTGACCGAGCCGTCCGGCTTCGGGACCACAAACAGGCTCGATTAAAAACCTCCTCCCTGTTGTGACTGGGGAACCCTGACGATAACTTGATTTTGACACAACTTTTGTATTGCGTCGCAAACTACTTCCCTGTCCGGAAGAGAAGCTGGTAAGACCGATTTGAAAAAACAGCGAGGGGGAACGTCTTGAAACTCCAGCTTGTACCCTTGGGATACTATTAGTAAAACCCATGGGTCTAGGTCCGAACGAACCCAAAACTGACTGAAGAGTCTGAGACGTGCCCCCACCGGTGCAGACTCCCGCATAGGAGCCCCAACGTCATGCAGTGGAATAGGCAGAAGCCTGGGAGGACTTCTGCTCCTGGGAGCCTGACAAGGCTGGTGATCGTTTACCTCTTCCCCGTCCTCTAGTAGCAAGGAAGGAAGAACCTCGGCCCTTTCTGTATTTATTGGGCCAAAAGGACTGCATCTGATAGTGGTGCATTTTCTTTTGTTGTGGAGGAACATAAGGCAAAAAAAATGACTTACCCGCGGTAGCTGTAGATACCAAATCATCAAGGCCGTCACCAAATAAGGTGTTACCTTTATATGGTAGAGATTCCATACTTTTCTTGGAATCAGCATCAGCATTCCATTGGTGAATCCACAACGCTCGCCTAGCTGAGACTGCCATGGCATTGGCCTTTGATCCCAAAAGACCAATATCTCTCGCAGCTTCCTTAAGGTATGCTGCAGCGTCCTTGATATAACCCAGTGTCAAAAGGATGCTATCCCTATCTAGGGTATCTATTTCAGAAGACAAGTTGTCTGCCCACTTTTTCGATAGCACTACTCACCCACGCAGACGCAATGACAGGTCTGAGTAGCGTACCTGTGGTCGCATAAATGGACTTTAACGTAGTTTCTTGTTTACGATCCGCAGGATCCTTAAGGGCTGCCGTGTCAGATGATGGGAAAGCCACCTTTTTAGACAAACGTGAAAGGGCCTTGTCCACCGTGGGAGGTGACTCCCACTTTTCCCTATCCGCCGAGGGAAACGGATAAGCTACAGTAATTCTTTTGGGAATCTGAAACTTTCTGTCAGGACCTTCCCAGACTTTTTCAAATAGAGTGTTCAGTTCATGAGAGGGAGGAAACGTTATCTCAGGTTTCCTTTCCTTATACATACAGACCCTTTTATCAGGGACAGCCGGGTCCTCAGTGATATGTAATACCTCTTTAACTGCCACAATCATGTACTGAATGCGCTTTGCCAAGTTTGGATCTAATCTGGAATCGTTATAGTCGACACTGGAATCAGTGTCCGTGTCGGTATTAGTGTCTGCCAACTGGGCCAACGTATATTTCTGTGACCCCGAGGGGACCTGGACTTGTAATAACATATCCTCCACAGACTTCTTCCATGCCTGGGTCTGAGACTCAGACTTGTCTAATCTCTTACCAATACGAGCCACATTAACATTCAAAGCATTCAACACATTTACCCAATCAGGAGTCGGCGGTGCCGACATGGTCACCCCCACTTCCTTTTGTGTCTCTAATACCGCCTCCTCCTGTGTAGAGCACTCAGCCTCAGACATGCCGACACACGTGTAATAAACACCCACCGACACACTGGGCTTATAGGGGACAGACCCACAGGAAAGCCTGTCAGAGAGACACAGAGGGAATTTGCCAGCTCACACCCCAGCGCTCAATCAGCGGTTCTGAAGCGCCTAATAATTGCCCCAGACCTGCAGCGCTTTTAATATAAGGTATATTGCACCAAATTAGCTAGTGCCCCCCCCCCCCCCCCATTTTGCACCGATACTTGGCAGTGTGAAGACCAGCGTCTCTGCAGCCTGGTGTTGAGGAAATGGCGCAGAGTGAGCTGCGAGGACGAAGCTCAGCCCCCTTAATGGCGTGCTTCCGTCCCGCTTCTTTTACTATATGATTATACTGGCGGGGGTTAGGACAGTGCCTCGGCACTAATGTCCCCTCATGCCAGTGTCCACTGAGGATGTATTAGCTGCCCAGTGCGCCCCCACCCCCGCGCCCTGCACCCTGTAGTGCCGTGTGTATGTGGGAGCTTGGCGCGCAGCGTCCGAGCGCTGCGTGGTACCTCAGAGAACGCTGTCACTGAAGTCTTCTTTTCTTCTGCAACTCACCTGTCTTCTGACTTCTGGCTCTGTAAGGGGGTGACGGCCGGCTGCGGGAGTGAGCATCTAGGCGTACCCAGCGATCAGCACCCTCAGGAGCTAATGGTGTCCTGTAGCCAGAAGCAGAGCCATTGAACTCACTGGAAGTTGGTCATACTTCTCTCCCCTAAGTCCCACGAAGCAGGGAGACTGTTGCCAGCAGCCTCCCTGAACATAAAAAACCTAACAAAAAGTATTTTCAGAGAAACTCAGTAGAGCTCCCCTGTAGTGCGTCCAGTCTCACTGGGCACAATTCTAAAACTGGAGTCTGGAGGAGGGGCATAGAGGGAGGAGCCAGTTCACACCCTTTCAAAGTCTTAAAGTGCCCATGTCTCCTGCGGATCCCGTCTATACCCCATGGTTCTATGATGACCCCAGCATCCTCTAGGACGTATGAGAAAACGGGATGCAGTCAAAATGCCGTCTGTCAGGATCCCGACGCCGGAATCCAGGCAGCCGGCATTTAACCAGCGGCAGGAATACCGACACCTTACCATAATTCCCACATGGTTGGTGGGCGCATGCCACCAACCGAGTGGGAATAGAACCTGCGGCGAGCGAAGCCGGCATCCCATCAGCCGGTATTACATCCCGGATCCCTGAAAACAGAAAACATTATTTCCTTTGACAACATAACCACTTTCTTTTATTAGTATACAGCATTTTTCCAAATGAACCTAATTCAACCCATTGTAGTCACTAGTTAAACACACTGTGAAAGTCTACAGTGACTTAAACAGTAGTAACAAATGCCAGGCACTAACTTGAGAACGCTCTTGTTTGCTATTTAAAAAAAAAAACGAGCTCAAAGCTAGAAATGCCCTCATCAAACAAATACAAAATTTACATATACACACAGGATATATAAAAGGGTTTTATTTTGATGGTATTACAACACAGAATCCTTTAAATGTGTAATATATTTTGGAACATTGTCTAGAGAATATGAATATAGGAAACACTCCCAACTGTGTAACTCATTATCACTGGGGAAACAAATAAGGGGAGAAAAATACTGACACTGGATATTTGCATCTCCCAATTACATTACAAAAATGACTCACCTGGGTGTACATACACTCCCCTTCAGTTTAATACTACTACTAAGTTTATTTATGTAGCCCATTTCTCAAGCAGGGCTCAAAGTGGATTAACAAGCATCAAAAACATAGCACAGAGGTTTAGCATTACAGCATGAAGAAAACCAAAAGCAGTGAACATAATGGGCATAATGAACTTAATGTAGGGTTATTGCAGCCATTTTGGGCATGCTACATAGGTTACCCTGGCTGGAACAGGCAATGCCTAGAAGATATTACACAAAATAGGGAAGCTGCAGTGTACTAAAGCTAGAGGCAAAGACCTTACATACCAATCGGTTCCAATAAATTTTTGCCCCACCTACGGACGATCCAGGTGATATAGCCATCTTGGGTGCTCTACAAAGGTTACAATGTGTGAAGGAAGCCATACAAGGAACTAAGAAATATATGTGTGACAGACATCTGATATACAATATGCACTATATAAATAAATCTATGTGTTGTTCACCACACCCAAAAAAGAACCATCCAAGGCAGCCATCTGGGGCGCACTGCGTAGAGAATTGGAGGTTTTCTTATTGGGAAGCATGGAATCACAATGACTGATATTCTATGAAAGTGGATAGGGATAGCATGACGTTAAATAGGCACAGAAAAAATGCAAAAAGGGAAATTGTTAGAAAAAACATTCATTGTAATGGTCCCTACACATTGGGGGTCATTCCGAGTTGATCGCTAGCTGCCGTTGTTCGCAGCACAGCGATCAGGCAAAAAAATCGGCTTTTCTGCGCATGCGTATGGGCCGCCGTGCGCACGCCCGAAGTACTTGCACACAAAACTACTGTATGCAGTTTTACACAAGGTCGAGCGACTCATTTCAGTCGCACGGCTGATCGGTGAGTGATTGACAGGAAAGGGGCGTTTCTGGGAGGTAACAGACCTTTTTCCTGGAGTGTGCTAAAAAACGCAGGCGTGTCAGAAGATAACGCAGGCGTGCCTGGGGAAACGGGGGAGTGGCTGGCCGAACGCAGGGCGTGTATGTGACGTCAAAACAGGAACTAAACTGTCTGCAGTGATCGCAAGGTAGGAGTAGCTTTGGAGCTCAGAAACGGCATGAAAATTTTTTCGACCAGTCCTGCTAACCTTTCGTTCGCACTTCTGCTAAGCTAAGATACACTCCCAGAGGGTGGCGGCTTAGCGTTTGCACTGCTGATAAAAGCAGCTAGCAAGCGATCAACTTGGAATGAGGGCCATTGCGCGATCTGCCGCCGTGCTGCACGACAGCGGATACGGCTGACGGGCGACCCGGCGGTGTGCGCGCGGGGGGAGGGGGGCAATGACGTCCCCGTCACCTGGCTCCATAGCAGTGTAGGCAAATATGGACGAGATCATCCATATTGGCCTGCATGCACAAGCAACGGGGCACCAGCGATGACCAGCGCGGGGCCGCGCATCGTTCATCGCTGGTGCCTCCACACTCAAAGATATGAACGGTATCTCGTTCATTAATGAACGAGATTGTTCATATCTTTGTTTATTATCGCCCAGTGTGTAGGGCCCATAACAATTGAACATTTTCTATAATAGATACCGTATATACTCGAGTATAAGCCGACTTTTTAGCACTTTTTCTTGTGTTGAAAAAGCCCCTTCGGCTTATACTCGAGTCAGTATTTAGGAGGGACACGGAGGGTACAGCGCTCGGCTCTCCTGTGTCCCACCTGCGTCTCCGGCGTGTGTGTGTTAAAGGAAGTGCACGAACCGGCACTTCCTTTAACACACACACGCCGCTGCCGCCGGAGATGCAGGAGGGACACAGGAGAGCCCCGCGCTGTGCCCTCCGTGTCCCTCCTTCAGAAGACAGCGCGGGAGCGACGGAGGGTAAGTAACTGGCACTGTGGGGCATATCTGGCAGCATGAGGGCATATCTGGCAGCATGAGGGCATATCTGGCACATCTGGCACTGTGGGGCATATCTGGCAGCATGAGGGCATATCTGGCACTGTGGGGCATATCTGGCAGCATGAGGGCATATCTGGCACTGTGGGGCATATCTGGCAGCATGGGGGCATATCTGGCACATCTGGCACTGTGGGGCATATCTGGAAGCATGAGGGCATATCTGGCATTGTGGGGCATATCTGGCAGCATGAAGGCATATCTGGCACTGTGGGGCATATCTGGCACTGTGGGGCATATCTGGGAGCATGAGGGCATATCTGGCACTGTGGGGCATATCTGGCACTGTGGGGGCATATCTGGCAGTATGAGCAGAGGTAGAACTCTGGGAGGCAACGGAGTCATCTGCCGCCGGGCTCCTGCACTAAAGGGGGGCACCTCTCCTCCCATTCTGTGACACCATTGAAATAAGTTAATTGATAGCTGTTGCTGTCTTTTCAGTGGCTAACTTCCTCACTGGTCCCTGCACCTTACAAATCAAACCCTCTTTATTATACTGAATATACACATTTTACAAGTATCACACCCAGGATTAGAAACCACAACCTATTACACTGGAAGCAGACACCTTACTGATGAAGCTGTTTGCTCCTGTATAGGAAATATGAGAATTATAACGATATGAAGATACTTCTCTGATAATTACACGTAACTTCATATAGTTAGAATTCTCATGCTTCCTCTACAGGAGCAAATAACTCCATCAGTAAAGTGTCTGCTGTTAGCGTAATAGGTCATGGGTTCTAATCCTGGGTGTGTCTGCTAAGAAATGTGTGATTTCAAATAAAAGACAATCAAATGTATAAATAAGTATATACATTTTTTTCAGAACACTCCACACACACACACACACACACACACACACACACACACACACACACACACACACACACACACACACACACACACACACATTTATCTTAATATAGGAAATAGGGGGGAACCAATATTTATCTTGCCTCCGGGCAACTGTGACGAACTTACGCCACTGAGCATGAGGGCATATCTGGCACTGTGGGGGCATATCTGGCAGCATGATGGCATATCTGGTATATCTGGCAGTATGAGGGCATGTCTGGCACTCTGGGGGCATATCTGGCAGTATGAGGGCTGTGTACGGCTAGAGCTCCATTTCCCACCCTAGGCTTATACTCGAGTCAATAAGTTTTCCCAGGTTTTTGTGGTAAAATTAGGTGCCTCGGCTTATATTCGGGTCGACTTATACTCAAGTATATACGGTAATTATGCAGTTATACCTTTAATTTTCTGCCAATCTTAAAAACAAAATGTAAATGCTTTTCCCTAAATAGTTTCTTTCTATAATGCTGAATTAATTGATTTTTTAATTTTGATTTACTTCACTTTTATAGCATTTTTCCATTTGTTTTCACTAAATATATTTTACTTATACTTCTGTCATTTATGTACCACTTATATTTCCCAACAATTTGCATACAGTTAAAAATATCTTTTTTTTTATTTTTATTATTTGTTTATCATAAAATACAATGGCAAAGAAACAAGTTTAAGAACCTGCTCATGCAGTGAGTTTAAAAGTTTTCATATGTAAACAGAGAGAAGATCTATTCATCAGATACACTCTACACAATGTAGAGACTCGGACTCGGATCCCAGAACGAGGCAAAACTTCATCATCCCGCTGTTGGATTCTCGCAGGTTTTGGATTCCATATAAAGAGCCGTGCGTCACCGCCATTTTCACTCCAGACTTGGAGAGTGAGGGAGACAGACCTCTGTCTCTCTGTGAGTGGTGGCGTCGGGTGGGATCAGTGTGTGCTCTTTAGGGGTGCTGTCCTGTGTGCTGTTAGGGGTGCTGTCCTGTCACTGTGGTGTCCTGTGCTGGTAGGGGTGCTGTCCTGTCACTGTGGTGTCCTGTGCTATTAGGGGTGCTGCAGCTGTACATGGGTGTTGCTGTCCTGTCACTGTGGTGTCCTGTGCTGTTCTGTCACTGTGGTGTCCTGTGCTGTTAGGGGTGCTGCAGCTGTACATGGGTGTTGCTGTCCTCTCACTGTGTTGTACCGGGGCACTGTCTTGTATGCTATAATATTACAGGGGTGCTGTGAAAATAAAGGTACACTGGCCCTGTCTTGTATGCTGTAAAATTACAGGGGTGCTGTGAAAATAAATGTACACTGGTCCTGTTTTGTATGCTGTAAAAATACAGGGGTGCTGTGAAAATAAATGTACACCTGTCCTGTCTTGTATGCTGTAAAAATACAGGGGTGCTGTTGTTAAAAAAAGGTATACTGGCCCTGTCTTGTATGCTGTAAAATTACAGGAGTGTTGTTAAAATACAGGGGTACTGGCCCTGTCTTGTATGCTGTTAAAAATACAGGGGTGTTGTTAAAGTACACTGGCCCTGTCGTGTATGCTGTAAAATTGCAGGGGTACTGTGAAAATAAAGGTACATTAGCCCTGTCTTGTATGCTGTAAAATTACAGGGGTGTTGTTAAAATACAGGGGTGCTGTGAAAATAAATGTACACTGGCCCTGTCTTGTATGCTGTAAAATTACAGGGGTGCTGTTGTTAAAGAAAGGTATACTGGCCCTGTCTTGTATGCTGTAAAAATACAGGGGTGCTGGTTCTGTCCTGTTTGTTATTAAAAATAGAGGGGTGTTGGAAAGGTACACTGGCCCTGTCTTGTATGCTGTAAAATTACAGGGGTACTGTGAAAATAAAGGTACATTAGCCCCGTCTTGTATGCTGTAAAATTACAGGGGTGCTGTGAAAATAAATGTACACTGGCCCTGTCTTGTATGCTGTAAAAATACAGTGGTGCTGTGAAAATAAATGTACACTGGCCCTGTCTTGTATGCTGTAAAAATACAAAGGTGCTGTTGTTAAAATAAAGGTACGCTGGCCCTGTCTTGTATGCTGTAAAATTACAGAGGTGTTGTTAAAATACAGTGGTGCTGGCCCTGTCCTGTATGCTGTAAAAATACAGGGGTGCTGGTTCTGTCCTGTATGCTATAAAAAATGCAGGGGTGCTGGTTCTGTCCTGTATGCTGTAAAAAAACAGGGGTGTTGTAAAGGTACACTAGCCCTGTCTTGTATGCTGTAAAAATACAGGGCTGCTGTTGTTAAAATAAAGGTATACTGGCCCTGTCTTGCATGCTGTAAAAATACAGGGGTGCTGTTGTTAAAATAAAGGTATACTGGCCCTGTTTTGTATGCTGTAAAATTAAAGGGGTGCTGTGAAAATAAATGTACACTGGCCCTGTCTTGTATGCTGTAAAAACACAGGGTTGCTGTGAAAATAAAGGGGCACTGTTCTGTGTGCTGTAATAATAAAGGGGTGCTGTCCTGTGAAATGGAGAACAAAAATTTGGAGGAAACAATAGTGAAAGATCAGGGACCACTTTCAGTTCCTAGTACTAGTGCTGCCACCAGTCATGACATTGACGATGCAATTCCATCACTGTTGTCTGCTAAGGCCGATACCCAATGTCATAGAGGGCATGTAAAATCCAAGAAGCAAAAATTAATAAATAAAAAAAAGAAATGATCTGATAAGAAACATAAAATTGGCAATATGCTATTCACGACAAAAAGTGGCAAGAAAAGGCTAAGATCTTGGCCTATGTTCATGACTGGTGGTTCAGCTTCTGAAGATGGAAGCCCTCTCCTCCCTCTCGAAAAATTAAAAAAATAAAGCTTGTTAAAGCACAGTAAAAAACAACTGTGCGTTCAGAGATATCACAAATCCCCAAGGAGAGTCCAAGTGTGTCCACGGTTGCGATGTCTAGGCCTTACCTTCCCAAGACTGTATGGGAAGAGGAGGCTCCTACCACCATTTGCACGCCCCCTGCAAGTGCTGGGAGGAGCACCGCCAGTGCAGTTGCTGTTACAGAGATTGAGGATGTCACTGTAGAAGTACACCAGGATGAGGAGGATATTGGTGTAGCTGGCGCTGAGGAGGAAGTTGATGATAAGGATACTGATGGTGATGTGGTTTGTTTGAATAAGGCACCAGTGGAGACAGTTGTTGGCCATGGGATGAAAAAGCCCATTGTCATGCCTGGGTAAAATATCAAAAATCCACCTCTTCGGCGTGGATTTATTTCTCTGTGAGGAAGAGGATGTAAACACTGAAGGGGGTGAGAAATAGGAGCATGAGGACGACATCTTGCCTCTGTAGAGCCAGTTTGTGCAAGGAGAGATTAATTGCTTATTTTCTGGTGGGGGCCCAAACAAACCAATCATTTCAACCACAGTTGTGTGGCAGACCCTGTCGCTGAGATGATTGGTTTGTTAAAGTGTGCAAGTCCTGTTTATACAACATAAGGGTGGGTGCAAGGGCACAAGGACAATTCCGTCTTGCACATCTTTTCTTTGTCTGCCCAATCAGTCCAGGGGTTCTGCCCCACTGCCGTTTAAGTCCAGGGGTCCTGTTGCCTGTCTGCTGTGCAATTCTTCAGGGGTGTTGCCTATCTGCTGAATAAATCCAGGGGTGTTGCCTATCTCCTATATAAGTCCAGAGGAGCTGCCATATGGGTGCTGCTGTACTTGATCCTAGGTTTAAATTAAATCCTAAAGCAGAATATGAAACAAACTTCAACATCACAACCAGATTTATGAAAACATATAGCCGCAAAAGGTGGAAATGGAAATTGCAATTTTGACGAAGTGTTTTCCAATAAAGTGGGAAGAGATCACATTTGTGGTCAACATCAGTCAGACTCAGAATAGACATAATCATAATCCAGCGGAACATGACATGGCAACATCTCCTACTTCATTTTCTCTGGCAACTGCCAGAGAAAACTAGATTTTCCAAACACACCTACTGTATGTCTATATGTCTGCCATATAATTCCAGGAGTGCCCTGTCTGAACCCACTCATCTCTAGTAGATATATCTTCTAGTGTGCACTGTGTACCCAGCAATAGAGGTTCTTCGCAATTATTTCATGTTAGGGACTCGAATGGATCCAATTTGTCAACCTCAATTTTGATTTATTATTAATGTTCCACATTTTGGGATTATTTACAAGATACGCATTTGTTGTAAAGGGTTCTTTTCCTTCATTTTTGTAAATGTTTTCTCCTTAATAATTGTACAATATAAGGGTTATCACAAGACCTTGCGCTGTTAGAAGAACAGAGTTTCAGTCATCTTGCATTGTATCAGTTTTCCATTGCACCGCAGCACTAGATGGGCCAGGAGCTCCTGTGAGGCACAGTTACTGAATAAGGGCCCAGTATTGAGTCTCATGGTGGCTTACAGCCAGGAAGATGTCTGGCTTGCCAGGCTAAGGCATGCTGTTAGCACAGAGGTTAGCATTGCTTCCTCCCACAGTCCTACTTGTAATATGAAATGAGTTTCAACTAGAGTGGTAAGCTCCACTAGGGTAGGGGATGAATAACAAAATATTCACTGCACAGTCCTGCTTAGTACTGTACTGAACCAACCCGAACTCAACTTGCCCGATCAGGGGCTGCTGTGGGGATCACGAGGGGCTGCTAAAATAAGATTTTACTTACCGGTAAATCTATTTCTCGTAGTCCGTAGAGGATGCTGGGGACTCCGTAAGGACCATGGGGATAGACGGGCTCCGCAGGAGACATGGGCACTTTAAGAAATAATTTAGTTCCTGGTGTGCACTGGCTCCTCCCTCTATGCCCCTCCTCCAGACCTCAGTTAGAGAAACTGTGCCCAGAGGAGATGGACAGTACAAGGAAAGGATTTTGTTAATCCAAGGGCAAGATTCATACCAGCCACACCAATCACACAGTATAACTTGTGATAACTACCCAGTTAACAGCATGAAAACAACATATCATCAGTGCAAGACCGATGCAACTATAACGTAACCCTTATTGAAGCTATAACTATATACAAGTATTGCAGAAGAAGTCCGCACTTGGGACGGGCGCCCAGCATCTTCTACGGACTACGAGAAATAGATTTACCGGTAAGTAAAATCTTATTTTCTCTAACGTCCTAGAGGATGCTGGGGACTCCGTAAGGACCATGGGGATTATACCAAAGCTCCCAAACGGGCGGGAGAGTGCGGATGACTCTGCAGCACCGATTGAGCAAACATGAGGACCACCTCAGCCAGGGTATCAAACCTATAGAATTTTTCAAAAGTGTTTGAACCCGACCAAGTAGCAGCTCGACACAGCTGTAGTGCCGAGACCCCCCGGGCAGCCGCCCAAGAAGAGCCCACCTTCCTAGTGGAATGGGCCTTGACCGATTTTGGTAACGGCAATCCAGCCGTAGAATGCGCTTGCTGAATCGTGTTACAAATCCAGCGAGCAATAGTTTGCTTTGAAGCAGGGGCACCAATCTTGTTGGATGCACACAGGACAAACAGCGCTTCAGTTTTCCTGACTCTAGCCGTTCTGGCCACGTAAATTTTCAAAGTCCTGACCACATCAAGTAACTCGGAATCCTCCAAGTCACGTGTAGCCACAGGCACCACAATAGGTTGGTTCATATGAAAAGATGATACCACTTTCGGCAGAAATTGCGAACGGGTCCGCAATTCTGCTCTATCCATATGGAAAACCAGATAGGGGCTTTTATGTGACAAAGCCGCTAATTCTGACACACGTCTAGCCGAAGCCAAGGCTAATAACATGACCACCTTCCACGTGAGATATTTTAATTCCGCCGTTTTAAGTGGTTCAAACCAGTGTGACTTTAGGAAACTTAACACCACGCTAAGATCCCAAGGTGCCACCGGAGGCACAAAAGGAGGCTAAATACGCAGCACTCCTTTTACAAACGTCTGAACTTCTGGTAGAGAAGCCAACTCTCTTTGAAAGAAAATGGATAGGGCCGAAATCTGAACCTTAATGGAGCCTAAGTTTTAGGCCCAAATTCACTCCAGTTTGTAGGAAGTGAAGGAAACGGCCCAGATGGAATTCTTCCGTAGGAGCATTCCTGGCCTCACACCAAGAGACATATTTTCGCCATATACGGTGATAATGTTAAGATGTCACGTCCTTCCTAGCCTTTATCAGCGTAGGAATGACCTCATCCGGAATGCCTTTTTCCGCTAGGATCCGGCGTTCAACCGCCATGCCGTCAAACGCAGCCGCGGTAAGTCTTGGAACAGACATGGGCCCTGTTGCAACAGGTCCTGCCTTAGAGGAAGAGGCCACGGATTTTCTGTAAGCATTTCCTGCAGATCCGGATACCAGATCCTTCGTGGCCAATCTGGAACAATGAGGATTGTTCTCACTCCTCCTTTTTCTTATTATTCTCAACCCTTGGGTATGAGAGTAAGAGGAGGAAATACATAGACTGACTGGAACACCCACGGTGTCACTAGGGCGTCTACCGCTACTGCCTGAGGGTCTCTTGACCAGGCGCAATAACTCTGCAGCTTTTTGTTGAGGCGGGACGCCATCCTGTCTATCTGTGGCAGTCCCCACCGAACTGCAATCTGTGCGAAGACTTCCTGATGAAGTCTCCACTCTCCAGGACGTATGTCTGGTGAGGAAGTCTGCTTCCCAGTTGTTCACTTCCGGAATGAACACTGTTGACAGTGCTCTTACATGATTCTCCGCCCAGCGAAGAATTCTGGTGGCTTTCGCCATCACCACTCTGCTCCTTGTGCCGCCTTGGCGGTTTACATTAGCTACTGCGGTGACGTTGTCTGACTGGATCAGAACCGGTTGGTCGCGAAGAAAGGTCTCCGCTTGACGTAGGGTGTTGTATATGGCCCTTAGTTCCAATATGTTGATGTGAAGACAAGTCTCTTGCCTTGACCAAAGACCTTGGAAATTTCTTCCCTGTGTGACTGCTCCCCAGCCTCGGAGACTCGCGTCCGTGGTCACCAGGATCTAGTCCTGAATGCCGAATCTGCGGCCCTCTAGAAGGTGAGCACTCTGCAGCCACCACAGGAGAGATACCCTGGCACTGGGGGATAGGGTGATCAACTGATGAATCTGTAGATGTGACCCGGACCACTTGTCCAGTAGGTCCCATTGAAAGTCCTCGCATGGAACCTGCTGAAGGGAATGTTTTTCCCAGGACTCGAGTGCAGTGATGCACTGACACCTGTCTTGGTTTCAATAGGTCCCTGACTAGAGTCATGAGTTCCTGGGCCTTCTCTATCTGAAGGTAAACCCATTTCTGGTCTGTATCCAGAATCATACCCAAGAAGGGCAGACGAGTTATAGGAACCAACTGTGACCTCGGGAAATTGAGAATCCAGCCGTGTTGCTGTGACACCTTCAGCGAAAGTGACACGCTGTTCAACAACTGCTCTTTTGATCTCGCCCTTATTAGGAAATCGTCCACGTATGGGACAACTGTGACTCCTTGCTTGCGTAGGAGCACCATTATTTCCGCCAATTACCCTGAAATTGGTAATGACAATCCTGTACCGCAATTGTCAGGTACGCCAGATGGGGTGGATAAATGGGAACATGAAGGTATGCAGCCTTTATGTTTAGATACACCATCAAATCCCCCCCTTCCAGGCTGGCGATGATCGCTCTGGGCGATTCCACTTTAAATTTGAACCTTTTCCCGTACAGGTTCAGAGATTTTAATTTTAAAAATAGGTCTGACCGAACCGTACGGTTTCGGGACTACAGCCAAGGTTGAGTCATATCGCCTTCCTTGTTGCAGGAGGGGAACCTTGAGCACCACCTGTTGGAGATACAATGTGTGAATTGTATTTAATATTATCTCCCTTCCTGGATAAGAAGCCGGTAGGTCCGATAAGGAAAAACCGGCGAGGAGGCACCTTTTCGAATTCCAGCTTGTAACCCTGAGAAACAATATTTTATTGCCCCGGGAACCACCTGTGAGTGAACTCCGATGTGGCTGAAGAGTCGAAGACGTGCTCCCACTGGGGCGGACTCCCTTAGCGGAGCTCCAGCGTCATGCGTTGGATGTAGTAGAGGCCGGGGAGGACTTCTGTTCCTGGAAACTAGCTGTGCCCTGTACCCTTACCTCTGGTAAGAAAGGACGCTCCTCGTACTTTCTTGTTATTCTGCGACCGAAAGGACTGTATTTGATAATGTCGTGCTTTCTTAGGCTGTGAGGGAATATAAGGCAAAAGATCAGAATTACCAGCTATAGCTGTGGAGACCAGGTCCGAGAGCCCTTCTCCACACAATTCCTCAGCCTTGTAAGGTAAACCTTCCATATGCCTCTTTTAGTCGGCATCACCTGTACATTGCATGTTCCACAGGACACTTCTAGCAGAAATCGACATAGCGTTGACTCTAGAACCCAGTAGACTAATGTCTCTTTGGGCATGTTTTATATATATATAAGACAGCATATTTTATATATATATATATATATATATATATATATATATACATATACTAGGGTCAATACCATGGTATCCTTATCTAGGGTTTCAATCTCCGCTGATAAGGTATCTGTCCACGCTGCTACAGCGCTATAAACCCGTGCCGACACAATTGCCGGTCTGAGTAGTGTACCAGAATGTGCGTAAATGGACCTCAAAGTACTTTTACTGCAAGCTATCTGCAGGATCCCTGAGGATAGCTGTTAAGTCAGCGCTACCTTTTGGGTAAACGTGACAAAGCTTTCTGTCTGTCTGTTTTTACCCAGTTTTGTTCTATTACTGTTGTTCTAATTGTAAAGCGCAACGGAATATGCTGCACTATATAAGAAACTGTTAATAAATAAATAAATAAATAAATAAATAAAGCTTTGTCCACCCTAGGGGAAGATTCCCATCGTATCCTGGCCCTAGTAGGGAAAGGATACTCCCTGAGAATTCTTTTTGGGAAGCTGCAGCTTCTTGTCTGGAGATTTCCGCTCTTTTTCTTCATGAGAGGAGGGAAATTTACCTCAGCTTTCTTCCCCTTAAACATGTGTACCCTCGTGTCAGGGACAGATGAGTCATCAGTGATATGCAAAACATCTTTTATTACAATAATCATATATTGAATACTTTTCTGCCAGTTTTGGCTGTAACTTTGCATTATCGTAGTCGACACTGGAGTCAGACTCCGTGTCGATATCAGTGTCTATTATTTTGGATAGTGAGCATTGTGAGACTCTGAAGGTCTCTGCGACATAGGGACAGACCTGTGTAGATTCACTGTCTGTTCACTAATCTTTTGTGCAATAAATTTACCTCAGCACTTTATTTCACATATCCAATCAGGTGTCGGCGTTGTCGACGGAGACACCACTCACACACACATTTGCTCCATCTCCTCCTTAGGAGAGCCTTTTACCTCAGACATGTCGACACACACGTACCGACACACCACACACTCAGGGAATGCTCATCTGAAGATAATTCCCCCACAAGGCCCTTTGGAGAGACAGAGAGAGAGTATGCCAGCACACACCCCAGGGCTATATGACCCAGGAAAAAACACAGCAATTTAATGTTTACCCAGTAGCGCTGTTATTATCTGCGCCGAATTATGTGCCCCCCCTCTTCTTTAAAACCCTCTCTTCTACCGTGGTATAAGCAGGGGAGAGTCCGGGGAGCTTCCTCTCAGCGGTGCTGTGGAGAAAAACATGGCGCTGGTGAGTGCTGAGGGAGAAGCCCCGCCCCCTCGACGGCGGGCTTCTGTCCCGCTAAAAGTGTAAAATTGGCGGGGGCTCATGCATATATACAGTGTCCAGCTGTATATATGCTCCTTTTGCCAAATAAGAGGTTTATATTGCTGCCCAGGGCGTTGCGCCCTGCACCCTTACAGTGACCGGAGTATGTGAGGTGTGTGGGAGCAATGGCGCACAGCTGCAGTGCTGTGCGTTACCTCAGTGAAGATCATGAAGTCTTCTGCCACCTCTGAAGTCTTCTTTTCTTCTCATACTCACCCGGCTTCTATCTTCCGGCTCTGCGAGGGGGACGGCGGCGTGGCTCCGGGACGGACGGCGAGGGTGAGATCCTGCGTACCAATCCCTCTGGAGCTAATGGTGTCCAGTAGCCTAAGAAGCAGGACCTAGCTTCAGAGAGTAGGGCTGCTTCTCTCCCCTCAGTCCCACGATGCAAGGAGTCTGTTGCCAGCAGAGCTCCCTGAAAATAAAAAACCTAACAAAATACTTTCTATCAGTAAACTCAGGAGAGCTCACTGAAAAGCACCCAGCTCGTCTGGGCACAGTATCAAACTGAGGTCTGGAGGAGGGGCATAGAGGGAGGAGCCAGTGCACACCAGGAATTAAATTCTTTCTTAAAGTGCCCATGTCTCCTCCTGCGGAGTCCCCAGCATCCTCTAGGACGTTAGAGAAAACATCTAAGAGGCTGCTTTATTTAAAAATAAAATATGAATACAATAAACAAGACACACAGGTATGCTCACATGCGTGTAACTTGGACATACAGGTATGCTAACATGCGTGTAACTGGGAGCTGTGAAAATGAAAATAAGGCATCTGCCACAAAATATGTAAATAAAAAAGCAATAAAAAAAAGGGGAAAAAAGAAACCAATGAGATTTTCACAAAATAAGTCTCCAGACTCCTGTCGCTGAAATGATTGCTTTATTAAACTGTGCATGTCCTGTTTAAACAACATAAGGGTGGGTGCGAGGGCCCAAGGACAATTCCATCTTGCACCTCCTTTTTACATTTGCATTATGTGCTCTTTGGGGCCTAGTTTTTAAAACTGCCATCCTGTCTGACACTGCAGTGCCACTCCTAGATGGGCCACGTGTTGTGCCGTCCACTTGTGTCGCTTAGCTTAGTCGAACTACATCGGTGCAACCTTTTTTGATAAAAACAATATTGTGAGGTTTGAGGTGTTAAGAATAGACTGGAAATGAGTGTAAATGAATGTTATTGAGGTTAATAATTAAAAATATTGTAGGATAAAAAATAAAAAAAAATCTGTGATTTTAGCTGTTTTTATATTTAAAAAAAAAAAAAAATCCAGATCTAAAACCAAAACCCAAAAGGGTGGTTTTGGCAAAACCAATCCAGAACCAAAACACGAATGGAGATCCAGATCCGAAACCAAAACACAAAAAGTGTCCGGCCCACATCTCTAATTCTGCTGTTGTATTAAGACTGCATAAGCAGCAATAGTTATTAATTGTATCCCTTGTTATGCAATGGTTTGCACTTTTTTCTTGTTTTGTCTGCATTGCTCCTGTTTATGTACTATATGAGGTGCTATGGATCTCTTGTGGTGCCATATTAATAAATATTTGCTAGCCTATGTGCCCAGTTTCAAACGTGCAAAGGTATGCTGGGCGGAACATTTAACCTCTTTTCACCCCATTAGGAGTCGAATTTGCAAAAATCCCTGCAAATAACTGTCACAGTTAAGACAACCCAGCAGGTCAAATGGTCCAGGTCACCCAGCAGGTGCACACGGAGAGTTCACCAACTCACATTTTTCAGAGCACAATGGTGATACATTGTAAATGGCAGGCGGACGTTTTGCCACACAACTCCGAAGCAAAGCGCCAATTACAACGGCAATATTTTTTTGCAAAGCTATGGACCAAGACCTTTCATTTTGTATATGATATGCCCTGCTCAGACAACAGTATCATAAAAATATTTCACTCATAAAAGTCATCCTTCTGCTATTAATAATAATAACTTGTATGTCATGTGGAAAACGCACTTTTGCAAAGGGCACCTCATTCCACCATTCCAAACACCTAGGTGCACTACTTTGCATATTCATCTCCTGACAGTGGAGAGCAGACAAGTACTTTGATGTGTCATGGGTGCATCATTTATTTACATTTATGAAAAACCAAGGTAACACTGCAGCACACATCTAGTGTGTTTCACAAAGCAGGACCACTAACAGAATTAGCAGCTTTTAATTACTATGCTGGATTTGTCTGTACAAGGAATATGGAGAAATTTTTGTTCTTGCCCACGCAGCAATATGGTTAGGTCTGCAAATGAATGCACTCTGTAGCTGTACTCTATGCAGCTAGGATTAAGTCATGACAATGCTAATGTCATTTGAGTATAAAGAAAAGGAACACATTTGAATCAGAGTTGTGTTTAATTCAGGATCGAGTCAATAAAGTAAAACAGAAAGAAAAAGAAAATCCATTAGACACATGAAGGGAAGTGTTTTGGATGTACTTATAAATCACACAGTTATTCCATTTATGATACTGAAATTTTCACTCATCACTCACATGGCTATGCTATTGATGTAAGTGATATGTACCTCTATAAGCTGAACTAATGGCTCAGCAACTTTCTATGCTTGTCACCTCAACAAATAGCTTTAGAAAAACAAATATTACCTGGTCTTTCTATGCAATGTGTGAGCCCCATAGATTTCAACATCAGGTCAGATCTTGATTTGACATTACCCAAACAGAAAACTGCTGGATGTTTTAGTGTTTCAACGTATTCTTTCCTTGCACAAAACCTTCAACATCCAACTCATAAATAAATTCAGATTGACCATTTTCTGTAATGTCCATCACTCACACGCACATGGCCGGATCCAACTAGGGGCGACAGGGGCGGTCGTCCAGGGGCCCCCACACATTAGGGGCCCCCACCCTCTCCCCCTGCATTGTGCCTGCCGCCGCTAGCCCTGCTTTGAGCCCACCACTGCTGATTGCAGCAGCAGCGCAGGCAGTCATACATTGCAGAGATAGCGGTGCAGCGCCAGCGGTATTTCACATTAGGAGCCAGCTGCGAGCCAATAGGAGCTCACGGACGGCAGCCAATCAGGAGCGGACGGCTTATATATAGAGCTCCATGTCCCGCTCAGGCACTACCTTGACCCCCACCCACCCACAGTATTGTCTTTATGTCCCCCCTCAGAGCAAGCCCTGCCTCCCCAATCACCAGCAGTGTGTATGTCTCTATGTCATCGTCCCCTTCCCCCTATAATTCACCAACAGTGTATGTCTCCATTGCTCACCTCTCCAGTCACCAGTGTCTCTGTCTCCATGCCTCCCTACCCACCCCATCAGTTACCTGTGTGATTTTTCTTTTCTTTTCCCTCCTTCCTTTGCCTGCATCTACTGTGTCCCCACCACCCACTTTTTCCCTGTGCCCCTCACAAACACTTTTCCTCTTGCCCTGACCCTAATCCCATCCAGGGGGGGCCCTGCCTATTTTGTATTTTGTCAGTCCTGGGAACCACAATTTCTGATGGCTGCCCTGCTGATTTCCCCAGTACGCGGCCACTGGCCAGCTCCGTCCGCTGAGCTGCTGAGTCAGACGTCAGAGACTCTTGCAGGATTTCACTCACCACCGCTGGCATTTCTGTGATGTCCAGGAGCTGAGAGTGAGGCGACGCAATTTTACTCTCAGCTCCTTCCTCAGCGACGCTGGCTGTGTGTGAGTGACTGGCCGGGACTGGAGCTGCTTTGTTTTCTGTGGCGCCGGACCCCCCCCCCCCCCACGGCTTCCCCTTGTGGTGCAGCAGCTCAGCTGCTTGCAGCATTGAGGGGCCTGGGCTACACCTGAGTGTTATTTCTTGTCAATTCCATGTTATTAATATTATATATATATATATATATATATATATATATATACACACACTGTATAGTATACAAACACAGCACTGTGTCTGGCTGTAGCACACAGCAGCCAGACCCAGTGCTGTGTTTGTATACTATATAGTATATAATATAGATACATGTATATATACTTTATTTTTATAACATTGTTATTATATCACTTTTATTGATAGGGGCCCCCACAAGTTGGTTGTCCAGGGTCTCCACAGACCTTAATTTGGCCCTGCACACCATGTCTAGTGTAGTATGTAGTTCTGGGTAGGGAGGGAATGTTTTTAATGACTAAAAGGAGCCCCAATTATTGATTTCTCCACTTTATCAGTGTTGTGTAGTTATTTCTTGATGTTTTCAAAAGCATTTGCAATCCACAAGAATAATATAACAATGTAAAGATAGCATTATTATTAACAGTCACTTTTCCTACAGTGAAGGGTTCCGATGGTTTTGTAAGGGTGGGTATTGATATACTGGCGCCCGTCATTCCGGCAGTCAGAATCCCGACCGCAAGATACTGAATGCATCCCTTCTGTAATGCTGTGGCACACATGTTCTTGGCATAGTTTGGGCGCAGTCGTTGTCAGTGCCTGCTCCAACCTATAGACTTATGAGGGGCTGCATTGCTTAGCTAATGCTGGTTATACACAATACACCACATACAGATAATCTACTGTAATCACCTTAAGATATGGCAAACAGTCACACTCCCATAACAAGCCCATCTCCATGCATCTGAAAAGCCACCGGCCAGGAGCACCCCAATAGATTTGCAATATATTTCGGGCATTTCAATCGCTACTGCGGCTCTGTAAGTATACATTGTGAGACACATGTGCAATAAGACTTTTTAGTCATTGTAAGATAAATGCACAAAAAAACAACTATTTGCGCGAATATCTGAATTGTGTCTAATGAAATAATTTTCCTTACTAAAGTCATAAGATTCAATTTTTACCTGGAAAATGAATCCTACAATATTAGTAAGGACAATTATTTTATTACACTAAGCCACTATTATAAAAAAAAAAAAAAAAACAATATTTATAACAGTATAATTGATATTTAATGTATCTGTGACTTATTTTATATAACATTAAATAGTGAGTGTTTGCTCATGCACAGCTACAATGAACAGCTACTAGGGCTGCGCAATTAGCAGCCCCTAGAACAATATTATACTTGCCGAATCAGCACATTGTGGGCTTTCTGCTGGAAGCTCATACTACTAATCGCACTCTGGACTGGCAGTCACACAGAGGGAGACGATTCCTCCCTCTGAGACTGCCAGCTCTGTGTAAGATGATGAGCAGGAAGAGCTTCCAATCAGAAGCCACTGCACAACCATCTTTGTCTCTTCCTAGCTACCTGATAATAATCACTGGGGGCAGACCCAAATGCCAGGGCAGGGTCAAGTGCCCAAGTGGCAGACTGATACTGGGGTATCAGCAGAGTGGTGGATTTTGGCTGGGGGTGTGTGCTGCAGTCCTGATGGCAATCCTAGAGGGCATTTACAATACTAATTGCTATAATTTTTACACAGTAATTATCACAACCCTCTTTATTTTGTCTTTGACGGGAGAGGTGTCTTCCACAATGACAATGCCCCTGGATGCGTTCAAAATCCCGGCAATCGGGATCCCGACAGTCAGAATACTCACAGCAGGATCCCAACAGAATCCCGACGGATCCTGGAGGGGTTGGGGTTAAGCACTAGGTGGGGGCTTAGGGTTAGGCTGCAGGTGTGGGGGAGGTTAGAGTTAGGCTGAGGGTGGGGTGGTAGTTAGGTTAGGCTGCGGGGGTAGTGGGGGTGGTTTAGTGTTAGGGTAAAAATACTTACCAGGATGTGTCCTTTTTTATATCGTAACCTTTTTTATTTTACTCTTGCTATTTCAATAAATACTGGCCTGAGTACCTGGATAAAGCGAGTATGTGATCCTGATTCCATCAAACAAGATACTTGTGATATGACTTATTACCAGCAGGAAGCTGTGAGTGCGATATTAGTGACATGCCTGATTATCAGCTTGAGTTTTTCTTGTGGGAGGTAACCCCAATAAAATATATTAAGCATCCGGGTGGGGTTTTAGAGAAAATACACATTAAAGAAAAAGTCTGTATTATGTAAAAGTCTGTATTAAAAAGTCTCTATGATAATACAGACACCGTTTGTTAAAAAAACAGGATTACAGGATTGTCTGATTTTTTTTCTCTCTCTTTCATGTTATAACTCAAACCCTCTATAAAAAGAGGAGTTTCCAGTTAACAGGGGAGTACTACTTGTATTTTATTACTAGCTGTTCTACCCGTTCTTCACACGGAAGTTTCTGATTTTCACGGTTGCACATATACATGAGTGTTAACAAATTGGTAAATCTATAGAGATGTAAATTTGAGACATGTTAATGTACGTAAATATAAATCCACAGTTCTTGGCGTTACCCGAGGAGCACCCGTAGCAGATATGGTAAAAAGTAACAGGACCATTTTTGTAGTTTATTAAATTCTACACACCAGAGGTGCAATCCAAATTTTGATCCGACTGTCCGTTTGCGCGTTATCATTTATGCAACGCAAGCCACGCATCGGTAATGATGTCATTATGTCAACCCACTTTTCATCCACTTAGGGGAGGTTTATTAAAAATCTAATTATGTACATATATGAAGAATACCTGTGTTAAGTTTCAGCTTCCTAACATACTGGGAAATAAGACTTTTAGTGATGAGTCAGTGAGTGAGCGAGTGAGTGAATGAGTGAATGAGTGAATGAGTGAATGAGTGAATGAGTGTTGTCACATTTACAGTATATATATATATATATATATATATATATATACACATACATACACACACGATATATGCACCGGTACTTAGGTTGCCACATGGACTTAAACTTCTAGCAGTAGGGGCTCACACGATAGACTAGAGACCACGAGACACAAACTGGGGTTCACGCACAGGAGCAAGGTGGGTAAGGTCAGATCTTGAGCAGGTGAGGCACCGCTGTATGGAATACAGGCACTGTGCAGAGGACTTGCAGGCACTGTACAGATGATATGCAGACGCAGTGCAGTTGGTATATCTCTACAGACTGAGAACGGGTACTCTGGAGTGGGAGATTAGGGGGTTAACGCACTAGGCTGGAGGACGGTACAGGCAGGGACCAGCTGTGTATAGGGATCAGCTCTGCCCAGTGCTGCATGATGGGAGGCCATAGGATATTTAGGGCCTAATTCAGTAAGGATTGCAAATTCTGCTAATTAGCAGAATTTGCAAACCTTTTGTTAGCATGATGGGGGCCGCCCAATGCAGTGCAAGGCTGCCCAGCATGCTGACCGCCGCCACTACCCCCTTTCAACAAGCAGAAATTACGATTGCATCGCAATTTCTACTTGTTAGCAGAAATTAAGGATGCCTCCTGTGGGTGCAGCTTAGCTGCGTCCGCAAAAAGGCCTGCCATGTTACGTCATGCAGCCACTGCAATCGCGCCCCCCACCACGCCCCATTCACAACACACCTCCTCCAATTTGCCATCCTCCGCCCATGCAACGATCCGTCTCCTGCCTGGAAACGGAGTGTTGCCACCCCTGCCCCGCGACCGCCTCTGCCTGGCAGAAGCGATCACAAGCGACTTAGGCCCACATTCCGCCTATGGGGGGGTGTATTTTAGCATAGCAGGGCTGCGAACACTTGTGCAGCCCTGCTATGCTCAGAAAGTTTCACACAAAACAAGACTAGCCCTAGACCTACTTACCCTGTGCAACGGATGCAGCGATGCAGGTCCCGGCTTTGATGTCAGACATCCGCCCTCTGTTCGCCTGGACACGCCTGCGTTTTTCTTACCACTCCCCGCAAACGGCTGGAAACGGTGAGTATCCGCCCCGAAACGCCTCCCGCCTGTCCATCTTCTTGCGATCGCTGCTGCGATCACATTTGTCGCTGGTGGCGTTGTTGTCCGGCGACGATCGTCGCCAGGCAATGACACGCGTGCGAAATACGTCCGCCGCATATGCGCATTTCCTGCCAGTTTGCACCACAGCAAAGAACCGCTGCGTGCGAACAGGTCGGAATGACCCCCTTAGTATGTAAGTGTGTGCATGTACATGTCTTTAGAGCAGACTAGATGGGCAAAGTGGTTATTATCTGCAATCAAATTCTCTGTTTCTCTGGGCCTAATTCATGTTTTTACTCAAATGCAATTGCAATGGCAAATTCTCTGGGCTATGGAACTGCAAATGTACGCAATTGAAGCTGCTACCCAAGAATGAAACGAGACGCCTATCGGAGCAATCGCAATCATATTCGCAAATGTATTCGTAATTGTGCACACAATTACGGAGAACATCAAAGCTAAGTGTTGGTCTGTAGCTACGCAGACTGGCCACAGCAGTCGCGACTCAGGCACCATGTACTTGCATGTGCGATCACGTAGCCAGGGGCATTTTAACAGCGGAGAGGGCCGTGTGCAGACTACGGGTGGGCCCCTTCCTCTCTTTAGCGTATCAGACTCAGGCACAATGCCATTTTGCCGGTGATTTTAGCTCATGATGCGGGACTCCAGAAAGGTAAGTAATTAAACATGGGTGCAGTGTACAAATGAAGGTACAGGGTACAACCTTGCGCTGGATTTAGAAGCAGCAACAAGAAACTTTCTAGTGTTACCAAACCTAGAAGGAACCAAGTGGACAAATAAAATTGATATGACATGTGCTAAACAAAGAAGAGTAGATACTTATATTTTAAATGTCTTCAAGCTCAAAGTCCAAATAAATGGTCAGAGACTTTATTCCTTTCCCTGCTTTCTTGTCATACCAGGCTGTAAAATTTCCTCCAAACAGTTATAATATGAAAAAGTCAGAAAAACAGAATATTCTCCAATGTGTAGTCAGTTATTTCAAATAAAACTTTAGTCACATAAGTCTCAGTTCTAAGGGTTAAATTAATAAAAATCCTCCATAAAGTGTGAACGCAATTTCTGGTATGGGACCACCCAAGGTGTGTGTGGGTCATAAGATAATGCCCTCCCCTCCCCATAGGATATGACACTCAAAAACAAACGTTTGTATGGTTAAAAATGGAAAGGTATTTTATTTGAGTGGACACATAAATATAAATACATAAAACACACTTGGACATAGATAAAAAGGACCTTACACTAGTAGATGTTACTTTCCCACAGTCAAAGATAGTAAAGAATGAAAAAGGGGCCCAATAATTCTCACCACTCTGCTGGGTTATACTAATGAAGGCCTCTATGTCCAAAAAACCATGCCACCAACGCGTTTCAACTACTTTGGTCTTCCTCAGGGTGATGGTGTGTGGGGGATCCCAGAGCAATTTATTTAAACTCTGTGCAGTCCCTCCACCTCATTTAATTGATGTGTGTCATACGTGCATTTATCAATAGCTCAACACAGGGTTACTAAGCATCCTATTGTAGTGGATGTAGATGTGATGCCTCTCATAATGAGCAACCATACAACCATACAAAAAGGTCATAATAAACATATAAAACATATTTCTACTGTAGAAAAAATAACACATTTCTGCCAACAGCAGTTTTTAATGGTGTTCCACCGGCTATTGGAGACGGAAGCTTGCGTTCAAAGAGCCAGGGATAATGTAAAGAGAGTGTGTTGTTTTAGTCCAAAACTGGAAATGTGTTTATTCCAGACTAAAAACATAACTAGATCTTTAAATATAGTGAAATATGTATTGTTAACAGTACCCACTAGATATAAATGTGTTTTAAAGAAAAATTCATATGTTTACAGAATGCATAACATTTGCATATAATAATGAGTATTCTAGGTAGAACCTAAGAAAATAAACTTACTGTATGATTAAAACAGATAAAATGGAAGGAATACTAATACAAGGAAGAGTCCTGTATGGAGTATACATGGATCACAGAAACCATGTAAGTTCGAATTCTGCGTTTAAACCTAAGGGAATTAATGTCATGTACAGTATATACTTTCTGTTCGTGCCAGCACTGTGCTTGTGTCTTTTTTTCTCAAATTTCCATAGATTTTTTTTAATACCAATAACTAGGAAATAGACTCCAATGAACATTTGTTTTTTTTCTTTAAAATGGTTCGATAGATTGTGTTTATCGAAACCATTTTTTTTATATTGCGTGTGTGTTCACCCCATCTTTCCCGGAGAAGGCTTGATGTTCGTCCCACCTACTGCAAATTACAGCTACATTGGATCAAATAGATGCAGTTCTTGTTATTGTACGTGATGAATTCCTTTATCGGGTATTTACTACCATTTACTGTGGATACGATTTCCAGCCCCTTCTGTGGGGTGTTATATTATACAGTCATGGAAACCAACTGTTTCACTCTACCCATTTTCTTCTCTAGAAGAACGCCTTTCAATAAACTGGATCTCAGATTGTTTGCTTTTTTAATAAACAAACTGGGGTCTATCAGGGATAATTTCCTTGGATTGCTTCTCAGTATACGCCAATATTTCTATTATCGTTTGTTTTCTATTTCTTGGTATTGGCTGTTATATTGAGTAATAAATTATCTTTGTACTTTAATCGTGTTGTTCGTTCTGTTTTTCTTATGTCGTTTACCGTATCTTCTATCTCACTATCTTTATATCCCTTTTCTACAAATCTTTTTTTCATTTCTATCGCTTGTTTGTCAAACACACGCACATTGGAACAATTCGTTCTTATCCTTTATACTTGACTTTTTGGTATTCCTTTAAGCCATGTTGGATGGTGGTTACTTGTCCTGGGTATGTAGGTATTATCCGTAAGTTTTATATAGTTTCTTGTCTCAATGCAGTTATTTTCAATAGATACAGAGGTTCAAGAAATGTACTTCTTTCTTACTGATTTCGAAGGTGAGGTTTATTGTTATATGTATTAGTGTTCAGTGTGTCACAAAAAAAATTCAAATCACTTTCCTCCCCTCGCCAGATGGAAAGGATATTATCTATATATCATTTCTACATCCTGATGTTATTAATGTAGTTGTTGTTGTTCCAGATGCATTGGTCTTCCAAGTATCCCATGAACATATTGGCATACGCGGGAGCAAATCAAGTGCCCATTGCCATACCTAGTACTTGCTGATAGTAATGATCCTTATACCAGAAAAAATTGTTTGTAAGAATAAACTCAATGGACTTCTTCAGGAATTCGATTCTACTTCCCTCAATATTACTATTTTTTAAGTGGTATTCCACTGTATTTAATCCCATCATGGGGTTAATAATGGAATATAGGGATCCAACAACTGCTGTGATGAGAATATCCCCTTATTTATTATTAGCAGTTTCTTATATAGCGCAGCATATTCCGTTGCGCTTTACAATTAGAACAACAGTTATAGAACAAAAACACAAAAAGACAATTTGAGTGAGTGCGCTGTCAGCGGCAGCCGGTATAGGGATGGTAAGTCCCTAAACAGTAATACAAAGCAGAGAGAAATATACTGGCGCCGGCTGGATCTCAAAAATGAAAGAACGGAAACAGTTGTATCAATTAAAAAATAAAATAATACATTTATTAAATATAAAAAATAATAATAATAAGAGTGGGTATAAATATCTGATATAATATCAAGAGGGTATTTAAAATTCAGCAGTTGAGAGTCACTCAATTTATCCTATGACCACTTGTATTTTCATTAGGCAGTGAATACTGGTATTCTGGCTAGAACTCAGTCCTCCTTGGTATCCTCACAAAATTTCAAATATGGATATTACCATGGTCTCAGATGAAAGGCCCCTTGGTTCTCGTTAGCAATTCGAGGTCCAATAGCAGCAGGGGAATGAGGAGACTTCAGATGGAAAGTGATGGTATGGATCCTGGAGGATTCAAAGTCCAATTATTGCCAGATATTCCAAAAGGTGGTTTGAAGTGCCAGTGGTCAGGGAGGAGTATATCTCTGTAGCTCAACGCGTTTCGCTGGACTAGATCACCGCCAGCTTCCTCAGGAGCATGTGTGTATAGAACAAAACTGGGCAAAGACAGACAGAGGTAGGAAGGCCCTGCTCGCAAGCTTACAATCTATAGGGAAATAGGCATTGATACACAAGGATAGATGCTACCTGTTACATAATGGTTCCCCAGATTGCTAGGTTCTTAATGGGTTGTATGATATGATCACCCAGCAATGTTGGAAGACAAAATGTGAGGTTATGTGGACTGTACAGAGGGGATGTAACAAGTCTTCCCTTGTTATATCCTTAAGCGTATTGAGTACATTGATGGTGCCTTTTAGATATGATTTAATTAATACCACTTCTTGCTGTAGATGATCAATGAATTCTGATAAATTTGCAATTATGGAATCTGTACCTGCGCCGATTGGTCGTCCCGGGTGATTTTCTCTTTTTTTTTTTTTTAAATCAATTTTAAGAAGTAAATAGAAGACAGGTACACTTGGGTTTTGATTAATAATGAAACCAACTTCGTTCTCAGATATGGTGTTCAGGTATTTGTATTTCCCTATGAAAGTTTCCATTTCCTTTGGATCCTTGTACTAGGATCACCTCTTCAAACCTTATACGTGGTCTTATCATTTAACTGGTGCGTCTTGCTCATAATCCTCTTTATTGATCACTACAATTCTCCCTCCTTTATCCGCTGGCTTTATGTGCGGTGTTGCCCCCCTGGACCGAACGGCAGGAGTGCACCTCACACACTGCACCGATTATAGATATGCCAATGTAACAGCCATCAGAAGATACACACCCCGAAAACGGCCATGACACAGCTCATTTTCCAATCACTCCCATTAAAATCCTTACTAACACCTCCAGATGGCCACTTCCTGTCATTCAGTCTACAACAAAGTTCTCAGTGCGAACGGGATTGCAGCTGCACCATCGTGCATGTGCATTGCAATCGCAGCACATGACCAGTTTTCCAATAATCACTCTGTTGAGTGAACGACGGTCATTACGTACAAACATGAATTAGTCCCTGAGGGGCATATGTATTAATGTTCCTTAAATCCTGGGTCCCGCTTCGCCACATTATCACGGTGAACCGTGGACCATTTTCGCCCAAATGTATGAAGCTACTTTGATCCATTAATGGAGTACATTATAGCAGCCCTCTGGTGATAGGAGAGCTCCGTGTTTTCTCCTACCCACAGTTGTCATGTCCTCGCGCCTCTGTCCCGGTTGTGTGACCCAGCTCTCCCTGCATCTTTGTCCCAGCGCATGAGCCGGCTGCGTGGGCCAGCTCTCCCCGCTTCTGTTTTCACGCATGCGCCGGCTGTGTGCGCCCGATCACCTATGACTTTGTCCTTGCGCATGCGCCGGCTGTGTGTCCCAGCTCTCCCCGCGTAAGGACTTCAATAAAGTTGATTGAAAAGACACAACCCCCCCCCCCCCCCCCCCCAAAAAAAAAAAAATCCCTACAACAGGACGGCAGTGCCAGTGTAGAGTGCCGATATCGATGAGGGCCGAAAACGAAGCGGGCGCCGGTAAAAAGGTGTGATACATCAGCTAGCACGCTGAACACATACCAACGGCTGGTGGAGATGAAAAAGCCTGAGGCGCTTTGCGCCACAGGCTTTGTGCACACATCGCTGCAATCATACATGTGTGGACACGGAATCTGCAGCACTTAGCGTCCATGGATTTCGATATGCTCCCTATCGCCGCTTAATACATCTGCCCCTTTGTTTCTAAAACAGACAAGTGGTTGTGTCGCCTATATCAACCAATCACATTCTAGCTATTGTTTCTCTATTGGATTCTAGAAAATTATAGAGAGAATCTGATTGGTTGCAAATGGCAAGACCGCCACTTGTTTGTTCCAGAAGCTTTAGTAAAGCTACTCCCAGGTATCAACCATGATCAAACCTTTTTTCTTTCATCTGCGGAATATAGCCAGAATCAAGCACTTGATTCCCTCAGAAGATTTTACTGCACTCATATTTGTATCCTCATGCTTTGACTATTGTGATGCTCTCTACCAGGGTCTCCCAACAAAAGAATTGACTGCTAGCAGCTGGTACAAAATGCAGCAGCCAGGTTGTTATCAAATCAGCCCTGTTACAGCTACACTGCAACCATTTTCTACTCTCTTCAACTGTATGTAAAACGGTAAATCTATTTTAAGCATAGCAAACTGACTTTCAAATCCCTATATAATAAAGGTCCATGGGAATTTGAATTAGCTTCTTATACTGCCACTTGCTTACTTCAATTAAAAGATGATGGACAATGATTAGTACTCAGAATCTCCCAAATGTAATTTGGGAGTTGAGCTTTTAGCTTAGTGGCTGACTCTCTGGAACTCTCTGCCTCACACAGTTCAAGTTGTCTCCACTCTAGAAATCTTTAAAAGCAGAGTTACCTGTTTGCTCAATCATGTCATCAATGCCCCTTTTATTATCTATTAAAAAATAAATTATTGAAAAATAAATAAATACATAAATAAATAATCCAAGTGCTTAGTTTTCTGTACTCTATTAATTAAGTTTATTTACCAGGTACCAGGTGTTTTTTTAATCTGCATATGTAAGGGTGGGAACACACTAGGCGATGTGCTCTAAGAGTGCCAGTGTGTTTCCTTCCCTGCCAGGGCGGTCGTCGGCAGTGCATACACACCGAGCGATATGCAAACGATATCGCTCAGTGACATCATGCCGCGGCCGGGCCGTGCATGCAGTTTTTGGATGACAGTCCAAATTGAGCTGAACGCACGGATGACAGTCAGGTTCATTAATGACCTGCGGGGCCGCGCATCACTCCTCGTTGGGCAACGTACACACTAATCGATATGGTAAACGACATTGCTCAGGAAGGGCAAAATGCGCAACATTGTTTATTTTATCAGCAAAAAAAATGATAGAGAATCATTTTAATGTTTTCTCCCACATTTCCTTTGTTTTTGAAAATATATGTACTGTACTGCATTAAGATCATCACACTCTGGCATGATTGTGCTATTAAGCCCTACCCCCTACCAGATCTGAACAATGTCAACTATTTGGGGTAGAAGTCATCCCACTTATTTGAAAACCTGCAGTGCTGGGGTACATATGAGGGGTGTGTGGGGTGACTTAAGCAGTAGAGGGTTTAAACTGTATGAGTTCTTTAAAAAAATGCAATTTTTTTTAAAAGACATACGTTACAAAATATATACAATATGAAATGCTTATGTATTTGCTAAAAAACGCAATTAATTTATTAACACTAATAAACATATCCATAGCTTAACAGAAAGAGGGTACATTATCCAATATATACATTTATAATGGTGGCAGCGCTCAATAGGTATTAAAATTGAGCCTAGCACCTTAAATGGTAAGAGTTGTCCAACCTCATATATACAAATAGATTGGCAGTTTAAGAGCCCTGGGTTACTATTAGTGGTGGAAAGCAGGTCCTATAGCAAAATATTCACACACCCTCCTTTACCTCCTGATCACGGCCGTATGGCCTTCAGCCTTCTCCTTCAGCAGTCCCAGCAGACTCAGGGCCTAATTCAGACTTAGACGCTGCTACGACAGTGGTCGCAGGCTGAAGGCTGCTGAAACGTGCTCAAGCGCAGTAGCTGCACTGCACGTGCGCACACTTAAGAGAGCGCCTCTGTCTGATTGACAGCAGGCGTTTACAGGGTGAAGGGGTCATCGCGGCGTTAAAGGGTGTCAGGGCCGAGTGTTTTTGTGAATCCGTTAACCCTGGACCAATCAAAGGTGTAGGTTCTGGTGTATGATGAAAGCAGGGAGGAGCAAGAAAGTTCAGTTTCATATATTTATTAAAGGCAACAATTCCAGTAAGGAGTTAAATGACAATTATTAGTCACCATATATATACTAACGTATTGCAATGAATGGTATAATGATAAGCAGGACCCCTCCCCTTTAGAATGTAAGCTCTCACGAGCAGGGCCCTCTTCCCTCATGTGCTTATCCTTTCTTACTTTAATAATCTTCAACTGCATCAACTCCAGCAGTCTTCTGCCACCTGATACTTATTCCAGTGTCATCTGCTGATGTTTATTTATCCTGTACTTGTCCTATACTGTCATCAACTGTAAGTTGCTGTTTTCCTGTTTGATTATTTATGTACTCTGTAATTGGGTGCTGCGGAACCCTTGTGGCGCCATATAAATAAAGGATAATAATAATAATAATAATAATAATAACAGTCTTAAAGATGCATTGAAGAAATGTTCATACAAGTGAGTTTAAACAGGCTTGTGAAGAATTGTCCAAATGAAGCTATGACTGATGCCAAACTGTAAGGAGTGTTAACTGGATATTGTAGACATAAATGAATAACTGTAGAGATTTGTACTGAAGCTTAAAGGTTAAACTGGAAGGCTGTGAAGAATTGTCCTTGATTGCAGCAACAATGAAAATACAATACTGAATAGAATACTTGTAAATTGTGAAGATGCACTGTGAAACTGCAGCAGATGACAATGATGAAGAATGAGTTAAACTGAGAGCTGATTAAACGAGCACCTGAGTTTAGTAGAATTTTCCAAAGGCTGTGTGATTGAAGCAGGCAGACAGGGTAACCTCTCACAAGACTCTGGAAATCCACCTGTTATCACTGGGAGAGCGATTGACTGACAGCACAGCAGGGAGCTGGTGGATCTTTTGCAGTGAAGGCTGCAGGCAGACCTCTGGGAGCAGAGGCAATATCTGGACCACTGGAATCACACAGAAAACCACGGAGAGAGCACAGAGCTAGGGTACACAGTAGCTACAAAAAAGCACTGGCTCACAGTAACATAATCCCAGCCTACTTAAAGGTAGCACAAGCACGGGATTGGCTAACACTTACCCACAGGTGTTTCACAAGTGCTCTCAGGTGCTCATTTGGTCTCCAACATGGCCACTTCCTATACTGCAGACACACAGCGATACCTTTGGCCATTTGGTCCCCGCACTCCCAGCTCCCAGAACCTGCATCACCTCTGCCGCTGACCACGCCGCATCCCCACATGGCCGCACAGCACCGCGAGCAACCGTGCAATGGACGGACCCCAGAACCCACAGAGGTGAGTGATCGGTGCATGACAGTACCCCGCCCCCCTTTAAGGGTGGACTCCGGACACCTTTGAGCTTTGTCAGGATTCTTGGAATAGATTTTTGTACCAGTCTTGGAGCATGAATATCTTCGGCAAAAACCCAAGACCTCTCCTCCGGACCATAACCCTTCCAATCAACCAGAAACTGCAGACGTCCATATCGACGACATAAGTCCACAATCACCTTAACCTCAAATTCCTCATCCTGTAAAGAGTAAACTTTAGGAGGTTTGGACAGGGCAGAACGAAACTTATTGAGAATCAAAGGTTTCAACAACGATGTATGAAAGGCGTTAGGAATTTTCAAAGAAGGTGCAACTTGACTTTGTATGACACTGGATTGAGTACCTTTTCAATGGGAAGTGGACCAATAAACTTGGGAGCAAACTTCTTAGAAGGAACTTTGAACTTAAGATTGAGAGTAGAAATCCAAACTTGGTCTCATACCTTGTAGTTTGGTACAGCCTCACGTTTTCTATCTGCGAAAGATTTATAACGAGCAGAGGATTTAATCAACGATTTGCACACACAACTCCAGATTCTAGACAAACGTTGAAGCACTTGATCTGCTGCTGGAACCTCTTGAGCTGGCAACGGATGGAACTCTGGCACACGAGGATGAAAACCAAAGTAAGTATAAAATGGCGTAGATTCTAAAGACGAATGAAAGAGATTATTATGGGCGAATTCTGCCAATGGAAGGTAGTCAATCCAATCATCCTGTGAGAATGATATGTATAACCGGAGAAAGGTTTCAAGATCTTGATTTACTCTCTCAGTTTATCCATCTGTCTGGGGATGATATGCCGAAGAAAAATCCAACTTAATGTTTAAAGATGAACAAAGCGACCTCCAAAACTTGGCAACAAACTGTGTTCCCCGAACAGAGATGATCTCTCGAGGAAGGCCATGCAACGTAAAGATCTCAGAAATGAACAATCTGGCTAGTGAAGGGGCTGATGGTAATCCAGTTAATGGAATGAAATGCGCCATTTTCGAAAATCGATCCACTATCACCCAAATGGTATTCCGCCTTTTTGATGGAGGTAAATCGAAATCCATTGAGATATGAGTCCACGGTTGTTTGGGTATAGATAACGGATGTAACAAACCTGGAGGAGAAACCCTTGGACTCTTATGTTGGGCACATTTAGGACATGCTGCTATAAACTCTTGAACATCGGCTTTGAGACGTGGCCACTAGTAAGACTGTTGAATAAATTTGAGAGTCTTTAGGGCCCCAGGATGACCCATGAAAGATGAAGAGTGAGCCCAAGTAAGTAGTTGTTTTTGAAGGTTTGTGGCGACAAAGGTTTTGCCAGGCGGAGGAACTGGGACCGGAGAAGTTCGAGTCGTTAGAAAGGACATAGGACTCACAATGGCTTGATTCGTGGTAGCATCATTTGATTCAGAAGAATTGAAAGACCGAGAAAGGGCATCTGCTTTTTTGTTTTGAGACCCTGGACGATAGGTGAGCTTAAAATTCAATTGGGTGAAGAAAAGAGCCCATCGAGCTTGTCGTGGATTCAAACACTGAGGCGCCTGCAGATAAAGAAGATTCTTATGATCAGTATATACTGTAATGGGGTGTTGTGCTCCCTCTAAAAGGTATCTCCACTCCTCAAACGCCAATTTGATGGCAAGTAATTTCTGCTCCCCAATTGCTTAATTATGTTCGGCCGGTATTACCTTATGGGAGAAATATCCGCAGGGATGGACTTTTTTATCTTCAAAGACTTGTGACAACACAGCTCCCACTGCTTCCGTAGATGCGTGAAAGGGACTGTTCAAATCTGGCTGTCAGAAGAATGAGGGCTGACAGAATGGCTTGCTTTAAATCGGAGAAGGCTTTGATTGCTTCAGAAGACCAGTTCGTAGGATTTGCTCCCTTGCACGGATGCGGATTAAATTGTAGGCTCCATGAAGATCTAATTTTGTAAATACGGTAGCTCCCTTTACCCGCTCAAATAATTAAGGAATTAACGGCAATGGGTACTTGTTCTTCACAGTGATCTCATTAAGCCCGCGATAATCTATGCATGGTGGTAAACCACCGTCTTTATTCTTAATGAAGAAGAATCTGGCTCCTGCAGGTGAGGAAGATGGTCTAAAAAATCCTTTGGTTAAATTCTTTTGTATACAATCAGACATAGCTTGAGTCTCTGGGATGGACAGCGGAAAAATTTGCCCCCTAGGAGGTGTTTTGCCCGGCACCAAAACGATTGGGCAGTCCCATTCGCGATGAGGGGGTAAGGAGTCTGCCGCTTGTTTACTGAAGACATCCACAAAAGATACATAGACTGACTGACTGGAGGGGTATAATTGAAGCGAAACAGTCCTTGGTACAAGATTCACCCCACAAAAGAATTTCCATGGTATGCCAGTTGAATTGTGGATTATGTTTCTGCAGCCAAGGTAATCCAAGTATCACATCATGAGAGGCTTTGGGAATCACGAGGAAGGAAATATATTCGGAATGGAGCACACCAACTTTCATCTTGAGACATGCTGTTCGATGAGTAATTATGACGTCTGGAATTCGACTTCCATCCACTGCTGTAACAGCAACTGCAGATGAGACAGGCACCATCACTAGAGAAACCGTTGTGGAAACCGAGACAACCAGAGCTGGAACTTGAACTTGTGGTGTCTTTATAGCCGTATGAAGAGCCTCCAAACGATCTGCCATAGTTTGCATAAACTGAACTATTTGTGTCTGTATGGACTCCTGATTTTCCAGTCGGGAAAGGATGTTTACCGTAGCACCGCCTCCTGCGAATTGGTCACCCGATGGATCCATGTGCTTACTGTCAGGGCCGAGTGTTTTTGTGAATCCATTAACCCTGGACCAATCAAAGGTGTAGGTGCTGGTGTATGATGAAAGCAGGGAGGAGGAAGAAAGTTCAGTTTCATGCATTTATTAAAGGCAACAATTCCAGTAAGGAGTTAAATGACAATTATTAGTCACAATATATATACTAACGTATGGCAATGAATGGTATAATGATAACCAGTAACAGTCTTAAAGATGCATTGAAGAAATGTTCATACAACTGAGTTTAAACAGGCTTGTGAAGAATTGTCCAAATGAAGCTATGACTGGTGCCAAACTGTAAGGAGTGTTAACTGGATATTGTAGACATAAATTAATAACTGTAGAGATTTGTACTGAAGCTTAAAGGTTAAACTGGAAGGCTGTGAAGAATTGTCCTTGATTGCAGCAACAATGAAAATACAATACTGAATAGAATACTTGCAAATTGTGAAGATAACACTTGAAGCACTGTGAAACTGCAGCAGACGACAATGGTGAAGAATGAGTTAAACTGAGAGCTGATTAAACGAGCACCTGAGTTTAGTAGAATCTTCCAAAGGCTGTGTGATTGAAGCAGGCAGACAGGGTAACCTCTCACAAGACTCTGGAATTACACCTGTTGTCAATGGGAGAGCGACTGACTGACAGCACAGCAGGGAGCTGGTGGATCTTTTGCAGTGGAGGCTGCAGGCAGACCTCTGGGAGCGGAGGCGATATCTGGACCACTGGAATCACACAGAAAACCATGGAGAGAGCAGAGCTAGGGTACAGTGTAGCTACAACAAAGCACTGGCTCACAGTAACATAATTCCATACTGCAGACACACAGCGGTGCCTTTGGCCATTTGATCCCAGCATTCCCGGCTCCCAGAACCTGCATCACCTCTGCCGCTGACCACACCGCGTCCCCACATGGCTGCACAGCACCGCGAGCAATCGTGCCGGCAATGGACAGACCCCAGAACCCACAGAGGTGAGTGATCGGTTCGTGACAAAGGGGTGACAACTTATTGTTGGAGGGGCATGGTCGTGACAATGCAGGCATGTACGGACAATTTGCGGGGTGGGCCGCGGTGGCTGAGTGACTTCAGACGCAGCCGCTGCGACCCGAAAAATGATGGGTAGCCGCCAGTCAGAGGGCTACTTGAAACATACGAAACCATCACCGCAGTGCGATGCTTTTGCATGTCTGCGGGGGTGGTGGCTTTGGATCGGGCAGGCGGGGCAGACTTGCCCTGTGCTGGGCGTCCCTTCACATGTCTAATGCTGGGTACACACTGGCAGATATATTGGCCAATCAGTTGGTTGTCCAATATATCTTTTGCTGATCTGCAGGTGTGTACAAGCAATATGTCTGTGAAAGACGTCTTTCACAGATATGTTGCATCTGCTGTGCAACACAGCAGATGGCCAATATATCTGCAGATATATTAGTGCATCTTTCAGTGTGTATGAACAATCCCCATCTGCATATATAGCTGCAGATAGATTGAACAGCAGATATATATTTAAGATATATTGGTGCATCTTTCCGTGTGTATGAACAACCACCATCTGCAGATATATCTGCAGATCAATTGAACTGCAGATATATCTGCTAGTGTGTACCCAGCTTTAGAATCTGATCGTAGATGTGCATTTCTTCGCACATCTACGATCAGGTCTGATTTACCCCCTCAGTCTCTCCTCACTGACTGGACGCAGCAGGCTCAGCATGGCTACTCCCAGCATCAGTGAGGAGAGGAGGATCTAGCAGGGACAGCAGATGTGCCTGCAGCAGGACACTGCTAAGAAAGAAGCTGCCCAGAGGGATCAGGAGGCGCCCTGTGCCATATAGCAGCCGCACCCCCTCCACCTATGCCTATGGTAACTAAGGTTATTATAATTAGAAACAACGGGTGTTCAAAGTTTATGAGGAACTGGGGATTCCTGATCTATGTACATATGTATGTATATGTCACATCTACAGTGTTTGTACATATTCACTTACTTCGGGATGTGTCTATAAAAAAAACTGTGTGACTAGGTAGTGATTATACTCTAGCTAGAAAAAATGATGTGCTTTTTAAAAAAAATAAACTGTCTATTTAGGACGTGCTTAGGATCCAACAGTCAGAATCCTGGCCCGGGGGGGGGGGGGGGGGGGGGGATATTAGGGATTGTGATCATCGGGTTGCAGGTGTTGGTATACTGACAACTGGCATCCCAAGAGCCAGGACATGCTGTCACACTACCGAAGATAAATACAGAGCACATAGTATCAGTGACTACTTAAGACATGATAATAAAGACTTAAGGTGGGTACACACTGGCCGGGTCCGTCGGCCAGTGTGTACGGGCGATGTCTGTGAAATCCGTCTTTCACAGACATATCGCGTCGGCCCCGCAGTACAGCCGATGGCCAATATATCTACCGATATATTGGCGCGTTGCTGTGTGTGTACGGGCGACCAGTACACATGCTGCGCCAGCCGGCGGTGATTGACAGTTGATCGGGCAGTGTGTATGGTATGCTCAACACACTGCCCGATCCGTCCATAGATAAATCTGCCGATCAATTGATTGGCAGATATATCTATCAGTGTGTACCCATCTTTACACTGTAAGAGGGTTTTACTAACCCGTATTGATCCATTGCATCTGCTGTCTGCAGGATTCATGTGAGGTGTGTGTGTGTGTGTGTGTGTGTGTGTGTGTGTGTGTGTGTGTGTGTGTGTGTGTGTGTGTGTGTGTGTGTGCGTGCGTGCGTGATGATTGTGCTGATGAGTTTAAGTACAGGATCATTTATAAAATATACAATGCTGGTTGTAACCCGGCAACATGGAGTGCCTCCGCCCTGGCCCCGAGGTCCTGAGAGAGCCCCAAAGTTCACATGCACAAAACGCTTTGAGTTCGACCAGCCGCCCGCAAGGAGACAAAAATATAAAAATTATCAAGCCACCCCTCCCTGGTTAACAGGAAGACCACAGTGCTACAATTTGCAGACGTTTAGGGGGTGGGGCCAAATGCTACGAAGTATCGCCTCTATGAGACCTGTGCTGTGTAGTCAGGTAGTGTCTATCCTGCTCGCTCCCACTCCCTCTCTTTCCCTGTCCTCCTCTTGCACCCCTCTCTGACACTCTCGCCCTGACACTGTTTCTCTCTCTCTCCCTGCCGCTGTCTCTCTCTGTCCCTGCCACTGTTTTTCTCTCCCTCTCTCTGACAATGTCTATTTCTCTACATGACACCGTTTCTCCCTCTCTCCCACCCTGACACTGTCTCTCTTTCTCTGTGTCTCTCTCTCCCTGAAACTGTGTCTCACTCCCTGACACTTTCTCTCTCTCTCCCTGACACTCTCTCTTTCTTTCTCCTTGGCAATATCTCTCTTTCTCGCTCTCTCCCTGACAATGTCACTTTCTCTCTCTCTCTTTCTTTCCCTGACACATTTTTTCACCCTCTCTTGCTTCCCTCTCGGTCTTTCTCCCTCCCTCCCACTCTCATTCACTCCTGCTTACTCTTCTCCCTCTCTCTTGTTCCTCCCCCTCTTTCTCTGACACCCTCTCTCTTTTGCTCTCTCCTCTCACTTCCTCCATTCCCTCTTTTTTAATTAAACCCTCTCTCTCGTTTTGACACCCTCTCCCTATCTCTCCTTGACACACCCCTGTCTCTCTTTCTCTCACCCTGACACCCTTTCTCTCTCGCTCCTCCCTTTCTCCCTGATACCCCCTTTCTCTCATTCTCCCTGATCCATGTACCGGGCCTCAAGATTTCTGTTGCCAGCCCTGCCTACTTGCAGCCTGCATGCATAATGGTATCAGAAGAGCTTAGGAGGCCATAATGTGGAAACAAAAACAAGTTAAACCAGTTCATTGTTCTAGTCTCTCTCATACTGTACTTATGTGGCTATGTACCCAATGTGCTTCATCCTTTGGTAGGACTTCCTCATAAACTCTGAACAAAATAGTGGGCTTATTAGTTAATTGATGTTTATTTTCTCACACAACATTTTGAGTTGGAAATCAGTCATTACTAAGCTAACAACTGCTTAGATATTTTAAATTGAGTTATAACACTCAGAAGATTATGGTTTATTTAAAAAAAATTAAATGCACTTTCTCCTTTTCATTTGATGGCATCCTTTTAAGATGACAAAATAAATGATCCTGCATTGATATATAAGGGTGACATGTCCACTTATAGAAACATCAGTTAGAATGTTGAAACAGCACATGCATTGCTATAAATACAGTGACTGAAACAATAGCTGTTATTATTGGATGTAACAGAACATTTTAGTATGTATACACAGCAACAATTTAACAATGTACCGTACCTTGCTACAACCGACAATATTTATTGCAAAATAGGGTGAGCATTTTAGTCAAGTGGTAACAATTGAAGAGCACACTACCAACATTAGCCACAGGCAGAGTAAATAACAGTTTTTATTTTGCAAACACATATTTAGCTTTTAGGAAGCAAAGCTTATACAATCATTGTTTGAGAAACTCTGCAGACTTTTACTCACCAGGTAAAGGACCACTTGTGCTCTTCAGGCCAGGTTGCAAGATCCTATTCTGTGCTGCACAAGCATCAGTGATCATAGTCCGCAGTTTCATGAACTGAGCAATGCTCTCCTAAAAGCAAATTAATTCTACAATGATAACATGTTCAAAAGACCAATACATTGAAAAAAATCACATAGTTTAGTAGATTATATTTTGCATATTTTCACATGTACCGAAATGGACACTTTCAGGTGTAGTGGTTTATTTACTAAGTCTTGGAGTGAGATAAAGTGGATGGAGATAAAGGTCCTGATGTATGATCCTCCATTATGGGGTAGAAGTGTTATCTGCACTGATAATGTTTCTACCCCATGTACAGTAAGTCTGCGGCGGTGTTGGCATGTGACAAGCTATGCACCCCTGTCATTATCGTCACTGCTATTTATTAAGATATCACACCGATATGCAGGCCAATGCAAGAATGGTCCGTGGCACTGACCGTTCCAACACCTGCAGCTATCAATTTCGATAGCTGCAGGTGTCGTTGTCCATACACAACAGGAGGGTCAGCGCTGTCCCTGGCTGCGACAGCTGCCGGCTCTGGGCTGCATGTGAGATCTCGTGATGCATGCAAGATCTCGCGTATGCCCAGTGAGCCGGCAGGGGCAGAGACACAGCGCCTCAGCACTAGGCTGATGCACTGTGGGGGGCTTGGTAGAGATCGCCGGAGGGGGGAGTTTTCACTCCCCTTCTCCAGCAGCCAAGGTGTTCTTACATCTCGGTGCTAGTTCTTCCTGCTTTGTCTCAGTAAAGAGGCGAAGTGGGAAGAGCCAAACCAGCATGATATGTGCCAGTATCATACATCTGCCCCAAAGTACCAGCCAACCAACTCCTAACTGTCCTTTTTCAAACACAGTGGGGTAGGTACTATAGCGGCAGAGATAGTACCTCACTTCTTTACAGGAAGGTACATCAACGAGATGTAAGAACATCTCATTTGCCGATCCCCGCTAGATAGTACAGCGCATCAGCCTAATGCTGATCACTGATGTGCTATGTCTCTCCCCCGTCCAACTCCAGGGCGCATCTTTTAGACAGCAGCGCCAATAATGACAGGATAATAGCGCCCCTGTCACTGAGCACACACCGCCGCATTAATACATAGGGGAAGCTGTGTCAAGGTACATAACGAGCGCTGATACCTCTTCCCCCTATACTGGCTGTTCATACGTAATGCACTTAATTTAACGTCTGTCGGGATCCCGGTGGTCAATCTACCAACACCAGAATCCCCACAGACAGGGAAATGCCAGCAAATGGAATCCTGACAGAAGCTCGGTATTCCCACTCAGTTGGTGGTCCATGCCACCAACCGAGGAGGAATATAATAGTGTGGTGAGCAAAGTTCGGCACCAGGCCCGAAGCGTGGCGAGCGCAGCAAGCACAGGAGGCGACTCACTCCTGGGATCGGTCTCCTGACCGCTGGTATTTCATAAGGAATCTGTTCATAAATCTACCCCAGTGTCTGTAACATTGCAGTTAGGAGCTGATCGGTTGGTATTTCGGTCCACTTTATCTCTCTCCAAGGCTTAGTACATAGACCCAATAATTTGCTTGCATATACCCAACTGTACAGAAAGCAGGTATGTACAAATCATTTTATTACAGTACTATATATAAAGTGGTGTAGGAGGAAAATCTTACTATCCCTCTATCTTTTAAATTAGTACATATACTTATGAAGGCAATGGTTTACTGACTGATGAAAGCATCAAGGGGATTTTTGGATGTGTCTAGAGTGAAAGCTTTACACACAAAGGGGGAAATGTAATAAGGTGTGAGAATCTGAAAGGGAGATATTTAGGGAGATTTCTCCTTTTTTAAAGTGGCAATCATTTACATGGCAAAATCAACCTGTTTTTGCCACGTAAATGATTGCCACTTAAAAAAAAAAAAAAAAGGAGAAATCTCCCAAAATTATTTATTTATTATTTATTTATTAACAGTTTCTTATATAGCGCAGCAAATTCCGTTGCGCTTTACAATTGGATATAACATTGATATAACAAACTGGGTGCAAACAAACAGTCATATAGAGGTAGGAAGGCCCTGCTCGCAAGCTTACAATCTATGGGGAAATAGGCATGTGTACACAAGGAAAGGTGCTATCTGTTGGATAGTTGTCCGCCAGATTGCAAAGGTTCTTGGTGGGCTGCATGATATGGTCATACAGCAATGATGAACCGGGTTCGAGAGGAAGGGAAAGTGAAGAATGAGAAGGCATGTGAGGATATGTGTGGGCGGTTATGTGGGCGGTTCTGGAATTTGATATGCTTGCCTAAAGAGGTGAGTTTTCAGGCAACGCTTGAAGGTTTGGAGACTAGAGGAGAGTCTTATTGTGCATGGTAGGGCATTCCACAGAGTGGGTGCAGCCCGATGAAAGTCCTGCAATCGTGAGTGGGAGCGAGTAATGAGTGTGGATGAGAGAAGCAGGTCTTGTGAAGAGCGAAGAGGTCGGGTTGGGAGATATTTTGAGATAAGCGAAGTGATGTACGTTGGTGTAGTTTGGTTAATGGCCTTGTGTGTGAGTAAAAGTATTTTATATTGAATGCGGTAGAGTACAGGTAACCAATAGAGGGACTGACAGGGTGGATCTGCAGACGATGAACGTCTAGTGAGGAAGATTAGCCTCGCCGCTGCATTCAGAATGGATTGTACTGGTGAGAGTCTTGTTTTGGGAAGACCAGTTAGGAGACTATTGCAATAATCAATCCGGGAGATAATGAGAGCGTGGATTAGTTTTAAAATCTCTCATTTCCTGATTCTCACACCCTATTACATCTCCCCCCAAAATGTTTTATGCCAGGAATTTGAATAGATGTGCTGTATATGTATGCTTCCTATCTTATTATGTATGAGTGCGTAGACCACTTGTCTGTACAATACACTATTCCAAATTTATAGTGCTGATAAAAATTTTTTTTACTGTGCCACTGAGCTATAGATTCTTTATTTTCACTTATGTTGCTGTTTAAAGAACTTTAGTAATAGTTATTTTTGATTTCAGTAAGGGTCCTATGTGTCCCAAGTTTGAACTATTTGAAAAACCATGCTTGATCTGGGTTGTGTATGCCCGTCTATTCACTTACATGTCTATCAATATCTGACACACAGAGGCACCCTGAAAGGTCTTACACAATGATAAGTTATGAAGTACATATGAGATTTTGTATTGGACTATTGCTAAAAAGGTGGACAAGCTTTGTGATGATAAACCATTAATCATAGAACCTTGCAGAGATGTATTTGCACAGGTGCCTTTGGAATGCAGAACCAATCACGGTAAGAAAGACAAATATCCTTTCCTACATACTTAAAGTATGTTCTGTAGTGTTCAGGATTTCAGAAATGAGTGTCTCAGCATAATTACTGATTTGAAAACAGGTAAACAGAATGTTTAAGTCAACAACAGGTACTGTCATGGAATACATAAATAAGCTTTAGTTGTATCTGTCACTTAACCTTCAATACTGAAAAGCTCAGCCTGAGAAGGAAATGAGAAGTGATTGCACAGTGCAGTACACGATAGCCCGACAAAGCATTCAATTCATGTTACTGAGATCACACTACTGCCAAAGTACTTCAATAAATTTACATTGCGCAATATGCAGTACAGTTAAAAACAGAAATATCAAAGTGTTTTGAGACAGAGCAATACAGATATACTTGCATAAAGGGATTGCCATAAATTCAGATTATAAGTAAAGAGGTTCCATTATCTAAATAAAACAATATATCACCATTAATAGCAATGAGAACTGGCGGTAAGTTTATCAAGTAACAATTTGGTTAATTAAATGTTATTTAGGCAGTTTTCAAATTGCAATATTTATTAATGATAATATCCCCAGACCATTACAAAAGTGCAACTTTGAAACCAGAGACGTAAAAAATATAAACTGACAGATATATTAACCAGCGGTTTCACAAACTACTAGAGATCGAAGCACTTACAAGGAGCAACAGATGTGAACTGAGATAATGGCCATTATGCCCATCTAAAAAATAGATTGTCAGCCAATCAGGAATGCCAGACGATGAGACCAAGGAGACAGAGGAGATGAGACTGCTCCAGATTGACTAATAAGTAGGCAGCCATTCCAAACATTCCAAACATTAACTCATTTTGCGTATGATGCTTCTTCTGACTTCATCTTGCCTCAATTCGGGCTTTCTTTTTTAGTGGGGTTGGAGCTAAATCATCAGCGACCTATTTTCTTTTACGTCCTAGAGAATGCTGGGGTCCACATTAGTACACAGGGGATGTTCCAAAGCTCCCAGAATGGGAGGGAGAGCGCGGAGGCTCCTGCAGAGCTGATTGACTGAACTTCAGATCATCAGAGGCTAAAATATCGAACTTGTAGAACTTTGCAAACGTGTTCGACCCAGACCAAGTTGCAGCTCGGCAAAGTTGTAAAGCCGAGACACCCCGGGAAGCAGCCCAGGAAGACCCCACCTAAGAGTAGAGTGGGCCTTGACAGTCGTAGGACACGGCAATCCTGCCGTAGAATACGCATGCTGGATAGTGAACCTGATCCAGCGAGAGATCGTCTGCTTAGAAACAGGACACCCAATTTTCTTGGGATCATACAGGACAGAGAGTCCGATTTTCTGTGACGAGCAGTCCTCTTCACATAGATTTTCAGAGCCCTTACAACATCCAAGGACTTTGATGAAATTGAGTAGTCAGTACATAGCCACTGGCACCACAATAGGTTGGTTGATACGAAATGCCGACACAACCTTCGGAAGAAACTGCTGACGTGTCCGGAGCTCAGCTCTATCTACGTGGAAGATCAAGTATGGGCTTTTACAGGACAAAGCCCCCAACTCCGACACACGTCTAGCAGAAGCTAAAGCCAACAACATGACAGCCTTCCATGTAAGAAATTTGACCTCAACCTCCTGTAGAGGCTCGAACCAGTCTGATTGGAGGAACTGCAATACCACGTTAAGGTCCCAAGGCGCCGCAGACGGCACAAAGGGAGGTTGGATGTGCAGAACTCCCTTCAAAAAGGTCTGAACCTCAGGGAGGGCAGCCAATTGTTTCTGGAAGAAAATGGATAGGGCAGAAATCTGGACCTTCACAGATCCCAACCTCAGGCCCATATCCACACCGGCTTGTAGGAAGAGGAGAAACCGTCCTAGTTGAAACTCCACCGCAGGAAAATTCTTGGACTCACTGTTTAGACGTAACTCCTTTCCTAGCCTGTATCAGGGTAGAAATAACCTTGTTCGGAATACCCTTTCGAGCTAGTATCAGGCGTTCAACCTCCATGCCGTCAAAAGTAGCTGCGGTAAGTCTTGATAGGCGAAAGGCCCCTGCTGCAGTAGGTCCTCCCGAAGAGGAAGAGGCCTCGGATCTTCCAGCAGAAGACCCAGAAGATCCGCGTACCAAGCCCTTCTTGGCCAGTCCGGAGCAATGAGGATTGCCTGAACTCTTGTTCTCCTTATGAGTTTTAGAACTCTTGGAATGGGAGGAAACACGTACACCGACTGGAACACCCTCGGAGTCACCAGGGCATCCACCGCCACTGCTTGCGGGTCCCTCGACCTGGAACAATACCGCCAAAGCTTCTTGTTGAGACGAGAGGCCATCATGTCGATCTGAGGTACGCCCAAAAGATCTGTTACCTCCTTGAACACTTCGGATGGAGACCCCATTCCCCTGGATGGAGATCGTGTCTGCTGAGGAAGTCTGGTTCCCAGTTGTCTACTCCCGGAATGAAGATTGCTGACAGCGCCAACGCGTGCTTTTCTGCCCAGAGGATGGTTCTTGTTACCTCTGACATTGCAGCTCTGCTCTTCGTTCCGCCCTGTCGGTTTATGTAAGCCACTGATGTCACATTGTCCGACTGCACTTGAACGGCCCGATTTCTCAGAAGATGGGCCGCTTGGAGAAGACCATTGTAAACGGCTCTTAGTTCCAGAATGTTTATCGGCAGGCCGGCTTCCAGACTTGACCACCTTCCTTGGAAGGTTTTTCCTTGAGTGACTGCGCCACCCAGCCCCGGAAACTTGCATCCGTGGTTAGAATAGAAGGATCACCATCTTTCCCAGAAGGCGAATGCACTGATGAACCGACACCTGGGTTGGTTTCAGTACATTCCGGACCGTCATTTGAAGCACTAATGCTTTTTCCCCTGGAAGAAACACCCTCTGCACTTCCGTGTCGAGGATCATTCCAAGAAAGGACATTCTCCTGGTTGGTTCCAAATGAGATTTTGGAAGATTCAGGATCCAAACATGTTCCCTGAGAAGCTGGGTCGGGAGCGCTATGGACCGCAACAGCTTCTCCTTGGACGATGCCTTTATCAACAGATCGTCCAGATACGGAATATGTTCACCCCTTGTCTGCGGAGGAGAGGCCAAATGGTAGGGCCTGGAACTGAAAATGACAGTCCAACAGTGCGAATCGAAGATAAGCTTGATGCGGCTGCCAAATCGGAATGTGGAGGTACGCATCCTTGATATTCAGAGATACCAGGAATTCCCCCTCCTCCAGATCTGATATCACTGCCCTTAGAGACTCCATTTTGAACTTGAACTCCCTCATAAAGGGGTTTAGTGATTTTAAGTTCAGAATGGGCCTGCCCGAACCATCCGGTTTCGGTACCACGAAAAGGTTCAAATGGTAACCTTTGTTTTGCATATATGGTGGTACTGTCACAATGACCTATGCCTCCACCAACTTCTGGACGGCTTCTTGCAGGACAGTCCTCTCTCGCAGCAGAGCTGGCAAGCCTGATTTGAAAAATCGGTGAGGAGGGAGATTCTGAAATTCCAGACTGTACCCCTGAGACACAATATCTTGCACCCAGAGGTCCAGGCCGGATGACTCCCAGACGTGACTGAAATGCCTGAGTCTCGCTCCCACCAGCCCCACCTCCAGGGTGTGCAGTCCACCATCATGTGGAGGACTTTGGTGTACCTGAAGCAGGTTTCTGTTCCTCGGAACCTGCAGCCGCAGGTTTCTTGGACTTGGGCCGACCTCCCAGAAAGAAGGTGTTGGACGGCTTGGCCTTTCTGGGCTTGGTAGACCGAAAGGGCTGTGATGTAGCTGAAGAAAAGGGTTTCTTTGGAGCAGGTGTAGCTGAGGGAAGAAAAGGTGACTGACCAGCCGTAGCCGTGGAGATCCACGCATCTAACGCTTCCCCAAAGAGAGCATGACCTGTGTAGTCTGCACACTTCTCCTGGATTCTGCGTCAGCAGACCACTGGCGCAACCACAGTCCTCGACGAGCTGATACAGACATGGAAAAAATTCCCACAGCCATGGAACCCAGGTCTTTCATGGATTCTACCAGAAATCCTGCCGAATCCTGAATGTTATGTAAAAACAATTCAACATCACATTTCTCCTTAGTATACAAGTCTTCAAGTAACGTGCCTGACCACTTTACTAGAGCTTTGGCAATCCAAGCACTGGCAATAGTGGGACGTAGTATTGCCCAAGAAGCCGTGTACATGTATTTGAGTGTATTATCAATTTTACGATCATCCGACTCTTTCAAGGCGGTAGATCCTGGAACGGGATCAGTAGTAAATCCCGCTGGACGGGATCCCGGCGGTCGAAATACCAACGCCGGAATCCCGACCACACAATCCCCACAGGGGTGGCGAGCGGAATGCAACCCCTTGCGGGCTTGCCTCGCTTAGCTCGGCACACTATGATATTCTCCCTCTATGGGTGTCGTGGACACCCACGGAGGGAGAATATGTCGGGATTGTGCCGGTCGGGATTCCGGCGTTGGTATTTCGACCGCCGGGATTCCGTCCAGCGGGATGTTGACCGCATCCCCCTGGAACAGGTAAAACCACCTTTTTTGAGAGTCTGGATACTAAGGCGTCAACAATAGGCGGGTTTTCCGATTTTTTCCTATCCTCTACCAGGAATAAATGCCACCAGAACCCTTTTAGGTATCTGGAATTTTTTATCCGGGTTTTCCAAAACCTTTTTAAAAATAGCATTTAATTCTTTTGACGCAGGGAAGGTTAGCGAGGCTTTCTTGTTTTCAGCGAAGTAAGCCTCCTCAATCTTCTCGGGTGTTGTATCAGCAATATTCAACACATCTCTAATAGCTTCCATCATCAACTGCACCCCTTTAGCAAGAGATGCTGCCCCCGCAACACATCCCCGTCACCGTCTGCAGTGTCAGAATTGGTATCCGTATCATCTTGCATGATCTGCGCAAGAGCACATTTATGTGAATATACAGCGGGGAGCCCTGAGGTACCAGAACTGGGCCAGACTGCCATACAGTTCTGTAAAGCCTGAGTTGCAGATTCATTTCGTGAAACCCTATTTGAAATCTGAGAAATCATAGATTTGATAGAGGATAACCACTCAGGCTCCCTTGCTGGTATCTGTGCTAAACCAGTGCAATCCTGATTACATGGAATGGGATCATCCTGAGAGGACATATTCTCTGCAGCATATGACCTGGACATTGCTTAATGGAGACCACACACACTCCACACACACACAGTGGAGGACAGACAGTTTCACCCCCAAGAATGGCAAGAGAGACACAGAGATTGGAGCCAACCCACACACAGCGCTTTTAATGTAAAGGGAGACACCTACTAGCGCTGACTGTGCACCTTAATAGGTTACACAGTCTTATTGCAGCCTCCCCTCCCCCCTTCTACAACCCCCTGGTACCGTGAGAGATAGCTGGAGTTGCTGTGGAGGGACTTGCTCTTTCTGGACAGCGTTGTGCAGGCAGGAAAATGGCGCTGAACACGGCTGGGTGCTCTGAGGAGAGGCTCCGCCCCAAAAATGGCGCTGTCTTCCTGCTCTTCACAGGATTATATTGGCCTGAGGTAAAATGCTGGCTGAGATCCACGGACCCCGACAGGCTTGCTGACCAGTGCAGGGTTCAGGCGCTGGCTCAGGGCGCCCCTCACAGCGCCGCACTAAGTACCGCTGAGCCTCCGAAGCGCAGTTAGTACTGCGCTCCTACCCTGTTGCCACCATCTTCACACCGGCCCCCCGCTTGCTAGGGGGGTCAGTGACTCACTCGCCACTGATCTTCAGCTCTGTAAGGGGGTGGCGGCATGCTGCTGGGGTGAGCGATCCCCTGTGGCGGGGAATGATCTATCCCCTCAGGAGCTCAGTGTCCTGTCAGCGGAGTTAGTGGCTTAGACCCCGCAGGGTGGACACTATTCCCCCACTTAGTCCCACGAAGCAGGGAGGCTGTTGCCAGCAGCCTCCCTGTAAAATAATAAACTCTAAAAAAAAAACTTTACTAAAGAAGCTCTGTAGAGCTCCCCTAGCTGTGACCGGCTCCTCCGGGCACATTTTCTAAACTGATTCTGGTAGGACGGGCATAGACGGAGGAGCCAGCCCACACTCTCAAACTCTTAAAGTGCCAATGGTACCTGGTGGACCCGTCTATACCCCATGGTACTAATGTGGACCCCAGCATCCTCTAGGACGTAAGAGAAATGGGGGGTGCTCCACATTACTGCCTTGCTGCGGGTGACAAAAATTCAAGTTTTTGCCCTGCCCAGATGGTGCATTTAAAACAGAGTTTTCCTGAGACTGCAAGGAAAAATCTGTGTTAAGTTCAGCATTTGGGTCTTACTGGGCAGACTAGTGGCACTCAATTGAATATCTCAGGGCAGAATTGGGTCTTCTCTATTAGGTATAAAGAATTCTCAAAAATATGGTTTCAACCTTAGAGATCAAAGCAGCTATTTTGTGTTTTAAAACAATGTTTGCTAATTTATATAAGTTTTTGTTATTATTTCTATTTATAAAACAAAAACTTACTAACGGAATACCACTAACTTTTGTGGTAAGAATCTCCAAACTCAATCCTCCAAACAGGTGCAATGAAACAAAATTTCCTGTAATTCAATCATTTTCAGTGAGGCTGTTACAGTTTATTTTTAACCTTTTTATACTATTTTTGCATTTGTTAAATCTCCCATGCTGCTCTCGTTTCCTTGTGTGTTTTTTTGCCCCAATACATTATGTTAGAATTAGCATGGATGTATAAGTAGTATAATTAGTGGATGTGCTATGGCTGTTTTCTACCCATTTGAGACAAGACTTATTTTCATTGTTTTGCACTGCACTGGTTTCAGATAGAATAAACTTTTAATTTGTTAATCTACCCTCAACAAATGATTATTCTTTTTTTTATGAGATAAGTGTTTCAGTTGATATAGTAATGAAATGGGCTATCGAGTACAGATTTGAGGGTAAATTTACTACAGTTTCAAAACATGAAAAGTGGAGGCGTTGCCCATAGTAAAGAGGTTCTAGCTATCATGTTTGCATTGCATTCTAGAAATTATATAATAATCTCATACCTCCCAACTGTCCCAATTTTCGCGGAACAGTCCCATTTTTTTGGGACTGTCACGCTGTCCTACCTGCGGGCTGCAGTGTCCCACAGTGGTAGTGGTGGTGGTGGTGGGGGGGGGGGGGGGGGGGGAGGCAGTTGGGAGGCTCCTGTCACTGCTGCTCTGCTTAGCTGTGCACATCTATTCACGAGTGACAGAGGGAGAGGGGGCATGCCAGCAGCTCACAGAGTGCTGGGCATGCCCCCTCAATGACGGAGAAGGAAGGCGTGGCTTACAATTGCGGCATCGTCGTGAAGCTGCGCCCCCCTTTTCTGAGGCCATGCCCCTTTTTCGGGAGCACCGCTTCAATAGGTAAGAATGTTGGGAGGTATGTAATCTGGCTGGTTGATATGGTTGCTTGTCTATTTAAGAAATGTTTGTAAAGCTACCCCTAAGGCTGGGCACACACTTGGCGATATGCACCTGATAAATATCGTCCGATCCACCGGATTGGACGATGTATGGTTCACATCGCCCAGTGTGTATTCAGTATATCGTTAACGATGCGCGCTCCCGTGGGTCATTAACGAGGTACAATATTTTAGATTTCAACTTGAAATCTATAGATATTGTACAAGACGGCATGCACCCACATCCAGGTGACGAGAAGCAAGCAATGTCATTCAGTGTGTATGAACGATATTGTTTCTAATGTGTCATAGACAAGTGTGTACCCAGCCTAAGAGTAAAAAACGCGCAAAAAATATATACATTTTCAGAATTTGTCCAATGAATACTGTTGCATACTAAATTATTTGACCAATTCTACCAAGGACAGAAAATTATAGAGGCCTGGCACTTCTGTACAGGACAAAAAATATACAGTAGAATGCTGACTGAACAGGTAATAGATTTAGGGACCAAATAACATGGTTTTGCAAAAGCACAAGGTAGAAATACTGCAACAGTGAAAGGAGTGTGAGTCCTGTATGCTCCCGGAACTCCTTCATAATGTCCCATATATCGTTTAGAATTGGAAGTGCATTGGGGCAGATGTATTATCCTGGAGAAGGCATAAGGAAGTGATAAACCAGTGATATGTGCAAGGTGATACACGCACCAGCCAATCAGCTCCAATATGTAAATGAACAGTTAGGATCTGATTGGCTGGTGCCTTTATCACCTTGCACATATCACTGGTTTATCACTTCCTTATGCCTTTTCCAGGTTAATACATCTGCCCCATCCCTTATTTCTATTCTCCATAAAACAACAACAGAAATTCCCTAGGCAGTAAATCACCCACTGTCAGTATACTATACTATATTTGTAAATTTACAATGTTTATAAAACAAAGCAAGATGTTTAATGTGCACACACTCATTAAGATCCTGGTTGTATATTTTCACAGAATCATTCTCTTATATGGCTTGTTTTTGCTTTACATTTTTTGGGAGGGAATGTTTGTTGAGTAAGGCATTTCATGTTAAATCTCTCCTACATAAATGTAAACAATAAAATAAAAAAAATAATATTTACAGTAATAACATGATATTAGACAATCTAATCATACCTAACCTCATAACTACCTCAACTACAAAAGCAGATCCGCAGTTGTTTCAGCCAATGCACATATACCCACATCTAAACGTAATATGTGTACATTACTCCCAGGAGTTATAGATAAAAAGTTATTATTTACATTTAAGAACAGTTAACAGCCAAAAATGAAAGAGAATGCGTGACATTAGAAATGTAATATTGTTCCATGCATGCTGTCTCTGGTTAGTAGAAAGATCACCAAGTGCATAATATTTAGCCCCCTGGGCTGCAAACTGTGTTTTCAGTTGAAACACTGAACAACTTTCCTGTACATTAACTAAAAAACAGTCCTCTTACAAGAAAAACTTCATGTCTGTTCCTAAGATTACAATAATCATAAAAACAGGTTATTCCTATGTTCCTAATGAAACAAGTTTCAAAGTGGATAGCTTGTAAGGAAAATGCTCATTTATTATCTAAAACAATACATTTTGAAGCAGTTAGAGGACGCACTGTGTGCCATTATTAATGAGAACCAGTGGAGGGCAGCCACAATGTATTATAAATCCATCCTGTCAGATTGATTATTGGTACTATACATTCAAATGTACAGTAAAACAACCAGTTTCCGCTAGATGCACTCACTGCTACTTATTTCTGTCTGCAATTGCTAAAAACACAACAATGTGACAGCAATCTCTCATTTGGTCTATAATCTAAATTGAAGCTGCCAGGGATTGAACACTGTGACTGTAAATAGGATAAGAATGAAAATCTAAATTAATCCATGTTACAGACCTTGGCCGTTGCCATTGGAAAGAAAAAATATTTGGTAATAGTAAAAATATAGACGATATGGTAAGAACTTACCGTGATTTCTCTTATGTCCACAGGTATCCACAGGATAACAGTGGGATATGGTTGAGCGACAGCGGAAATGGCACCAACACGGTCACGAGCTTTCTGGCCTCCCAGGATGCATCGGGGCCTTCACCATATAGTCCCGCCCACTGACTCAGTCAAAACAGTTCTTTCCACAGCGATTTAGGCAGGAGCATCAGGTAGAGACCTGTTTAGGCGATAAGAACACCCATGCATACCCTTCCATACAAGAAGGAAGAGGTTTAGTGAGTGTCAAGATCCTCAAATCAGGTGCGTCAGGGTGGGATCCCTGTGGATACCTGTGGACATAAGAGAAATCACGTTATCAACGGTAAGTTCTTACCATAACGTCTATTTCTCTGGCTGGGTTCACAGGATTATCCACAGGATAACATTGGGATTCCCAAAGCCAATTCTAGTGGTGGGGACGCTCCTGATTACACAGGAGGACCTTTTGCCCGAAGTCTGCGTCATGAGCGGCAAAAGTATCCAAGGCATAATGTCTAATGAATGTGTTTATGGAAGACCATGTGGCTGCCTTACATATTTGTTCTGCTGAAGCACCCTGTTGTGCTGCCCATGAAGGACCTACCTTACGTGTAGAGTGTGCAGAGACATTAGCCGGAGTATGGAGATCTGCATGAGAATAAGATTCTGATATTACCATTCGGAGCCATCTCGCCAGCATCTGTTTACTAGCAGGCCATCCTCTTCTATGAAATCCGTAGAGGATGAAGAGAGAATCTGTTTTCCTGATGGCACTAGTACGATCTATGTAGAGTCTTAAAGCTCGGACTACATCCAGCGACGCTTGTCCTGCAGATAGTCCCGATACCTGAAAAACTGGGACTACAATCTCTTCATTCAGGTGAAACTGTGACACCACCTTTGGAAGATAACCAGATCTCGTTCTGAGAACTGCTCTGTCTGGAAAAAACTTAGGAAAGGAGACTTACACGATAACGCTCCCAAATCTGACACTCTTCTGGCTGACGCCATTGCCAGTAGAAAAAGTACTTTAGCCGTTAACCATTTAAGATCTGCTCTCTTAAGTGGTTCAAACAGAGGACCCTGGAGGAATTTAAGAACTAAATTCAAATCCCAAGGAGCTGCAGGAGGAACAAATGGAGGTTGAATATGTACCACTCCCTGAAAGAAAGTACGTACATCCTGTAAATCAGCAATCTTTCGCTGAAACCATACAGTTAACGCTGATACTTGAACTCTCAAGGAAGCCACTTTCAAACCTTTATCCAATCCTGCTTGAAGGAAATCCAAAATCCTGGATACTTTAAAAGATCTTGGATTCAAATTTTTTCCAGTACACCAATATTCTATGATACACACGAGCTGAAGAAGGCTTTCTTGCGCTAGGCATAGTTTGGATTACTTGTTTTGAGAATCCTCTAGCTTCTAAGATAGAGGTTTCAACAGCCACGCCATCAAAGACAGGCGATCCAGATGACTGTGACAACAAGGACCCTGCATTAGCAGATCTGGATGTTGAGGGAGCAATATTGGTGCTTCCACGGACATACTCAGAAGATCTGTGTACCAATGCCTTCTTGGCCAAGCTGGAGCTATTAGAATTATGGCTCCCTTTGCTTGCTTTATTTTTCTCACTACTCTGGGTAACAGAGATATTGGAGGGAACAGATACGCCAGATGAAATTTCCATTCTCCGCTCCGGGATCCTTTGTTCTCGATCCGTACCTCTGAACTATGTTGTTTAGACGAGACGCCATGAGATCTATATCTGGTAGACCCCATCTGTTCACTATTGCCTGAAACACTTCTGGGTGTAATGCCCATTCGGTTTCCTGAATGGTGTGTCGACTGAGAAAATCTGCTTCCCAGTTCAGTATACCTGGGACAAATACCGCTGACAATGCTGGGAGATGGAGTTCTGCCCATCTTAGAATGGGAGTTACTTCCTCCATTAGTCTCTTGCTGTGAGTTCCTCCTTGATGATTGAGGTACGCTACTGCTGTCGCATTGTCCGAGCGAATCTGGACCGGTCTTCCTTGCAGACTGTCCTTTGCCTGAACCAAAGCCATGTAAAGGGCCCTTATTTCCAACAGATTTATTGGCAGGCGACTTTCCCTTGCGGTCCATCTTCCCTGGAACCACAGGCTTCCGAGTACCGCACCCCAGCCTTGCAGGCTGGCATCTGTTGCCATTCTTTTATCCAAAAGGGTCTCCCCTTGTTTAAATGGTCTGTCTGTAGCCACCACGCTAGAGACCTTTTTACTTTTACTGGAAACTTTATCATCTGCTTTTTTATCGTCTGATGATTTCCGTTCCATTTGGTCAGAATAAGGTGCTGCAATGGTCTGGAGTGGAATTGCGCATATTCCACCATGTCGAAGGTTGATACCATCAGACCCAACAGTCGCATTGCTGCATGGACTGACACTGTCTGGGCGTGCAACGCTTCCTAAGCCATGACCTGCACCTTGACTATCTTTTTCTCTGGTAAGAGAACTTTCTGTAGGTCTGAATCCAATATGGCCCCCAAATGAACCATCCGCTGTGATGGATTCAGAGACGACTTTTCCCAATTTATGAGCCACCCGTGTCTCTGTAAACAAACTATTGTCTGTTGAAGATGGCTCAAAAGTAAATCCTGCGAATGTGCTAGGATTAACAGGTCGTCGAGGTATGGGAATATTCTTATCCCCTGTTTGCGCAGACAAGCTGCCATAACCACCATAATTTTGGTAAACACCCTGGGTGCTGTTGCTAGCCCGAAGGGCAAGGCTTGGAACTGAAAATGCTCCTGGAGGATGGCAAACCTGTGGTAACACTGATGAGACAGTGCTATAGGCACATGTAGGTAAGCATCCCGTACATCCAGAGATACCATGTAATCTCCCGGTTCCATAGCCAACATTATGGAGCCTAATATCTCCATGTGGAACCTTGGGATCCAAATGTATTTGGTCAACATTTTCAGATTGAGAATTGGTCGATATGACCCATTTGGCTTCTGGATCAGAAATAGATTGGAGTAAAACCCCTGTCCCCTTTGTGATGGAGGTACTGGGACAATCACACCCGACTGCAGTCATTTTTGGACTGCTTCTTGCAGGGCTTTGGCCTTCGACTCTATACGAGACGGGCTGGTACAAAAAAATCTTTGAGGAGGCTGCCTCCTGAATGGGAACCCATACCCCTGAGATACCACCTTCTGCACCCAAGCATCTGTTGTTGACTGCTGCCATATGTGTGCAAAATGAAGGAGTCGGCCCCCAACCCTGGAATCCTCCAGGCGGAGGCCCGTCTCTTCAGGCTGATGGTTTCTGTTCAGGCTTGGAAGCTGGCTTTTTGCTAGCCCACTGCTTCCTACCTCTGGTTTTGAACTGGGGTTGCTTAGGCTCCTCTTTAGCTTTCGCTTTGCTTTGCCAACGAAAAGAGCGAAACTTTGGACCCTTGGACTTAGGGTTATAGGTAGCCGGAAATCTGACCTTCTTTGATTCAGCCTCTGATTCTAGGATATCAGATAATGGTTTCCCAAACAATATATTACCAATGAAAGGCAATGCTTCCAATTCTTTCTTGGATTCCGCATCTGCTTTCCAGGTACGTAGCCAAACTGCTCTGCGAGCGGCTACTGTAAAGGCTGAAGCTTTAGAAGCAACTGTACCCATATCAATTGCTGCTTCTTCTAAGTATTGGGCAGATTGTCTTAAACGGCTAAAAAGATCCTCTTGTTCCGTAGTAGGAGAAGAGATGCCCATTGCCTTTGCTACCCAGGCCGAAACCATAGCAGGTCTTACCACTGCTCCTACTAGAGAAAATAAATTTTTCAAGAGGCTATCTACCCTTCTGTCTGTGACATCATTTAGTGAGGTAGATGACAGTGGTAAAGCAAATTTATGCACAAGTCGCAGAACATGTGCATCTACTTTTGGAGGAACTTCTCTTTTTGAACACTCCACATCTGGAAATGGATAATAAGAATCCCATCTTTTCGGAATCTTATATTTCTTACTGAGCGTTGCCCAAGACTCATCCATCATTTCCGTCAGCTCATCTGACGCTGGGAATTCAGTTTTAACTGATTTTGTGCGTTTAAACACAGGTGCTTTAGATTTTAACACTGTCTTGGCTGGCTCTTCCAAAGAGAGAACAGCCTTCACAGCATTAATAAGTTCAGCTACATCTTCTGAACTAAAACTCTGCGACTGATCATCATACGGAGTATTTGAATATACTGTATCATCATCTGTTGTATCATCTTGTGTAGTCTGCCACAAAGACGCATCTGTCTTAGTCTTACCTGTCCCTTGGTTGCTTGTAGAGGCTACTGGAACCAAGCCGTAGGAAGGGAGCTGCATGTATGGGTTAATAGTGTAACCTAACCCTTGAGGTGGTGCTACCGGAGTTAACCTGTCCGCTATTGAAGATAGAGTCTTTGCGAACATATTCCATGGTGGTTCTGTTGGTGGTTGAACCACCTCCTGTTTTTCACTTTGCTGAAAAGCAAAACAGTTCGCACACAAGCCCTCATAAGTGACCAATTGGTCCATACCAATTAACCCTGTTTTACAAGATAAGCATGTTAGGGATGTAGGAGTGCTTGATAAATTCTCCTCGTCACTTTTGCCGCTCACAGACATGGTAATAACCTGTTAATGACTACACAATTTGTGACTGAAAATTACCTATATATAAGTATATAGAAGTGAGATCAATCTGACCACAGTGCACCTGAATTGAGGGTCAGAACAGGACTGACATTACACAGAAAAGTCAGCACACATACTAGCAGTCAGTCACATGTCAAAGCATTAGACATTGTCATATGAGAATACAACCCCCATAACAACTTATAAATAAGTAGGAAAATTATACTTGTTTTAATTGGTTCTTTTTCAAACATAACATGCAGAAAACACAGTAATATACAGATCTCATATGCAATAGGTACTAAAAATTATCAATTCATACTAACAAGTAGAGAGCATTTTTAGTACTGTATACCCTTCCTCTGGAGAGCGGGATACAGGGAGACTCACCACACTTCCATATCCAAGCAAATGCGCTCGTAAGACGCTGAGTGGATTCAGACGCTACTGATGTACACTACCACAGCTGTAATTGATAACGGACACAGTCGCTCACTGACGGACACGGACGCTCAGCAACTTCCACGTGTATGCAGACGCTAAGGCCTGCGACTCGGTTTAGGCGGGATCTCTAGTGTACACAACCGCAGCGTCTAAGCTGTGACCGAGTACCCTTGTGGTAGCATCTGAGACGGAAGTGAGGTAATTCAGTTCAAGGACGGGAGACGCCCGGAAACTGGTCATGAACCCGGAGGAGGGGCGACCAGGAGAGCGTCTGAATCCCCCTGTTGACTTAAACCCTAAGGATCGCGGCCTCTACCTAGTCCTGGCGCCTATGATCCCTAGAGCGTAGCGCTGTCGCACTCGAGATGTTCGGCACATCAACACACTGTTTGTAGTCTCCACCAATACAGTGTAGCTGTGTCCGGACCCCCCTAGTAACAGGAAATCCATAGACTTACCGTCCCCCCATGCTCCGGCCACGGCCTGGTTACGTCTGCTGGACCTGCTAGAATATCCGACACAGACGCCCATCAAGACAGCACTATTACCGTGAAGGTAAGCGTTGTTGTGACCCGGTGGGGAGTTGTTAGAGCGACTCTTTCCAGTATACGTTTAAGACGCTGTTAAGAAAAGTCGCTCAAAAAAAACATAGTAAGTCTATAAAAATAAAATAATAAAAGCTTCAGGCTGCTTTTCTCAGCAGACAACAGACAAAGAGGATGGGGGGTGCAAATCCCCAACCCCCAAATTCCCTTCCGCACACTGAGAATTACCTGTAACAATCCCTGAACCTATCTGGTAATAAAATTCAGAGAATTCGTCACAAATGTTTGCAAACACATGTTTAGCTGCTGGCCACTTCACGGCTTCTCTGATACAGCAGTCCTAACCTACATAATAGCAGTGCCCACATAGGGCCATGTAATTTGTCACAGTACGCCTCATGATAAAGGCTTTTACTAAAACACTTCCAAACAGAGAGCTAACTTACCCGGGAGCCACCCCCAGGATCTCCCATTGGCACTACAAGGAACAGCATGCCTTCCAAATGCTGCTCCCATTCAATGCCTCATGCACACAAGCAGACAAACAATTAGGAAAGATTGAGCAGCTTCCTAATTGTTTGTCTGCTTTTCTCAGCAGCCCTGTGACCATGCGGCATCCTGCCGCACCAAGCAAAAAACTGATTTGACTGAATCAGTGGGCGGGACTATATGGTGAAGGCCCTGATGCATCCTGGGAGGCCAGAAAGTTCGTGACCGTGTTGGTGCCATTTCCACTGTCGCTCAACCATATCCCAATGTTATCCTGTGGATAATCCTGTGGACCCAGCCAGAGAAATATACATATTTTAAAATGATTTACATTAATAAACAGCAGATCATTTGCGTTCTATGCTGTCTCAGTCGTAAAAGGCATGATCTGTTTAAATTGTTGTTATACTTAAAATTAGAAGATTGTGGCTTTTATGTAGCAAAATATATTTATTTTAAATAGGGGTGAAGCCATTTTTTATGCAGGCACAATTTACTGCTCTTTATAAAGCCCAATTTTCTTTTCTACATAAAACATTATTTTCTGGCTGTAATCAGTCAGTGCAGTGCAGTAGTAATCTGAAAATGTTTTCTGTCACACTGCGGGCAATGAACCAGCCAGGTTGTTTCCGACTTACTAAATGTTGACTGCTGAAATCTTGTCAGTTTTAGAATCCTGCACCGTATTTCATTTAGCCCTAATTCTTTAAGCTCCTTTTTTCATTTGTACACTATTGTGCAGACTACTTCGGGTTTTAAGGCCCATACACACTAGCTAGCATAGTCTGGGACACTAACGGTTAATTTAAATAATGGTCTGGCATTACAGAGTGGCTATTACGATGAATATCGTTCATATCATTCACCAGTCATTCATCATTCACCACGTACACACTGAACAATATACACTTTTACATGAACGATATAGGCAAAGTTCAGATGACAAAAACCCTAGCTGACAACGGGCGGGGGTGCGCATTGTTCATTGCATACACACTGGACTATATTGTGAACTATATCACTCACAAAGCCCAAAATGAGCGATATAGTCACAATATTGTCTAGTATGTATGTGTTATGCACACCAGTGCCAGAAGGAATGTACTGGTGTCTGAACGGTGAGGGATGCAAAACAAATGAACTCACAGACAGACTGGGGAATATGACATTACATACACAGAAGGTGATAGGGTAACAAAATAAACACAAAGTGAACAGAGAAGCCCAAAGGCTAAGAAACTGGGTGTCTCCCTAGTATTAGGAATGCTCAGATGGAAAGAAGTGAGATGTAGTGATTTAATACGTAGAGAACCCGAAATGCTGTTGCTATGGGCAACAGCAAAACCCTAAAGGGTTACCAACGGGTGTGGCAGTAAACTCCTTGGTCAGAGATGGAATAATAGACACAAGGAGAGTCTCCACAATCCTAGTCCTCACTTGCAGTGCACTGGTTCAGCTTACTGCAACTAAACTGACACCTGAACACCTTGCACAGTGAGAAAGGATTTTGGCAGGCAAGTCTGAGAATACAGCCGCAAACTTGCTAGGTTCACAGAAGAACCCCAGCAGGTTAAACGACTGACTCCAGTCTTACTGCTAGGTCTGGATTGGCAGAGTGTAATACCAAATCCCAAGGCCTATTTGCAGTAAGCAACAAACAAATACAAAGTTTACACAGTACTAGCTAGCTTTCAGGAACTGACTAACCAACAAAGATTCAGCAGCATCTGCCTAACCTGAGAAGGTGCTGTCCACGCCCCACTCAGACCTCACAGACTGTGAGCACAAAAACCAGCACCGGATCCCCTGCCGTGAACAGAGCCTGTAACCACTGCACAGCAAAAGACCCGAACCGGAGTATCAGCTACGCTCAGGTTACTCCGCTAGCACTTGTCTCCCGGTTGCCATGACGACGTGGCAGCACAGAGCAGGAGACCCTAACAGTACCCCCCCTCTGACGAGGGGTCAAAGAACCCCTACCACCGGGTTTATCGGGGAACTGCGAGAAGAAAGAGCGTAACAGTCTGGGGGCATGAAGATCACAACTGCGCACCCACGACCGCTCCTCCGGGCCATACCCCTTCCAGTGCACCAAAAATGACAGCCGACCCCGAACCATCTTGGAGTCAAGAATCCTTTCAACAACAAACTCCCTCTGGCCACGTATCAGAAGAGGGGAAGGTCTTCCACTGGAAGAAGGATTACTAATCGCCCGTTTTAAAAGGGAACAATGAAATGTTTTATTGATACCCAAAGAACGGGGTAGATCTAACTGAAATGCCACCGGATTGATAACCCTAGTGATCTTATAAGGACCGATGAACCGGGGGCCTAACTTATGAGATGGCTGTCTCAACTTCAAATTCTTGGTAGACAACCAGACTAAGTCTCCTAATTTGAAGCTGCAGGGTCTTTTCCGCTTATCAAAAACCCTTTTGGTCACTAATGACACAGACACAAGGGCTTTCTTCACTTTCCTCCAAATACCTCTAAGGACCGAAACCACAGAGGAACCACCAGGCGTGCAGTCCAGGGGGTCAAAAGAATTGGCCTTAGGATGATGCCCATACACACAAAGGAAGGGAGAGATCCCTGTAGCAGAGTGAGCCGCGTTGTTATAGGCAAACTCCGCCATGGACAGATGAGCAACCCAGTCAGTCTGACACTTGGAGACATAACACCTGAGGAACTGCTCCAAGGACTGATTCACCCTTTCAGTCTGCCCATTAGACTGCGGATGGTAGCCTGACGACAAGCTGACAGAAATCTGAAGATCGGAACAAAATGCCCTCCAGAATTTGGCCACAAACTGGGATCCGCGGTCAGAGACCACATCAAGTGGCAACCCGTGGAGGCGCACAACATGCAGCATAAATAATTCAGACAGGCGTCTGGCCGATGGCAGCCCAACCAATGGAACGAAGTGCGCCATCTTCGAAAACCTGTCAACGACAACCCAGATGGCTGTCATCCCCGAGGATTTGGGCAAGTCCACCACAAAATCCATTGAAATGTGGGTCCATGGCTTAGATGGAATAGAGAGTGGATGTAATGGGCCAACAGGAACCCCTCTAGGAGTCTTACTTCGGGCACAGATGTCACATGCCCGAACCCACTGATCCACATCCCTAGCCACCGAGGGCCACCACACCGCCCTAGATAGCAACTCCCGAGTTCTGGCAATACCCGGGTGACCTGCCGACTTCTTGGCATGGAATTCCAGGAACACTCGCTGTCTTAACCTAGGAGGCACAAACAAAAGACCTACCGGAAGGTCTGGAGGAGCCTGCTCCTGTGCGCTAAGGACTAATGACAAGAGGTCCTGGGTAATGCCACTTTAATACATGATGGGGACACAATGGGCAATGGCTCCTCGGTGGTCTCCTGGATTGGAGCAAAACTCAGCGAGAGCGCATCAGCCTTGATGTTTTTTGACCCAGGGCGATATGTTATCAAAAAATTAAAGCGAGCAAAAAACAAAGCCCATCGTGCCTGCCTGGCATTGAGGCGCTTCGCTGACTCTAAATATGCCAAATTCTTATGGAAGGTGAGAATTGAGACCACAAACTAAGCCCCCTCAAGCCAGTGTCTCCACTCCTCGAGTGCATCCTTAATAGCCAACAATTCCCGGTTACCCACGTCATAATTCATCTCGGCAGGCGAAAATTTACGGGAAAAGTAAGCACAGGGATGAAGGCGATTATCAGACACCCCCATCTGAGAGAGCACTGCCCCAATACCCATCTCAGAGGCATCCACCTCCACCACAAAAGGACGCTCTGGATCTGAGTGTCGCAGCACCTTGGCCGAGACAAATGCCCTTTTGAGACGGGCAAAAGCAGCTTTGGCCTCACAAGACCAGTGAGCAACATCCGCCCCTTTCTTAGTGAGTGCCACCAAGGGCGCCACTATAGACGAAAATCCAGCGATAAATCGTCTATAAAAATTCGCAAAGCCCAGAAAACGCTGAAGCGCCTTCAAACTAGTGGGCTGCACCCAATCCAGGACTGCCTGTACCTTGGAACCCTCCATTTGGAAACCTTCTGGGGAGATAATATATCCTAGAAATGCGATTTGCTGAACTTCAAATTCGCACTTCTCCAGCTTCACCCCAAGCCGGTGGTCTCTGAGTTTCTGGAGGACTAAGCGTGCATGCTTCCGATGTTCCTCCAGGGAATGGGAGAAGATTAGGATGTCATCTAAGTATACAACTAAGAATCTATCCAAATATTCCCTGAGCACATCGTTCATGAAGTCCTGGAAGACTGCCGGGGCATTACAGAGCCCAAAAGGCATCACCAAATATTCATAATGCCCTGAGTGGGTATTAAAAGCAGTCTTCCATTCATCCCCCTCTCTTATTCGGATTAGATTGTACGCACCGCGTAGGTCAATCTTAGAAAAAATGGTGGCAGTACGAAGCTGGTCAAACAAGACCGAAATGAGAGGCAGTGGGTATGAGTTTTTAATCGTGATACGGTTCAATTCCCTGAAGTCGATGCAGGGTCGCAACGAACCGTCCTTTTTACCCACGAAGAAGAACCCCGACCCAACTGGAGACTGTGAAGGTCTGATAAATCCCTTAGCCAAGTTCTCCTGAATGTACTCTGCCATAGCCTGAGTCTCAGGACGTGACAGGGAGTACAACCTGCTCTTGGGAAGCTTAGCATTCGGCAACAAATCAATGGCACAGTCATAGGGGCGATGGGGAGGTAGTACCTCTGCAACCCTTTTGGAGAACACGTCCGCAAAATCTGCATAACATCCTGGCAATCCTGGCAAACTTAGCTGCGAAAGCCTGACTGGAAGGCTCAAGCAACTTTTGAAACAATCAGTACCCCAACTAAGAATCTCCCCAGAGACCCAGTCAAATTGAGGATTGTGGGCCCTTAACCAGGGTAACCCCAACACCAATGGGGCAAACGTACAGACAGTCACATAAAAGGACAATTTTTCAGAGTGTGTGGCTCCAATAAACAAAGAAATCTGGCTAGTGCAAGAGGTAATTTTACCCTGGGATAATGGTTCCCCGTTTAACCCACAAGTCTCAATTTCCGATGCCAAGGGTACTAAGGGAACAGAGTGTTTCAGGGCGAATTGGCGGTCCATAAAAACCCCGTCGGCCCCACTGTCCACAAAGGCCTCAGTCTTGACAGTTTGACCGAGGATCTTCAAGGTCACCGGAATGATAAAAGTCTTCTTGGGAAATTCTGACTTCTGGCCTGACAGGATATTTCCCATCACCCTCAGGCCCTGAAGTTTTCCGGCTTTTCTGGGAATGATACTACCACATGACCTTTATTCCCACAGTACAAACATAACCCCTGCTGTCTCCTCCGCGTCTTCTCACGCGAGGAGAGGCGGGTAGCCCCAATCTGCATAGGCTCCTCGGAAAATTCCTCAGAGTCTGAGGTTCCCTTGGGAAAGAAGGAAACCTCGGTCTCCCTTTCAAGCCTGCGCTCTCTCAGCCGTCTATCCACCCGAATGGATAACTGCATGAGCTGATCCAAGCTATCAGGCAAGGGATATTGTACCAGTTGGTCTTTTAACTGGTTAGAAAGACCTCTTCGGTACTGGTGTCTCAGGGCTGGGTCATTCCACTGGGTATCATGGGCCAACCTCCGAAACTCCGTACAATAAACCTCAACTGGCCTTCGCCCTTGCTTAAGGATCGAAATCTGAGCCTTGGCTGAGGCCGTATTGTCAGGGTCATCATACAACATGCCCAGTGCCGTAAAAAAAGCATCAACACTTTTAAGCGACGGACAGTCAGGCTGCAACCCATATGCCCTGACCTGTGGGTCTCCTTGTAGCAAGGAAATCACTATGCCCACCCGCTGAATCTCCGACCCAGAAGACTGAGGCCTAAGCTGGAAATATAGCTTGCAGCTCTCCTTGAAACAAAAGAACTGCGAGCGATCTCCAGAAAAACGATCCAGGAGATTTACTTTCGGCTCCTTAACCCCTGAAGGTACTGCTGCTGCGGGAGCTCCGCCAGCGGCCTGCGAGGTGTGCATTTTAATGGACAAATCATTAAATTGTCGAGTCAGGACCTGCACCTGATCGACCACCTGTTGCAAAGTATTTTGAGGGGTATGCTCCATATTCCCACAAAATTTCAACAGGAGTATTAGGCTGCTGAATATGTTATGCACACCAGTGCCAGCAGGAATGTACTGGTGTCTGAATGGTGAGGGATGCAAAACAAATGAACTCACAGACAGACTGGGGAATATGACATTACATACAAAGAAGGTGATAGGGTAACAAAATAAACACAAAGTGAACAGAGAAGCCCAAAGGCTAAGAAACTGGGTGTCTCTCTAGTATTAGGAATGCTCAGATGGAAAGAAGCGAGATGTAGTGATTTAATATGTAGAGAACCCGAAATGCTGTTGCTAAGGGCAACAGCAAAACCCTAAAGGGTTACCAACGGGTGTGGCAGTAAACTCCTTGGTCAGAGATGGAATAATAGACACAAGGAGAGTCTCCACAATCCTAGTCCTCACTTGCAGTGCACTGGTTCAGCTTACTGCCACTAAACTGACACCTGAACACCTTGCACAGTGAGAAAGGATTTTGGCAGGCAAGTCTGAGAATACAGCCGCAAACTTGCTAGGTTCACAGAGTAGCAAAAGAACCCCAGCAGGTTAAACGACTGACTCCAGTCTTACTGCTAGGTCTGGATTGGCAGAGTGTAACACCAAATCCCAAGGCCTATTTGCAGTAAGCAACAAACAAATACAAAGTTTACACAGTACTAGCTAGCTTTCAGGAACTGACTAACCAACAAAGATTCAGCAGCATCTGCCTAACCTGAGAAGAGGGTTTATATAGCAGCTGCTGTCCACGCCCCACTCAGACCTCACAGACTGTGAGCACAAAAACCAGCACCGGATCCCCTGCCGTGCACAGAGCCTGTAACCACTGCACAGCAAAAGACCCGAACCGGAGTATCAGCTACGCTCAGGTTACTCCGCTAGCACTTGTCTCCCGGTTGCCATGACGACGTGGCAGCACAGAGCAGGAGACCCTAACAGTATGGGCCTTTAGATTATGTAGGGGAGATATATAAAACCTTTGAGAAAGATAAAGTGGAGAAGTTGCCCATATCAGCTCTTAACTGTAATTTTATCCATCTGCGCGAGACAAATGTTAGCTAGAAACTGATTGGTAGCTATGCCCAACTTTATTCCTCTCGAAAGTTTGACACATCATCTTTGGGTGTTTATTACATGAAGGTCTTACACAGTAGATAAACTATCCAGCTTTACATGGGGTGAGCTGTATGCAACATAGAACCATGATACTAAAGAGATCACTGACTTAGACTGGGTACCCACTTGCGGATGTACATCAAATTGCCATGCAAGATTCCCCCCCTCCCCCGCGCAAGCGAAATCAGTCATACACGCTGAACAATATTATTTACTATATTGTCACTGACGGCACCCGGCCGTATCCAGTAAGGTACAATGGGTATAATTCCAACCCGTTCACACGCAGTGGTTCTTCGCTGCGGTGCGAATGGGTCTGGACTGCGGCTGCGCGGCGCCTCCAATGTGTACGCGCGTCGTCAGGTAGCGATGCCGTCAGCACTGAAGATTGACGGCGGGGAGGCGTTCTGGGGCATCTACTCACCGTTTTTCAGGCATGGTGAGGTGAACACAGGCGTGTCCAGGTGTTTGGAGGGCGGATGTCTGACGTTAATCCCGGGACCTTCGTCACTGGATCCATTGCACAGGGTAAGTAGGCCTGACCCTGGTCTTGTTTTGCAGGAATCTTTTTTAGCATAGCAGAGCTGCACAAGCGATCGCAGCCATGCTATGCTAAAATATACTCCCCCATAGGCGGCGTCAAGTTGATCGCACGAGCAGCAAAAAGTTGCTACGTGCGATCAACTCGGAATGACCACCAATATCTTTAGATTTCATGGTAAAATCTAAAGATATTGTACATCGTTAATAACCTGCAGGAGCGTGCATCGTTAACTATATAGTGAATACACACAGGACGATGTGAACAATATATCATCCGAACCACCGGATTGGACGATATATCGGGTGCTTATCGCCAAGTGTGTACCCCAGCCTTAGAGTAATTCACTTAAATGGAGGAAGCACATGTATTAAAAAGAGCATTATTTTTGCCTTCTGCAATTCAATGGGCTTAGTGACTGCAATTACATAGTTTATATGTACACTTACTGCCTTACTGTGTATTGTGGTAATCATAGGAGAACCTACAATTGTTTAAAAAAAACTTGTAAATAGTAGTATTGTTTAAATGCAAATATTGCATATTATAAATATTTGAACATTTCTGTAGTAAGGATTAATGTACACTGAACTGAGGTCATCGATTATCATTTGTTGTCTCTGCTTGTTCATTTTATTGAAAATATTGATTTAAAAAATAAAAAATCTGCGTAACTGTCACCTGTCCCTAATTTAAAGAGATAGTATTGGTTTGTCCCATTTTATTTAATATAGAACAAAAGTACTACTCTTGCCATGTATCTTATCTGTACCTTATCTGATGTTTTACAATCTGTGGAACAGTATAATACAGTATAATAAATAATTGTATTATGTGCTATTGCCAATAAAAGCATACTTAAACCATGAAATAATCACACACTTCAAAGAGAATGAAGGATTAATCTTCACTCAAGAACATAATGACTTCCATCTAGAACCACTAGCACAGATAAAGCCATAGTTGCAAAAGTCATAAATCCAATGTGCAGAGAACACCTGTCTGCAATACACCTTCACTATCAGACGATTTTCTTTACTGTATGATTAATAAAGGCTCGTGTTTGCCCACCTGTAACCATAATAACCAATTGTGTACTTGCCGGTAATAATGTCATGTTTACAGACAGTACTTCATATCGGTGTACACCGTGCCAAAAATTAATTGATACAGTATATAGGTCAATTGTGATCTCACTATAGTATGATTAAATGTATTTTTCTCACTGTTTTTGTTAAGATCTCCTCCAAAGGTCTCTGTCTATGACACTGCAGGTACTTCTGATGAAAGAGTTTCCCATCAAATGTGTTCCATGGCATCAAATCGACCATTTTAAACGGATAACTGCAGGCACAATTGGCCCCCATCAGGGTAACCAGCCCTCGGAGATAGAGAAAAGCAAGGTGAACTGCTCTGGAATCCACATAAGGAAGCTAAAAATGAAACAAAAGAAATATTACATAAACAAGATTTGACTAATTAATTGAATTCATTCTATTTGGCTGTTTATATTTAATTGTAACACTGAAATAATGTACTGGTCATATAGAAGTTTAACCATGCGTATGATGCTGAATTGTAGCATCACTAACATATTAAGATATCATTCTTTTCCTGCATGATCTTTAAGTATATAAAGTATTAGAGACCTAAATGAACATTCCTTGGAATGTAAGATTTAGCTATATAAACCTAGACTGGTAACGACTCCCAAGACCTGACGATTGTTATAATTCTTCACGGAAATCAAAATACTCTTCCTCAGAAAGTATGGCTATGTGAGCTTTCTAGGACAAAAGACACATTGGCCCTAGAAGTGTGCACTTAAAGGGGTCAATCAAATTAGATGCGATTTGTACGTGGATGCAAGTAAGTGCAGCGCTATGTGGAACTTATGATACCACGGTATTAGTTGATCTGCAAATCTGTGGCAAGATAGGCTGCATAATAGTAACTTGCTCCCTCGCTTGCGGTGTCGAGTTGATTGGCTTAAACCCTATATTTCAATGCCTATGGCCATAAATTACTACATAACCTTCTGTAGTAACATATGCATTTGTTTTCTTTACTGTATCTTTAAAATAGCTTTTAACCACAGGTGTTTTTACTCTCAAGTAAACACACAAAGCCAGCATAGCAACTGGCAAATCTATATTATTTCACCCAAATAGTTAACCACACCTTGCAGCAATAGCCCCTTCATTTTGTTCTGCTGGAATCTTATACATTGTTTACTTTTGAGTTACGTAATATATTTCTGTCACCTGTGTAATTCCGCCTTAGTGGCAGGACTGCATTAGGGAAAAGGTTTCATTAAATGCAAACGCTATTTATATAAATAAAAACTAATTGATTAAAATATATTTATTATTGGTTTTTAACATTGCACTCAAAGCTTATAAAATCTATACTTATAATAAAGTTGTAACGTTGTATCTGTACAAAAAATAGTTTTTGAAGAAATGTACTCTTTGGGACTGTGTATGAACTATGGAGACAAAAAAAATAAAATAAATCTGAATTATTGTTTGTCTGTTTGTTCCGGCATTACGCAAACACTAAAAAAAAATTATAATCACATTTTCACTATTTAAAGAAACAGAGGTATGTATTATCTCAATGGGCATGATTCAATTCGAAAACAGTTGAATAGCGTCCGGAATTAGGGCTATTCAATACAGCGCAGAGAATGCCTGTTCTTCCAGACTAAACAAGTATGTTTTGTCGGGAGAACCTGCTAAGGGCAGAAATCAGCATTGCTCCAGCCCTTTTTGTCGGATTTCTGCTCGCACCCCTCCAGGGGTGCAAGAAGAAATCCAGTTGTCAGGTGTCACAGGGTGCTGTATTGAATAGCCCCGGGAGGTAATTCCCGGCGCTATTCAACGGTCATCGAATTGAATCATGCCCAATGTGACAACAGGGTGAGGAACAATAATGAAAAAAACAGACGCCTGACACTGTCTGTCTGTCTGTCTATCTATATATACATACACACAGTACTGTGCAAAAGTATTAGGCAAGTGTGGAAACAATGCTGCAAAGTAAGAATTCTTTCAAATATAGAAGTATTTTGTGGGTACACTGTACACGATTCGCTCTGTGAGCGATATCGTCTAGTGTTTTCCTGGGCGGCTCTGCGTATTTGCAGAGGTCTGCGATCAGATAGCTGCTGCCCATAGAGAGTGAAAACCCGCCCCGTGCAAGTGTGCAAATGCATGCGTACGCCGTGCAAAAACTTTGCCAGACTGTGGATGATATAGTCCAAATTGAGCTGCATGCACAGATGACGGTTACATAGTTAACGACCCGTGGGAGTGTGCAACGATATAGTGCATACACAATAGGCAATATAACAAACGATATCGCTCAGAAGGGTAAAAATTTAAAATATTGCCTAGTGTGTAAGCACCTTTATAGCTTACTTTTATCAATTAACAAAATGCAAAGTGAATGAACACAAGAGGAATCTAAATCAAATCAATATTTAATGTGACCACTCTGCCTTCTAAACAGCATCAATTCTTCTAGGTACATCTTCTGTGGATGTAGGCTTGCTCATATCCTTCCATCTCTTCAAGTCATCCAGACAGACTCGATGATGTTGAGATCAGGGCTCTGTGGGGGACATATCATCACTTCCAGTACTCCTTGTTCTTCTTTATGCTGTAGATAGCCCTTAATTACATTATCTGTATGTTTTGGGCACACTTTTGATTTAATTGAAGAAATTAAAATGTAACCTTTATTTTAATCACACTTGAAAACATGAGGAATAGACATACATTTACATAAATAGGAGTATAAATAGCAATTTAGCCCAAAAAATACTATGCAAGTGAAAATATAGTTTTCCTTATATTGTATAATAGTTCTTGCACATGCAGTGGGGGATATTTATAGGAAAGGAGCTAATTGGGCTAAAAATAAACTCCAATATTGTATTAGTACCTCAATTTGATATATAGCCTCTCCTTTCTTGGGTACCAAACTCAATGTTGTGTGTTAAAGTAAAAATACCTACGGGTACCTAGTATTCCCTGGTGGTCTCCAATCCAGGTACTGGCCAGGCCCAACTGTGTATTTCTCAGCATTGAGGACACCATTAATCCTGACCAAATCACCAACTCCATTTGCTGAAATGCAGCCCAAAACTTGCAAAGAACCTCCACCATGCTTTACTGTTGTCTGCAGACACTCATTATTGTACCACTCTCCAGCCCTTCGGCAAACAAACTACCTTCTGTTACAGCCAAGTATTTAAAATGTTGACTCATCAGTCCAGAGCACCTGCTGCCATTTTTCTGCACCCCATTTCATATGTTTTCGTGCATAGTTGAGTCGATTGGCCTTGTTTCCATGTAGAAAATATGACTTTTTGGCTGCAATTCTTCCATGAAGACCACTTCTGGCCAGACATCTCTGAACAGTAGAAGGGTGTACCTGGGTCCCAATGGTTTCTGCCAGTTCTGAGCTGTTGGCACTGCTGGACATCTTCTGATTTCGGAAGGAAGGAAGCATGATGCGTCTTTCATCTGATGCACTAAATTTCCTTGGCTGACCACTGCGTTTGCAGTCCTCAACATTGCACGTGTCTTTGTGCTTCTTCAAAAGAGCTTGAACAGCACATCTTGAAATCCCAGTCTGCTTTGAAATCTTTGCCTGGGAGAGACCTTGCTGATACACTATAACTACCTTTGTCTTGTTGCTGTACTCAGTCTTGCCATGGTGTATGAACTGTGAAATGAAACGGTCTTCCACATCCTCATCTTTGTTGCAGAGTTTGGCTGTTCCTCACCAAGTTTTAGGCCTCCTACACAGCTGTTTCTGTTAACGACTGTGTTTTAACCTACCTATGAAAACGATGATCATATCACCTGTTTGGTATGATTGGTTAATCATACACATGACTATGGGCCTAATTCAGATCCCGTCGCTGATGTGCGAAAATGTCTTTTTGCACATCTATGCATGCGCGTACCCTGGTAGTCCCATGTGCAAGGTTCTAAACTGTGTTCTCTGCAGAACGCTGTTAAAGACCTGGATGGGTGGCGGGAACGGCGCATTGGCACTGTGTTTTGTGGGTGTCGACACTCCATTTAAGGGGCACAGTCCGGACAATGGAGGCGTGTCCGAATCATTGCAGCTGCAAGACATCACACACAGCCGCTGCGACCAAAAACATGGCGGGTAGCAGTTTGCATAGGCAGAGGGCTACTCGAAACATGCAAAAACATTGCCGCTGTGCAATGCTTTTGCATGTCTGCGGGGGGGGGGGGGGGGGGGGACCGCATGCGGGGCAGACTTTCCCCATGCTGAGCGTCCTTCCGCATGTTAAAGAATTTGATCGTAGATGTGTGTTTTTACGCACATCTACGATCAGGTCTGAATTAATCCTACAAAATCCCTGACTTTACGCAAATGTACCTAGAAGAATTGATGTTGATTTAAAGGCAAAAGGTGGTCACACCAAATATTGATTTAGATTTCTATTCTGTTCATTCACTTTGCATTTTGTTAATTAATAAAAATAAACAATTAAAATGTGTATTTTGGAAAGAATTCTTACTTAACTGCATTTTTTCCACATCTGCTTAAAACTTTTGCACAATATATACACACACAATATATATATATATATATATATATATATATATATATATACTTCACACCCCGAATACAAACAGTTATACTGTATATATATTCATATATCAATACAAAAAAATTATATATCTCAAGCTCTATTTCGCAGGAAAATTCTGATTAAGGGGTCAATTCAATTAGGTGTGCAATGTGCTATTGCTGTAGCGTTTCAACGCCGGCAACGGCACCTGATCTTGCATCCTTCGCAGGCTGGTTTCAGCCCGAACTCCCACAAAATTACTCAGAGCCCTATGGGATGGCGAGCACTGTCGTGGGAGTTTCAGCCGACGTAAAGTTTGGCCACTGATACGATGACTTGCACCCGCAAGATCATTGTGGATAATTAGATCAATACCTATATATTAATCACTAATCAGGCAGGTTATCTTGACTCATGAAGTGGCAGCATACATTTTAATCCAGTAGATAGCGCATCAAGCATCTTTTGTGATAATTCCTGAAGGAAAAACTGCAACTATTGTTTACAAAGACATTTTGTGATCAATGTCTACATTATAAAATATACATCACAATATTAGATGCCATTTCTGTCTTTGTAAAATTAGTTTTGCTGAGCAATAACAGGCATCCACGCGAGTGAAGCTGCGAGCAAACGCTATTGTATAATATTTAGAGGTTATTAGTATGAAAAAATATGGAATTTAGTGCATTTTATACAAAAGTAATTGCCTCTACCATAACCTAGAATGCAAAAGTATATTGGTTTAATGCTTAGAGAACTGGCCTAATTCTCATCCAGGGAAACTTGGGAGAGGTAATTTGTAGGATCAGAAAAGAAAGAGTTTTTTTGGGGGGGGCTTTATGCACAAGTGCTAAAATGTTACTTTTATTAACACATATTTAAAATCTAATTTATGTAAACATATCAAACACTAGTGGAGAACGGATCTCCTCTGGCTGCTTGGATCCCCCAGAGTGATGCAGAGGTCTCTGAGCGCTGACATCACTACTGGAATCACGCCCCCAGAATGCCATGTTGCCGGCAATTTGGAGCACATGCTCCATGAAGCACAGTGTTGCCTTCTGCATTTGTGTGTGTGTGTGTGGGGGGGGGTTTGCGCATGTATGCATATGGGGGTGGGTGCGGGGGGAACGAAGCAGGTGATCAATCACTAGTGGGGGTAGAGGAGGAATAATATAAAAAAAACCGTTGGAGGGGCAAAAGGGATTAAATAATAAAATAAAAACAAATATTGGCCACAGGGTGGGGGGTGGGGGGGTGTCACATTTTCTTTAAGCAGGGGGGTGGTTTGTATGGGTGGTTTGTAAAACTTTTTTTTTTTAACTAAGGGGGTGTTGGGGTCCTACTATTACATTTTTAGACCACTAGGGGAGGGGGTCAATTGGCAATAAGTAATAAATAAAATGACAATTTCTGAGCAGTTGTGTGGGGAAAAATAGTCAGCTGAGTGATTAAAAAGGAGAAAAACAAGTTTTATGGTAAGAACTTACCTTTGTTAAAACTCTTTCTGCGAGGTACACTGGGCTCCACAAGGAAAGACATAGGGGTGTAGAGTAGGATCTTGACCGAGGCACCAACAGGTGAAAAGCTTTGACTGTTCCTAGAATGCATAGCGCCGCATCCTCTATAACCCCGCCTCCCTGCACAGCAGCTCAGTTTTTAGTTAACCAGCCCAATGCAGTAGCAGGAAAAGAGACAACAACGGTTAGTAGCCACATACACCACACTCTCACGACAGGAGAAGTGTCAGCGGCTAATGCCACACCAACCCAAAGAAGCTAAGTGCGTCAGGGTGGGCGCCTTGTGGAGCCCAGTGTACCTCGCAGAAAGAGTTTTAACAAAGGTAAGTTCTTACCATAAAACTCGTTTTCTGCTGCGGGGTACACTGGGCTCCACAAGGCAAGACATAGGGGATGTCCTAAAGCAGTTCCTTATGGGAGGGGACGCACTGTAGCGGGCACAAGAACCCGGCGTCCAAAGGAAGCATCCTGGGAAGTGGCAGTATCGTAGGCATAGAACCTTATGAACGTGTTCACAGAGGACCACGTAGCCGCCTTGCACAAATGTTCAAGGTTCACACCACGCCGGGCCGCCCAAGAAGGTACAACAGACCGAGTAGAATGGGCCGTAATGTGAGCAGGAGCTGATAGACCAGCCCTCACATAAGCATGTGCAATCACCATTCTAATCCATCTGGCCAAAGTTTGCTTGTGAGCAGGCCAGCCCCGTTTGTGAAATCGAAACAGCACAAAGAGAGAATCAGATTTCCTAATAGAAGCAGTTCTCTTCACATAGATACGGAGAGCCCATACCACATCCAAAGACCGCTCTTTGGGAGACAGATCAGGAGAAACAAGTGCCGGAACCACAATCTCCTGGTTAAGGTGGAACGAAGAAACCACCTTAGGTAAATATCCGGGACGAGTCCTAAGAACCGCCCGGTCACAGTGAAATATCAGATATGGGGAACTACAAGACAAGGCACCCAAATCCGACACTCTTCTAGCTGAAGCAATAGCCAGCAGACACACCACCTTAAGGGAAAGCCACTTAAGATCAGCTGAAACAAGAGGTTCAAATGGAGACTCTTGTAACGCCTCCAAAACCACCGACAAGTCCCAAGGAGCCACAGGCGGGACATAGGGAGGTTGGGTACGCAACACGCCCTGAGTTAAGGTATGCACATCAGGTAAGGTAGCAATCTTTCTCTGAAACCACACTGACAAGGCAGATATTTGAACCTTGAGGGAGGCCAGACGCAGGCCTAAGTCCAGGCCCTGCCGAAGAAAGGCCAACAGCTTGGCTATACTAAACTTGGAAGCGTCATAATGGTTAGATGCGCACCAAACAAAGTAAGAATGCCAGACCCTATACTAAATCCGAGCAGAAGCCGGTTTCCGGGCCCGCAACATAGTTTGAATGACCACCTCAGAAAACCCTTTAGCCCTCAAGACGGAAGCTTCAAGAGCCACGCCGTCAAAGACAGCCGGGCTAGGTCCTGGTAGACACAGGGGCCCTGAACGAGGAGGTCTGGGCATTGTGGAAGTAGAATTGGAAGCTCTGACGATAGGCCCTGCAGGTCTGAGAACCAGTGCCGTCTGGGCCACGCTGGAGCTATGAGAAGCAGAATTCCTCTTAATTGCTTGAACTTCCGAATTACCCTGGGCAGGAGTGACACCGGTGGGAACACGTACGGCAGCCGAAACCTCCACGGCACCGCTAGCGCATCCACGAATGCTGCCTGAGAATCCCTTGTCCTTGCTCCGAAGACCGGTACCTTGTGATTCTGTCGAGACGCCATCAGATCTACGTCTAGAAGGCCCCACTTTTCCACTAGGAGTTGAAACACTTCTGGATAGAGGCCACACTCGCCGGCATGTACGTCCTGACAACTGAGAAAGTCCGCTTCCCAATTCAGGACTCCCGGAATGAATATTGCCGATATGGCCGGTAGATGGCGTTCCGCCCAATGTAGAATCCGTGAGACTTCCTTCATTGCCAAACGGCTTCGAGTGCCGCCTTGATGATTTATGTAAGCCACTGTGGTGGCGTTATCCGACTGTACTTGAACAGGACGGTTTTGAATTAAATGCTAGGCCAGGTTCAACGCATTGAAGACCGCCCGCAATTCCAGAATGTTGATCGAGAGGAGAGATTCCTCCTTGGTCCACCGACCCTGAAGGGAGTGTTGCTCCATCACCGCTCCCCAACCTCTGAGACTGGCATCTGTCGTCAACAGGCCCCAGTCGGATATCCAGAAGGGACGGCCCCTGCACAATCGTTGGTCCTGGAGCCACCAGTGCAGCGACAGACGGACCTCTGGAGTTAATGAGATCATGTGAGACCTGATCCGGTGAGGCAGGCCGTCCCACTTGGCTAGAATCAGCCTCTGGAGGGGGCGAGATTGAAATTGAGCATACTCCACCATGTCGAATGCTGATACCATGAGGCCCAGCACCTGCATCGCCGAATGTATCGACACTTGCGGACGAGAAAGGAAGCAACGAATCCTGTCCTGAAGCTTCAGGACTTTCTCCTGAGACAAGAACAACCGCTGGTTGTGAGTGTCCAATAGCGCTCCCAGGTGCACCATGCTCTGAGCAGGGACCAGGGAGGATTTCTTTCAGTTGATGAGCCACCCGTGGGCTTGTAGAAACTGGACAGTCATATCCAGACGACGTAGGAGAATTTCTGGGGTATTTGCCAGGATTAACATGTCGTCCAGATACGGCAGTATCGTGACCCCTTGACGGCGGAGTACCACCGTCATCACCGCCATAACTTTGGTGAAGACTCGCGGAGCCGTAGTTAAACCAAAAGGTAACACCCGAAACTGGTAATGGAGGTTGCCAATCGCAAACATCAGGTATTGCTGATGTGACACTACTATAGGAATACGCAGGTAAGCATCCTGTATGTCCAGGGAGACCATGTAGTCCCCAGGTTCCAAGGCCAAAACTATAGAGTGAAGGGTTTCCATACGGAACTTGGTAACTTTCACAAACCTGTTCAATGCCTTGAGGTTGAGAATGGGCTGGGAGGACCCATTCGGTTTCGGGACCAGAAACAGCGGAGAATAGTACCCCCGGCCACTCTGAGCAAGAGGCACCTGTACTATGATTCCTGTATAAAGGAGGGTCTGTACCACCGAATGTAGTGTTTTCCTTTGTCTGGTCCAACGGGACGTCTGTTAGGCAAAATCGATGAGGGGGACGGTTTTTGAAGGCTATGGCGTAACCTCGAGTGACGACTTCCTGTACCCAGGCATCTGAAGTGGTCATCAACCATTCCTGGGTACACCCTAGAAGCCGGCCCCCCACCCTGGGATCCCCCAGGGGGGCCCCGCCCCGTCATGCGGCAGGCTTATCGGTCTTGGAAGCTGGCTGACGGGCAGCCCAGGCTCTTTTGGGCTTCGGCTTGCCAGGTTTGGAAGTGCGGGCCTGCTTGTTGTACGCCTGACCTTTTGCTTTACCTGAAGGACGAAAGGGGCGAAAGGAAGTACCTTTAGCCTTCGAGACAGAAGGAGCAGTACTTGCCAGACAGGCAGTTTTGGCAGTAGCCAAATCAGCCACTATCTTATTTAAGTCCTCTCCAAACAGAATATCTCCCTTGAAAGGGAGTACCGCCAGGGTTTTTCTAGAGTCCAGATCCACAGACCAGGATCTCAGCCACAATATCCGGCGAGCCAGGACTGATGTAGTAGAGGCCTTGGCTGCTAGGATACCGGCATCAGAAGCCGCCGTATATCCACTAGGTGGTCAGAGTGAGGTAAAACTTGTTTAACCACCTTCTGACGCTTGAACCTATCTGGTTTCTTAGGAGGGGCAGATGGCTCGGGATCATCCGTAATCTGTAAAATGAACTTAATAGCCTCCAAAAGATCAGGAATATCCACATGTGAACTACCCTCCCCAACAGCAGTATCTGTGTCAGAATCTGTGGGGTCAGTGTAAGCGCCATCTTCATCAGATGAGGTGTCAGTGACAGCAGTGGATTGTGAGGAGATAAGAGCTTGCTTAGAGGACCTCTTGGTCTTAAGCGAGCATGGGTCAGACTTTTTAGTAGTCAAGGACTGGTTCAGCTTTTTAATTGAGCAGATAAATTGTCCGCTTAAGGCGGGTTAGCTGCGGGGACCACATACGGTTGCACCGGCATAGGAGGTCCCATAGGGGGTGTTAGTTTAGTCACTTGCGTATGTAGAAGCGTGGAGAAAGTAACCCACGGTGGGTCATTATGTACCCCCGTTGCCACAGTCCCACTGGGGGGCAAGGAGCCCCCAGAACCAGAGCCAACAGCTGCTATAGTCTCCTCATAGGGGTCTGTGGCTTCAGCAACACCGGCAGTGTGTTCAGCTCCAGAACCGTTACCTTCAGAAGCAGACATGATATAACTTGCAGTATCAGGTAACACAGTACAATTGGCAGCAGCACAATACTTCTTACCCAAACCCCTGCGCAGTTTAGTCAGCACAAGCAGACATACAGGAGAGATATGGTGACTAAAATCACAGAGAAAAATACGTATTAGAGTATATCTTGTGAAAATCCTATATAATTATAAAACCTGATGCACCAAGCCCCCTCAGGTTATAGAATATAGGGATAGCAAGTTGTGTGAGAGACACGAAATGGAAAACCACTCAGCAAGCTAATGCACACATATAGTCACATGTAAACAATGCAGAGGTTATTACTAGTGATGAGCGGGTTCGGTTTCTCGGAAACCGAACCCACCCGAACTTCACCCTTTTTACACGGGTCCGAGCCATACTCGGATTCTCCCGTATGGCTCGGTTAACCCGAGCGCGCCCGAACGTCATCATCCCGCTGTCGGATTCTCGCAAGATTCGGATTCTATATAAGCAGCCGCACGTCGCAGCCATTTTCACTCGTGCATTGGAAATGTTAGGGAGAGGACGTGGCTGGAGTCCTCTCCGTTTATTCATTGTTGAGTTGATGCAAATATTTGTGCTTGCTTATATCATTGTGGGGACTGGGGAGCAGCTTTATATTAATATAGGAGGAGTACAGTGCAGAGTTTTGCTGATCAGTGACCACCAGTTTTATCCGTTCTCTGCCTGAAAAAAACACTCCATATCTGTGCTCAGTGTGCTGCATATATCTGTGCTCACACTGCTTAATTGTGGGGACTGGGGAGCAGCTGTATTATATAGCAGGAGTACAGTGCAGAGTTTTGCAGACAGTGACCACCAGTATACATTGTCTGCCTGAAAAACACTCCATATCTGTGCTCAGTGTGCTGCTTTATTGTGGGGACTGGGGAGTCGGGACCACCAGTATAATATTATATAGGAGGAGTACAGTGCAGTTTTGCTGACACAGTGACCACCAGTATATATAGCAGTACGGTACGGAAGGCCACTGCTGTACCTACCTCTGTGTCGTCATTAAGTATACTAGTATCCATCTACATTCTAATTCTATACCTGTGGTGCATTTTAGTTTTGCAGTTTGCTGACACAGTGACCACCAGTATATATAGCAGTACGGTATGGAAGGCCACTGCTGTACCTACCTCTGTGTCGTCATTAAGTATACTATCCATCTACATTCTATACCTGTGGTGCATTTTAGTTTTGCAGTTTGCTGACACAGTGACCACCAGTATATATAGCAGTACGGTACGGAAGGCCACTGCTGTACCTACCTCTGTGTCGTCATTAAGTATACTATCCATCTACATTCTATACCTGTGGTGCATTTTAGTTGTGCGCAGTATATATAGTAGTAGGCCATTGCTATTGATACTGGCATATAATTCCACACATTAAAAAATGGAGAACAAAAATGTGGAGGTTAAAATAGGGAAAGATCAAGATCCACTTCCACCTCGTGCTGAAGCTGCTGCCACTAATCATGGCCGAGACGATGAAATGCCATCAACGTCGTCTGCCAAGGCCGATGCCCAATGTCATAGCATGTAAAATCCAAAAAACAAAAGTTCAGTAAAATGACCCAAAAATCAAAATTGCAAGCGTCTGATGAGAAGCGTAAACTTGCCAATATGCCATTTACGACACGGAGTGGCAAGGAACGGCTGAGGCCCTGGCCTATGTTCATGGCTAGTGGTTCAGATTCACATGAGGATGGAAGCACTCATCCTCTCGCTAGAAAAATGAAGAGACTTAAGCTGGCAAAAGCACAGCAAAGAACTGTGCGTTCTTCTAAATCACAAATCCTCAAGGAGAGTCCAATTGTGTCGGTTGCGATGCCTGACCTTCCCAACACTGGACGGGAAGAGCTTGCGCCTTCCACCATTTGCACGCCCCCTGCAAGTGCTGGAAGGAGCACCCGCAGTCCAGTTCCTGATAGTCAAATTGAAGATGTCACTGTTGAAGTACACCAGGATGAGGATATGGGTGTTGCTGGCGCTGGGGAGGAAATTGACAAGGAGGATTCTGATGGTGAGGTGGTTTGTTTAAGTCAGGCACCCGGGGAGACACCTGTTGTCCGTGGGACGAATATGGCCATTGACATGCCTGGTCAAAATAAAAAAAAAATCAGCTCTTCGTGTGGAATTATTTCAACACAAATGCGGACAACAGGTGTCAAGCCGTGTGTTGCCTTTGTCAAGCTGTAATAAGTAGGGGTAAGGACGTTAACCACCTCGGAACATCCTCCCTTATACGTCACCTGCAGCGCATTCATCATAAGTCAGTGACAAGTTCAAAAACTTTGGATGACAGCGGAAGCAGTCCACTGACCACTAAATCCCTTCCTCTTGTAACCAAGCTCCTGCAAACCACACCACCAACTCCCTCAGTGTCAATTTCCTCCTTACCCAGGAAAGCCAATAGTCCTGCAGGCCATGTCACTGGCTAGTCTGACGAGTCCTCTCCTGCCTGGGATTCCTCCGATGCATCCTTGAGTGTAACGCCTACTGCTGCTGGCGCTGCTGTTGTAGCTGCTGGGAGTCGATCGTCATCCCAGAGGGGAAGTCGGAAGACCACTTGTACTACTTCCAGTAAGCAATTGACTGTCCAACAGTCCTTTGCGAGGAAGATGAAATATCACAGCAGTCATCCTACTGCAAAGCAGATAACTCAGGCCTTGGTAGCCTGGGCGGTGAGAAACGTGGTTCCGGTATCCACCGTTAATTCAGAGGCAACTAGAGACTTGATTAAGGTACTGTGTCCCCGGTACCAAATACCATCTAGGTTCCATTTCTCTAGGCAGGCGATACCGAAAATGTACACAGACGTCAGAAAAAGAGTCACCAGTGTCCTAAAAAATGCAGTTGTACCCAATGTCCACTTAACCACGGTTATGTGGACAAGTGGAGCAGGGCAGACTCAGGACTATATGACTGTGACAGCCCACTGGGTAGATGTATTGCCTCCCGCAGCAAGAATAGCAGCGGCGGCACCAGTAGCATCATCTCGCAAACGCCAACTCTTTCCTAGGCAGGCTACGCTTTGTATCACCGCTTTTCAGAAGAGGCACACAGCTGATAACCTCTTACGGAAACTGAGGAAGATCATCACAGAATGGCTTACCCCAATTGGACTCTCTTGGGGATTTGTGACATCGGACAACGCCACCAATATTGTGCGTGCATTACATCTGGGCAAATTCCAGCACGTCCCATGTTTTGCACATACATTGAATTTGGTGGTGCAGAATTATTTAAAAAACGAGAGGGGCGTGCAAGAGATGCTGTCGGTGGCCCGAAGAATTGCGGACCACTTTCGGCATTCAGCCACCGCGTACAGAAGACTGGAGCACCACCAAACAATCCTGAACCTGCCCTGCCATCATCTGAAGCAAGAGGTGGTAACGAGGTGGAATTCAACCCTCTATATGCTTCAGAGGATGGAGGAGCAGCAAAAGGCCATTCAAGCCTATACATCTGCCCACGATAAAGGCAAAGGAGGGGGAATGCACCTGACTCAAGCGCAGTGGAGAATGATTTCAACGTTGTGCAAGGTTCTGCAAAGCTTTGAACTTGCCACACGTGAAGTCAGTTCAGACTCTGCAGAGGTTCAAAGACCTGCTGGTGAGAAAATTGTCAAGTCAAGCGGAACGTGACCCGTCAACATCTCCTCCTTCACATTCTCCCGCAACTGGGGGTGCGAGGAAAAGGCTAAGAATTCCGAGCCCACCTGCTGGCGGTGATGCAGGGCAGTCTGGAGCGAGTGCTGACATCTGGTCCGGACTGAAGGACCTGCCAACGATTACTGACATGTCGTCTACTGTCACTGCATATGATTCTCTCACCATTGAAAGAATGGTGGAGGATTATATGAGTGACCGCATCCAAGTAGGCACGTCAGACAGTCCGTACATATACTGGGAGGAAAAAGAGGCAATTTGGAGGCCCTTGCACAAACTGGCTTTATTCTACCTAAGTTGCCCTCCCTCCAGTGTGTACTCCGAAAGAGTGCTTAGTGCAGCCGCTCACCTTGTCAGCAATCGGCGTACGAGGTTACTTCCAGAAAATGTGGAGAAGATGATGTTCATCAAAATGAATTATAATCAATTCCTCCGTGGAGACATTCACCAGCAATTGCCTCCAGAAAGTACACAGGGATCTGAGATGGTGGATTCCAGTGAGGACGAATTAATAATCTGTGAGGAGGGGGATGTACACAGTGAAAGGGGTGAGGAATCGGAGGATGATGATGATGTGGACATCTTGCCTCTGTAGAGCCAGTTTGTGCAAGGAGAGATTGATTGCTTCTCTTTTGGTGGGGGCCCAAACCAACCAGTCATTTCAGTCACAGTCGTGTGGCAGACCCTGTCGCTGAAATGATGGGTTCGTTAAAGTGTGCATGTCCTGTTTATACAACATAAGGGTGGGTGGGAGGTCCCAAGGACAATTCCATCTTGCACCTCTTTTTTCTTTCATTTTTCTTTGCATCATGTGCTGTTTGGGGACAATTTTTTTGAAGTGCCATCCTGTCTGACACTGCAGTGCCACTCCTAGATGGGCCAGGTGTTTGTGTCGGCCACTTGTGTCGCTTATCTTAGTCACACAGCGACCTTGGTGCGCCTCTTTTTTTCTTTGCATCATGTGTTGTTTGGGGACTATTTTTTTGAAATGCCATCTTGCCTGACACTGCAGTGCCACTCCTAGATGGGCCAGGTGTTTGTGTCTGCCACTTGTGTCGCTTAGCCATCCAGCGGCCTCGGTGCAAATTTTAGGACTAAAAATAATATTGTGAGGTGTGAGGTGTGAGGTGTTCAGAATAAACTGGAAATGAGTGGAAATTATGGTTATTGAGGTTAATAATACTATGGGATCAAAATGACCCCCAAAATTCTATGATTTAAGCTGTTTTTTAGGGTTTTTTGAAAAAAACACCCGAATCCAAAACACCCCCGAATCCGACAAAAAAAATTCGGTGAGGTTTTGCCAAAACGCGTCCGAATCCAAAACACGGCCGCGGAACCGAATCCAAAACCCGAAAAATGTCCGGTGCACATCACTAGTTATTACTAACAATAATACTGCACTGGACCAGCTTATATAGCTATGTAGTCAATAGATATAACACTGCACAGTAAGAACTGGATGTATATCACAGGGTACTTGTACCAGAGAACCCTGACTAAATGCACTCTTTCTTAACTAACACTGTCTAATTGACATGTAGAATACTTAAGTGTCAAGTAAAGTCACAGCGCTGACAACCAGGCGGCTTTACACAGGAGGATTTGCCCAAGCAGTCCCAGGAACAGTGTAGCTGAGAGAAATGGCGCCCAAACACTGGCAGGGAGTGAGGGAGAGACAGCTATGCAGCTCCAGGGCGGGAACTTTTGCTGTAAATGGCGCCCTGGGGCTGGGGCTCCAGGTCTAAGCCTTATCCCCCTGCTGGCAAAAGCACCGGGTACTGTGGGCTACTAGTAAAGCGGTTTTAAGGGAAAACCTGACCTGCACCCATGCCCTGGTGATCTAGTGTGATCGCCTGTACTGCCACAGTGTTCACCGCCAGCACACGCTGACCGCGCCAGATTGCGATCCCGGAGAGCCCCCATCGTGTGTGCCTGACTTTAGAAGAAAACCGGAGCCTCCTGCTGTAGTTACCCGGCAACCAGGGCTCGGGAGTGTACAGCGCCGCTGGGGAGAGATGGAGCTGCAGCAGTGAATGTCACTAGACATGAACACACTGCAGCCCTTGAAGTCTTCACTTTTCTTCTCAAAAAGCTCTTCTTAGGGCTGCCCAGAGCAGCCCCTCTGTTATGTGCCTGTTATCTGCGGCACCAACTATAAAACTGAGCTCCTGTGCAGGGAGGTGGGGTTATAGAGGAGGCGGCGCTATGCATTCTGGGAACAGTCAAAGCTTTTCAGCCTGTTGGTGCCTCGGATCAAGATCCTACTCTACACCCCTATGTCTTTCCTTGTGGAGCCCAGTGTACCCCGCAGCAGAAACTGCTGTACACTTTTATGTATCGATGCTGTACCTGCCTAATTCCTATGTTTAATATATGTTCATATCAGTCATATGTTTTCTTGTGTGTGCTTCACTAACACACACACACACACACACACACACACACACACACACACACACACACACACACACACACACACATTAAGTGACAGGAATCACATAGACGGAGTATAATCCAACACAATTTATTTCCACCTCAGGCAGGGGGCAGCTTTACATGCAGGTTTTGCAGGTCTGGCTTTACGGGCAGTTCTTAAGACAGCAGTATAACATTCCAAGTTCTGGTAATCACAAACAGTGCATATTCCAAATGGCTCCAATCTATTGCCACTTGCTGGCATTGGGAGCCATGACCTACTGAGGAAAGTAAGACAGCAGATAAGGTGCAGTAATTAGCCCAGCTGTGGCTTACAGCAAACTCAGCCAAAACCCTGAGAGCAGGCTAATTAGTACCTTCACCTGCAAGAGGTTGATATACGGTGTATCAGCCCGTGTGCGGCTTCCTCCGTTCGCCGCCCCTCCTCTCTGCCGGCAGCGGCATGGCGCTGAGAGTCTGAACTCTAGAGGGCTTCGACTCTACTGTGCATGCGCAGATCTCCAGGAAAATGGCACGGCAGCCATTTTCCCAGTGATTTCTCTACTACGCACATGCAGAACTCGGTCAATATGTCCACGGCGCCATTTTCACTGAGTTTTAACAGCGCTGCTGACATTGGCGCGGGAATCCAGAGGGGTAAGTACTCCAAAAATGGGTGCAGTGTGTGCCCCCCTGGACTCAGGGGCCCATGTGCACCGCACACACTGCACCCATTATAAATACGCCAGTGTGTATCAGTACTTTATGTGTTGTGAGACACTGTGATTTACTGACTGTGAGTACTGTGCATATGACTCTGGGGGGTCAGTCCGAGTTGATCGCACGTAGCAACTTTTTGCTGCTCATGCGATTAACCTGATGCCGCCTATGGGGGAGTGTATTTTAGCATAGCAGGGCTGCGAACGCTTGTGCAACCCTGCTATGTTAATACAGTTTTAAGCAAAACAAGACCAGGGCTGCAGTTACTCACCCAGTGCGACAGATCCAGCGATGAAGGTTCCGGTCCTGACGTCAGACATCTGTGCTCCAAACGCCTGGATCCGCCTGCGTTAGACTCACCACGCCTGGAAAACTGAGTATCCGCCCCGGAACGCCTCCCGCCTGTCCGTCTTCTTGTGATCGCCGCTGCCATCACATTTCTTGCTGGCGGCAACGACGTATGTGCGCAATGTGGCCGCTGCGCATGCGCATTTCCGACCCATTCGCACCGCAGCGAAGAACCGCTGCGTGCGAACGGGTCGGAATGACCCATGTTTGTGGTTGGAGCATTTTGTCCTACTATATTTTGAGAGACGACACTCTACCTTGCTCTCCTCACAATATATATATAAAATTAACATCTTGTAATTGATTATTCACTGACAAAGCCAATGTGGGGTTTAATACCTGAAAGCACATATTAATGTGCTGTTATACTTTTCCAATTGTATCCTTTCATATTCAGCACTTAAAATATTTAATAGTAGCTAATACAGTATACTTAGAATGAACTGTTCAGTGGTGCAAATTTACTGTAAGTTACTACTGTAAGTTACTGGCAGGCCGCTACTCGCAGTGTCCCGGGTCGCAGAGGCTGCGTGTGATGCCACATAGCTGCCGCGGCCCACCCCCGCAATGATCCGGACTCGCCTCCGTTTTTTGGACCGCATTCTAACGCCATTGGCACGCCCCCTCCCACCCTGCGAACGCCTCTGCCTGTCAATCAGGCAGAGGCGATTGCAGTCCAGAGATGCTTTTAGCATCTCACTGGGCTACCGAGGTGCACCCTAGCAGTGCAGCTGCTGCGCATGCGCACTCCAGTTAATAGAGTTAATTAAATTAGCGCACACACTTGTCAGAAAAATATTCCCTTAGATGGTCAAGTCACTGAACTTATCTATATGTCAGGATCTTCTCCAGAATGGAACCCGATCAAGCATTCATGGGATATTCTGTAATGATCTAATGATCTTGGATGCATTGTCCACCACCATTACCAAGCCGTCCGTTGTGTGACTTCTTGTGTAAGAAAAGAGCTGCATCCCTCCTGAACAATTCCAAATACAGGTATGACTTGACTGAGACATGGACACAAATGCAAGCTATACTGCGATCATGTACATACTGTAGCAGATCTGTGAAAATATGCTAATGCTGCAGCCAATATCTTCTGCGCAGAGACGCCCACTGACAGCATCTCTGATCTGCCGCTTGTGTATATAGACGGTTGCACATCGGCTGCATCATCAATCATCTGAGCAACCCTATAGTTGCTCAGAATGTCTGTTGCAAGTAAGCCGCTGGTGCTGCATATGAATTTGCAGTTGCTGGCTCAGACAAACCCCTGAAATGATCAAGACACACCAGTGTTTTTTAAGCCACCCTCCATTACCTCTCACAATGGTCACTACACATCACTCACTTTGCGAATAAACCCTCACTTTGTTCACCGTTGCCAAACAATTGCCACGCTTGCGCACTGCGACTGTGATGCATGTGCAGCACAAAAAAATAGCTAAACTGCACAAACATCAGCACTCTGGGGGTAATTCTGAGTTGATCGCAGCTTCAAGTTTGTTAGCAATTGGGCAAAACCATGTGCACTGCAGGCGAGGCAGATATAACATGTGCAGAGAGAGATAGGTTTGGGTGTGGTGTGTTCAATCTGCAATCTAAATTGCAGTGTAAAAATAAAGCAGCCTGTATTTACCCTGCATAGAAACAAAATAACCCACCCAAATCTAACTCTCTCTGCAAATGTTATATCTGCCCCCCCTGCAGTGCACATGGGCCCTCATTCCGAGTTGATCGCTCGTTAATTTTTTTTCGCAACGGAGCGATTAGTCGCTAATGCGCAATGTCCGCACTGCGACTGCGCCAAGTAAATTTGCTATGCAGTTAGGTATAGCATTACAAGGTTTTTTCTTCGTTCTGGTGATCGTAATGTGATTGACAGGAAGTGGGTGTTTCTGGGCGGAAACAGGCCGTTTTATGGGAGTGTGTGAAAAAACGCTACCGTTTCTGGGAAAAATGCGGGAGTGTTTGGAGAAACGGGGGAGTGTCTGGGCGAACGCTGGGTGTGTTTGTGACGTCAAACCAGGAACGACAAGCACTGAACTGATCGCACTGGAAGAGTAAGTCTCGAGCTACTCAGAAACTGCACAGAGAAGTCTTTTCGCAATATTGCGAATGTTTCGTTCTAAAATTTGATAAGCTAAGATTCACTCCCAGTAGGCGGCGGCTTAGCGTGTGCTTGCGAGCGAACAACTCGGAATGACCACCATGGTTTTGCCCAACTGCTAAAAAATTTCCTGCTGCGATTAACTTGGAATTACTCCCTCTGTGTACACATCTCAATCAGGCCCAATATAACTATGCATATAGGAAATAGTTACTGCATGTGGTGGGCCAGAGCCCTACTAAATAATTTTATATTGGTGTTTTCATTTTGTCTACATTGTGCCAAACTTACTTACACATAGACATGAAAAAAAGAAAATAAAAACAGTGGTTTACTTTTCACTCATGTGTAGAAACCAACAAAATGATCTATGCATTTACTAGCATGCAATAATACATGAAAGACTAAAGTTAGGAAGTAGATATTTGTCCACAGTTTATATTTGAATTCATGCATTAAGCCACCAACCCTGGTCAATCTGATTAACTGTACTTACACCATATTGTGGTCATGCAACAACTATTTACAGTACCAGTGCCACTACCTACTATATACTGTATGTGGGGTTGTTCTCTTTGTTACTTGTAGGTACCTGACACATTAAACACCTGTTGTATTGTTAATGAAATGTTAAAATACCATAATTGTAGGTTATGGACTTAAAGTATGTGTTTACATTTGTCCTCAGAAATGTTTCTGTAACTGCTACTGCTATAAATATCTTACACGGTTAGCTTACATGCTGCCTTTCATAGAATTAAAGAGGTTTTTCCAGACAGCATAACAGACTCATCAACATGATACCTTCCACCAGGCACAAAATGCTCTGTTCTTGGGCTTCTCACCTAATTTTCAATTGTGAGGCTCATCTTCCTGATATCAGCTAGACCAGTGGTTCTCAACCTCGGTCCTCGTCCTCAAGTACCCCAACAGTTCATATTTTCCAGGTCTCCTCAAGTGAAATAATTAGCTCTACCTGTGAATCTTGTAAAATGTGTCAGTGAGTAATGAGTGCACCTGTGCACCTGCTAGGTGACCTGGAAAACATGGACCGTTGGGGGTACTTGAGGATTGAGGCTGAGAACCAGTGAGCTAGACTGCAGAAGATGAGCCCTATTTGATCACGTATAGCGTGCCGCTCCAAATAACTTACCTTGACCCCATTGGTCCAGGAGACCTTTGGGAACTCCCTGCAGCTGGCGGTTGTAAATTCAGAATGAAAATTGTAGGAAGAGAGATCTTAAGTCCCTCTATGTCCCCCACCACATCACATAGAAAGATGGGGGTACACTTTTGCGAAACAGGATTACCAGACAATAACCCCCTGCAATATAGAAAAATACTGTAGTTCAGGCATGGGGGAAGAGCTCTCCCAACCTGGTTACAAATAATTAAGGGACACCTCCTTCCCAGAGAGGTCGATCCCCTCTTTCAAATGTAGTGGTCCCTTTGTATTTATTGTCTGGTGATCCCTTGAAGTGCTGGTACGAAATGCAGCTGCCAGGCTATTAACCGACCAGCCCCATTCCAGCCACATAACACCCATTCTCTCTCTACTTCCTTTACTGGTTGCCTGTAAGGTAGCAAATCGATATCAAGATTGGCTTACTGACTTTTAAAGCCCTTGATTACCAGAGCCTAAGGTACTTGAAGCAGGTTCAAATTCTTTACTGCCCGCCTTGATTGCTGCGACCTGTAGATGAAGGACTATTAGCAGTACCTAGAATCTCCCTGAATTTATCTAGGGGTCAAGCTCTCAGCTTTGTGGCTTTGACTGTATAGAACTTTCTGCCCCACACAGTTTGAGAGGCCCCATCTCCTATATAATTGCCCAGATCTGTCAGTCTGTGACTGTGTGGCTAACGCTGGGAGGAGTCACAACGCCCAGCGTGAGTCACAGAGTCAGTGGCTGGATGCAGGCCATGATGTGAAAGGCGGCCATTGGGAGCATGCACTGTATGCTATATGAAGATGATGGGGGCGGGGGGATTCCCTATTCCGACATCCCAGCCTCCACTCTCCCCACCCTAAGGAAATGATGCGCGGACGGTGCCTCCCCCGGACCCACCCATATCACTTACCTACCCACTGTATGGAGGCAGCCCGTCCCCAGCACACTGCCCGCACTGGCCCCGCAGCCGCCAGCACCTCCTCCGCCCTCCCCCACCTCACGTCCAGTGGCCTCGGACCCGCTGCTGCTGCTGGCCTCACCAAATCTCCCTGGGTAACTCTCACGAGGTCTGGGGGCGGCTCTTGGGTCCACTTAATGGGGACACGCAGCAGCGGCAGCCCCAGCACCAGGCTGAGGAGGCTCCCCTGACTCTGTGTGCATGTATAGGGCTACTGCTATAGATATATATATATATATGCACCCCAGCAAACATCCCCTCCCCCACACGCGGCACCACTGCACCCGCCCCTCCCCCACTCGTGGCACCCCCGCACCCAACCATCCCCCACTTGCGGCAACACAGCACCTGACCCTCCCCCACCCGTAGCACCCGGTCCTCCCCCACCTGCAGCACCCCTGCACCTGACCCTCCCCCACTCGCGGCAACACAGCACCCGCCCCTCCCCCACCGGCGGCACCACAGCACCCGACCCTCCCCACCGGCGGCACCCCTGCACCACCTAACCCTCCCCCACCAGCACTACAGGGACTGAGCACCATTTCCTACCCCCGTACTGGTGTGATCTGAGCCCGGCCAGTACTCCCTGACTGCCGCCGCCATCATGCACAACCTCCGCACTGCTGAGAGGCCACCATCAGAACATCGCTGTCGGCAAAAGGCCCTGCGCCGCATACTCTCTGAGCCCCGGAGCCTCCTCTGCGCGTTAATGTTACAGAAGTGCCTCCCCGCCACAGCCGTGCCCAGATCCCCAGAGGCCTTGACTTCGCAACACAACACCTGGGATGCCGGCCTGGAAGCCCCGAGATGGCTAATGTAACAGATAGAGTGGGTGATATCACGGAGGGTAATGTCTGGACTCTGAATCAATGTGAAAGGTGAGAGTGCTGTGCAGTGCAGTGGGTGTGCAATGTCACTGACACTGCACAGCACTCTCACCTTTTACATTGATTCCGCTAGTCAGTCAATTCTGCCAGCCAGTCACTATTGTTAGCACCGGTGTCCCAACGCGACGCATTACAGGGAAGTAGGCGCACTAAATAAACTACATCTCCCAGCAGCCATTAGCGCCGAAGCATTCCGGCGCTAAGGGCTGCTGGGAGCTGTAGTTTATTAAGTGCACCTTCTTACCTGTAATGCGGCGCGTTGGGACACTGGCGCTAACAATAGTGACTGGCTGCTTGGCCGCTGTGCGAGTCTCCGGGAGAGCCACTGTCAAAGGGAGGACAGCAGTTTAGCTGCTTCCAGGAGGAGAAGCATTATTCGCCCCTCCCCCACTCGCAGTACCTCCAGGCCCATCCGCGGCACCCCCACACCCACCTCCAGCACCTGCGGTGGCTCCGGACCCTCTACCCCACCCGCAGCACCACTGCACCTACCCCTCTCCTACCCGCGGCACCCCCACAACTGCTCCTCCCCCACCTGCTGTGGCTCCGGACCCCCACCTGCGGCACCCACGCACCCTCCCCCAACAGCTGCACCATCGCACCAGCCCCTCCCCCACCCACGGCACCCCCGCAACCAGCCATCCCCACCCGCGGCACCCCTGGACCTCATCTGAGTCTCCCCCGCACCCGCCACTCCCCCAACCACAGCACCTACTACGTGATTCATCAGGCCCTGCGTGTGCTGTTCACGCCGCTGCAAGGGGCATCGACCCCTTAACCATCGCACGCCCTTTGTCCATGCAATATTTAACCACTCACACAATTATGATTGGAGATAATACTCCAAATAATAAAAATATTGCACGCCACAAGGGCGTGCAAGGGTTAAGGGGTTGTAGCCCTTTACGACGGTGTGAAGAGCGCCCGTAGGGCGTGATAAATCACCTAGAATATGTATATATATATATATATATATACACTGCTCAAAAAAATAAAGGGAACACTAAAATAACACATCCTAGATCTGAATGAATGAAATATTCTTATTAAATACTTTGTTCTTTACATAGTTGAATATGCTGACAACAAAATCACACAAAAATTATCGATGGAAATCAAATTTATTCACCCATGGAGGTCTGGATTTAGAGTCACACTCAAAATTAAAGTGGAAAACACACTACAGGCTGATCCAACTTTGATGTAATGTCCTTAAAACAAGTCAAAATGAGGCTCAGTAGTGTGTGTGGCCTCCACGTGCCTGTATGACCTCCCTACAATGCCTGGGCATGCTCCTGATGAGGTGGCGGATGGTCTCCTGAGGGATCTCCTCCCAGACCTGGACTAAAGCATCCGCCAACTCCTGGACAGTCTGTGGTGCAACGTGGCGTTGGTGGATGAAGCCCAGATGTCCCAGATGTGCTCAATTGGATTCAGGTCTGGGGAACGGGCAGGACAGTCCATAGCATCAATGCCTTCGTCTTGCAGGAACTGCTGACACACTCCAGCCACATGAGGTCTAGCATTGTCTTGCATTAGGAGGAACCAAGGGCCAACCGCACCAGCATATGGTCTCACAAGGGGTCTGAGGATCTCATCTCGGTACCTAATGGCAGTCAGGCTACCTCTGGCGAGCACATGGAGGGCTGTGTGGCCCCCCAAAGAAATGCCACCCAACACCATTACTGACCAACTGTCAAACCGGTCATGCTGGAGGATGTTGCAGGCAGCAGAACGTTCTCCTTGGCGTCTCCAGACTCTGTCACGTCTGTCACATGTGCTCAGTGAGAACCTGCTTTCATCTGTGAAGAGCACAGGGCGCCAGTGGCGAATTTGCCAATCTTGGTGTTCTCTTGCAAATGCCAAACGTCCTGCACGGTGTTGGGCTGTAAGCACAACCCCCACCTGTGGACGTCAGGCCCTCATACCACCCTCATGGAGTCTGTTTCTGATCGTTTGAGTAGACACATGCACATTTGTGGCTTGCTGGAGGTCATTTTGCAGGGCTCTGGCAGTGCTCCTCCTGTTCCTCCTTGCACAAAGGCAGAGGTAGCGGTCCTGCTGCTGGGTTGTTGCCCTCCTACGACCTCCTCCACATCTCCTGATGTACTGGCCTGTCTACTGGTAGCGCCTCCATGCTCTGGACACTACGCTGACAGACACAGCAAACCTTCATGCCACAGCTCGCATTGATGTGCCATCCTGGATGAGCTGCACTACCTGAGCCACTTGTGTGGGTTGTAGACTCCGTCTCATGCTACCACTAGAGTGAAAGCACCGCCAGCTTTCAAAAGTGACCAAAACATCAGCCAGAAAGCATAGGAACTGAGAAGTGGTCACCACCTGCAGAACAACTCCTTTATTGGGGGTGTCTTGCTAATTGCCTATAATTTCCACCTGTTGTCTATTCCATTTGCACAACAGCATGTGAAATTGATTGTCAATCAGTGTTGCTTCCTAAGCGGACAGTTTGATTTCACAAAAGTGTGATTGACTTGAAGTTACATTACAAATATATAGGGGGACAATATACAGATCTTGCGCAGGACCTGTTTTTGGTTAGATCAACACAGAGAACTCCTGGACACTCGCTCAGGTTAGAGGAGAGGAGATTCCGCACAATACGGCGTAAAGGCTTTTTTACGGTAAGGACGATACGTGTTTGGAATTCCCTGCCTGAGGGAGTTGTAATGGCCGACTCAGTCAACACCTTTAAGAATGGGTTAGATAAATTCCTAATGGATAAGGATATCCAGGGTTACGGGGCATAGTCACGCACTATGGTTATTATAAAAAAGAGGGGTAAAACGTAACGGCAGTCATCAACTTCAGTCAAAATTTTACACAAAATAATCGTGCGTAGGAGACCACAAATAGGTTGAACTCGATGGACAATTGTCTTTTTTCAACCTTAGATACTATGTTACTATGTTACTATCCAAAATCAAATGGAAGTAGGAAAAGTTGATTGCTATTGTAAGTGATAAATTGGCAAATTAGCAAGTTGTTTTTAAGCATTTTCCCTTCATAATTGACATAGTGTTACTGGTCTGGCATTATTTTATTCACTTTTAGGATATATTACCTAATTATTTGTATCCCATGATTCTTATTTTTGATGTTATTACTTTAGTAATGAAACATTTTCTGAATTATGTCATTTTAATGCAGCATAAACATTAAACATGTACCCTATCACTTCTTAAATAAAAAATACCAAGGGGGGAATTTAATAGGACGTGAGAATCAGAAAGTGAGAAATTTTGTGAGAGCTTACCTGTTGTTTTTTTTTTTTTTTTTTTAAAGTGGCAATCATTTACATGGCAAAACAACCTGGTTTTACCATGTAAATGATTGCCTCTTTTAAAAAAACAGGAGAACTCTCACAAAATCCTTCACTTTCTGATTCTCACACCCTATTACATTTCCCCCTAATACCGTGTTTGATCGTCTGGTACTCTACTTTTCTCTCAATCTATACCTCATCTCTTGGTAAACAAATTAGCTCTTTTGGATTTCAGTATCATCTGTACGCAGATATTAAAATCTACCAATCCTCCCCAGATTTGTCTCTTTCTGTATTGGTCTGTGTCACTGAATGCCTTTCTGCCGTTTCATTTTATATGTCATCTCGCAACCTTAAACTTAATATTTCCAAAACAGAGTTAATTATATTTCCACCGGCCAATAGTAGTTACCAGCCTGATATCTCTATAACGGTTGAGAACTCGACAACCAATCCCACCCCACAAGCTCGCTGCCTAGGTGTCCTCCTTGACTCTAAACAGTCCTTTGTTCCCCACATTCAATCTGTCTGAAAATCATGTTACATACATCTAAAAAAAATGTCGAAAATACGACCATACCTTACACAAGACACTGCAAAAACTGTAATCCATGCTCTCATTATCTCCCGAATTGATTATTGCAATAGTCTTCTTACTGGTCTTACTAAAAATAGACTATCACCACTACAATCCATTCTGAATGCAGCTGCGAGGCTAATCTTCCTCGCTAGACGTTCATCGTCTGCAGATCAATTCTGTCAGTCCCTCCATTGGTTACCTGTATTCTACTTTATTCAATATAATATACTTTTACTCACACACAAGACCCTTAACCAAACTACACCTATCTACATCTCTTCGCTTATCTCAAAATATCTCCCATACCAACCTCTTCACAAGATCTATGTCTCTCATCCACACCCATTACCCGCTCCAACGCTCTATTGCAGGACTTTAGTTGGTCTGCACCCACTTTGAAAAATGTGCTACCACGCACAATAAGACTCTCCTCTAGTCTCCAAACCTTCTAGCATTCCATGAAAACTCACCTATTCAGGCAAGCTGATCAAATTCCAGAATCGCTCACATAACCTTCATAAGCTTTCCTATCCAGTTATATCCCCATTGTACAGTCCACATATATCCTCACATATTTTCTCTTACTTCACTTTCCCATGTTACTGACCCCGGTTTATCATTGCTGTGTGGCCATATCATGCAGCCCACCGAGAACCTTTGCAATCTGGTGGACAACTATACTGCAACAGATAGCACGTATCCTTATGTATCAATTCCTATTTCCTTATAGATTGCAAGCTTGCGAGCAGGGCCTTCCTACCTCTATGACTGTTTGTTTCCAATTGTAAAGTGCAACGGAATTTGCTGCGCTATATAAGAAACTGTTAATAAATAATTAATAAATAAATAAATATCACAATTAGATTACTATTATTCACAAATAGATGCTAAACATAGGTTCACATTAATGTAATAATGCAAATACTGGGGTCAGGGAAACCGCAGCCTGCACCAACCCTGAAGACTGGTATTTGTACAGCATAGACTGACCTAAAACCACATGTGGTTTTCTCTGCCTGTTTCTAAATGATCACAATTTGTTTGTCATACAGGATGCTGCTACCATTGTATTTGACCTCCATTTGTATTCTATACCATCCTAAAATCCACACCTGGCATGACTTTTTTTTTTAAATTATATTTAGCGCTGAACAATTCATATTAACTACTGTGATGGTGGGATATCTTATGCTGAAACCCCTGGCCTTGGTATTTTCCAGAAGGAGTCTTCCCATGTATAATATGACCATTTACATACAGTAACCCTTTCTCTGCATGGCCCAGGTATTCCCCTCAGCTTTGCAAAGTAATTCAGATATGTTTTGTGTACAACAAGTGTTTCATATATTTCAAATATTGAACTTACTAAAACTAGCCGGAAAACTTACTAAACAGCAGAACTGACCACTGCATTTAAAAGTGCAACAATAATAAATGCAAGGGTTATGAATTCAGAATGGATTGCTCAGTTTAGGTTGCAACCTAAGGGGCTAATTCAAGTTGAATCGCAAATCTTGTTCCAACCGGAATTTTTGCGTTCGCCTTGCATGTGCCTATATTTACTGCGGGTACACAGTAATTCTGAACGCCTCTGCCTGATTAACAGGCTGAGGCTGAGGCGTTCGCGGGGCGGAGGGAGGAGGCAACGCTCCGTTTCCAAGGTGGCAGCGGCAGAGAAGCGGGTGTGGCGGCTTCCGAACGGAAGCACACAGCCTCTCCGATCAAAAAGATGGCGGCGGGTCTCCTGCCGCTGCAGCCAGGCTGCGCCGGCAGGAGCCACCACAATTTCAGCGATCAGGCTGAAACTGTGGTGCGATCGCAATTTCAATGCAAATGCAGTGGGTGGGCTGCATGCTGGATGGTCTTGCCCTGTGATGGGCGGCCCCCAGCATGCGAGCAAAAGGACTGTAAATTCTGCTGTCTAGCAGAATTTACAATCCTTACTGAATAGAGTCCTAGGTCTCCAATATACAGTATGATATAGTAATCCATTTGACTTCATTATTTAAAAACATTTATTGTACACATTTTGCTGTCCACAGCAATATATGCAGTATTCTATATTTGAGAATTGTTCTATACCAATAACTGATACTCCCAAGAGTGGGGTATATTTGGTTCCTAAACTTTAGAATCAATTATGTGGACATACAGTTAGTATCTATCTAATCAGAATGCCATTGCTGGCATCACGAAAAGGAACACAATACCAGCAACCGGGATCCCGATCGAGTGACTGCCGCAGAGGCACCCAGTGCGGCACTGCAAAAAGGGAGTGGTGGTTAGGTTTAGGCTGCGGGAAGAGGGGGTTAGGGACCACAGGGGATGGATAGTGTTAGGCTGCGCAGAGGGAGAGGGGGGGGTTAGGCTGCAGTAAGGGAGGGTTAGGGGGTGAGGGGTAGCTTGCTTCCCGACCTGGGATTCTGAAAACAGCGGGATGCTGTGGTCGGTATTCTGACCGCCAGCATCCCACCCACCAGCATTTCAGCCCCAACCCCTATCTATCTATCTATGAACAAATGCAGTGGAACTCAGAGGCTTAAAAAAAAAGCTTATATTAACTCACATCGAAGCACAGGGAACTCCAGGACTATTGGGGTGAGACTCCCAGAGCCTTCAAGAGGGTCTTCCGCCAATAACAACCCCCCACTGGTCACAATACCGACGCTGGGATCGGGAACGATGAATAGCCCGCTGCCTGTCGGCATCCCGACCAACAGGGACTATTCCCCCCCCCCCCCGCCATCTAAAGGCTGCAATCCCGGCATCGGTATGGTGTCCGGCAGTCTCCCAGCCACCGGTAACCCAAGCCGAACCCAAATATATTACTTTTTGTTTCTTGTGATTTGCATGTGTTTATTGATTAGGCGGCTGTCCTCTCTCTAATTGTAGTAGAGAGGGATTTGATTCTGCTCAGATACTGTCTGAAAGGGTTTTACTTAAATAGATTAATCGATGATATTGAGGTAACCAACACAGATCAATCAGACAATAAAATTAGGGTAGTAACATATTGGTGCTGCTCCCAAGAGTCGAAAAAGGCAGCATGTCTAAACTATAATAAAAAGAAGAACTATGATGTTGTGGCAGTCTTACGTTAAGCAGAAAAAGTTTTTTTAAATATAACTTTTATAAGTAGGTATTAAAATAAAGTGTTAACTATCATATTAGCCAGTTAATAAAGGTATAGAATTACATACATGTAGAGTAAAAATTCTATACTTCTAACAAAGTTTGAGAGATTATCATAGTTATGAATAGAAAACTATCCTGCAAATCACAAGGATAGATGGCTGTGTTGATGATACAGAAGGTGTTGTATATGTTTCAGAAAAATTGTTAAAAAAATGTAAAAGGAAAATTACATAAGATAAACATTCCAATGGTATGATCGGGTGATGTAAATGTGGAGAACCTTCTGGTATATCTGCATTAAAGGTTAAAATAACCAGAAAAAATGTGTCTCTCAAAGAATAGCAATCCTGGTAGGGCTAGCGATAGGGGGGTCAAAGGGGACACTTGTAACGGGCCCCGAGACACCAAGGGGACCCAGATCCTCAGAAATCTTGGGAGTCAAGTTCCTGTGTCCCCCTTGCCTGTGCCGTAGTGATTCATATTGGCCGGTACGTGGGTCCTGGCTGCACACAGCGGGCAATGTTCAGCCTGCTAGTTGCACCAGGGGAGGACTCTGCGTTGCTCCTGTCCTTTGCAGCCTTATGGAGCTATGTAGTGTCGGTATCCCAATGGAGGCTAGAGATGGAGCAGCCTTGCTGCCCGGCGATGACAATGAGAGCCTGCCAGACAGGGTGTCCCCGCTGACACATTGGAGCAGGAGGCGTGGCAGGAATCTTGGAGCACTCGTCATGTATCCGGTAGACTCTGTCAAGGTATGGAGGGGGCGAGTCCATACAGTGACAGGTATGATGGCGCTCTGCATGGGGAGCAGTGTGGCTGCAGCAGGGCATTATGGCATATGTATGTACGTATGTATGTTTGTGTATATAATATATATTTACACAGGACGTTTTTAATACATCTATAGCACAAATTAACTCTTTTTTTTTGCAACAGTATAATAGTATCTCTGTATAGATTGTCTGTCCTGACCTGTAGCTATCCATTGCTGATATACAGGGGATAGTACAGTTACCCTACTTACTGTATTAGTAGTAAGTGGGCAGATATGGCATGCATAAAGGCAAGCACTTGTATAATGGTTGCACATATGAGGAATGCTGATATATTTAATACGTTTAAATGGAACGAAGCATTAACCCTTCTCATACGCAGATGTCGGTACCCAGAGTTGTGGGGGCAAACTAATGATGGCAGGGGCCCGCATCCACCTGATGCACCTACTCTATCAGATGCATATTAAGGGAGATGGTGAAAGGCGGGTGGTAGGATGCTTATGTTGAAGTGCATAATTTTCATTTTTTTTATTTAAAGTCAATTTAGTATAGGAAAGGGAATTCCCCGCTGTACAGTTACCCAAATAGTTTGATTCTTCTAAAACATATTTGTTTTACTCGTCCAAAACAGCAGCTACAAACATAGTATTGCATCATAGGCTGTACGACTGGTGTAAATGGTTAGCATTAGTACTGTACCTTACAGAACAGAGGTCATGGGCTCAATTCCAAACATGGACATAATTGTGTGGAGTTTGTATATTCTCCCCGTGCTTGCGTGGGCTCCTCCGGACACTACCAATTCCACCCACAATCCAAAAATATACAAGTATATTAACTCCTAAGAAAAAATAACCCTAGTGTGTGTGTATGTGTACATGTACATGGGTAGACTAGATGGGCCAAGTGGTTCTTATCTGTCATCAAATGCTATGTTTCTATGTTGCATGCAGAAAAAGGAGGAACGGGAGCCAGCTGGCCAGCTGCCAGTAGCTGGCACAATAAAATTTGTTTTGTGCTAAGTCCGATGCAGCAAGCCAGACATCATGATGCCATGCTACAGGGCAGTGAGCAGAGGAGCCAAACTGCCTGTGAAGATGGAACAGCATATTCAGCAGTGCATGCAGCAGGAAGTGTTGGCTGGGTCTGATGGCGGAAACACAGGGGGTTTCTTGGAGACACAGGAAGGCTGAGCTGCAAGAGGAAGGGGAGGCTGAGGGACACAGGTGAATGGGGAAGCTGAGAGACGCATGGGAACGGGGAGGCTGAGAGACACAGAGGGAGGCTGTGAGACATATGGGGAAGATTAAGATGGAGTGATACAGGTGAGGAATGAGGCTGGAGAGAGACGAGGGTAATGAGCATATGGCCATACAGCCTATACCTATATGTCGGATAGGGTATCCGGTTGATAGACAGTGTCTAATTAGACAGTCAATAGATAGACACCAGGGGGTAAATTTACCTCGATGGGAGTTCTATTTAAGATGGGATGTTGCCCATAGCAACCAATCAGATTCCAGGTATTATCTTCAAGAAGGTGCTAGATAAATGAGGAGAATGTGATTGGTTTCTATGGACAACATCTCATCTTATATAGAACTCTCATCTTAGTAAATGGGACAGGGCAAAAGGTCGACATGAAAAAGGTAGACAGTACAAAAGGTCGACAGGGTCAAAAGGTCAACAGGGTCAAAAAGTCGACATAAAAAAGATAGACAATTTTTTTTTTACATTTAACATGTTTTTGGACTATTTCATACCTTCTCTATCCATGTCGGCATAGAGTTGGTTATAAACCTTATGGCGAGCGCAGAGAGCCACCAAGCCCGAAGCGTGGCGAGCGAAGCGAGCCCCACGAGGGTTTGCCTTTCTACAATTGGGGGTCCAAGATGACAAAACTATCCACACAAACCACAAAAATGCAAAAAACATGGTGTCTACCATTTTCATGTCGACCTTTTGACCCTGTCAACATTTTGTACTGTCTACCTTTTTCATGTCGACCCTTTGACCCTGTCGACCTAATATCTGTCTAACATATGGTGTCTATCTATTGACTGTCTAACTAGACACTATCTTTTATACCACACCCGTCGGATATGGGGCCCCAAGATTTCTGTTGCCGGAATGTATATTAAATACACATAAGTGTGGATGTAGCCTGCCTGTGTGCATCAGTGGTATGCATTCAAAGGAAAGAGCATCAGAAATCGTAACAATTCCACTGAGTTTTTATTGCCCACCTGTGTGCCTATTGGCAGTGAACAGATGGTTGAGAGCATTTTAAGTGGAGCAGATTTCTTAAAAGAAAGATGGAGCAATTGAATCTGCTTTGCTAGGGCATTCCCTAGTGATCCCTGTTGAAGTGGCCAGCACAGAGGAGACTGGGAACCCCCTCACAATGAGAGTTCAAGGAAAAAGATAAGACTGGAGATATAGCAGACTGTCTCAAATACAAATAAAATGATTGATGCTATGAGCAGGAGAGTGATGACACAATGGAATGGGTGTGAAAATAATTGAATACCACCCAATATGTGTGTTTATTGTAATCCAGATAATCACAGCAATTGTATATTTGGTTGTCAGACTTGAATGAATAGGCATTCAGGCAACATAAATTATATATCACAGAAAAATTGGATAAATACATATATTACCAGGAGCTATGTTGTGGACCAGACCGGGCTCAAAACTGAATGTGGAATAGGCTTGTTCATCTGGCCTAATAAGATGCTTGATACTTAATTTTAATACATACCTATAAAATTTATATTTGAAAACCTTTTTCTACTTAATGTAAGAAGGCCCCAACAACAGAGTCCTTCTTCAATGTCCTTGAAACAAATGACACATAGCTAAGGAATTATCTCTTGCTTTGTTCAGAAATCAAGTATTAGTAAACCCCCATGTAGGAATCCTGTGTTTGCACCTTAACAAGTGGTAACATTTTTAAAATAATACTAAAATATAACCAGTTTAACCAAGTGTTCCTGTATCGTAAATATAACATTATTAGCTGAAAAATATAATTTTGTTTAGTGAAAAGAACAAAATCCTCACAAACCAAGCATCAGATTCCTACAATAAATTTCAATTGCTTAGGTAGGTTAAGCCTTACACAATTGGCCTGGTAAGTGGAATTCTACTTGTCGTGTAGACTCCCAGCTAAACCATAGCTTCAAACAACAGATGGCAACTTTAGCTGCCCTCAATCAGCATTAACCAATAGCGTGTTGAGCGACATGTAGTTTGCTAAAGGGATGTCTGGCTCTACAACAGCCACTATTTCCAAAACATGCTTAAGGATCATTTGTAAAGTTGCATCTTCTTAACTGCTGCCATTAATCTAAGCCTTTCCTGCTTACGTAAGCTTGGTGAATAAGCAATTTGACTTGAAAGAAGGAACAGACCCTTGCCAATATCTAAAGGTACAGAAAACCAGAAAAACTTGTTTTTTTAAATACCTCTAGTAGCACAGTAAATATTTAACCGTAAACAGTCAGACTGTTTGGTGTTGATATGCACAGGAAGGCTGTTCTGCTGACTTTATTGCCAGTGCGTGTAAAGTGATGCCTCTCAACAAAATGGAAACCTCCTATTTTTAGGCCAACTTTGTGGAACTCTGCAAAGTGTTGACAAATATTGTTCCATTTTGCTTTATTGCTCTATTGGCACTGTGATGTAAACAAACAAGAATTTAATATAAGCAAAATAAGCAGAGTGCTCCTACTGCTCATACTTGCTGAAAAATAGTTTCCACACAGGTGAAATCCTGTGCTCCCAGGTTTTAGACCTTACTATATTTTAAACTACTGTTAGCTTAATGCCCAACAGCATTTTTGTCACTCTAAAATACAGACACTTTAATTTATATGTATGGATTATATTGAAGGATAAATTAATGCTATAGTGTTATAACTTGTGTTGGCATGGGGGTAATGGTATGAGGAACAGAACATGCTGACGAGTGACAAAAAAACTAAAATGTAACCCTAGCATGAATGTGTGAGAGCTCCACTGGGGCAGGGAGTGATGTGAATGACCAAAATATTCTCTGTAAAGCGCTGCGGAATATGTGCGCGCTATATAAATAATTAGTAAGAAGTAAATAATAAAATGTACAGCATTAGGAACTTCTTCTGAACTGCCACACTTCAATTTTTATTTGAAGATTATTTAATTGTTAACTTTTCCCTACATTTAACATTCGCATGTATAGATTGAAATATAGATATAGTGGACATATTACTAGTTAGCTTTAATTTCTAAACATATTAATGTATGACCCATATACAAAAGGTGCAAGTGGGCTACTCATTAACAGCCTAGTGTCCCAATGGTGTGACAAGTAATTATGTCATTATGTTCCTGGTCAGTGAATTGCAGGCTTGAATGGTGTAGTAATAATAATATTAACACATTTTATTTATATAGCACTTTTCTCCAGCAGGATACAAAGTCGCTTTACAAGCATTAAAAACTTAACACAGAGGTTTAGTACTACAGCACAAAGAAAACAAACCAAAAAACAATTAAACATATTGAACATAACGAGTACAATGAGCATAATGCAGGTTGGTACCAGATGAAGCAGCCATTTTGGGCACACTACATAGATTACCCTGGGTGGAGTAGGCGATGCCACATAATGGGGAAGTTGCCGTGTATTAAAGCTAGAGCCTCACATAATAATAAGTTCCAAGTATTTTTCATCCCATCCATGGGAGTACCAGGCGAGGCAGCCATCTTGGGCACACTACAAAGGTTACAATGTGTCAGATAAGCCATACATGGAAATAAGACATACAGTATAAGGGTGACTGAAATGTATGTAATATGATATGCAGTGAATGAATAGAGCCATGTGTTGTTCACCCCGCCCAATCTAAGGCCGCCATCTGGGGTGCACTGGGTTACATCTGGCATGTTGCAATAGGTGGCAGGAGTATGACCTCCAGATGGAGGAGAACATAAAATAAAATAAAATAGAGAAACTGAATTCAAATCCATAAAACTGCAGTATTAAAACAATGGTAACAGTAATATAAAAAAAATGGTAAAGTTAATATCAACTTAAAAATAAAATCACTTGAGTTTGCGGTCTTCTCACAACCAGCAGTTTGTTGAGTTCAACTAGGCCTCAGCACAAAACTGCCCCGGAACCCAGTCTAATGGTTACCATTACTGCCACTACCATTGGGGCCTTGGGTTCAATTTGCACCACAGCCCTAACTGTGTAGTGCTTGCCGCGGGTTTCCTCCGGGAACTCCAGTTGTGTCCCACAATCCTAAAATATACTGGAAGGTTAAATGGCTCCCAACAAAACTGTAAGCCCCACTGAGGCAAGGACTGATGCCAAATATTCTCTTTAAAAGCACTACAGAATATATGTGCGCTATATATTAAGTAACTGTTAATGAATAAATACTCCTAAATGATTGGAATCTTGAGAAAAATGGCATACTGCCAATTATTAGTTCCAGGAAAATGCAAATCTAACATTATCTATTGACAACAATTGGACACACTCATCAAGGGGGGTGGTCTTCTGTTTGCCGGCGGTCGGGCTCCCGGCGCTCAGTATACCGGCGCCGGGAGCCCGACAGCCGGCATACCGACACTTATTTTCCCTCGTGGGGGTCCACGACCCCCATAGAGGGAGAATAAAATAGTGTGGCGCGCGCAGCGCGCCACCGTGCCCGTAGCGTGGCGAGCGCAGCGAGCCCGCAAGGGGCTCATTTGCGCTCGCCAAGCTGTCGGTAAGCCGGCGGTCGGGCTCCCGGCGCCGGGATGCTGGTCGCCGGGAGCCCGACCGCCGGCCAGCCGTAGTGAACCCACCAAGGGCTCCCTTGTTAATAAATAATAAAATAAAGATAGTAAATTCAATGGAATATTTATTCAATAGAACACTCAATATACATCAGTATAAAAATTGTATTGTTCAGTTGGTGAGGATAGTCCTGGGGTAAACTGCTAAACCCTGTGACTGTACCTTGAAATGAAGGACAATTGGTATCTATGTAATGCACTGTAGGATTATGAAAATGGATCAGTAGTCACTACAGAGAGAAACATTTTATTGATAGGGATGTAACCAGAAGTTTGTTGGCCCTATAGCATCATATTGAAGAGGACCCAGTCTCAATGATTTCTGAGATACATGTCTCAGCAGCAGCTATTAATTTTATGCCCTGTGCAATAGTTCACTTTCTGAACCATAGTAGTGCCTAGTTAATATTATGTCCCATAGTAGTGCCCTAATTAATTAATTAATTTTATGTGTCACACTGTAGGGCTGGCAGTAGACATTATACAACACAGTACCCCCATTTCACATTATGAACTTAGTGTCCCGTTCATATTATGCCACATTACAGGACCCCCTGTTCATATTATGCCACAAATTATGTCACGTTAAAATGCCTCAGTTCATATTATGCCACATTATCGTGCTTCCATGTTATACTGTGTCACATTACAGTGCCCCAGTTTTTATTATATAACATTATAGTGCCCCCCACATTTAAAATGAGAAGAACAGGTTGTGACACATTACAGTGCCCTCCTTCCAGTTCATATTGTGCTAAATTACAGTGCCCTCCAGTTCAAATGATGCCACATTACAGTGCACCCTTATCATTATAACATTAACTGCACATACCTCTCACTGAATATGTAATGCCACACAAATCAGGCTAGGCAATGGATCAGACCCAATTGATTAGCAGGCAAATATGGGAAATTGGTACGCAGCTTTATTAGCCTCTGGGCCCCATAGCAATGTCACCTCTTGCACACACTATAGTTATGCCCACGGTTGTGGAATCATTGTTAAGGCCCATACACACTAGAAGACTTGGACTATGTGGAAGATAAGCAATTTCCCTTGAACTCCCTGACAAACAAGATTGAGTGTACACACTGAGCTTTTTTTTACAAACAATCTGATGTATGATCTGCTCTGCTGGGAATGAAGGGATTGAGCTGCATGGACGACTGACAACCTACTTCCAATGACCACAGGTGTGCGCATCGTTCATCATTTGCTGTGTACATAATAGAATGATTTGAACGATCTGAACAATTTAATCGCTCGCAACCATCGTTATCGCTCATATCTATGAAAAATATCTTCTAGTGTGTATGGGCCTTTACTCTCTTACCCATAATGTACACCAGTGACCGCTTATAATAGGGGAGTCTGAAAATAATCCGGGGCCAGACCATCCCAATTCAAACAAAGTTGTACACAAAAGAGTGTTTCAACATGTAGAGGGAGTGAGAGGTAATGTTTCAATGAGCAGAGACGTTCTCATTTTCACTTTATTGCTATAAAGCTATAAAGGACCATTTATCAAATAATATTTGTCCCCGAAAACAACTGTTCTCAGGGATTAGTCGCAAATATTAAGTATCCCTGGAATGTGTAAAGGAGGAATCACAGCAGGTATCTCTGATGCCCTCCGCCGGAAATGGCCTCACACGTAGGCACAGGATTCCCGGCAGCCCGCAGAGCACATCACAGGGATGGGCTCATTTCGGAGCCCCCCTTCTTGCGAGTGCTGGATGATACATTCATCCGAAGGGATAGATCCCATCCAGATTGCATTTAATATGCAATCTAAGATAAATGGGCCCTTAATTTAGGTGAAGGACTATTATTCAAATGAAAATGTATATTCAAAAGTGCTCAAGAGAACCTCTCAGGTGTAAGAATGTTTGGCATAATGTTTTGTGCACTATACAGATGTCATTCAAATCCCACCCTACGCCTTTCCCTCTCTCAAACACATTTGCCATATTATTTATTATCAATTATTTATATATCACACTCATATTCTGCAGCACTTTTACAGAGAATAGTCATTTACATCTGTCCATACCCCAAAGGAACGTAAAATATTTATTTCCTACCACACGAAGGGTTAGTTTTTTGTTCTTAATATCCAATTATCCCAACAGTACGTTTTTCGGACTGTGGCAGAAAACCCACGCAAACATGTTGAAAGCAAACTCCACAGAGATAGAGCCTTGGTGGGAATAGAACTCATGACCTCAGTACTGTGAGGTAGCAATGCTAACCACTACTTTGATTATGCTACAGTATATACTTGTGATGGGCACAGACCATAACACACTTTCATATGGAATATGCAATGGTCATAGACAATGTCTGAGTCATGCTTTCTAATAAAGATTATTTGCATTTGCAACTAACTTTTTATTTTTAGATTTTCATAGCATTTACAAAAGACAAAATAAAGGGAAAAGGGAAAAAAATAGGTTCAAATATATTTTACACATCTAAGACTGAATATAAACAATAAACCATCTAGACATCAAAAGAGCCACTCAGATCCTGCCACTAATGCGGCTCGTAGCAGCCGCATTACGGCTGTGCAGTCACACACATTGCGGTCACCCCCCCCCCCCCTTCCCGATCGATGGATGCAATGTGATTGTCAGTAGCAAAAGTTTCCTGGGCAGCGGCACGGCGTTGGGAGGTGGGGCAAATGGAGGCGGGCGGGGACCGTTTTCGGGGTGGCTGCCTGACGTCACACAGAGCCGCTCAAAAAAAAGAAAAAAATGGCCACTGACCGCCTGACACAAGGGGTCAACCTTAGATTTCATGTGTTCGAAATTAGGACTCCCGCATTTCAATCCCAGATCCCAGGATACAAAAACGGCCAGGGATTGGTCAATTTACAGTAACAGTTATTGCTGTTGTCAGCACAGCACATTTTATTAGGGGGTGCACCGTCGGAGGGACGTGTCTAACACCACATATTGGGCGTGTCCAGCATCGCCTTTCCGGCGTGTCTAGCACCACCTATTGGCACTCAATGCCAGAGCTGGCCCTAGGCATAGCAAACTAGGCAAATGCCTAGGGGCACAAGCATCTTATGCTTATTAAAATAATATGCGGCATGCCTACATTCTGTATCTGACTGTGGCTGTATCTGCATACGAAATGCTATGTCACAGTGTATTCCTGGAAATCATTGTAACATAGCATTTCAAATGAAGATACATCCACAGTCGCACACAGTATATAGGCATGCCGCATATCATTTTAATAAGCAGAAGCTGCTTGTGTATCACATAGCAGTGCAAATAAGTGGCATTTTTGGCAAAAAAAGGTGTACAACGTTACTAGAGCTCGCATAGAGCTGCCACCTGACTCACGGCAGGGATCTCCTGCTGCATGGCGTATTGAGGCAAGATGTATGAGGACATATCCGTATCCAAGCAGAGGCAGCAGAGGTCACAGTGTTAACGGCTGTGTGAGTGCTGTGTACAGGTGGGTTGGTTGTGCAATAGTGGGTGGTCAGCATATGTGTAAGGGGCATTATGTGTGTCATGTGTATAAATGCATTAATAATGTGCAGCATATGTGTAAGAGGCACTATGTGTGTCATTATGTGTATTAGGGCATTAATAATGTGCAGCATATGTGCAAGGGACATGGGTGGTCATTCCGAGTTGATCGCTCATTATTTTTTTTTCGCAACGGAGCGATTAGTCGCTAATGCGCATGCGCAATGTTTGCAGTGCGACTGAGCCAAGTAAATTTGCTATGAAAAAACGCTGCCGTTTCTGGGAAAAACGCGGGAGTGTCTGTAGAAACGGGGGAGTGTCTGGGCGAACGCTGGGTGTGTTTGTGACGTCAAACTAGGAACAAAACTGACTGAACTGATCGCAGTGGCAGAGTAAGTCTCGAGCTACTCAGAAACTGCTAAGAACTGTCTATTCGCAAATCTGCTAATCTTTCGTTCGCAAATCTACTATGCTAAGATTCACTCCCAGTAGGCGGCGGCTTAGCGTGTGCAAAGCTGCTAAAAGCAGCTTGCGAGCGAACAACTCTGAATGAGGGCCATTATGTGTACAGTGGGGCAAAAAAGTATTTGGACAGCCACTGATTGTGCAAGTTGACCCACTTAAAAAGATGAGAGAGGGCTGTAATTTCCATCATAGGTACACTTCAACTGTGAGAGACATAATCTGAAATAAAAAAAAAAAATAGGAAATCACATTGTATGATTTTTTTAAACAATTTATTTGTATATTCTTGCGGAAAATAAATATTTGGACAATCAAAAAGTTTAACTCAATACTTTGTAATATAACCTCGGTTGGCAATTACAGAGGTCAAACGTTTCCTGTAGTTCTTGACCAGGTTTGCACACACTGTAGCAGGTATTCTGGCCCACTCTTCCATGCAGATCTTCTCTGGATCTGTCATGTTTTGTGGCTGTCGCCGGGCAACACGGGCTTTCAACTCCCTCCACAGATTTTCTATTGGGTTGAGGTCTGGAGACTGGCTAGGCCACTCCAGGACCTTGAAATGCTTCTTACAGAGCCACTCTTTAGTTGCCCGGGCGGTGTGTTTGGGGTCATTGTCATGCTGGAAGACCCTGCCACGTTCCATCTTTAATGCTCTTACTGAGGGAAGGAGGTTTTTGCCCAAAATCTCACGATACATGGCCCCATTCATCCTCTCCTTAATACGGATCAGTCGTCCTGTCCCCTTTGCAGAAAAGCAGCCCCAAAGCATGATGTTTCCACCCCCATGCTTCACAGTGGGTATGGTGTTCTTGGGATGCCATTCATCATTCTTCTCCCTCCAAACACGGCACGTGGAGTTTATACCAAAAAGTTCGATTTTGCTCTCATCTGACCACATTACATTCTCCCAATCCTCCTCTGGATCATCCAGATGGTCACTGGGAAACTTTAGATGGGCCTGGACATGTGCTGGCTTAAGCAGGGGGACCTTTCGGGTGCTGCATGATTTCAATCCATGACGGCGTAGTGTGTTACTAATGGTAACCTTTGTGACTGTGGTCCCAGCTCTCTTGAGGTCATTGACCAGGTCCCCCCGTGTAGTTCTGGGCTGATTCCTCACTGTTCTCAAGATCATTGATACCCCACGAGGTGAGATCTTGCATGGGGCCCCAGGTCGAGGGAGACTGTCAGTGATCTTGTATTTCTTCCATTTTTTTTATAATTGCGCCAACAGTTGATCTCTTCTCACCAAGCTGCTTGCCTATTGTCGAGTAGCACATCCCAGCCTTGTGCAGCTCTACAATTTTGTCCCTGGTGTCCTTAGACAGCTCTCTGGTCTTGGCCATAGTGGAGAGGTAGCAGTCTTACTGTTTGAGGATGTGGCAGGTGTCTTTTCTACAGATAACCAGTTCAAACAGGTGCCATTAATACAGGTAACGAGTGGAGGATAGAAGAGCTTCTTAAAGAAGAAGTAACAGGTCTGTGAGAGCCAGAAATCTTGCTGCTTGGTATGTGTACAAATATTTATTTTCCACGAGAATATACAAGTAAATTATTTAAAAATCATACAATGTGATTTCCTGTTTCCCCCCCCCCCCCAGATTCTGGTCTCTCACAGTTGAAGTGTACCTATGATGGAAATTACAGAACTCTCTCATCTTTTTAAGTGGGTCAACTTGCACAATCGTGGCTGTCCAAATACTTTTTTGCCCCACTGTATATGGGCATTAATAAAGGTTGGCATAATGTGTAAGGTGTGTTATGTTTATAAGGACATTAATAATGTGTGTCACATGTCTAAGGGGCATTACTGTGTGGTATTATATGTATAAAGGCATTAATAATGTGTGGCATTATTTTAATAAGGTGCTCTATTGTGTGGCGTAATGTATAGAAAGGGCCCTACTGTGTGGTCTAATGTGAATAAAGAGCAATATGGTGTGGTGTAATGTGAATAAGGGGCACTACTGTGAGGAGTAAAGTATATAAAGTAAAGTGGTACTACTGTGTGATGTAACATGAATAAGGGACATTATCGCATGATATAATGTGAATAAAGTTGCACTACTGTGTGGCGTAATTTAAATTGGGGTTACTATTGTGTGGCCATGACCCTTTCAAGCAAGAACACACCCGTATTTAAAACACCAAAATGAGGACTGCTATGGGTGAGGGGTGAAGGCGCTTGGAAAGGGTCAGAGGCGGAACTAGCGGTGGTGCTAGAGGGCACCAGCCAAAAACTTGCCTAGTGCATCATATTGGTTAGGGACGGCTCTGCTCACTGTAATATAAAACATCTCTCAGCCACATCATCATCTCCTTCCTCTCAGCCATGCCATCTCCCCCCTGCGTCTCTCAGCGACACCATAATCTCCTCCCTGCACTGTCTCTCAGCCACACCATCATCTACTCCTTGCATCGTCTCTCAGCACACCATCAACTCCTCCTTGCAGCGTCTCTCAGCCACACCATCATCTCCTCCCTGTGTTGTCTCTAACTACACCATCAGGGCCAGACTGAGACTAAAATAGGCCCTGGCATTTTACGTCAACATCCGGCTCCTGGAATATACTCCTCCCCTTACTATTCCTGACTCCTTCTACTTTACTTTCTTCTAAGCTCTAAAAATATAACTTGAACATTAGAACATCTGGCCATTTGTGAGATAATATGAATGATAACTCACAAACTTTTCTTTCCCTCATGGTTAGTGGTTGGGTGAAGCCATTTATTTTCAAACAACTGTGTTTACTCTTTTTAAATCATAATGACAACAGAAACTACCCAAAATGTTGTTCGTGTAAATCGGCCAACACAAAAATAGGCGAAAGAGTGAATAACTCGTTGGCAAAAAAATTACTGCAGTCTAATGCTACCACCTCCCCTGCAACAGCGGCGGAGATACTGACTCAGAAGAGTACTGTAAACATGTACATAGCAGCGGAAACACGTACTACATGTGCCACAACCCTGTACAACACGATTCCTGTTTCTTTTAAGAACCCTCTTGTATATACACCTCATATATATATGTATACACCCTCGTGTACATGGACATCCCATCCTTCACATATACATCCCTGTGTATACACACATACCCCACCCAAAAAACATATAAACACCCCTGGTACCACACATATGTGTATGTATATTTATATTTACACACACACACACACACACACACACACACACACACACACACACACACACACACACACACTGTCAGTGCAGCAGCCAGCAGGAACAGCACTGTAACTCGCCCAGACTGATCAGCAGCAGGCAGCACTGCAGCAGTACAGGACAAGAGGATCATCATTCACCACGCTGCCTCCTAGCAGCAGTGCTCCGTGGTTTAGCAGCATCTATGTGACATCATGTGTTGCGACGTCTCATGGTGCGGAGGAATAGATGAGACATTAAGAGATGCAGGGAGGGCAAGTGAAGCATTCACCTGTGCCGCCAGATAACGATGGTGCTTGATCTACAGGGGAAAGGGGGTCAGGGGGTGCAGTCAGGGGGTGGAGCTTCCGATGGCCGCTTCCTGTCTACAACAGCACAGTCACACTTGGCTCCTTGAGTTACAGGTGCAAAGTGTGTGGCGTGCGTACCCGGCCACATACTTGCACCACTGGTGGCTCTCTAAATTAGGATGTGCCTGTACACACTGTGTGCACGTCTATGATTTTGGTGTATCTTTGATTATTACTTGTTCTGTTGACAGAGGCAGATTGGGAACTTAAAATGGTCCTGGAAATTTTTTTAGAAAGAGACCTCATATACTGGGGTGGTACTAAATCAATGTTAGGCAGGGACAATACAAAAGTAGGCTGGGTAAGTACACTGTTAGCCTTAGCCCAGGGGTGGACAATTATTTCAGCTGGGGGGCCATTTAACAAGTTTGAGTAAATTGTCCAGATAAGCACAAAAAAATATTCTGCCCACCCTGGAGTTGAAGTATGATAAATGAAGAGCAAGTATTAGTATTGACTCAGTAGCTGGATGTCAGAGTCCGAATGACAAGAATACACTGTTGCACAGCTTATTTGGAAACCAAGGCGGCAATTGTTTTCTCACACCTACAGTGTTGGGCGATATTCAATTGTTTGTGCTGCAGGATGCCCATTACTTATTGCCCATGACATGCCCAAATGCACTGGGTTTAGATGTGAAAAGCAGCTAAACCCATGCAAACTGCTGGGCGGACTGCGTTTGGATTCCCAAATGCCAGACTTTGGCAGATTTCTGCTCAACACCTAAGAGTGCGATCAGAAATAATGGGCGCCTGCGGCACAAACAATTTAATAGTGTGGCGGGAGCTGCAGACGCGGTAAAACAATTGAATTCCTGTCCTGTCCAGCAGTCTGTCTTCACATGTAGTCCATGGTTCAGCTGTAGAAGTCATGATATCAGAAACTGAAAGAGATTACTAAATACAAGATGATGAAGGAGTGAGTAGGGTACAATCTTCGGCAGTAGCTCAGATCATTAGTATATCTGCTTGCACATCTACAGCTACAATGTGATTCGTTGCAGGACAGATCTGTGAAGTACAGATATGTGGGGTGCTGGATACTGCCCCTTGCTATTTTACACAATCGTCCCCCTTTCCATGTTACAGACTTTTTATGTCACACAGTCATCGACTTTCCCATGTCACACTTACCCCCTCTTCACATCTTACACAGTTATTCAAATTCCCATATTACACAGTTATTTACCCCCCCCCCCCCCCTCATTAAACCTTTCCTACGTTAAAGTTAGGCTATGTGCACAGTAGTACGATGTGCACCCCATCCGATATTGTATACAATTTCTCGACATGCAATATCGAGCATCCACACTATATGATGAAGCAATAAGATAACATGAAATTATATTTTATGGGGCTGGAGTTGTTTGTAAGGGAGCACAAGAGGAAGGAGGGGGGTCCAGGCTGACGTCATGCCCTAAAATCGTATAGCTGTATGTACACACTACAAAAAAGCTCACAATATTTAAGCATCAAGACTGCATGCAGGTCAGATGTTGGATGTCAAATGCGACCCAAGTGGCTGCGCATCATATGATAAATCGTGTGTACACACTATGCGATATTGTATGCAGTCAGACAATATCAGCAATATTGAATGCAATATCTCAGTGTGTATGCAGCCTGTTACAGTCATCCCCATTTCCTTGTTACACAGTTGCCCAACTTCCCATGTTATAGATACTTTCCTTTCCATGTTACACAATAATGTAACAAAATTACTAGCAAGTTACTTATACAATGAATTCTTTAAACATAAATTTACTTCCATAAGAGTAAGACACTGCTGTTTAATCAGAAACAAAGAAACAGTTTTGCTTGGAGGATTTGAAACAACAATGTACTGATTAGAGGGTTTTAAAACAGGTTAGATATGATACATGTAGAAAATAATAATTTTTAGCGCCAAACTCTGTAACCAAACATTCTTTTATGGAACTGTCAAGACCGGTTTGACTCACATTGTTATGTCCCTACACTAAACTAAAAGTATGCGGAAAGTTTGTGAAAGTGAACAAGCACATTTTCAGCTCCACTACTATATGTCTTTCTGCAAGGGGAAATCACATGCATTTGTTCTGGCGGCAAAAAATGCTTTAAAAATCTGCCCTTTACAAAAATCTACTATGTAGTGGGCACAAATTTACTGTTTAAGAAACCAAACAAGGCAAGGACATCTAAGATAATATTCTCCGAAATATTACCTGTGCCACGCACTAGTCCAGGGAGGCAGAGGGAGACTGGGGAGGTAAATGTGTGGCTTAGAGACTGGTGTAGGAGAGAAGGGTTTGTGTTCCTGGAACACTGGGCGGACTTCTCAGTCAGACGCCATCTTTTTTTGTTGCGATGGATAGCATCTGAATGAGGAGGGGGCAGCAGTGCCGGGGGGAAAGGTTAGAAGGTTGGAGATTTTAAACTAGGTGCCTGGGGGGAGGGTTCAGCTAGAAACTACGTGTCATGCAGTGAGAATAGTAAGGATGAAGGTAGTGAACGAAATGGGGGTGGAGAAGGGGGGAGGAAAAGAGCAGGCGGCAAGGGTACTAACGAGGGTATTACCAAAACACTAACTAATGCAGATTATGGGTCATCATTACTGCATATAGAAAATGATGTCCCTAGCACAAGGGGGAATATTTATCTTAATTGTATGTATGTAAACGCTAGAAGTCTTACAGGAAAAAAGGGGAAACTAGAAGTCCTTCCAGCAAGGAAAAAGTATGATATCATAGGCATTACTGAAACTTGGTGGGACGAAGCTCATGATTGGACAATCAATCTGGAGGGTTATACGCTGTTCAGGAGAGACAGATTATATAAATGGGGTGGAGGGGTATGTCTTTACGTAAAGCAGTTTTTAAAATCTGATATACGGGAAGATATTCATGAGGGGACTGTAAATACTGTTGAAACGTTATGGGTAGAACTTGCATGTAAGGAATCAAAAAGATAGTATTAGGGCTATGCTACAAGCCAAAATTGCATGTAAGGGATCAAAAAAGATAGTGTTAGGGCTATGCTAAAAGCTGCCTAGTATTAACTTGTCTGACGAGGAATTGCTACTGAAGCAAATTAAAAAAGCGACAGGATGATGTAATAGTGATGGGAGATTTTAACTATTCGGAGATTAATTGGACAAATGATTCTTGTGATACTGCTAGGGGTAATATGTTTTTAAACACACTAAATCATAACTACTTACTTCAACTAATCGAGGAACCAACTAGGTACAATGCAATCTTAGACCTGGTATTAACAAACAATGGGGAATTGGTATCAAATATAATAGTAGGGGAGCCCATGGGAAACAGCGACCACAATATGGTCACATTCAATATCAGTTTTCATAAGCAGTCCTATATAGGCTCAACTAGGACTCTGAACTTTAGAAAAGCCAACTTTGACATTATGAAGGAAGCTTTAAGAAACATTGAATGGGAAATTTTGTGTCAAGGTAAAAATACTACGGAAAAATGGGAGGTACTAAAAACGCTGCTCAATAATTATACTCGTAAACTTATTCCCATGGGCAGCAAAAAAAGGAGTAATAATTCCAAAGCAATGTGACTTAACAAAAAGATTAAAGAACTAATGGGCAAAAAGAGGCGAGCATTCAAAAAATATAAATCAGACGGAAAAGCGGAGTCATTCCAGTACTACAAGGATTGTAACAAAATATGCAAAAAATAAATGAGTGGCTAAAATAGAAACTGAAAAGCTAGTAGCAAAGGAAAGTAAATCAAACCCCAACAAGTTTTTTTAAAATACATCAACAGCAAAAGATTAAAGAAGGAGAGTATAGGCTCTTTAAAGGACAAAGTGGGCATCTTAATCAAAGATGATAATGACATAGCTGAATAATTAAATTCGTTTTTCTCATCAGTAGTCACAATAGAGGATCAGATGGCGGCATTTACACATAACCTCAGCAACGATAATGTCCTACTACTAAGTACTTATTTATGTGAGGAAGTAGCTTGTGACAGATTAAAAAAAAAAATTAAGATTAACAAATCCCCTGGTCCTGACGGAATTCACCCAACGGTTCTCATGGAGCTACACATTCCGAATTAGCCAGACCCCTTTATTTGATTTTCATTGACTAAAGGTGTGTAAACACGGTGAGATATTTTCTTGAGATTTTGACTATATAGTCAAAATCTCAAGAAAAGTTAGTGCAGATAGCAAGGTGAAAGTCACCTTGTGATCCCGATTCGATTTCGATGCACGGTCCTGCCAGGTCGGCATCGCAAGAAAAGATAGACTGTGCAGGCAAGTCAAGCCTTGCAATATCGGTGTACTATCTAGTTCATCTCGCATGTCAATTACATCTCACATAAGCCAAAATCTCACATAAGCCAAAATCGTAAGCACACATAGTCCATATCTCAAGAAAAGTTAGTCAAAATCGGTGGTGCTGGGCTCCGGGGAGTTCAAGGGAAATAGCATAGTCAAAATCGGCCATAGCAAGGACCTCACCGTGTGTACACACCTTTACTTACATCAGTCATGGTTCCCAAAGATTGGCGTACAGCGGAAGTAGTGCCGATATTCAAAAAGGGAAGTAAATCTGAATCAAGTAACTATAGACCAGGTAATCTTACATCTATAGTGGGAAAAGTACTGGAAGGTATTTTGAGGGATAGTATACAGAAGTTCCTAGAAGCCAATAAGGTTATTCATAGGAACCAACATGGATTTGTGAAGGACAGATCATGCCAGACAAACTTACTAGGCTTTTATGAAACAGTTAGCGCGAACCTGGATCAGGGTAAAGAGGTGGATGTAATCTTTTTAGACTTTGCTAAAGCTTTCAACACAGTACCGCATATGGGACGTATCTACAAGTTACAAGGACTGGGGCTAGGGAGCACAATATGAACTTGGGTTAGTAATTGGTTAGATAATAGGGTGCAGCGAGTTGTGGTAAATGGAACTTTTTCAATTGGACTGAAGTACTAAGGGTCTGTACTTGGACCACTATTGTTCAATATTTTCATAAATGATCTGGCAGTAGGTCTAGAGAGCAAGGTGTCAATTTTTGCAGAAGACACCAAACTGTAAGGTTATAAATTTGGCGGGGGATGCGGAGTCTCTTCAGAACGATTTATTTAAACTGGAAGCATGGGCAGCAAAATGGAGAATGAGGTTCAATACAGACAAGTGTACAGTAATGCACTTTGGTAAAATTAGGGCACTCTGTACTGGAAAAAGACTTTGGTGTTCACATAGATAATAAACTTAGCATCAGTACCCAAAGTAGGATTGCAGCAAAAAAGGCAAACAAGGTATTAGCATGCATAAAGTGGGAAATTTATGCAAGGGATGAGAGTGTTATACTACCATTATATAAATCTCTAGTGAGGCCACATCTTGAATACTGTGCACAATTTTGGGCACCATAGTAAAAAAAAGGATATCCTGGAACTACAAAAGGTTCAGAGGCGGGCAACCAAACTGATTAAGGGGATGGAGATGCTGGAATATGAGGAAAGGATTGCTAGGCTAGGCATGTTTACATTGGAAAAGAGGAGATTAAGAGAGGACTTGATTAACATTTACAAATATATAAGAGGACAATATACAGAGCTTTCGGAGGATCTGTTTTTGATAAGATTGACACAGAGGATATGTGGTCACTCGGTTAGGTTTGAGGAGATTTCGCACACATAGGTTAAAAGGTTTCTTCACAGTACGAACAATATGTGTTTGGAATTCCCTGCCTGAGAGAGTAGTAATGGCAGATTCGGTCAATACTTTTAAGAATGGGCTTCATTCCTAATGGATGAGGTTATACAGGGTTATGGTGGGTGGATCACGCACTACAGTTAACAAAAGGGGAATAACCACAACGGCCGACATTCACAACAGATAATATTAGTTCTAAAAATAATACAGCGTTGGAGTCCAAGAAAAGGTTGAACTCAATGGAGATATTGTCTTTTTTCAACCTCAGAAACTATGTTACTATGTTACATAGGTTAGACAATGCAATAAATGGAATGTGAAAACCATCAAATCCATGGATATTCCAGCATGTGTATTTTCTAATATGCAGTAATAATGTAGCTTTCCTAAGAGTCAACACATTTTGTTAATATTTGGAAAAGCAGTAGGTATAAAAGGAATGTCAGCAGAATCATTGCATTACATCATGACTTTTTTGTATGCTGCTCAGAGAAGCTATAGCACAACTGAACCTTTTACGCAGAGATTAAAGGGGTGTTGGTAGCAACATTAACAGAATTATATAACCATTCACTATCTACAGGAGTAATTCTAGAGGACTGGAAAAGAGCGAACGTAGGTGGTCATTCCGAGTTGATCGCTTGCTAGCTGCTTTTAGCAGCATTGCAAACGCTAGGCCGCCACCCTCTGGGAGTGTATCTTAGCTTAGCAGAAGTGCGAATGAAAGATTAGCAGAACTGCTACTAAATAATTCCCTGCAGTTTCTGAGTAGCTCCAGACCTACTCCTAGATTGCGATCACCTCAGTCCGTTTAGTTCCTGGTTTGACGTCACAAACATGCCCTGCGTTCGGCCAGCCACTCCCCCGTTTCCCCAGCCACTCCTGCGTTTTTCCCTGGCACGCCTGCGTTTTTTAGCACACTCCCGGAAAACGCTCAGTTACCTCCCAGAAACGCCCCTTTCCTGTCAATCACTCCCCAATCAGCAGTGCGACTGAAATGCGCCACACGAACACCAGCAAATCTACTAAGTTTTGTGTTAAATAACTTAGCGCATGCGCGCTGCGTACCATGCGCATGCGCATTTTCCACCTAATCGCTGCGTCGCAAAAAATGGCAACGAGCGAACAACTCGGAATGACCACCGTAGTCCCACTGCACAAAAGTGGAAGCAAGGAAGAGGAAAGCAACTACTGACCAGTGAGCCTTACATCAGTAGTAAAAGAAATTGTACATTATCTCAAATCCAGCAATTTACAGGATTCCAAAAAGCATGAATTTACTGGGAGATCATGTCAAAAAAATCTTACAGACTTTTTTTTGACAGGGTGACTAAAGTAATAGATAAAAGGGGAAGGGGGCATAGGTATAGCTTATCTAGACTTTAGTATGGCTTCTGACACTGTCCCACATCACAGAATGTTAAATAAATTTGAAAGCATGGGATTGCATACTGTAATACTGTGATAGAAACACCGGTAAAGTAATAAACGGGAGATAGTTATAGCAGGTTTCTGGCCTACGTATTTTAAAACCCCAGGAAATGTTTGTTTCTGTTAAACAGACTTGATTAGAGTTCGGGCTTTTACTAAAAGCTGGATAAGGGTATGGGTGTGAGAAAGAAGGGAGGGCTCCACCCATAGGGCCCATTTTGGATTTTTAGGCCTTCTGCCTAAAAGCAGGTTAATGAGTGCCTGCACTTGTAAGACTGATACAAGCTGTGTCAGGGCTTGGGTCAGGGCCTCACTACCTGGGAAAAAAGGCAGCAGGCCTGTTATGAGACACTGTGATTTACTGACTGTAAGTAGTGTGTATATCTCTATGTTTGTGGTAGGGGCAATAGGTCCTATCACTTTGAGAGAGGAAATCTATGCTGTTTAGTAAGTGCCGAGATGGGCAAGGAGTTATTTTTACACACTATCCTACACACTAACACTAAGATAGTTAAATGGATAAGATCTTGGTTGCAGGATAGAAAACAGAGAGTTGTAGTAAATTGGGTGCATTCACAGGATGGAAAGGTTACCAGTGGAGTACCCCAAAGATCTGTACTTGGACCAGTGCTTTTTAATATCTGTATTTGTGGCACTGCAAATGGTATCGAAGGGAAAGTAGAGTTGTATCCTCATACTTCTTGCCACAATAGACCACGTAGTGAGAGGTGGCTGGTGTGAGTGAGCTGGCAGGTCCCATTTAATTCCGTTAGCGTCGGGCAACTTTGTTTTGCTGAAAATGCATCTTATTCCACAAACACTCTACTGATTCAAATATGTGGTATACCGATATACTCTGTGCGTCTGCGGCTGTAGGTGATATGAAATGGTACGTTATAGTGTTTTCAAGGCATGGCATGACTAGAAGGGCTGTTTTACGTGCAGGAAGGCTAGATCTAAGGGGACACATCTTTATAACACAAATACAGTGCCTTGCAAAAGTATTCACCCCCCTTTGCATTTTTCATGTTTTGCTGCCTAACAACCTGGAATTAAAATGAACTGTTTGAAGGTTTGCATAATCTCATTCACAGAACATGGCTACAACTTTGAAGATGTTTTTTTTTTTATTGTGAAGCAAACAACAAATAGGACAAAATAACAGAAAACTTCAGAGTGCATAATTATTCAACCTCCTAAAGTCAGTACTTTGTAGAGCCACCTTTTGCAGCAATTACAGCTGCAAGTCACTTTGGATAAGTCTCTATGAGCTTGCCACATCTTACCACTGGGATTTTTGCCGATTCCTCAAGCAAAAACTGCTCCAGCTCCTTCATGTTGGATGGTTTCCGCTTGTGAACAGCAATCTTCAAGTCTGACCACAGATTCTCAATTGGATTGAGATATAGGCTTTGACTAGGCCATTCCAACACATTTAAATGTTTCCCCTTAAACCACTCGAGTGTTGCTTTAGCAGTATGCTTCGGGTCATTGTCCTACTGGAAGGTGAACCTCCGTCCCAGTCTCAAATCACAGGCAGACTGAAACAGGTTTTGCTCAAGAATATCCTGGTATTTAGCACTATCCATCTTTCCCTCGACTCAAAACAGTTTACTAGTCCCTGCTGCTGAAAAACATCCCCACAGCATGATGCTGCCACCACCATGTTTCACTGTGGAAATGGTGTTCTTGGGGTGATGGGATAAGTTGGGTTTGCGCCAGACATAGCGTTTTCCTTGGTGGCCGAAAAGTTCAATTTTAGTCTCATCTGACCAGAGCACCTTCTTCTATACATTTGTGGAGTCGTCCACATGCCTTTTGGCAAACTCAAAATGTGCCTTCTTATTTTTAACACTAAGTAATAGCTTTTTCCAGCCACGCTTCCATAAAGCCCAGCTCTATGGAGTGTACGGCTATTGAGGTCACATGCACAGATACACGAGTCTCTGCTGTGGAACTCTGCAACTCCTTCAGAGTTACCTTTGGTCTCTGTGCTGCCTCTCTGATAAATGCCCTCCTTGCCCGGTCTGTGAGTTTTGGTGTCCGGCCCTCTCTTGCCAGGTTTGTTATGGTACCATGTTCTTTCCATCTGAAGATGATGGATTTGAGGGATCTGGGGGATGATGGATTTGAGGGATCCGAGGGATGATGGATTTAAGGGATCCGGGGGATCATCAAAGATTTGGATTTTTTTTTTCATAACCTAACCGTGACTTGTACTTCTCAACAATTTTGTCCCTGATTTGTTTGGAGAGCTCCTTTATCTTCATGGTGTGATGCCTCTTGCTTAGTGGTGTTGCAGCATCTGGGGCCTTTCAGAAAAGGTGTGTTTGTACACTTAGATTGCACACAGGTGGACTTCATTTCACTAATTATGTGACTTCTGAAGGTAATTGGTTGCACCAGAAGTGGTAGAGGCTAATACAGTACAGCAATTTAAACATGCACAGGATAGACATACAGTAAGGATATCCTTACAAATAAATAAGGATCAAATAGGGTTTGCGGAAACAATATGGTTAAAAGAGGGGCAGACTAGGTACAAAGGCAAACGCGCTGGGTGTAGGGTTGTGTTTCCAGTTGCCCAAAACCTTTCTTCTTAGCCAATGATTCAAATTATGACCACAAAAGTAATCATAGTATATACTATTGCTTTTGTGGTCAGAATTTGAGTCTCTCAGATTAAGGGACAAAGAGGAACTGCTGCACTTGCCCAGTATAGCAACTTCTTCTACCACGTTTGCTGTGTGTGGAGATCTGAATGCTCCATCAGTGCACTGAGAGAGTAGCTGCCAGGAAGAAGAAGCAGGTGCCTTACCATGAGGTGTGAGAATGTGTGCTTAGAAGTGGAGTTCTGTCTCCTACTGGTTCAGTTATTTTATTTGTTTATTTATTATGGAAAGTTTAACCTTTTATTGACCTCTTATCTTTATAGTAGTTAAATATACTGAACTGTTAGTGTGCCTTGAGGACCGTGGTTGGGAAACACTGGCCTATACAATCTACACCATCTAGTGTTAATCACTGATACTGTATTCCATACACTAGGTCCTTCAACAGCTCCCCCCTAACTCCTGCACTTGCTCCGGTTTTCTGCAGGGCAGAAGATTATTTCCATTTGGAAACCCCCTTTATAAATCCTACGTAAGCCCCTGAGATGGGCCGTGTGGTTCTTATCTGCCGTCAAATTCTATGTTTCTATGTTTTCCATGCAATAGTTGACAGTGGGCCTGATTCAGAGATGGACGCTATAGCAAGACGATGCGTCTTTGTATGCAGCAACTGTCCTATACGTAAAAGCAGTAGGAGGAGAATGAATAGAAAAATGTTCACAGGCTTTAGTGATCCACTGCTGTGTCTGAGGACGCAGCACTGGATCATCTGCATGAATATCAATCATCTGAGTAACCCTCAAGTTACTCAGGATGACCAGGAAATTCATGTTACTGAAGCCAGTAAAGCTGTGTCTAAGAACAGAGAACGCTTATAGGTCCACCAATAATTTGGTTTCTATAGATTCAATCATGCCAAATGTACCATGTTTTCTCATGTGATAGTCTGTTTTGTCTGTGGTCTCTAAAAAGAGGATTTTGGTACTTACTGATAAATCTATTTCTCTGAATTCACTCGGGGACACTGGAGATCAGACAGCTGGGGTGTGAAGAGTGGAGACCGGGGGTGGCACAATATATGTAAAACAACTGAAGTGCACAGCCACCCCCCTTCACGCCCCCCTGTCCCTCCAGTTTGAAAAATTGACGGAGCGAAGAGGGAACATGAAAGAAAAACATTTGGGAAGGAACCAACCACGCCATCATGTTAAACATCAACCAAGCAACTATAATGGTTATCTGGAAAACTTGTTTGAGACAAAATAACAAGAATACGCAGTCTGGCAGCATCGAGGTGGGCATCCAGTGTCCCCGAGTGGATTCAGAGAAATAGATTATCGGTAAGTACCAAAATCCTCTTTTCTCTGTCACCCACTAGGGCACTGGAGATTAGACAGTTGGGGATGTCCCACAGATACTCCCCATGGGCGGGAGTGCTGTCTGAAGCCTGCAAAACCAAACGGACAAAATTTTAATCCCTAGCCACAAAAGTATCAAATTTGTAGAAGCTAGTGAACGTGTGTGTCGAGGACCAAGTTGCTGCTCTACAAAGTTGGGCAGTCGAAGCTTCTCGGGCAGCCGCCCAAGAAGCTCCTACCAACCTGGTGGTATGAGTACCCACCCGAAATGGGACTCTCTTACCACTGGAGACATACGCTTATCTGATGGAGAGTCTTTGTAGCTGGCCAACCCCTCTTGGGACCATTATACAGCACAAACAAAATGTCTGACTTTCTAAGGGAACTTGTAGCCAATATGTAAACCCTTAATGCCCTGACAACATCCAGGGAACAGTCCCCTTCTGACACTTGAAAAGATGTGACCACAAATGGTTGGTTTATGTGAAACCCGAAACCACCTTAGGCAAGAACTCTGCCCTGGTACGAAGTTCTACCCTATGCTCGTAGAAAATAATAAAAGGACTCTTACAGGATAGGGCTCCCAATTCCGATACCCTCCTTGCCCAAGCCAAGGCAAGCAGCAAGACCGTCTTCCAAGACACATATTTAAGATCTGCCCTTTCCACAGGTTCGAAAATATATACGTTATGGTAAAAACTTACCATTGATAACGGTATTTCTCCTTAGTCCACAGGATAACAATGGGATATGATGGAGCGACAGCGGATTTGCACCAATCAGTCAAAGCTTTCTGGCCTCCCAGCATGCAATGGGCCCGTCCATATATTCCCGCCCCCTGGCTCAGGCAAATTAGTTGTATTCCAAAGCAGAAGGCAGGAGCATCATGTAGAACCCTAACCAGGCGAGAAGAACCCACATGCACACCCTTCCATACAAGGAAGAGGTTAGCGTTAGTGAGTAAGAAAGGATCCTCAAATCAGGTGCGTCAGGGTGGGATCCCTGTGGAACCTGTGAACTTAGAAAAGTAAGTTCTTACCATAACGTATATTTCTCCGGCAGGGTCCACAGGTTATCCACAGGATAACAATGGGATTTCCCAAAGCAGTTTAGTGGTGGGGACGCTCCTGATGCATAGGAGAACCCTTCGCCCGAGTTCAGCATTGTGAGAGGCAAAGGTATTCAAAGCATAATGTCTATTGAATGTGCAAACGGCAGACCATATGGCTGCCTTACAACCCTGTTCTGTTTAGGCACATCACATTGTGCTGCCCAAAAAGGACCTACCTTACGGGTAGAATGAACAGAGACATTAGCCAGAAAAGGGAGATCAGCTTAGAGAATATGCTTCTGAAATCATCCTCTGAAGCGATCTTGCCAGCATCTGCTTACCAGCCTGCCATCCTCTCTTGTAAAATCCATAGCGAATGAAGAGGAAATCTCTTTCCTGATGGCACTGGTATATATCATGTAGATCCCTTATGCACGGATCACGTCTAGTGATGCATCTCCCGCAGCGAGGCCCGGAACATGAAAAACCGGGATAATATTTTCCTCGTTAAGGTGGAACTTAGTCATGACCTTGGAAATATACCCAAACCTAGTTCTGAGAACTGGTTTATGTGGATAAAAGATAAAAAATGGGGAACAACATAACCATGCCCCTAAGTCTGATATTCCTCTAGCTGACACCTTAGTCAGTAGAAAACACATTTATGATCCATTTTAACCAATGGTTCAAATTGGGCAACTTGAAGAGCTTCAAGCACTAACACCCGTCCCATGGCACTGTAGGAACAACCAGAGGCTGAATGCGCCGCATAACCTGGAAAAAAGCACGCACATCCTGTAAGTTATTTAGTTTTGGAACCCTACAGTCAATGCCAACCCTTGCTTTTTCCAAGGGAGCCACCTTCAAAGTTTTATCCATTCGTGCCTGAAAGTATGCTAAGACACCAGAACTCTGAAAGATCTAAGATCCAACCTCACTGTAAGCCTGAACATAGGCTTGCCATATTTGGTGATAAAGGTGAGCTAAGGAAGGGTTCCTTGTTCTGACCTTTTGTTTAAATCACCGGTTGCGAGGAGGGGGCGCTGGCTGTTGTGGAGGGTGGAAGTGCTCCCAGTCAGCTCCTGAGGATTTGGCCCTATTAATCCTCTCTCCCCACCTGCCCTCTACCTAGAGGTTGCCAGGGCATCTCCTGCGAACCCCCCCCCCCCCCCGTATTAAAGACGCTGCTGTGGGGTACCCGCGGAATCGGGGAGTGCTTTTAAACACTTGGGATTGCGGCCTTCCCCCAGCAAGAAGCCGGGGCCTAGAGTTGGAAGCCGACCCGGGCTGGCCGTCCGGAAGCTGGACCTGCTGCTGTGTGGCCGCTAACGGGCCCAATCTAACTGCTGCCGTCACCTCTCTATCCCCTGCACCTCCGTGACTGGGGACCATCCGTCGGAGGGGAACGTTGCTTCTCCGAGCCCGGGGAGCGGGCGGCGGCCGCCTCACCTGCCGTCCCCTGGAGACATTGTGCCGGAAGCCGCGCCTCTCTCCCCGCAGCTCCTGCATCCTCGCTGAAGCCGGAGACCCTCGGCACGGTGCTGTGGGCTGCTCCGGCCTCACGGTCCTCTCCCCCGGCGGCCGCATTCCCTCCGCTCCCTCTCTGCTGAACGCTCCGGAGCCCCGTTCGCGGGTGGCGCGGCTGGGCCTCTGATCCCCGGAGATTGGGTTCTGGTCCTGGCGGGGCTCACGCAGCGGGGACGGAGCGGGCCTGGGTGTCCCCTAAGAGGCTGGGGTCTGGAATTAACCCTCCCAGGGCTGTGAATTTGCAGGAGGCCGGAGCTTATTTGTCGAGCTGGGATCCCCTTTCTGCCCCCACTGTGCCCTGCAGTGCTCCTCTTGTCAGCCACCTCGCTGGGTCAGTAGTCCCCCAGAGCCCCCCTGGGCCGGGCCCCCACCATCAATGCTAATCTCACCCTTGCTACCTGGCTGACCACCATCGGTGACTGAATCCTGCCCCTGGAGAGTTTGTGGAGGTCAGCTCTTCCTCCACACCTGTGCTGTGAGTAACCCTCCCTGTTCTGTGCTAGCTACTGTTGCTCTACATTTCTGTGCTGCCAGCTCCGCACTGTTCAGCTACACAGGCACTTCAACATCTGGGTGATTCCACGGGATACTGTGCTGTGATTTTTGCTCTATTTCAACCCCCCCTTACCGTTGGCAGGGCACTTTATTGCTTGTCTGTTTCTCATTTACATACTCCCGGGCGTCTGCTCCAGGGTCACTGACGAGATGTGAGTGCGGCTGCTCTCCACTGGCTATGCTGTCTAACTAGCAGGGGAATGTGTCCCCCGTCATCCTTCTAGACTATGGTGTTGTCCTTTTGAAATGGTCCTTTCATTCATCCTCCCCTGATGGCCAGAGGCAAGAAAAATCAACAGGGAAAATCCGCCAGGTCTACACGCAGTACTTAGTCACAATTGAATCTCCGATCCTACCAGGATACAGGTAGTGATCCGCCCACAATGGCTTCCTCTCCCCCGACTGAAGATCTACGGGCTCAAATGTCCCAACTGCGGGGAGAAATTGGGGAAATTTTGACCCACGTCCGCTCCCTCCCTTCTAAACAAGACATGCAAGCTCTTGAATGCCGACTCCAGGACTCTATCCAGACCCAGATGTCATCTGTACAATCTGATATTAAACATTTGGGTTCCCGAATTGTCACTCTTGTGGAGGAAAGGGACACAGTAGAGGACCAACTACTTCACCTTCGTGACGCGGTCGCTCAGCAGGGCTCGGACATGGAGCTGATGCAGAATAAATTAGATGACCTGGACAATAGAGGCCGTCAAAATAACATTAGAGTCCGGGGCCTCCCTGAAACGGTTCCTCCATCCGGCCTTGTTGACGCTCTCACCAAAATATTCGGCGAGATCCTGGGTCTGGACCCCGCTGACTCGATTGAATTTGACCGGGCTCATAGAGCCCTCAGACCGAAAGGGACGTCATCTGCCCGAGGGACGTCATCTGCAGACTCCACTATTTCTCACAGAAAGAGGAGATTCTCCGCAAGGTACGAGATTTAGAGGGAGTCGATTTTAATGGTACTCGAATCCAAATTTTTCAAGACCTTTCCTGGCGTACGCTCCAACAGCGGAGGCTGTTGAAGCCTTTGACGGAAGTGCTGCGCAAACGTGACCTGAAGTACAGATGGGGTTTCCCGTTTTCCTTACAAGTGTCCCATGCTGGTAAGGTCCTCTCTCTCAAATCCCCAGTGGATCTGACTGGATTCTGCTCTGCGTTGGGATTAGAAGATATTTCCCTCCCTGATTGGCGAGCTTTCACTCTCCCCACTCTGGCCTCTGCCAATCCACCCAGAAGAGAGAGATGGCACAAGGTCCAGATTCCAAAACGGAAATCCAAAAGCGAAGACCCTCTCCAATTGGTGGATGCCACCTGACGGGAGTGCAACTGCAGGGCTTTCCTAGTCCTAATTCAAAATCTGTTTTCGACAGTCTCCCATGTCAGATCTACGGATTGACCCCCTTGTGAGACTTATTTGCTTGGTTTCTCTGTTGTATTTGCCTTAGGGCCTCAGATATGTGTTATTTTTTCTCCCCTAGCTCCCCAAGATGTTTGAGAGTAAATGTACTCCGTTTCTCACCATCGTACTATGTCATAGATTTCAACTATTGCTCTATATTTAGGCCTGGAACCTTATTCTTACGAGTTTATTCAACTAAATCATGCTCCACGTTTCCGCCCCTTAAACCCTTCCTCCCTTCCCCCCTTTTTTTTATTTTATTTGTCTCTGCCCTGAAAGGACACTTGTTGTTATTTTTATTGTTAATACTATTATTGATATTGTTATTATTCCTGGATGACATGGCCAACACCAGTTTCCTTGGCTAATCACGTCTCGCTCAAAATGTTTTTTTTTTTTTTAGGATGGCAGGGCCGCGGCCCCCTAGTGTACCCCCCACCGCTACGGTTTTTCCGAGACAGAGGCACCCTTGCGGTTCCTTTTCTGTCCGGATGCGGTATCTTATTGTTCGATTTATTCTGCTCCCCACCTCAGAACCTTTCAGCAGCATCCCTTGGGTGATTTTATATATATATATATATATATATACACACCTGTATTGACAATCAGTGAGATCTTGGCGCTATAGCCTGCACTTCCTCCGCCTGTCCGGGTCCGTCTAGCTGCTTTTCCACTGCACGCTGGACGCCTTCCACTGACTGTCACGCCTGCCGTCGGTTAAAGCCCAGTGCCTTCGGCGGTTACCATCTGGCTCAGAGACACAAACTGCTGGTACCAACTCTCTCTCCTCTGTGAAACCGTTGCACTCGGTGGTGGAATGCTGCAATCAGCGGTGCTAGACCTCACTGCGTGCCTGTTGTGGGGAATGAGGGTGGGCCCCTTATACCACCAGTACTCACTGTTTGTGAATTCTTTTAGTGAGCAGCCAATCCCTTGCACCGGGATCTGTGTCTCACAAATACTCCAGAGAGTATCTTAGTGTAACCTGCTCCCTCCTTTAGTGAGGTGGGAATAGGCCACTGCTATCTTGAAATACACATCTTATTTGGAGCCAGAGCTCCCTGATGTGCTTCCACCTCCTCAGCACAATTTTTCAAACTGGAGGGACGGGTGAAGGGGGAGGAGCCAGCTGTGCACTTCAATTGTTGTACATATATTGTGCCACCTCCGGTTTCCATTCTTTACAACCCAGCTGTCTAATTTCCAGTGTACCCTAGTGGATGGAGTTTAGTTTAGGATCTTTCAATATTTGTAATTAGCAATAATAGGATTTTAATACCTACCGGTAAATCCTTTTCTCTTAGTCCATAGAGGATGCTGGGAACTCCAAAAGGACCATGGGGCATAGACGGGATCCGCAGGAGACATGGGCACACTATAAGACTTTGAATGGGTGTGAACTGGCTCCTCCCTCTATGCCCCTCCTCCAGACTTCAGTTAGAGAACTGTGCCCAGGGAGACGGACATTTTGAGGGAAGAATTTATTGTTTAAACACAGTGAGTGTCATACCAGCTCACACCTCAAACATGCCGCAGAACGTGGCATTCAATAGAACACCGGCCGACGGCATGAAAAATATACAGCAATATGCTGACCAAAAATGTAACACAACCTGTGTGTAAACACGGCCAATAATAACATACCGCATGCCATGGCATGAATAACGTCAGCAACAGACTTGACTGAAAAGAAACACCACATGAGTGTAACCACAACCAATAGCTGCAGATCCAGTACGCACTGAGACGGGCGCCCAGCATCCTCTACGGACTAAGAGAAAAGGATTTACCGGTAGGTATTAAAATCCTATTTTCTCATACGTCCTAGAGGATGTGGGAACTCCAAAAGGACCATGGGGTCTATACCAAAGCTCCAGACCGGGCGGGAGAGTGCGGACGACTCTGCAGCACGGATTGAGCAAACCATGAGGTCCTCATCAGCCAGGGTATCAGACCTGTAGAACTTAGCAAACGTGGTCGACCCAGTCCAAGTAGCAGCTCGGCAAAGGTGAACCGCCGAGACTCCTCGGGTCTCCGCCCAAGAAAAGCCCACCTTCCTGGTAGAATGGGCCTTCACCGACTTCGGTAACGGCAATCCAGCCGTAGAATGAGCATGCCAAATCGTATCCCAGAACCAGCGTGCAAAAGTCCGCTTAGAAGCAGGTGCCCCAATTTAGTTGGGAGCATACAGGACATACAAAGCCTCTGTTTCCCCAATCTGAGCCGTTCTGGCGACATAAATATTCAAAACTCTGACTACATCGAGAGACTTCAAATCAGCCAAGGCTTCAATAGGCACAGGTACCACAATAGGCTGGTTCCTGTGAAACTCAGAAACCGCCTCTGGCAGAAATTGTTGCCGAATTCTCAATTCCGCTCTAACTACCTGGAAGATTAAATAGGGGCTCTTGTAAAGCCGACAATTCCAACCCCCGCCTTGCGGACGCCAGGGCCAATAACATGACCACTTTCCAAGTGAGAAAATTTTACCTCAACCTTTCGGAAAAGTTCCAACCAGTGTGACATAAGAAACTGCAACACCACGTTAAGGAATGGTGCCACTGGGAGCACAATTGGAGGTTGTATGTGCAGCACTCCTTTCATGAAGGTCTGAACTTCTTGAAGGGAGGCCAATTCCTTTTGAAAGAAAATTGATAAGGCCAAAATCTGCACTTTAATGGAGCCTAACCTTAGGTCTGCATCCACACCTGCTTGTAAAAAAAATGGAGAAAAACGACCCAGCTGAAATTCTTCCGTAGGAGCCTTCTTGGATTCACACCAAGAGACATACCTCTTAAAGTTTCGCTGTTACTCCTTTTCTAGCCTGAAGCAATGTGGGAATGACTTCACCGGAAATACCCTTTCGGGCTAGGATATGGCGTTCAACCGCCATGCCGTCAAACGCAGCCGCGGCAAGTCCTGATACATGCCCGGTCCTCGCTGTAACAGGTCCTCTCGTAGAGGAAGAGGCCAGGAATCTTTCAAGAGCATGTCTTGAAGAACTGGATACCAAGCCCTCCATGTCTAGACCGGAACAATGAGGATCGCCTGAACCTTTGTTCTTCTTATGGTTATCACCTTTGGAAAGAGTGAAAGTGGAGGGAACACATAGACCGACTGAAACACCCACGGTGTCACAAGGGCGTCCCCAGCTATTGCTTGAGTGTCTCTTGACCTGGAACAATATCCTTGAAGTTTCTTGCTGAGGCGAGACGCCATCATGTCTAATTGAGGAATTCCCCAAAGACTTGTCACTTCTGTGAAAACTTCTTGATGAAGACCCCACTCTCCTGGATGGAGATTGTATCTGCTGAGGAAGTCTATTTCTCCATTGACTAATACCAGAAACGAAGACCGCTAATAAAGCTTTTACATGCCTTTCCGGCCAGCGGAAAATTTTTTCGGCTCCTGCCATTGCCGCTTTTCTCCTCGTTCCGCCCTAGCGGCTTGCGTACGCCACTGCTGTTAAGTCGTCCAACAGAAATAAGATGGGCAGATCGCAAAGAAGATGTTCTGTTGTAAATAGCTCTTAATTCCAGAATGCTTATTGTAGACAAGCTTCCCGGCCTGCCCTTTTCCCCTGGAACTTCGTCCCCTGGAAAAACTGCTCCCCAGTCTTGGAGACTTGTATCCATGGACACCAGGGTCTAATCTTGGAACCCGAACCTTCGTCCCTCTAGGAGGTGAGAACTGTGAAGTCACCACAGGAGAGATATTCTATCTTGGAAAATAGGATTATTTTCAGGTGCATGTGCAGGTGAGACCCGGACCACATGTCCAACTGGTCCCGCAAACCACTCTGGTATTTGACCTGCTCACCGAATGGCCTCGTAGGCCGCAACCATCTTCTTCATCAACGGAACGTATTGATGGGTTTACACTGTTGCAAATATGATCTGACTCTGGATCCTCAACTCTCCACAGGAAAAAACAAATTCTCAACAGGTCAGTATCTAGTCTTATTCCCAACTCCTACATCTGCGTCGTTGGGATCAACAGCGATTTCCTGTGTTGAAGAACTGTCAAAGAGAAACAATGATTTGTACCGCTTGTTTCTTGACCTCGCCGTAGTCAGGAGAGCGTCCCATTACAGAATAATAATGGCTTTCACTATTGAAGAAAAAACATCATGCTGCCATCACCCCGGTGAAATGACAATCACAATCCTGAATAGCAAACCCAGGTAAGTTTAATGCGTATGAAACCGCATTTAAAACCTCTTTCTTCTTCTACAGGCTGGATATCCCTGCCCTGAGAGATTTCATCTTGTAGTTCAACTTCTTAAGTAGAAATCTTTTTTAGGATTGTTCCGACCGAGCTGTCCGGCTCAGAAGCACGAAAAAGCTGGAATAACAGCTTTTTCCTTTTTTTTGTGACAGGGACAGCAGGACAATGTCCTGATCCTGAACCAACCCTTGTATGGCGTCGCATACTACCTCCCTGTCCAGAGGAGAATCGGTATGATCTATTTTAAAAATCAGTGAGGGGAAACATCTGGAAAACTCGAGTATGTCCCCCTTTTTACTTTATTCTTAACTCAATGCGTCAAGTCCATTCCAGGACTGACTGAAGAGTATGAGACGAGTTCCCACCGGCGTGGGCTCCAGCAAGATAGACCCAGCGACCTGCGGTGGATGTGGTAGAAAATAAGATTTTACTCACCGGTAAATCTATTTCTCGTAGTCCGTAGTGGATGCTGGGACTCCGTAAGGACTAGCGGCTCCGCAGGAGACTGGGCACAACTAAAGAAAGCTTTAGGACTACCTGGTGTGCACTGGCTCCTCCCACTAAGACCCTCCTCCAGACCTCAGTTAGGATACTGTGCCCGGAAGAGCTGACACAATAAGGAAGGATTTTGAATCCCGGGTAAGACTCATACCAGCCACACCAATCACACCGTATAACTCGTGATACTATACCCAGTTAACAGTATGAAATATAACTGAGCCTCTCAACAGATGGCTCAACAATAACCCTTTAGTTAGGCAATAACTATAAACAAGTATTGCAGACAATCCGCACTTGGGATGGGCACCCAGCATCCACTACGGACTACGAGAAATAGATTTACCGGTGAGTAAAATCTTATTTTCTCTGACGTCCTAAGTGGATGCTGGGACTCCGTAAGGACCATGGGGATTATACCAAAGCTCCCAAACAGGCGGGAGAGTGTGGATGACTCTGCAGCACCGAATGAGCAAACTCTAGGTCCTCCTCAGCCAGGGTATCAAACTTGTAGACTGTTGCAAAAATGTTTGAACCCGACCAAGTAACAGCTCGGCAAAGTTGTAAAGCCGAGATCCCTCGGGCAGCCGCCCAAGAAGAGCCCACTTTCCTCGTGGAATGGGCTTTTACAGATTTATGGTGCGGCAGTCCAGCCGCAGCATGTGCAAGTTGAATCGTGCTACAGATCCAGCGAGCAATAGTCTGCTTAGAAGCAGGAGCACCCAGCTTGTTGGGTGCATACAGGATAAATAGCGAGTCAGTTTTCCTGACTTCAGCCGTCCTGGAAACATATACTTTTCAGGGCCCTGACTACGTCCAGTAACTTGGAATCCTCCAAGTCCCAAGTAGCCGCAGGCACCACAATAGGTTGGTTCACATGAAAAACTGATACCACCTTAGGAAGGAATTGGGAACGAGTCCTCAATTCCGCCTTATCCATATAAAATACAGATGAGGGCTTTTGTATGACAAAGCCGCCAATTCTGATACACGCCTGGCCGACGCCAAGGCCCACAGAATGACCACTTTCCACGTGAGGTATTATAGCTCCACGGATTTAAGTGGCTCAACCCAATGCGACTTCAGGAAATCCAACACCACGTTGAGATCCCACGGTGCCACTGGAGGCACAAACGGGGGCTGACTATGCAGCACTCCCTTAACAAAAGTCTGAACTTCAGGCAGTGAAGCCAGTTCAATTTTGGAAGAAAATCGATAGAGCCGAAATCTGGACCTTAATGGAACCCAATTTTAGGCCCATAGTCACCTCTGACTGTAGGAAGTGCAGAAACCGACCTAGCTGAAATTTCTCCTTTGGGGCCTTCCTGGCCTCACAGTACGCAACATATTTCCGCCATATGCGGTGATAATGGTTTGCGTTCACTTCTTTCCTAGCTTTAAATAGCGTAGGGATAACTTCCTCCGGAATTCCCTTTTCCTTCAGGATCCGGCGTTCAACCGCCATGCCGTCAATGCAGCCGCGGTACGTCTTGGAACAGACAGGCCCCCTGCTGCAGCAGGTCCTGTCTGAGAGGCAGAGGCCATGGGTCCTCTGAGATCATTTCTTGGAGTTCTGGTTACCAAGCTCTTCTTGGCCAACCCGGAACAATGAGTATAGTTCTTACACCTCTCCTTCTTATTATTCTCATTACCCTGGGTAAGAGAGGCAGAGAAGGGAACACATACACCGACTGGTACACCCACGGTGTTACCAGAGCGTCCACAGTTATCGCCTGAGGGTCCTTGACCTGGCGCAATATCTTTGTAACTTTTAGTTGAGGCGGGACGCCATCATGTCCACCTGTGGCCTTTCCCAACGGTGTACAATCATTTGGAAGACTTCTGGATGAAGTCCCCACTCTCCCGGGTGGAGGTCGTGTCTTCTGAGAAAGTCTGCTTCTCAGTTGTCCACTCTGGGAATGAACACTGCTGACAGTGCTAACACATGATTTTCCGCCCATCGGATAATCCTTGTGGCTTCTGCCATCGCCATCCTGCTTCTTGTGCCGCCCTGTCGGTTTACATGAGCGACCGCCGTGATGTTGTCTGACTGGATCAGCACCGGCCGGTGTTGAAGCAGGGGTCTAGCCTGACTTAGGGCATTGTAATTGGCCCTCAGTTCCAGAATATTTATGTGTAGGGAAGTCTCCTGACTTTTCCATAGCCTTGGAAGTTCCTTCCCTGTGTGACTGCCCCCCAGCCTCGAAGGCTGGCATCCGTGGTCACCAGGACCCAGTCCTGTATGCCGAATCTGCAGCCCCCTAGAAGATGAGCACTCTGCAGCCACCACAACAGCGACACCCTGGCCCTTGGAGACAGGGTTATCCGCCGATGCATCTGAAGATGCGACCCGGACCACTTGTCCAATAGATCCCACTGGAAAATCCTTGCATGGGACCTGGCGAATGGAATTTCTTCGTAAGAAGCTACCATCTTTCCCAGGGCTCGCGTGCATTGATGCACCGACACCTGTATATGTATTAGGAGGTTTCTGTCTAGAGACAACAACTCCTTGGACTTCTCCTCCGGGAGAAACCCTTTTTATCCTGTTCTGTGTCCAGAACCATACCCAGGAACAGTAGACGCGTCGTAGGAACCAGCTGCGACTTTGGAATATTCAGAATCCAGCCGTGCTGTTGTAGCACTTCCCGAGATAGTGCTACTCCGACGAACAACTGCTCCCTGGACCTGCCTTTATAAGGAGATTGTCCAAGTACGGGATAATTATTTCGGCCATTACCTTGGTAAATACCTCGGTGCCGGGGGCAGACCAACGGCAACGTCTGGAATTGGTAATGACAATCCTGTACCCCAATATTGAGGTACTCCTGGTGAAGAGGGTAAATAGGGACATGCAGGTAATCATCCTTGATGTCCAGTGATACCATGAAATTCTCCAGGCTTGCAATAATCGCCCTGAGCGATTCCATTTTGAACTTGAACCTTCGTATATAAGTGTTCAAGGGTTTCAATTTTAGAATGGGTCTCACCGAACCGTCTGGTTTCGGTACCACAACATTTTGGAATAGTAACCCCGGCCTTGTTGAAGGAAGGGTATCTTGATTTCACCTGCTGGAAGTACAGCTTGCGAATTACCGCCAGTACTACCTTTCTCCGAAGGCAGCAGGCAAGGCTGATGTGAGGTAACGGCGAGGGGGAGTCGCCTCGAACTCCAGCCTGTATCCCTGTGATACTAGAGATCCACCTGTGGGCAAGCCCACTGGTCCCTGAAGTTCCCGAGACGCGCCCCTACCGCACCTGTCTCCACCTGTGGAGCCCCAGCGTCATGCCGTGGACTCAGAGGAAGCGGGGGAAGATTTTTGATCCTGGGAACTGGCTGCTGGTGCAGCTTTTTTCCTTCTTCCCTTGTCTCTGTGCAGAAAGGAAGCGCCTTTGACCAGCTTGCTTTTCTGAAGCCGAAAGGACTGTACCTGAAAATACGGTGCTTTCTTAGGCTGTGAGGAAACGTGAGGTAAAAATTTTTTCTTCCCAGCTGTTGCTGTGGATACGAGGTCCCAGAGACCATCCCCAAATAATTCCTCACCCTTATAAGGCAGAATCTCCATGTACCTTTTACAGGCAGCATCACCTGTCCACTGCCGGGTTTCTAATACCCTCCTGGCAGAATGGACATTGCATTAATTCTGGATGCCAGCCGGCAAATATCCCTCTGTGCATCCTTTATATATAAGACAACGTCTTAAATATGCTCAATGTTAGCAAAATATTATCCCTGTCTTAGCGTATTAATATTAACTGACAGGGTATCAGACCACGCTGCAGCAGCACTATTTATGCTGAGGCAATTGCAGGTTTCAGTATATAACCTGAGTGTGTAAATACAGACTTCAGGATCGCCTCCTGCTTTTTATCAGCAGGTTCCTTCAAGGTGGCCGTATCCTAAGACGGCAGTGCCACCTTTTGACAAACGTATGAGCGCCTTATCCACCCTAAGGGATATCTCCCAACGTGACCTATCCTCTGGCGGGAAAGGGTACGCCATCAGTAACTTTTTAGAAATTACCAGTTTCTTATCGGGGGAAACCACGCTTCTTTACACACTTCATTCATTCATCAGATGGGGGAACAAAACACTGGCTGCTTTTTCTCCCCAAAAATAAAACCCCTTTTATGTGGTACTTGGGTTCATGTCAGAAAATGCGTAACACATTTTTCATTGCCGAGATCATGTAACGGATGTTCCTAGTGGATTGTGTATATGTCTCAACCTCGTCGACACTGGAGTCAGACTCCGTGTCGACATCTGTGTCTGCCATCTGAGGTAACGGGCATTTTTTGAGCCCCTGATGACCCTTGAGACGCCTGGGCAGGCGCGGGCTGAGAAGCCGGCTGTCCCACAGCTGTTACGTCATCCAGCCTTTTATGTAAGGAGTTGACACTGTCGGTTAATACCTTCCACCTATCCATCCACTCTGGTGTCGGCCCCACAGGGGGCGACATCACATTTATCTGCCTCTGCACCGCCTCCACGTAACCTTCCTCATCCAACATGTCGACACAGCCGTACCGACACACCGCACACACACAGGGAATGCTCTGACTGAGGACAGGACCCCACAAAGTCCTTTGGGGAGACCGAGAGAGAGTATGCCAGCACACACCAGAGCGCTATATAATGCAGGGATTAACACTATAACTGAGTGATTTTTCCCCAAATAGCTGCTTGTATACATATATTGCGCCTAAATTTAGTGCCCCCCCTCTCTTTTTAACCCTTTGAGCCTGAAAACTACAGGGGAGAGCGCTGAGGGAGAAGCCCCGCCCCTTTTTCGGCGGACTTTCTCCCGCTTTTTCTGGAATACTGGCAGGGGTAATTTTACATCTATATAGCCTCTAGGACTATATATGATGTAGATTTGCCAGCCAAGGTGTCATATATTGCCCTCAGGGCGCCCCCCCAGCGCCCTGCACCCATCAGTGACCGGAGTGTGAGGTGTACATGAGGAGCAATGGCGCACAGCTGCAGTGCTGTGCGCTACCTTGGTGAAGACCGAAGTCTTCTGCCGCCGATTTTCCGGACTCTTCATGCTTCTGGCTCTGTAAGGGGGACGGCGGCGCGGCTCCGGGAACGAACACCAAGGTCGGGTCCTGCGGTCGATCCCTCTGGAGCTAATGGTGTCCAGTAGCCTAAGAAGCCCAAACCGCCACCTGTTAGGTAGGTTCGCTTCTTCTCCCCTTAGTCCCTTGCTGCAGTGAGTCTGTTGCCAGCAGATCTCACTGTAAAATAAAAAACCTAAATATACTTTCTTTCTAGGAGCTCAGGAGAGCCCCTAGTGTGCATCCAGCTCAGCCGGGCACAAGAATCTAACTGAGGTCTGGAGGAGGGTCTTAGTGGGAGGAGCCAGTGCACACCAGGTAGTCCTAAAGCTTTCTTTAGTTGTGCCCAGTCTCCTGCGGAGCCGCTAATCCCCATGGTCCTTACGGAGTCCCAGCATCCACTTAGGACGTCAGAGAAACAGAGGACGATATCTGCTTCTGCGAACTTGAAAAGGCTGCAGACCTCTTACCTTTTCACCTTCCTCTACCTGCAAAGAAGGGGAAAACAAAACGGTATCCAACCGGTCAAAATTACTGCATCCCACAAAAAATGCGTCACCAACCGTTGTGAGGGAACATAGCTCCAGACAGTAGACTTACCAGTGGTACCTGCCCAAACCAGGTTACACCTTCATAGGGAAGATACTCCAGTATTACTCGGAGTCAATGCATACCTCTTGTAGTCTCACGGCAGCATAATGCAATGTTCTAGATAAGACCCAACGTAAGGAATATTCCATCTTTCCCCAGGGTAAATAAATCGGATAACAAGGTAACCGACCATTTGTGAATACAAGCACTCCCCCATGTGTATGTAATGCAATTATCATCAAAACACAAAATTAAAATATCACTTAGCTTCCTGTATACGATCCTTAGTGACAGGGCCCCGTGCAGACCAGGAGTTGACTTTCACTTTATTCTATCCACGGTGGGAAAAGAATAAACACTCGTACTCCTCGAGGAGATGTAAAACCATCTCGTCACGGCTGACCTAGAGCTTCATTAACAGAGTGACCAGCACATGAAAAGGAATAACTTTACTTCAGCATTCAATAGAAATCGTAATATGAATATACATATTTAAATACACATATACACACATATTCTATATATACATCATACGTATATGTATTTTGTCAGGAACAGCAGGGTCCCTAGTGACATTAATGTGTTCTGAATGTGTATGAACATGTACTGAATGCCATTGTTGTGGATCTAACCAGGAAACATTATGGTCGACATAAAACATAGTATTCGTCGACAACAGGGAGTAGTAACCAGGCAAAATAACATACTTGCGACCCCAAGGGGACTGAGGGAAATATATATATATACATAATGTTAATATCACTCCCCCACAAATACTACCACGTCTGTGCTAAAGCTACAGCTCAAGGTATCCGTACCATACACACATAAATATATATATATATATATATATATATATATATATATATACATACACAGGTATAGGGTTTTTTTTTTGTTTTTTTTGTTAATTTACACCCAGTAATAGATTTGGTGCCGACGGGGTCACCCACATCTGACTGTGTCTTCCCATACCGTGTTTACTTTAGAAAAGCTTACAACTACCGACATGCTGACACTTCATCCACTGAATCAAGTACCAGCAGGAGTTGGCAACGCCGACAGAGGGATCCCATAGCTGTTTGTGACAGAGCCATTACACATGTCGACACACGTGCACTACATCACTATAATGGGTAGAATCCTGACAGGGAAAACACAGAAACTTCTTTACAACTCATTAACCACACGCACCTTTATACATATATAGTGCATCTTATATGAGCCCAGAATGCACTAAGCAACTGTGCCCCCGTCCGTTTTACACTGTTAGTTTTTTTCACAGCATTTTGGCGGGCCAGCGTCTCTGTGAGGAGAAAATGGCGCTGTATAGAGTTGTGAGGGCTAAGCCAGCTGAAGCCCCGCTAAATTTTCACCGTTTTTTACTGGCGGGGGTCTGTATACAGTGCCTATGCACTGTATACTGCTTTGCCAGGATATTATATGAGGTATAATTGCTGCCCAGGGCGCCCCGCCCCCGTACCCTGCACCCGTGTAGTGCCGCCTGTGTGTGGGAGCAATGGCGCGCAGCGCGACCGCTGCACAGTACCTCAGAGACCCTGAAGTCTTCTGCCATCACTGAAGTCTTCTGTTCTTCTAATACTCACCCTGCTTCTTTCTTCTGGCTCTGTGAGGGGGGTGATGGCGCAGCTCCGGGAACGAGCAGCTAGGCGAACCAAGTGATCAGACCCTCTGGAGATAATGGTGTCCAGTAGCCTAAGAAGCAGTGCCCTTGAACTCAGAAGAAGTAGGTCTGACTTCTCTCCCCTCACTCCCACGAAGCTGAGAGCCTGTCGCCAGCAGGTCCCCCTGAAAATCAAAAAACCTAACATAAAGTCTTTTCAGAGAAACTCAAGAGAGCTCCCCTAGTGTGTGTCTAGTCTCTAGGGGCACAGAGTCTAACTGAAGTCTGGAGGAGGGGCATAGAGGGAGGAGCCAGTTCACACCCATTCAAAGTCTTATAGTGTGCCCATGTCTCCTGCGGCTCCCGTCTATACCCCATGGTCCATTTGGAGTTCCTAGCATCCTCTAGGACATATGAGAAATGTAATTTACTTATATCCCTTTCAGACCGCCACCTTTGAACATGGGTTATGGGCACATGAGCGCACATAACCCGTGTTCAGGTGCGGTCTGAAAGGTGCAAGGGTTGAAATACTGGGTCATGTTTGAACCCTGGTCGCGAGCAGGGTTGAACTCGCGTTCAACCCGGCACACTGTGCGGTGTGAACAGAAGTGGGGTCGATGCGACCAGTTTCCCATTCACTCTCTGTGTACGGGTGACACTTGGAGATCATGTGATCTCTGAGCGCCACCCCCGATGCGTCACCGCTGACCTCACTAACCCGGTAATAGCCGGGTTGCAGACAGCGGCAGCGGGGCGCCTGAGGCGGGTCGCACACTGGGAGCTCTCATGTCAGGCTCCTGTGTGGGACCCGCCTCATACGGTCTGAAAGGGGTATTATTGAGCGATCCAAGACAAATGCATCATATTGACTGCACCATATGTCCCTTAAAATCAAGGTTCATGGAAAACAGAAGAAACATCCTCAACAAATGCGTGAACCAAAGTGTGCCCAGACCCTTTATGGAATATCATGCTGGAGACCAGACTGGTTTCAAATTGGTGGGGGTAGAGCATATCCCTGCCATCAGTAGGGAAGGGGACAGGTTTAGGAACCTCTGCAGGCAAGAGGCAGCCTGGATTCTTAAAATATAGACCCTAAAACCTCAAGGCTTGAATGAAAACATTAACCTAAACATTATTTAATAGTGAGTATATATTTAGTCTGAAGGGCATTTATGGGGCATGTGAGAAGTGCTGATGGATTTCCAATCTCTCATCTCTGCTCAAGCCTCTAACCCCAAGCAACTTTTTAATACATTTAAATCACTTCTTATCCGTCCCTCACCAATCGCACCAGCCACTATCAGTGTGCAAGATCTTGCTTCCCATTTCAAGGACCAGATTGATAAGATCCAAAATTAAATGGTATGCTCTTCTACAGCTACTGACCTGCTCAATTCCCTTCCTGAACCCCCTAACACCTTCTCTTCATTTGATCCCACAAATGAAGATGAAGTATCTGCACTCTCCTGCCTACTCTAGTACCTCTCCTCTTGATTCTATACCCTCACAAATTAGTAAATCTCTGTCTCCTGTGCTCATCCCAACCTTAACTAACATCTATTATCTCTCTCTGTCTACTGGTATCTTTCCTTCTCTGTACAAGCATGCAGTGATTACTCTCATTCTGAAAAAAATAAAAATAAATTCTGACCCTGACGGGTAAATTTACTAAGATGGGATGGGATGTTGCCCATAGCAACCAATCAGATTCTACTTCTCATTTAGCACCTTCTAGAAAATAATACATGGAATCTGATTGGTTGCTATGGGCAACATCCCATCTTAAATAGAACTCCCATCTTAGTAAATCTACCTCTAACTCTCTCTCAAGTTACCATCCAATTTCCAGCACCAATGCCCTCACACACTTTCTTAACTCACAAAGCTTACTGGACCCACTTCAGTCAGGATTTCGTACCCAACACTCCACAGAGACAGCACTGACTAAAATAGTGAATGATCTGGTCACTGCTAAATCTAAAGGCCATTACTCACTACTTATTCGCCTTGTTCCCTCTGCTGCTTTTGCCACTGTTGACCACTCTCTTCTCATAAAAACACTAAAATCCCTAAGACACAGCCCTTTCTTGGTTCTCATCCTACCTATCTAATCGCTCTTTCAGTGTTTGTTTCTCTGATTCCACCTCCTCTTCACTACCTCTCTCAGTTGGAGTACCGCAAGGCTCAGTCTTAGGTCCTCTGCTTTTCTCAATCTATAGCTCATCTATTAGCAAACTAATCAGCTCTTTTAGATTTCAGCATTATCTGTATGTGGATGATACTCAAATCTACCTATCCTCTCCAGACTTGTCTTCATCTGTATTGGACCGTGTCATTGAATGCCTTTCTGTCATTTCTTCTTGGATAACATCTCGCGTGTCGGGGGTGCGATCGCGAACATGGCGGCGGAACTCCTGCGGGCCCAGCTAAGCTGCACGGGGAGGAGGCATCCGCGGTTTCTGCTAACAAGCAGAAATTGCGAAGCGTTCGCAATTTCTGCTTGTTGAACTGGGGGAGGCGGCGGTGAGCATGCTGGGCGGCCTTCCCAGCGATGGGCGTCCCCCAGCATGCAATCCAAAGGATAGCAAATTCTGCTATTTAGCAGAATTTACTATCTTTACTGAATAAGGCCCACTATCCAGGCTTCACCCACTCTGTGGAATGCCCTCCCACACAATAAGCTTCACCTCTAGACTCCAAACCTTTAAATGTTCCCTGAAAACTCACCTCTTCAGACAAGCCTATCAAATTCCAGACCCACCCACATAACCTTCAATGCTTACATATCTAATTACATCCTCTCTGTACAGTACACATAACCTCATATATTTTGTCTTTCTTTACTCTCACACCCTCCTAACCCTTGGCAAACATTGCTGGTTGATCATATCATACAACCCATTAAGAACCTAGCAATCAGGTGGACCATTATGCAATAGTAAGCATCTATGCTTGTGTATCAATGCCTATTTCCCTATAGATTGTAAGCTTGTGAGCAGGGCCCTCCTACCTCTATGTCTGTCTGTTTTTGCAGTTTTTTTTTACTGTTGTTCTAATTGTAAAGCGCAACGGATTATGCTCTGCTATACTGTTAATAAATAAATAAAATAGTCACTCACATTCACGATTGCAGGACTTTTTTTCAGGCTGTACTCACTCTCCTCTACACAATATGGCTCTCCTCTAGTGTTCCCTGAAATCAGGCTAGATTATCAAATACCAGAACCACAAACATAACCTTCATAAATATTTCTACCTAATTGTACTCCCTCTGTACAGTCCACACATATCCTCACATAATTTGGTTTTCCTCAATTTCACGTCCTCTTGACCCCTGGTCAACATTGCTGTGTGACCATACAGTCCACTAGTGCTATTTATGTAGGAAAATAGGTTCAGAAACTGTGGGCAGGGCAGAGGTAGGTGATGTGCGTGGAGCTACCAAAGGAGCGGGGCATCAATTGGTGCATAAACTTTTTTATTTTTAAACACATAATGCTCCCAGCAGCGCCAGATACACGGAATGCCACCGGCAGCGCTAGATACACAGAATGCCACCGGCAGCGCCAGATACACAGAATGCCACCGGCAGCGCCAGATACACAGAATGCCACCGGCAGCGCCAGATACACAGAATGACACAGGCAGCACCAGACACACATTGCCCCCAGCAATACCAGACACACAGTGCACTGTGTATCTGGTACTGCTGGGGGCAATGTATATCGGGCGCTGCCGGTGGCATTCTGTGTATCTGGCGCTGCCGGTGGCATTCTGTGTATCTGGCGCTGCTGGGAGCATTGTTTATCTGGTACTGCTGGGAGCATTATGTGTTAAAAAAAAAAGTTTATGCACCAATTGATGCCCCACTCATATGGTAGCTCCACCCACATCACCCACCTCTGCCCCAACCACAGTTCCTGAACCTATTTTCCTACAAAAAGCAGCGCCAGATACACAATGCCTCCAGCAGCACCAGATACACAGTGCCTCCAGCAGCACCAGATACACAGTGCCACCAGCAGCGCCTGATACACAATGCTCCCAGCAGCGCCAGACAATCAATGCCGCCTAGTAGTACCAGGTACACAGTGTCAACAGCAGCACCACTTAACAATACCCCAAGTAGTGCCAGATACACAATGCCCCCAGTATAGCGTTGCTCACCTGTTCCTGCTGCCTCTGAAACTGCTCCCGCTTCTGCTGCCACTGCTTCCGCTCCCACTCGTGCCAATGCCTGCTACTGAAGGGAGAGAACGACCACACATCTCTACTTCCCCCCACTGTGTCCCGTCTCCGGTGGCCATTCAAAATATGGTGCCGGTTTGTGAGCCAATCAAAGCTCACGGGCCAGCAGCCAATCAGGAGCTGCCACTGCCGGTACGCGATCTCTGATTGGTTGATGGCCAAGCAACATTTTAAATGGCCGCCAGAGACTGAGACACAGTGAGGGGCAGGAGAGACGCAGGAAGCGGCGGCAGCAGCAATGACAACAGGGCAGGCCGCAGACACTCCGGAATGCAGAGAGAGAGAGAGAGAGAGAGAGAGAGAGAAAGATAGACCTGTGAAGTGCAATTGAGTGTCTATTAGTGTCAGATAACTAGATGTGGTGAGTTTATTCACCCTGTGGTGTTCAATAAAAGTAGACCAATATCTTATCTCACTCAGGTAATCTTCGGTCAAATTACCCACAGGTATAGGTATATAAAATGCAAACAAAGATGATGAACCATAGTGTGTACCATAAAAACTGTATATAAATATAATTGCTTCTAATTAGGAACAGAGCTAGTCCCATTTAAAAATATTGTGAGCAAATTTCTTCCAATAAATTACAGTTATAATACAATATTCCAGCAGCAATTGTAGGTAACACACGTACAAGACTTAAAAATCAAATAGGCTTATCTGTCTGCTATGGAAGTATCAGGTGTGTAGTCAGAGTCAGTTCCAATGTGTTTCGTCCTTAGGTTTGGACTTCATCACGGGGACTAGGTCTGGTCCTAATTAGGTAATTTTTTACTAATTGCCCTCCGCAACCAGCACAATGTGTCACAATAGCAATCAGCATTCACAGTATCTCCCTTGGTGAGGAAAAAACAAAAAAGCATGCCCTTGTCCTAAAACACAGTTACCATCTTTGCTAATGAATTTCATGGAAAGGTGTTGATGATTTGTCTTCAGTGTCATATCACTGCAGGCAACTGCACTCACTCCTCAGGGTACCGAGTCAAGTGCACGAGAGACAATCCCATCCTACTGGTTTTGAGAACTTCTGTGAGTTGCTTTGGTACCCAACCTAAACACTTTTTTCTGTACCCCAGTTACTCATAAACGATGTTGTGCATAGTACCCATTGAGATGTTCAGTTTTGCAGCAATATCACTAAATCAAATGTGTCTGTCCTCCTGAATCAGACCTTCAAGGCGGCACAAATAGTCATCTGTGGTGGATGTCCTTGGCCAGTCAGATCACTGCTCATCTTGGATGTCTGCCCTGCCTTTAGCAAACAGTGCAAAAAAAACCCAAACCTGTTTCCTTGACATAACTTTATCACTGTATTACTTGACAAGTTGGCTATGAATTGCAACTGCTGATATACCCTTTAGATGAAGAATTCTGATCACACTACGGACTCAATGTTTGACCATGTTTCTGCCAGCCCTGCCATCCTACAAGTGTGTTGGGACAGTATGACTGATACAAGGCGCAGTCTAATGGCCTTGAGGGGACACAGTGGTCTACTTGCGCTGTCCTGGCAGGAAATTAGAATGAAATAGAGAACATTACACACATGAGGTCTTGTTACCTTACTTCCTGAACCACCCTTATAGATATATATATATATAAATATACACACACACACACACACACACACACACACACACACACACACACACACACACACACACACACACTACATATAGTGAGAGAGAGAGAGAACATTTCAATGCATGCCAATCAATATGCTATCGTGCTTTATAATGGGATCTGTTTAATTTGCAGACTGTCGGGACCCCGGCAGTCAGGATACCAATGCCGGAATCCCAACAGCTGGCAATACCGCCAACCAGAATACCGGTGCTACAGAACTATTCCCACTCATGACACCCACAGAGTGGGAATAGATTCTGTGGCGAGCGCAGCAAGCCCACAAGGGGAATCTTTGCGCTCGCCCCACTGCCGACATACTGGCGGCCAGGATGCCGGCCGCCGGTAAATCATACTGAATCCTTTGTAACATATTTTCCTGTCTTATAGTTTATAATATTAGCAAAGTGTGCTTCTGATAACAATCAGTGAGATCAGAGTAATCAATAAAGCAATGAAATAGCAAAATATATGCATGCAGAATTAAGCAACAGTTTGGCTTGCTAAGGTGACAGAATTGCCAAGGATAGGTTGTTCTGGCACAACATTTAGCATGATAGGCCTTATTAGTACACTATGTATGATGTCAACATTTAACCTCCCTTCCTGAGTATGGGAGTCACCCTGCTCAAACTTATTACAAAGGCACCTAGCCCTTCCTGGCTTCCTCAGGGAGTAATGCCAAGCTACATAACTTCCTGCGAGACACCACTCTCCAGTGTTAGGGGTAAAGCCTTATCCTGATTTAACCCCTTACTTGCTAAGGCAGAGTAACAATACACATCTCTATTTCACATGCCATAGTTACCGGACATTGAATGTGCATAAAACTATACCCACAGATAATGGGTGCTACTGGGGTGTGATAACCAGACAGTTCTACATTATTTGTGAAACCCCTATTAGTTCCACAATATCAACAGAAACTTCACTATTGGCACCTTACAGATACAACACCTTTTTTTTTTTTTTTTTTTTTATCATCCTAAGAGAGCATTATGGTGCTTATTACATGTTCTAGGACTTATAAAACAGATAATGGTTACTGTATTATATTATATAAGGGCAGCAGTTGATTTACCTTCGGACACAATACCGACGGTCATAATCCCAACAGCCTTTAACCGACATGTTTAAGATGTCAACATAGTCAGAATACCTACATTTGAAATGCCAACATGTGTTTTAAAATAAGAATTTACTTACCGATAATTCTATTTCTCGTAGTCCGTAGTGGATGCTGGGGACTCCGAAAGGACCATGGGGAATAGCGGCTCCGCAGGAGACTGGGCACAAAAGTAAAAGCTTTAAGACTACCTGGTGTGCACTGGCTCCTCCCCCCATGACCCTCCTCCAAGCCTCAGTTAGGATACTGTGCCCGGACGAGCGTACATAATAAGGAAGGATTTTGAATCCCGGGTAAGACTCATACCAGCCACACCAATCACACCGTACAACTTGTGATCTGAACCCAGTTAACAGCATGATAACAGAGGAGCCTCTGAAAAGATGGCTCACAACAATAATAACCCGATTTTTTGTAACAATAACTATGTACAAGTATTGCAGACAATCCGCACTTGGGATGGGCGCCCAGCATCCACTACGGACTACGAGAAATAGAATTATCGGTAAGTAAATTCTTATTTTCTCTGACGTCCTAGTGGATGCTGGGGACTCCGAAAGGACCATGGGGATTATACCAAAGCTCCCAAACGGGCGGGATAGTGCGGATGACTCTGCAGCACCGAATGAGAGAACTCCAGGTCCTCCTCAGCCAGGGTATCAAATTTGTAGAATTTAGCAAACGTGTTTGCCCCTGACCAAGTAGCTGCTCGGCAAAGTTGTAAAGCCGAGACCCCTCGGGCAGCCGCCCACGATGAGCCCACTTTCCGTGTGGAATGGGCTTTTACAGATTTTGGCTGTGGCAGGCCTGCCACAGAATGTGCAAGCTGAATTGTACTACAAATCCAACGAGCAATAGTCTGCTTAGAAGCAGGAGCACCCAGCTTGTTGGGTGCATACAGGATAAACAGCGAGTCAGATTTTCTGACTCCAGCCGTCCTGGAAACATATATTTTCAGGGCCCTGACTACGTCCAGCAACTTGGAATCCTCCAAGTCCCTAGTAGCCGCAGGCACCACAATAGGCTGGTTTAAGTGAAATGCTGAAACCACCTTAGGGAGAAATTGAGGACGAGTCCTCAATTCTGCCCTGTCCGTATGAAAAATTAGGTAAGGGCTTTTATAGGATAAAGCCGCCAATTCTGAGACACGCCTGGCTGAGGCCAGGGCTAACAGCATTACCACTTTCCATGTGAGATATTTTAAGTCCACAGTGGTGAGTGGTTCAAACCAATGTGATTTTAGGAACCCCAAAACTACATTGAGATCCCAAGGTGCCACTGGAGGCACAAAAGGAGGCTGTATATGCAGTACCCCCTTGACAAACGTCTGAACTTCAGGAACTGAAGCTAGTTCTTTTTGGAAGAATATTGACAGGGCCGAAATTTGAACCTTAATGGACCCTAATTTTAGGCCCATAGACAGTCCTGTTTGCAGGAAATGCAGGAAACGACCCAGTTGAAATTCCTCTGTAGGGGCCTTCCTGGCCTCACACCACGCAACATATTTACGCCAAATACGGTGATAATGTTGCACAGTTACATCCTTCCTGGCTTTGATCAGGGTAGGGATGACTTCATCCGGAATGCCTTTTTCCTTCAGGATCCGGCGTTCAACCGCCATGCCGTCAAACGCAGCCGCGGTAAGTCTTGGAACAGACATGGTCCCTGCTGGAGCAGGTCCTTTCTTAGAGGTAGAGGCCACGGGTCTTCCGTGAGCATCTCTTGAAGTTCCGGGTACCAAGTCCTTCTTGGCCAATCCGGAGCCACGAGTATAGTCCTTACTCCTCTCCTTCTTATGATTCTCAGTACCTTGGGTATGAGAGGCAGAGGAGGGAACACATACACTGACTGGTACACCCATGGTGTTACCAGAGCGTCCACAGCTATTGCCTGAGGGTCCCTTGACCTGGCGCAATATCTGTCCAGATTTTTGTTGAGGCGGGACGCCATCATGTCCACCTTTGGTTTTTCCCAACGGTTCACAATCATGTGGAAGACTTATGGGTGAAGTCCCCACTCCCCCGGGTGGAGATCGTGTCTGCTGAGGAAGTGTGCTTCCCAGTTGTCCACTCCCGGAATGAACACTGCTGACAGTGCTATCACATGATTTTCCGCCCAGCGAAGAATCCTTGCAACTTCCGTCATTGCCCTCCTGCTTCTTGTGCCGCCCTGTCTGTTTACGTGGGCGACTGCCGTGATGTTGTCCGACTGGATCAGCACCGGCTGACCCTGAAGCAGAGGCCTTGCCTGACTTAGGGCATTGTAAATGGCCCTTAGTTCCAGGATATTTATGTGAAGTGACGTTTCCATGCTTGATCACAAGCCCTGGAAGTTTCTTCCCTGTGTGACTGCTCCCCAGCCTCTCAGGCTGGCATCCGTGGTCACCAGGACCCAGTCCTGAATGCTGAATCTGCGGCCCTCTAGAAGATGAGCACTCTGCAACCACCACAGGAGAGACACCCTTGTCCTTGGAGACAGGGTTATCCGCTGATGCATTTGAAGATGCGATCCGGACCATTTGTCCAGCAGATCCCACTGAAAAGTTCTTGCGTGGAATCTGCCGAATGGAATCGCTTCGTAAGAAGCCACCATTTTTCCCAGGACCCTTGTGCATTGATGCACTGACACTTGGCCTGGTTTTAGGAGGTTCCTGACTAGGTCGGATAACTCCCTGGCTTTCTCCTCCGGGAGAAACACCTTTTTCTGTACTGTGTCCAGAATCATCCCTAGTAACAGCAGACGTGTCGTCGGAATCAGCTGCGATTTTGGAATATTTAGAATCCATCCGTGCTGTCGTAGTACTACTTGAGATAGTGCTACTCCGACCTCTAACTGTTCTCTGGACCTTGCCCTTATCAGGAGATCGTCCAAGTAAGGGATAATTAAGACGCCTTCTCTTCGAAGAAGAATCATCATTTCGGCCATTACCTTGGTAAAGACCCGGGGTGCCGTGGACAATCCAAACGGCAGCGTCTGAAACTGATAGTGACAGTTCTGTACCACAAACCTGAGGTACCCTTGGTGAGAAGGGCAAATTGGGACATGGAGGTAAGCATCCTTGATGTCCAGAGACACCATATAGTCCCCTTCTTCCAGGTTCGCTATTACTTCTCTGAGTGATTCCATCTTGAATTTGAACCTTTGTATGTAAGTGTTCAAGGATTTCAGATTTAAAATAGGTCTCACCGAGCCGTCCGGCTTCGGTACCACAAACAGCGTGGAATAATACCCCTTTCCCTGTTGTAGGAGGGGTACCTTGATTATCACCTGCTGGGAATACAGCTTGTGAATGGCTTCCAATACCGCCTCCCTGTCGGGGGGAGACGTTGGTAAAGCAGACTTCAGGAACCGGCGAGGGGGAGACGTCTCGAATTCCAATTTGTACCCCTGAGATACTACCTGCAGGATCCAGGGGTCCACTTGCGAGTGAGCCCACTGCGCGCTGAAATTCTTGAGATGGACCCCCACCGTGCCTGAGTCCGCTTGTAAGGCCCCAGCGTCATGCTGAGGACTTGGCAGAAGCGGGGGAGGGCTTCTGTTCCTGGGAAGAGGCTGTCTGCTGCAGTCTTTTTCCCCTTCCTCTGCCCCGGGGCAGATACGAGTGGCCTTTTGCCCGCTTGCCCTTATGGGGATGAAAGGACTGAGCCTGAAAAGACGGTGTCTTCTTCTGCTGAGAGGTGACCTGGGGTAAAAAGGTGGATTTCCCAGCCGTTGCCGTGGCCACCAGGTCCGATAGACCGACCCCAAATAACTCCTCCCCTTTATACGACAATACTTCCATATGCCGTTTGGAATCCGCATCACCTGACCACTGTCGCGTCCATAACCCTCTTCTGGCAGAAATGGACAGCGCACTTACTCTTGATGCCAGAGTGCAAATATCCCTCTGTGCATCTCTCATATATAGAAATGCATCCTTTAAATGCTCTATAGTCAATAATATATTGTCCCTGTCCAGGGTATCAATATTTTCAGTCAGGGAATCCGACCAAGCCACCCCAGCACTGCACATCCAGGCTGAGGCGATTGCTGGTCGCAGTATAATACCAGTATGTGTGTATATACTTTTTAGGATATTTTCCAGCTTCCTATCAGCTGGTTCCTTGAGGGCGGCCGTATCAGGAGACGGTAACGCCACTTGTTTTGATAAGCGTGTGAGCGCCTTATCTACCCTAGGGGGTGTTTCCCAACGCGCCCTAACCTCTGGCGGGAAAGGGTATAATGCCAATAATTTTTTAGAAATTAGCAGTTTTTTATCGGGGGAAACCCACGCTTCATCACACACCTCATTTAATTCATCTGATTCAGGAAAAACTACGGGTAGTTTTTTCACACCCCACATAATACCCTTTTTTGTGGTACTTGTAGTATCAGAAATGTTCAAAACCTCCTTCATTGCCGTGATCATGTAACGTGTGGCCCTACTGGAAAATACGTTTGTTTCCTCACCGTCGACACTGGAGTCAGTGTCCGTGTCTGGGTCTGTGTCGACCACCTGAGGTAACGGGCGCTTTAGAGCCCCTGACGGTGTTTGAGACGCCTGTACAGGTATTAACTGATTTGCCGGCTGTCTCATGTCGTCAACAGTCTTTTGTAAAGTGCTGACACTATCACGTAATTCCTTCCATAAGACCTTCCAGTCAGGTGTCGACTCCCTAGGGGGTGACATCACTAATACAGGCAATTGCTCCGCCTCCATACCATTTTCCTCCTCATACATGTCGACACAACGTACCGACACACAGCACACACACAGGGAATGCTCTGATAGAGGACAGGACCCCACTAGCCCTTTGGGGAGACAGAGGGAGAGTTTGCCAGCACACACCAGAGCGCTATATATATACAGGGATAACCTTATATAAGTGTTTTTCCCTTATATAGCTGCTGTATAGATTTATCTGCCAAATTAGTGCCCCCCCTCTCTTGTTTTACCCTGTTTCTGTAGTGCAGGACTGCAGGGGAGAGTCAGGGAGCTTCCCTCCAACGGAGCTGTGAGGAAAAAATGGCGCCAGTGTGCTGAGGAGATAGGCTCCGCCCCCTTCTCGGCGGCCGTTCTCCCGCTTTTTTATGGAAAAACAGGCATGAGTTAAATGCATCCATATAGCCCAGGAGCTATATGTGATGCATTTTTTTGCCCCCTAAGGTGTTTATATTGCGTCTCAGGGCGCCCCCACCCAGCGCCCTGCACCCTCAGTGACCGGAGTGTGAAGTGTGCTGAGAGCAATGGCGCACAGCTGCGGTGCTGTGCGCTACCTTATTGAAGACAGGACGTCTTCTGCCGCCGATTTTTCCGGACCTCTTCTGCTCTTCTGGCTCTGTAAGGGGGACGGCGGCGCGGCTCTGGGACCCATCCATGGCTGGGCCTGTGATCGTCCCTCTGGAGCTAATGTCCAGTAGCCTAAGAAGCCCAATCCACTCTGCACGCAGGTGAGTTCGCTTCTTCTCCCCTTAGTCCCTCGATGCAGTGAGCCTGTTGCCAGCAGGTCTCACTGAAAATAAAAAACCTAAAACTAAACTTTTTTCTAAGCAGCTCAGGAGAGCCACCTAGACTGCACCCTTCTCGTTCGGGCACAAAAATCTAACTGAGGCTTGGAGGAGGGTCATGGGGGGAGGAGCCAGTGCACACCAGGTAGTCTTAAAGCTTTTACTTTTGTGCCCAGTCTCCTGCGGAGCCGCTATTCCCCATGGTCCTTTCGGAGTCCCCAGCATCCACTAGGACGTCAGAGAAATAAATTTTTGCCAAAAAACAGACTTGTTCCTACTTTGCCATCCCAGTGGACCTGGAGGGAGAATATAATAGTGTGCCGAACGCAACGAGGCACTGTGCCCAAAGCATGGCGCAGTGAGCCATGCGAGGGGACGCGGTACACTCAGACGTTGTCCATGTCAACCTATGTCGACATTGACATAACCCAGAAAAAATCATGGCATTTCAAATGTCAGTATTCTGACTATGTTGGCATTTTGAATATGTTGGCATGATGAATGTCGGTATTTTGACCGTGTCGGTATTTTGGCTGTAGGACAATGGCTGTTGGGATTATGACCGTTGGTATTGTGTCCGTTGGTAAATCATACTGAGAGTGAGGGAACAGTACTTAAATGTGCAAGAAACAGATAACACACTAATAGTGGTTGATGTAGAGTTAAATCCATTTTACATGAAAAAAAAAATGTAGTCATAAATTGCACCTGACTAAAAATGCATTTTGCTGAGCCACTCATTTTGAGATGCACCCACCTCTTTAGGAGGTAAAAAGTGTGTACCAGGATTATGACAGGTGAAAAAAAAGTATATGCACCATGTTTACACTGGGATAAAACAACAGCATACAGTATGCACTTGGCTTGAGCTAGGAGATGTGGCTTGACATTGGGGGTAATTCAGACCTGATCGCTACTGTGTTTTCGCACAGAGTGCGATCAGATCTGAACTGCGCATGCGTCTAAGCCGCAATGTGCATGCGGGATGGACCGCAGCAACGGGGATCGCCAGTCAGCGACGGGATTGTGCAAAGGATCCATTCGCGCGGGCGTTCGCAAGGAGACTGACAGGAAGAGGGCGTTTTGTGGGTGTCAACTGACCGTTTTCAGGGAGTGTCCGGAAAAATGCAAAAATGCAGGCGTGTCCAAGCGTTTGAAGGAAGCGTGTCTAACGTCAAATCTGACCCCGATCAGCAGCGGCTCAGTAAGTCCTGGGCTGAGCAGAGACTGCACAAAATCGGTTTGTGCAGCTCTGCCACACATCCGAACGCACCCTGTAGGCGGCAACTATCTGATCGCAGGGCAGCAAAACACACAGCCCAGCGATCAGGTCTGAATTACACCCCATTGTTAGTAGTAATGGGGTCATACCGAGTTGATCGTAGCTGTGCTAAATTTATACGATCATGTTCCCAGACATGCGGGGGGACAACCAGCACAGGACAAGTCCGCCCCGCATGTCAGTCCGCCCTCCGCCCCCCTCACAAGTACCGGGAGTTGGTCGTCGCTACGACTGCATGTGACGTAACGCAGCTGCTGCAGCCCGCCCCCTGCACGGTCCGGCCACGTCTGCGTTGGCCGGACCACCCCTTATAACGCCGCCGTGCCGCAACCTCCCACCCAGCGACCGCCTCTGTCTATCAATCAGGCAGAGGCGATCGCTAGGGAGGGAACGACGGCCTTCGGCCATCCGGCATGCGCCAGTGCACTGCGGCGCCGGCGCAGTTCCGACCCGATCGCTGCGCTGCGATAAACTGCAGCGAGCGATCGGGTCGGAATGACCCCCTAAATGCTAAGCTGACAGTAGCAAATATGTGCATAACATAGTAATATAATGTAGTGTCATGTATATAAGACTGGACAGTTTGAGTCTGGATAGCATTTATTATGTAAAATACAATTAAACTTGGGTGCAAAGACAAAATAAATGTACTAATTAAGTTCAAATAAATCCGAATAACCCATCTTCCCATTTAAATGAAAATTGTCCGCCTTGCTTTGGACCAAAGAGAAGTATCAATCGAATGGTGTGTATACACTGTCTAGCAGCCACATTAATAAGTCAGAAGTGACTGCCGATAATCATCTTTTGTGTTCCAGCAGCCATTAAGATAAAACGCTTCCTGAAACACCATATACATAGGTTTACTCATAAACAAGATATAATTATATTTTATTCAGATATTGGTAACAATAAGAAAAGATACAATAGGTTTACAATCTTATTTATTAAACCACAACACACTGTATGTTGATTGCTGACAGGCAGCGTTGCTCTACAGGTGATGTGTGCTATTTGTACACCTTATTTTACTGTAGTCACCAAATTCCATCATGAAACATACATATAAGCAGTATTCAGCACCATTCTATAGGCAGAGTGCGAACTGCTATTTTAGGGGGAAAAAATTGAAAATGGAGGGAAATGGAAGAATGTCTCCCTTCCCCCACCTCTCCTGCAGGGCCATCTGCCTTACCCAGTGAAAGCTCAGGCAGATGTGAGACTTGCATTCCAACCTATGACTAACAATGAAGCTGCTGACAGGTGCAGCCAGCCAACAGCAGATGATAGGCAGGTGCGCGTGCCGTTGCTTACTTTCTACAGCTTTCCTCTATTCTGTCCCGCCCTTTAAGCAACACCTGCCGCTTGTGGACACAGGTCAGCTACAAAACACTGTTAATTCTGGCCGCGCCCAGCTTGGCTAACACTCAGGTCAGGACCTGAACTCTGCTACTTGCCTTCCTGTAAATGAAAAAAAATCACTTTTGTTAAACAAACAGGAGAGAAATAATAGAGGTGTAATGAGGCGAGCTTGGTTATTAACAGTTATACAGTGTATTGTCTGTCTTAATTAACCTACAGCCTCAAAGTAACGTAATACAGGTAATTACTGATATAAAGATATTTCTCAGTAGTTCTGACACACAGTTGTTTATTGACTTAACACATATAATGCTGCTTTCAAATAATTATATAGAAGGTACTTAAATATCAACTAAAATTATTCAGACATCATAATTATGATAAACATAAATTCATAGCCTGATCTAATAATAGTCCCCAACCCCACGGGGCACATACAACCCGGGTGCCAGACTTGAGAGGGGAACTTAAGGAAGCAGCAAAGCCACAGAGCTGCTACACACCTACAAGAAGTGCACCACAAGCAAATTAAAACTTCTGCTCCACCTTTCAGCCCGCCTGGCGTGTGGTAATCACGAAAGAGAGGAGCTGCAAACAGACAGGCTGCAGTGGCACTGCCACAAGGTCTCCAAGGACAAACAGTGCTTCTGTTTTCCTAACCCGAGCCGTCCTGGCTACATAGATTTTTAAGGCCCTGACTACATCCAGGGACTTGGAATCCTCCAAGTCACCCGTAGCCACAGGCACCACAATAGGTTGGTTTATATGAAATGAAGAAACCACCTTAGGCAAAAATTGAGGACGAGTCCTCAACTCTGCTCTATCCATATGGAAAATCAAATAGGGGCTCTTGTGAGACAAAGCCGCAAATTCGGACACCCGCCTTGCACCTTCCATGTGAGAAATTTTAATTCAACCGTTTGAAGAGGTTCAAACCAGTGAGACTTCAGGAACCGTAACACCATGTTAAGGTCCCATGGTGCCACTGGGGGCACAAAAGGAGGCTGGATGTGCAGCACTCCCTTTACAAAAGTCTGGACTTCTGGGAGAGAAGCCAATTCCTTCTGAAAGAAAATAGACAGGGCCGAAATCTGTACCTTAATGGAGCCTAACTTTAGGCCCATATCCACTCCTGTCTGTAGAAAGTGGAGAAAACGGCCCAGATGGAAATCTTCCGTAGGAGCATTCTTGGCTTCACACCAAGATATATACTTCCTCCAGATACGGTGATAATGTTTCGCCGTCACCTCCTTCCTAGCCTTTATCAGAGTAGGGATGACTTCCTCTGGAATACCTTTCCCAGCTAGGATTCGGTGTTCAATCGCCATGCCGTCAAACGTAACCGCGGTAAGTCTTGGAACACGCAGGGCCCCTGTTGCAACAGGTCCTCCCTGAGAGGAAGAGGCCACGGATCTTCTGTAAGCATATCCTGAAGATCTGAATACCAGGACCTGCGAGGCCAATCTGGAACAATGAGGATTGTTTTCACGCTTTTTTGTCTTATGATTCTCAATATTTTTGAGATGAGAGGAAGAGGGGGGAACACATAGACCGACTGAAACACCCAAGGTGTCACCAGGGCGTCCACCGCTACTGCCTGAGGGTCCCTTGACCTGGCACAATACCTCCGAAGCTTCTTGTTGAGGCGTGACGCCATCATGTCTATGTGAGGAATTCCCCAAAGACTTGTTATCTCTGTAAAAACATCTTGATGAAGTCCCCACTCTCCTGGATGGAGATCGTGTCTGCTGAGGAAGTCTGCTTCCCAGTTGTCCACTCCCAGAATGAAGACTGCTGAAAGAGCGCTTACGTGATTTTCCGCCCAGCGAAGAATCCTGGTGGCTTCCGCCATTGCCACTCTGCTCCTTGTCCCGCCTTGGCGGTTTACATGAGCCATGGCTGTGACGTCTGATTGAATCAGAACCGGTAGGTCGCGAAGAAGATTCTCCGCTTGTCATAGGCAGTTGAATATGGCCCTCAATTCCAGTACGTTGATGTGTAGACAAGCCTGCTGGCTTGACCACAGCCCCTGAAAATTTCTTCCTTGTGTGACTGCTCCCCATCCTCGGAGGCTCGCGTCCGTGGTCACCAGAACCCAGTCTTGAATGCCGAACCTGCGACCCTCCAGAAGGTGAGCACTTTGCAGCCACCACAGGAGAGACACCCTGGCCCGGGGGGACAGGCTTATCTTCTGATGTATTAGTAGATGGGACCCTGACTACCTGTCCAGGATGAACAGACACTCTTTTTGGTTTTAGCAAGTCTCTGACCATGTTCTGGAGGTCCTGGGCTTTTTCCATCGGGATAAAAACCCTCTTCTGTTCCGTGTCCAGAATCATGCCTAGGAATGATAGTCGAGTCGTTGGAATCAATTGTGACTTTGGCAGATTGAGAATCCAACCGTGTTGTTGTAGCACTCTCAGGGAGAGCGACACGCTCTTCTGCAATTGATCTCTCGATCTTGCTTTTATCAGGAGATCGTCCAAGTATGGGATAATTGTGACTCCCTGCCTGCGCAAGAGCACCATCATCTCCGCCATCACCTTGGTTAAAGTCCTCGGGACCGTGGAAAGCACAAACGGCAACGTCTTAAACTGGTAATGACAGTCTCGTACAGCGAATCTCAGGTACGCCTGATGAGGAGGATATATGGGGACATGAAGGTATGCATCCTTTATGTCGAGTGACACCATAAAATCCCCCCCTTCCAGACTGGAGATCACAGCCCGGAGCAATTCCATCTCGAATTTGAACTTTTTCAAGTACAAGTTTAGGGATTTTAGATTTAAAATGGGTCTGACCAAACAATCCGGCTTCAGGACCACGAACAGGGTCGAAAAGAACCCTTTCCCCTGTTGGACTAGGGGAACCTTGACAATCACTTGCTGTTGACAGAGCTTTTGAATTGCAGCTAACACTACTTCCCTCTCTGGGGAAGTAGCTGGCAAGGCCGACTTGAAAAATCGGCGAGGGGGCACCTCTTCAAATTCCAGTTTGTAGCCTTGGGATACAATATCCATCGCCCAAGGATCCACGTCTGACAGAACCCAGATCTGGCTGAAGAGTCGAAGACGTGCCCCCACCGGTGCGGACTCTTTCAGTGGAGCCCAAGCGTCATGGGGTGGATTTAGTAGAAGCCGGGGAGGACTTCTGCTCCTGGGAACTAGCCGGAGCTGGTGCTCTCTTTCCTCTACCCTTACCTCTGGCGAGGAAAGATGAGCCCCGACCTCTTCTGGACTTATGCGACCGAAAGAACTGCATCTGATATTGTGGAGTTATCTTTTGCTGCGGGGGAACAAAAGGCAAAAAGGTAGATTTACCCGCGGTAGCAGTGGCAACCAGGTCCGCGAGACCTTCCCCAAATAAAACTTCACCTTTGTATGGCAAAACCTCCATATGCTTCTTTGAGTCGGCATCACCCGTCCATTGGCGGGTCCACAGGGCTCGCCTAGCAGAAATCGCCATGGCATCGGCACTCGAACCCAGCTGCCCAACGTCTCTTTGAGCGTCCCTCATATATAAGACTGCGTCTTTAATGTGGCCTAAGGTCAATAAAATGGTATCCCTGTCTAGGGTATCAAGGTCAGCTGACAAGGTATCTGTCCAAGCTGCAACTGCACTACACACCCATGCCGATGCTATTGCCGGTCTGAGCAAAGCACCTGTATGCGCATAAATAGACTTTAAAGTAGTTTCCTGTCTGCGATCAGCAGGATCCTTGAGGGCTGCCGTGTCCGGAGACGGTAGCGCCACCTTCTTGGACAGGCGTGTTAAAGCCTTGTCCACCCTGGGAGAGGATTCCCAACGTACCCTGTCCTGTGCAGGGAAAGGATACGCCATAAGAATCCTATTGGGAATCTGCAGTTTTTTATCTGGAGTTTCCCAAGCATTTTCAAATAACTCGTTAAGCTCATGGGATGGGGGAAAAGTTACCTCAGGTTTCTTTTCCTTATACATGCGCACCCTCGTGTCAGGGACAGAGGGGTCATCTGTGATATGCAAAACATATTTTATTGCCATAATCATATAATGAATACTTTTGGCCACCCTTGGGTGTAACCTCGCATCATCGTAGTCGACACTGGAGTCAGAATCCGTGTCGGTATCAGTGTCTGCTATTTGGGATAGGGGACGTTTTTGAGACCCAGAAGGGCCCGGTGACCCAGTCGAAGCCGTGGATTGACTCCCTGCTGTTTCCCTGGACTCTGCTTTGTCCAATCTCTTATGTAATAAGGTCACATTTGCATTTAAAACATTCCACATGTCCATCCAATCATGAGTCGGCGTTGCCGACGGAGACACCACAATCATCTGCTCCACCTCCTCCTTAGCTGAGCCTTCCGCATCAGACATGCCGACACACTCGTACCGACACCCCCACACACACAGGGATATAGTTAAAAGGAGACAGTTCCCCAATAAGGCCCTTTGGAGAGACAGAGAGCGAGTATGCCAGCACACACCCAGCACCAACTGACACTGGAAAAGAAACTCACAGATAATAGCACTTTTATATTAATCACTGTGTTAATACACTCACTGCGTCTTACAAGTGTCCCCCCTCCTCTTTTCAGTAGTGATGTGCACCGGACATTTTTCGGGTTTTGCGTTTTGGTTTTGGATTCGGTTCCGCGGCCGTGTTTTGGATTCGGACGCGTTTTGCCAAAACCTCACCGAAAATTTTTTGTCGGATTCGGGTGTGTTTTGGATTCGGGTGTTTTTTTCAAAGAACCCTAAAAAACAGCTTAAATCATAGAATTTGGGGGTCATTTTGATCCCATAGTATTATTAACCACAATAACCATAATTTCCACTCATTTCCAGTCTATTCTGAACACCTCACACCTCACAATATTATTTTTAGTCCTAAAATTTGCACCGAGGTCGCTGGATGGCTAAGCTAAGCGACACAAGTGGCCGACACAAACACCTGGCCCATCTAGGAGTGGCACTGCAGTGTCAGGCAGGATGGCACTTCAAAAAAATTGTCCCCAAACAGCACATGATGCAAAGAAAAAAAGAGGCGCACCAAGGTCGCTGTGTGACTAAGATAAGCGACACAAGTGGCCGACACAAACACCTGGCCCATCTAGGAGTGGTACTGCAGTGCCAGGCAGGATGGCACTTCAAAAAAATAGTTCCCAAACAGCACATGATGCAAAGAAAAAAAGAGGCGCACCAAGGTCGCTGTGTGACTAAGATAAGCGACACAAGTGGCCGACACAAACACCTGGCCCATCTAGGAGTGGCACTGCAGTGTCAGACAGGATGGCACTTCAAAAAAATTGTCCCCAAACAGCACATGATGCAAAGAAAAAAAGAGGCGCACCAAGGTCGCTGTGTGACTAAGCTAGTATACTTGACGACACAGAGGTAGGTAGAGCAGTGGCCTACTGTACCGTAATGCTATATATTATATACTGGTGGTCAGCAAACTGTGCAAAACTGAAATGCACCACAGGTATGGATGGATAGTATACTTGACGACACAGAGGTAGGTGGCCTTCCGTACCGTACTGCTATATATACTGGTGGTCACTGTGTCAGCAAACTGCAAAACTAAAATGCACCACAGGTATAGAATGTAGATGGATAGTATACTTAATGACGACACAGAGGTAGGTACAGCAGTGGCCTTCCGTACCGTACTGCTATATATAGTATACTGGTGGTCACTGTGTCAGCAAACTGCAAAACTAAAATGCACCACAGGTATAGAGTGTAGATGGATACTAGTATACTTAATGACAACACAGAGGTAGGTACAGCAGTGGCCTACTGTACCGTAATGCTATATATTATATACTGGTGGTCACTGGTCAGAAAAACTCTGCACTGTACTCCTCCTATATAATATTATACTGGTGGTCCCCAGTCCCCACAATAAAGCAGCACACTGAGCACAGATATGGAGTGTTTTTCAGGCAGACAACGTATACTGGTGGTCACTGTCAGCAAAACTCTGCACTGTACTCCTGCTATATAATACAGCTGCTCCCCAGTCCCCACAATTAAGCAGTGTGAGCACAGATATATGCAGCACACTGAGCACAGATATGGAGTGTTTTTCAGGCAGACAACGTATTACTGGTGGTCACTGTCAGCAAAACTCTGCACTGTACTCCTCCTATATACAGCTGCTCCCCAGTCCCCACAATTAAGTAATAAGCAAGCACAAAATATTTGCAATGCATCAACATAAACGGAGAGGACGCCAGCCACGTCCTCTCCCTAACATTTCCAATGCACGAGTGAAAATGGCGGCGACGCGCGGCTGCTTATATAGAATCCGAATCTCGCGAGAATCCGACAGCGGGATGATGACGTTCGGGAGCGCTCGGGTTACCCGAGCCATACGGGAGAATCCAAGTATGGCTCGGACCCGTGTAAAAAGGGTGAAGTTCGTGGGGGGGTTCGGTTTCCGAGAAACCGAACCCGCTCATCACTACTTTTCAGCCCTGTGTCACTGTGTTCAGCAGGGGAGAGACCGGGGAGCCAGCTTCTCTGCAGATCTCTGTGGAGAAAATGGCGCTGGTTAGTGCTGAGGGACCAAGCTCCGCCCCCTCCAGCGGCGGGCTTCACTACTTTTCAGCCCTATGTCACTGTGTTCAGCAGGGGAGAGACCGGGAAGCCAGCTTCTCTGCAGATCTCTGTGGAGAAAATGGCGCTGGTTAGTGCTGAGGGACCAAGCTCCGCCCCCTCCAGCGGCGGGCTTCGGTCCCGCTCAAAGTATCACAAAACTGGCGGGGGATTTATAGAATTACTGCCTCTGCAGTGTCTAACCTTATAATGCCAGAATTAGAGGTTTTTATTGCTGCCCAGGGCGCCCCCCCTGCGCCCTGCACCCATCAGTGCCCGCTAGTGTGTGTAGTGTGTGGGGGCAATGGCGCGCAGCGTTACCGCTGCGCGCTTACCTCAGTGAAGATCTGAAGTCTTCTGCCGCCTTGAAGTCTTCTTTTCTTCTTAGACTCACCCGGCTTCTATCTTCCGGCTCTGCGAGGAGGACGGCGGCGCGGCTCTGGGACGAACAGCGAGAGGAGACCTGCGTTCCGACTCCCTCTGGAGCTAATGGTGTCCAGTAGCCTAAGAAGCAGAGCCTATCACTTAAGTAGGTCTGCTTCTCTCTCCTCAGTCCCACGATGCAGGGAGCCTGTTGCCAGCAGTGCTCCCTGAAAATAAAAAACCTAACAAAATTCTTTATCAGAGAAAATCAGGAGAGCTCCCCTGTAATGCACCCTATCTCCTCTGGGCACAGGATCTTACTGAGGTCTGGAGGAGGGGCATAGAGGGAGGAGCCAGTGCACACCCATTCTAAAGTTCTTTATAGTGCCCATGTCTCCTGCAGAGCCCGTCTATACCCCATGGTCCTTATGGAGTCCCCAGCATCCTCTAGGACGTAAGAGAAATAGGATTTTAAAACCTACCGGTAAATCCTTTTCTCCTAGTCCGTAGAATATGCCGGGGACTCCAAAAGGACCATGGAGTATAGACGGGATCCGCAGGAGACATGGGCACACTAAAATACTTTGTCTGGGTGTGAACAGGCTCCTCCCTCTATGCCCCTCCTCCAGACCTCAGTTATAGGAACTGTGCCCAGGGGAGACGGACATTTCGAGGAAGAGGATTTTTGTTACACTAAGGGTGAGATACATACCAGCTCACACCACAAACACACCGTACAACTGGATTAGCAGGGATACCAGATAACAGTATGAACTAACAACAGCAACAAGCTGAATATAACTGATACACAACCTTTGTGTAACCGAAAACAACAAGTATCAATATAACTGCAAGTAACAGTCCGCACTGGGATTTACCGGTAGGTTTTAAAATCCTATTTTCTCTTACGTCCTAGAGGATGCTGGGGACTCCAAAAGGACCATGGGGTCTATACCAAAGCTCCAGACCGGGCGGGAGAGTGCGTACGACTCTGCAGCACCGATTGAGCAAACATGAGGTCCTCCTCAGCTAGGGTATCAAACTTATAGAACTTAGCAAAAGTGTTTGAATCCGACCACATAGCTGCTCGGCAAAGTTGAAGTGCCGAGACCCCTCGGGCAGCCGCCCAAGATGAGCCCACCTTCCTGGTAGAATGGGCCTTTACTGACTTCGGCCCAAGAATGAGCGTGCTGAATCGTATTACAAACCCAGCGTGCAATAGTTTGCTTGGAAGCAGGATTTCCAATCTTGTTGGAAGCATACAGGACAAACAGAGCTTCCGTTTTCCTAACAAGAGCCGTTCTGGCGACATAAATTTTCAAAGCTCTTACGACATCAAGAGATTTTGGGACTGCCCCAGCATCCGTAGCCACAGGTACCACAATAGGTTGATTTATGTGAAACGAAGAAACCACCTTCGACAGAAATTGTTGACGAGTCCTCAATTCCGCTCTATCTACATGAAAAATCAAATATGGGCTCTTGTGAGACAAAACCGCCAATTCTGACACTCGTCTGGCAGACGCCAAGGCCAAAAGCATGACTACTTTCCAAGTGAGAAACTTTAACTCAACCTTTCGCAAAGGTTCAAACCAGTGAGACATAAGAAACTGTAACACCACTTCAAGATCCCACGGTGCCACGGGTGGCACAAATGGAGGATGGATATGCAGCACTCCCTTCACGAAAGTCTGAACCTCAGGAAGGGCGGACAATTCTTTTTGAAAGAAAATAGATAAAGCCGAAATCTGCACTTTGATGGAACCCAATTTCAGGCCTGCATCCACGCCTGCCTGCAAAAAATGGAGGAAACGACCCAAGTGAAATTCCTCCGCAGGAGCTGTTTTGGTTTCACACCACGACACATATTTTCTTCAAATACGGTGATAATGTTTTGCCGTGACCTCCTTTCTAGCCTTAAGGAGAGTGGGGATGACTTCCCCGGGAATACCTTTACGAGCTAGGATTTGGCGTTCAACCTCCACTCCGTCAAACGCAGCCGAGGTAAGTCTGGAAACATGCATGGCCCCTGCAGTAACAGGTCCTCTCTTAGAGGAAGCGGCCAAGGATCTTCTATGAGCAATTCGTGAAGATCCGGATACCAGGCCCTCCGTGGCCAATCTGGAACGACGAGTATTGCCTGAACCCTTGTTCGTCTTATGATCCTCAGCACTCTTGGAATGAGAGGAAGCGCGGGGAACACATACACCGACTGAAACACCAACGGAGTTATCAGGGCGTCCACTGCACTGGCTTGGGGGTCTCTTGACCTGGAACAATACCTCGGAAGCTTCTTGCTGAGGCGAGACGCCATCATGTCTATTTGAGGAATTCCCCAACGCCCTGTCACCTCTGCATGAAGGGCCCACTCTCCTGGATGGAGATCGTGTCTGCTGAGAAAGTCTGCTTCCCAGTTGTCCACGCCCGGAAGGAAAACTGCTGATAGCGCGCTCACATGCTGTTCCGCCCAGCGGAGAACTCTTGTGGCCTCCGCCATTGCCAACCTGCTCTTTGTTACGCCCTGGCGGTTTACGTACGCCACTGCTGTTATGTTGTCCGACTGGATCAGGACTGGTAGACCTTGAAGAAGGTTCTTCGCTTGCAGAAGGCCGTTGTAAATGGCTCTTAACTACAGAACATTTATGTGGAGACAAGATTCCTGGCTTGACCATTTTCCCTGGAAACTTCTTCCTTGTGTGACTGCACCCCAGCCTCGGAGACTTGCATCTGTGGTCAGCAGGACCCAATCCTGGATTCTAAATCTGCGTCCCTCTAGAAGGTGAGAACTTTGCAGCCACCACAGGAGAGAAATTCTGGTCCTGGAAGATAGACTTATTTTCCAGTGCATGTGCAGGTGACACCCGGACCATTTGTTCAGCAGATCCCACTGAAACACCCGGGCATGAAACCTGCCAAACGGAATGGCTTCGTAAGCCGCAACCATCTTTCCTAGCACTCGAGTGCATTGATGAATCGACACTCTTTCCGGTCTCAGAAGCTCCTTGACCATGGTCTGGATTTCCAGAGCTTTGTCCGCCGGAAGAAACACTCTCTGTAGTTCCGTGTCTAGAAGCATGCCCAAGAAGGGCAGCCGAGTTGTCGGGATCAACTGAGACTTTGGCAAATTTAGAATCCAACCGTGATGTCGCAGAACCGACAGGGAAAGTTCCACATTTCTTAGCAACTTTTCCTTTGATCTCGCCTTTATTAGGAGATCGTCCAAGTACGGGATAATTGTGACCCCTGCTTGCAAAGGAGTACCATCATTTCTGCCATTACCTTGGTGAAAACCCTCGGGGCCGTGGAAAGCCCAAACGGCAACGTCTGAAATTGGTAATGACAATCCTGCACCGCAAATCTTAGGAAGGCCTGATGAGGAGGATATATCGGGACGTGTAAGTAGGCATCCTTTATGTCGACTGACGCCATAAAATCCCCCCCTTCTAGGCTGGAGATCACAGCTCGAAGAGATTCCACCTTGAACTTGAAAGTTTTCAAGTATGGATTAAGGGATTTTAGGTTCAGAATCGGTCTGACCGAGCCGTCCGGCTTCGGCACGACAAACAGGCTCGAATAGATCCCCCCCCCCCCCTGTTGGGACGGGGGAACCGGTACAATGACCCTTTGTTGACACAGCTTTTGTATCGCAGCATTTACTACTTCCCTTTCTGGAAGAGAAACTGGCAAGGCCGACTTGAAAAAGCGGTGGGGGGTATCTCCTGAAACTCCAATTTGTCCCTTGGGACACTATGTCTAAGACCCAAGGATCCAGGGCCGATTGAAACCAGACCTGACTGAAGAATTGGAGACGGCCCCCTACCGGCACGGACTCCCGCAGGGGAGCCCCAGCGTCATGCGGTGGACTTGGTAGAGGCGGGGGGGGACTTTTGGTCCTGGGTGCCAGACACGGCAGGTGACCTCTTTCCCCTTCCTCTACCCTTTGAAGCGAGGAAAGACGAGCACTTTCCTTTTCTGTATTTATTAGGCCGAAAGGACTGCATCTGATAATGGGGTGCCTTTTTCTGTTGTGTGGGAACATAAGGAAGAAAAGATGACTTACCCGCAGTAGCGGTAGACACCAGGTCAGCAAGGCCATCACCAAACAAGACACTACCTTTAAAAGGAAGAGCTTCCGGACTTCCGGTTCCGGCGCCCATGTGAGGAGAAGCTGATTGCTGCAGCTCTCCTGCACCCTCGGTAACCGGAGCACATAGCGCCTCCTGCTCGCGGCTTTTCTCCGCACCTGGCGCACACTACCTGTGGGAAAGTGCTGGGGACTGGATGGAAAGGTTTCTGTCCTCCCCCATGCCCCCTAAAGCCCAGAGATCGAGGTCTGAAAAACGGCCAGGGGAATCCAAGATGGCCGCCGCACCTAGTTCACAAACGAGTCTGCAGGCTGCTGGCAGCATTAAACAGGCTTCTGCAAAACACATTTCTCCCTCAGGTGAGCCTGACTGTTCCCCTGCCTCTCCAGTGACTTATGCTGATGTAGTGAGAGCTGTTAGGGATGCCATGGAGCCTATCATGGATGCACATGCTGCTAAAATGCAGCAGGCAGTAAAAGACCTAAAATCCCAAATCAAGCAGTTATCTAAGACTGTTCTTACAAATGAACAAAGGCTGGGGGAGACTTTTCAAGATGTTGGGGATCTTAAACACAGATATGATGAGCTCCAGAAATCTCACTTCCAGCTGCTGAACAAGGTTGACGATCTTGAAAATAGATAGAGGAGATCGAATCTTCGGGTGCTGGGGCTCCCTGAGTCACTGAAAGGTCCTGATTTGACTCTTTTTTTTACAAACGTCCCTCCTTGATTTGTTGCATATCCAAGATGAATGCACTGGCTTAGTTATCGAGAGAGCCCACAGACTGGGTCCCCCACGTTCTTCACCTAATAGCAGACCACGTGTGGTTATATTTAAATGTCTGAACCTTCTCCATAAGGAGGCAATATGGACGGCATCCAGGAGGCATAGGAATTTACAATGTGAGGGAGCTCGTTTGGCCATTTTCCAGGACTACTCCGCAGAGGTATCCCGGGCACGTCGGGAATTTACCCCCCTTTGCTCCCGTTTGGTAAAGGCGAATAAAAAAATTTGCTCTACTCTTCCCTGCAAGACTACGCCTGTTTGATGGAAATTCTTTCCGGGACTTTACAAATCTTGCAGATGCAGAGGCTTATGTTTCTGAGGCATCCAAGGCAGATGACGACTCCTCTCAGGCGGATGACACCCTGGATCGAGATGGCTGAGTATTGCTCCTGGACTTCTCTGTTTCCGGTTATGTCTGCCAATTTAATTATTGCTGTAGAATCTGCTGCAGGTGTTTTTTCCCCCAAAAGAGACTTTGGTCTTATACAGCGGGCAGAACCTTTTTGCCTTGTTTTCTGTTTTAGATTTTTCTTATTCATCTGTTGTCTTATTGTGGCTATGTAATCTTTCTAGAATGGTTATATATGCTTAGCGGAGATATCTCCCCCTACTTCTTATGTGACAGGCTGCGTTTTTCTTTTTCTGTAACATACTCTGTGTGCTCTGATATTTTCTTGTTATTTTTCCTATGTATATTTTCATATATTATGTTGCCGAGGGTGGGTAAGGGCGCCCCCTCCCTCATTTTTCCTCAGGTTTTTATAAGTCTGGCTGGCTCATTGGCGGTCTATGACGGCCTCTGTGCTTGCTTGAACCGGTTGTTCTCGTTTTCTGAAGTTATGATTGTCCTTAGCAGGACTCTCTTCCACAATGTTAATGTTATATTTTGTGTGTTTTCTATGTTTCTGTCCCTCTTTTCTTCTCCCCCTCCCCTTCTCCTCCTAATGTGTCCACCCCGGTATGATTTGTATCCGTTTTTCGGCGGCTGTAGATATCATGATTACTGCGCAGGTTTTCAGGTTTTCCCAGTTCATTTGATGCATGGCTAGTTTGAGTGTCGGCACGTGGAATGTTGGAGGGATCAACTCCCCAGCTAAACGCAGAAAGATTTTGCTCTATCTTCGGAAGGTGGGGATGATGTTGTTTTCATTCTGGAATCTCACCTTATGCCAAATGAGGTGGTAAAACTGAACACTATGGGTTGGTCTGAGTTAGCCTCTTCCTCCTTCTCTTGTAAGGCTAGGGGAGTGATTATTTTAGCACGGTACACGGTCCCTATCTCTGTCCATGCGATTTTAGATGACACTCAGGGTCGGTATGTACTGGCAGATGTCACATTGTATGCTTCCAGGTTCCTACTTTGTAATATCTATGCTCCTAATCAGTACTCTAAGCAATTTTATACGAACATGGTCACTAAGCTACTAAACTACTGTCAAAGTCAGAAAAATATCCCTATACACGCTGCCATATTTGCACCTCACACTGGTCCGCGCTGCGCATGCGTGCGCTTTCCCGTGATAGCGCATACCCGTTGTTGCGTGCACCCGCTCGCACTCGGTATGCGTATTTACGGTAAAGAGTATGTAGTCGTAGCGTGCGACCCAATCGTTACATATTTTCACAATTAATGTAGTTTATAGATCATGGTCCCTTTGATAGATTCTGAAAGTTTGGTTAATATAGAATGTCCCTGAACGGAGGAATCCCTCTTTGCATTGAACGAAGGGTCTAACAGGAGTCATACGGCAGTGTTTGGTACCCATCGGAAGAGTATTTAAATAGCAATATTCCGGTGTTGGTTTGGAGCGGATCAATCGCTCGTGCGAATAGTTATGAACATAAGAAGTTTATGTTCATTTACTATTATTTGTTCTTACTTAATCATGCGGCGGGAAACCTAGTTTCCCACCCACCTGAACAGTTGGAAACAGTCACAGCCCACCTGTATGAAACAACCTATGACCTTTTGTTATAATGCGAAGCCGAATTCCTGTGTCCAATGGACGATAAGATTGTAGGGACCATTAGATTGCATTGTGTGTGGAGCATAAAAGACGGGCCTGTGGCATCCAGCTTACACTTCTCTTCAAACGGTTCTCATTGCTGATAATCGGGAAGCTGGATGTCCAGAGGCGCTTGCGATCGTTTCCCCTTGTGCGTAAGTTTTCTCCGTAATCATATTGTCTTACTGTGAGCCATCTTCTCTCTCTCTCTTCTCTCTCTCTCTTCTCTCTCTCTCTCTCTCTCGTATATCCCTTTAAGTATATTGTATTATATTATATTTCCTGTGCAGTTATCTGGTTAGTTGGTTTATGTTATACTGTAGTGTATGCTTTGTACTGTGATTCTTTTTGCAAGTAATAGTCATAATACATATAATAGGTTTCGGACCCTAAGCCAGGTATCTGTGTATTCTTTATAGTGTTAAGTATTCTCTGAGCGTCGGTGACGCTCAAGCAGCTTTGTAGGTAATCAGGTTACACAAGGTTGCACTTACACATTGTCTCCACACTAAGGTTTACTGTGTATTTCATTGCTGAAGGTATAGATATAAAGGTTTAACGTTGTGAGCGTCTGCATCGCTGGTGATCTCCTCGTGGTCCCGAGCGTCCGCTACGCTATAGCTAATCATTACGTTAGTCGGCAGCCAATAGCGTGCCTGCCTGTGATCACTAAGCCGTAAGCGAACGTGACGCTTGAGCGTCTCGACTACGGCTGAGCGATCGCTACGCAACTTGCGTACCTTTACGGTACTTCTTACGTAGATAGCGTACAGTGTTCTTAGACCTCTTAAAGGATATTATATAAGATAAAAATTCAGCTTTATCAATTGGCGGCTCGTCCTATCCTTCACATATCTGCACTAGGTAGATCAGCAGACATTATCCCTCAGCAAAGGGCGGGAGGTTGTCTCGTAGTGCTGACGGGATAAGCGTCTGCTTCGCTTAGATAACGAGTGCTGAAGGAATCCGGGAACCGGAGGTAAGAACAAAACGCTAGTGTCTTTTTAAACTGTCTATTTTTCTTCTGTCTTGCGTATACACGCACGCATAAATATATATCTGCATTTCTTTTTCATTTTTCGTATATCACTATCCTGTCTGCCAGTTTTATAGTTGATAAAAGTGCTAAAAGAGATTTGCTGTTATTTCATAGTTTAAGAATAGAGGTAACATAGTTAAAGTGTAGACAAACACACAGTTTTGCCTGGGAGATAGGGCGAAGTCAGTGTGGTGTGTGGTAGATGATCAGGGATCATCTACGTTGATAAAAGTATAAATTGTGTTACGGTGGATCTTTTGCTTTGCGTACACGTGTCCCTAACAAAAGACTTGTGTACGCAATCCAAAGGCAGACGCACGCAGCGTACATTACGCAACGGAGCGTCCGGTTACGCCCACGTAGCTCAAGTCACGATAAAGTTGATTTTTAACGCAACGCGATAAGTAACGCAAAGCGGTAAATAGCGCAACAGGCGATAAATAACGCAAGTCTATTTTTGGTGTCCGAAATTTAATTAACAGATCCTGCTCCTAATTGGTAACACAGCTGGGCTAAAGAAAAATTTCTGCGCAGAAATAGAAATAGAAACAAAAGTGTACATGTGGTGAGTGAGTGTTTTCATACATTTATACAATTTGGAGGTTGAACCAAAAGAAATCACAGAGTACTCGTGAGGAACATACGTGTAAGTGACATGCACGGTGGCTAGGGAGGCATCCTTGGTTAAACACAATATTTGAGCATTAGAGTATAGCGGACAAGTATAGAACAAGACCAGGAGGTCAGACCAGGAGGTCGTATAAAAGCAAGACCAGGAGGTCAGACCAGGAGGTCGTATAAAAGCAAGACCAGGAGGTCATAGTAGACCAACAGGTCCAGGTACAGTAAACAAGGAAGTTCGCTATACAGTCCACAGGCACAACACCAAAAAGGGTTGGTGCAACACCCATATAGGCCATACAAGCTCGCTGAAGGAATTCGCAGCCGCAATTTTCGATTCCATTGGTCTTTCCGTACATAAGTTTAGTTGTTTGTGTACTGAACGACTGGACCGCACGTAATTGTGTACAGTAGTTAGTAATCTGACCTAGTACCATTAGAGTAAAGGGGTCACAAACGCTATTTGTACATTCTGACGTGATTTGTGTAATTTTTTATTTTTCAAGAAGGGAAGTTCGCTGGTCACTCAGGAACTATCTGACAACCCCACCTTTACTGGAAAGAGTAAGTGTTCTTCGGATAACCCTCACATGTTCCAGTAAACAAAGGTTTTTATAGGTGCCCTGGGTCGAGTGCGCCAGCACCATATCGGTGTGATCAGGTCGCATTGGTCGGCGTGGGCGAGCGAGTGAGGTGCTCGGTAAACTTCACCGCCTACCTATCGTGAATAATTTGGTTTTCTGTAAGGGTTCGCTGAAGACCCTGATATAGAGATCAGAGGTAGAGCAAGCGGACGCCTGCAGGTTATGGGGGCCAGTTGTTCAGGAAGGGGGCGATCAACCTCGGTTCGGGTTGACCCTGTAAACCGTCCAGTAGGATCGGCCAGGTATGTAATGTGTGAGAAATATGGAAGTCACACAGAGGTTTTATGTGATGAATGGGAGAGAATGACGGTACAAGACAGGGAGAAGTTCCCAAGAATAGGTAGCTTCAGCCCAGAAGTGTTACAAAATTTAAGGAGGAGGATATGTCTCATAAAATCAACAAAGAGACGAATCCAGCATTATGATTATTTACAGTTGTGGCAACAGGAAGGTGAGATACAGAGAGGTTTGGCTCAGGCGGCAGGATCTGGCTCTAACAGAAAACTGATTGCCACAGCCCCGCCGCCACCATACATATCAGGAGAGAAGTTGATTGCGGAGAAAGACGCACTAAGGTGTAACGCACAATCACTTAGTAACCATGTAAATGTTAATGATAATGTTAACCCATTAACCCATGCAAGTATTAACCCGTGCAAGTTGTACCCTGTTTTGAACTTTCCTCAGGAGTGTGATCAAGAGGACGAAGCGACAACAATTTCAGCGCTCTCTCTAGCGGCCACCATAGCAGAGACCACAGTAGGCACAGCAACACCCACGAGATTAGTGAAGGCCCCTAGCGGAGGGATAGGTGAGGTCGTATCGACTGGTAAGTACGGCACCATGCATTATACTGAAACAATTTCACCACAAGCTATAGAATCTACACAGAATGAGGTTGTTAGAGTTAACCCCGTTAGAGTAATAGCAGTTCCCAATGGGAAAACAGATGTATCAGGAGCCACTCCCATAAGGAACATTGCCAAGTACAGCCCATTTTCCCGAATGGAATTAAGGACCATAGTGTCTGAATTCCCTGACCCTAGAAAAGATTTAGTTGCCAGTCAAAAATATATCACAGACCTAGGAAACACTTTAGAGCCCAATAATAAAGATTGGCAGATATTGCTAAGAGCTTGTTTACCCTCCAATGTCGACTCAGCTCAATTCTTAGCCGATTGTAGACTAGATCAGGATGTACCTCTTACAGATGTGTACAACAAAGATAACGTAAAAAGGATAAATTTACAGTTAAAGGAGTATTTCCCAGCAGTTGTTAAGTGGGGCAAAATATTCTCCATTAAACAAAAAGAGTCAGAAACAGCTGCAGAATATTTTCACCGGGCACTATTAGAAATGGCAAAGTACACTGGTATAGAGGACATTAGGACAAACCCAAACCATCAAGAAGTAGCAGTATCTGTACTAATGGATGGTTTAAAAGAAACATTAAAGGCAAGGGTACAGACCACGCAACCATGTTGGCGAGGTCTGTCAGTGTCCACTTTGAGAGAGGCTGCTATTGATCACGACCGAAACATCACCAGACACAGGGAGTCGCAAAGTGATAAGCTAATGTCAGTAAGTATACAGGCTCTGACCACAAAGCAGCCTGCGTATGTACCACCAAACCCTGTGGGTAAGTCAACTGTGGTAACATGTTATTATTGTCACAAACAGGGACACTATGCACGAGACTGTAGAGTGAGAAATATGCAAAAATCTTACCAACCCCCTAGACAACGACACGACACACGACATTGGGATCAGGGTCCACAGAAACGGAGTTATGAGCCACATACAGGGGAAACAAAAAGATATCCCCCGAACAGAGACTGGCATGCCTCTGGTAGTTCCCAGCTATCTCCCGCACAAGTAGTTGTTGCCAACGGGATTCAGGCAGGTCACCATACCCGATAGGGGTGTGGCCATACCTGTAATCTGCAGCCAGTAAAATTGATTGCCAATCTTGAAAGTGAACCCGAGATCGCAATTAATGTAGCTGGTAAAACTTTAAACTTTCTTGTAGACACAGGGGCGGCCAAGTCAGTGATAAATTCGACAGTGGGCATAAGAACCACTGGTAAGACAGTTCCAGCCATGGGAGTAACAGGAGTAGTCCAGCACTACCCTGTTAGCAAACCAGCCGAGATTACAATAGGACCTTTGCATACCAAGCATTCCTTTTTGCTGGCTGCATCGGCACCAACCAATCTCCTGGGAAGAGACTTACTGTGTAAAATGGGGTGCGTCATTTATTGTACTCCTGAAGGTGTATTCTTGGACATACCTGAGAATCACGCTCAGGAAGTGCGAGACATGTTAGACTCCCCATCAAAATTAATGTCACATACCATTATGACAAATAGGAATCCATCTCAGATAGAAGAGATGACATCTCAGATACCAGAGTCACTTTGGACAAAAGACGGACAGGACACTGGATTAATGGCAAACGTAGCTCCAGTAGTTGTACGAGTAAAAGATGGTAGGATAGCTCCAAAAATCCCACAGTACCCTCTGAAGCCAGAGGTGGAGTTAGGAGTTTTCCCAGTGATAGAGCGCTTGCTACAACAGGGCATTCTGGTAAGAACGTCCAGCACAGCCAATAGTCCCATCTTCCCTGTTAAAAAGAGTGGGGGGAGGGGTTACAGGCTAGTGCAGGATCTAAGGGGGATTAACAAAATAGTTGAGAGTCAGTTCCCCGTAGTGCCAAATCCAGCTGTCATCCTAATGCAAATTCCTCCTACTGCCAAATTTTTCACTGTTATTGACCTCTGCACCGCTTTCTTTTCGGTACCTCTGCATCCTGACAGCCAATATTTGTTTGCATTCACATACAGAGGAGTCCAATACACGTGGACTCGATTACCCCAAGGTTTCATAGATAGTCCAAGTATATTTTCTCAGGCTTTGCATGATTGTTTACAGTCTTTCCAACCAGAGAGTGGATCAGTACTGATACAGTATGTGGACGATTTACTGCTGTGTTCAGATTCACTGGAAGCATCCCTGAAGGATACGAAACAGCTCCTGTTTCATCTTTCAGACACAGGACACAAGGTTTCCAAAGACAAGTTACAATTATGCCAAACTAAGGTAAAATATTTGGGACACTGTCTAACACAAGGACTGAGACACCTGACCGCTGATAGAATCCAAGCAATTAGAGACATGACTCTGCCACAAAACCAGCAACAGATCAGAACGTTTTTAGGAATGTGTGGGTATTGTCGTAATTGGATCCCAGGGTTTTCCATATTGGCGTTACCTTTGCAGGAAATGGTCTCCTCAAACAAACCTGATCGGATTTCGCATACAGACGAATCTGAGATGGCATTTGAGAGACTTAAACAGTGCCTAACGCAGGCACCAGCACTAGGTATGCCAGACTATGGGAAACCCTTTGAACTATACGGAACAGAGAGTGCTGGTTGCGCAGCAGGTGTACTAACCCAAAAACACGGTGATGCCAGCAGGCCAGTCGCATACTACAGCGCTCAGCTAGATACGGTAGCGCGATCCCTCCCCACATGTTTGCGAAGCGTTGCTGCGATAGCATTGCTAGTGACAAAAAGCGAAGATGTCGTGCTAGGCCACAACCTCACAATCCATACACCACATGCAATAACAGCCTTATTGAATTCTGCCCAAACCAGACACGTCTCATCAGCGAGATTTACAAGATGGGAATTGGCACTAATGGCCCCCGTAAACATCACCATAAGGAGATGCAGTGCATTAAATCCTGCAACATATCTCCCAGGTGTGCCTGGTCAGGCACAAAGGGTGGAAGGTGAGAGTGATGGGGAAGGAGGATTTAATACAAAGGAAGACACACATGATTGTATGGAATATTTGACCCAAAATTTTACCGCAAGGCCTGACATCAGTGACAACCCACTGGAAGATGCAGAACTCACGTTCTACACGGACGGTAGTTGTCACAGACAGTCAGACTCGGGAGACTTGTGTACTGGATACGCAGTCGTAGATGACCAAGACACCATAGAAGCGGAACCGCTAGGCCCACCTCACTCAGCCCAGGTTGCCGAACTGGTCGCCCTAACCAGAGCATGTGAATTGGCTAAGGGTAAGTCAGCCAATATCTACACCGATTCTAGATACGCATTCGGGGTAGTCCATGATTTCGGAGCCCTATGGCGCCTCAGAAATTTCATGACGGCAGCTGGTACACCGGTAGCGCATGCAGCTCACATAAAAAGGCTTCTAACAGCGATACAGGAACCCGACAGAGTGGCTGTTATCAAATGTAAAGCACATACATATAGTCAAGACCCAGTATCACTTGGTAACAGCCGAGCAGACGAAGCTGCTAAGTTAGCAGCTGCGACCCCCATACAGACAGACACCACACAACTGATGGTATTCAATACCATCAACACACAGAAGTTGTGTGAAATGCAAAATTTGTGTTCCACACAGGAAAGAGCGGTCTGGAAGGCAAAGGGATATGGCCAGGAGTCCTCAGGGCTCTGGACGGATGGACATGGTAAACCAGTGGCCCCCAGAGCATACCTTCCATGTCTGGCTGAAGCAGCTCACGGGCTGACTCATCTAGGCAAGGAGGGGATGTGCAAATTGGTAAGAGCATACTGGTGCGCCCCAGGATTCTCCTCTCATGCGAGTAAAAGAGCAATGTCATGCCTTACCTGTCTGAGAAAGAATATTGGAAAGGCAATACCTACAGAACCATCCCATATCCCACCTGCCGGCGGCCCTTTCCAGGTAATACAGATTGACTTCATACAATTACCCCCTTGTCGGAATTTGAAATATGTACTTGTTTGTATAGATGTTTTCTCGAATTGGGTCGAAGCATTTCCAGCGGCTACAAATACCGCTATGTTTACAGCTAAGAAAATTGTGCAGGAATTTGTATGTAGATATGGTATCCCTAGAATAATCGAAAGTGATAGGGGTACCCATTTTACAGGTGATGTCTTTCAAGGAATGTGTAAGTTGATGGGAATTGATAGCAAGCTGCACACTCCGTACCGTCCACAGGCGAGTGCGAAGGTCGAAAGAGTGAACAGCACTATTAAAAATAAATTGAGTAAAGTGATGGCAGAGACAGGATTGACATGGCCAGAAGCTTTACCTATTGTTTTGTATAGCATCAGAACCACTCCCAGGTCCCCTCTTAATCTGTCCCCCTTTGAAATCTTGTTTGGTCGGCAACCGCATGTCATGATTAACCCTCAGGATGATTTGAAATGTAACAATGAAGTAACTGTAAAGTACTTGATTAACATGAGTAAACAGTTAAGGAATCAAAATGATAATCTAAAGTTGGTGATTCCTGATCTACCTGATAGTAATTGTCATGACATTGAACCTGGGGATTATGTAATGATACGAAATTTTCTACGCTCAGGTTGCCTTATTGACAGATGGGAAGGACCATACCAGGTCTTATTGACTAGCACTACAGCATTGAAGGTTGCTGAGAGAGAGACTTGGGTCCATTCATCCCACTGCAAGAAGGTTGCTGATCCAGAGAAGTCCCGTGATAGGGAACAGACGGTAGAGGTTGTATCACTGGAGTGTCTGTTCCAGGAGGACTGAGGCGGCACCTGAGCCTTGAAGACCGAAAGCAGTTGTCGACTCCCCACTCCCTTTTATTGTTTTTCTCCACTTCCCATCCCCTCTCCCCTCAAAATTACTTTTTTCCCCCTTTTCATTCTTCTTCGTCTCCTCCTATAAGATGGACTTGCCACAAGAGACTGTGATCCGGATTTTCCTGTTGACCATGATGTTGACCAGAGCAGTCTGTTCCGGCGAGAGTACCATGGAGGTCGAGAGAGGTTCTGGAATGGGTTCTGATGATAAAGATGGAGGCGTAGCTTTCCAAGATCAACCTAACCAACAAGCAAAGGCGAGTATCAGAAAACGATCCGATAGCATTGATCATAGAAGAAATTGTGACGGATTGTTAGCTGAAGAAAACTGTATCTGTAGGCTTTGTAACAATGTCATTGAGGATGGGTGCATAAAGAAATGCCAATCCAGTTTTAATATCCATATGGACCGGCATCCATTGAGTGACTATCACTCCTTAGTGGGTAATGTGTTAAACAAAACAGATTGTTGGGTATGCTCTCAAGTACCTCAGGGTCATAGTAAATCAGGGCTAGTACCATTTCCTTTAACGATAGGGGAGGTACTTGAGTTAGATGGTGGGAGACCGGTGGACCGGAGGTTTAATATCTCCAGCCCTCCTAGTTTGAAGCTCCACCAATACCACGTGGATAGGTCCCTATTATGTTTTAACATCTCCAATCCCAGAAAGCCGGGAAATTGGGAAGTGTCATGGAGTGACCACACCATGACCTTTTCACACAGAGCAGATAGAATGCCTACAGATACAGAGCTTGTACGCCACATAGCCAGTAGAGGAAAATCATTCAGGTATAGATATACCTTAGGAAATAGGATTACTAGAGTTGGAGAAGTATCACCAGGATACTGTGCACATATCGTACAACCTGATACGTGTATTAAGCAGATGGAAGAATTAGGGTTAGGAGATTTCACCTGGAAGGTGTGTAATATGGTAATGTCCTTCTCCGTCCCATATGTTCTCCCCGATGATGCATATTTCATATGCGGGAGAAAGGCGTACAAGTGGCTTGCCCCAAACTCTGAAGGATTGTGTTATATTGGAAAAGTATTGCCTGAAGTGATGACTGTAACACATGACAAAATGAAAGACATACACCGTGGTGCCCAAGCTCCTTATACTCACACTCATTACGAGCACCTTGTTAAAAGACAACTGTCAGAAAGGTTAGAGCATCCGGCCTCTGATCTGATCCATGAATCCACCGGGATTCAGGTTCTGGTGGCGTTAGATTTCACTCGCACCGCTCGAGGAGTGATGAATTATAGATACATTTCCGCACTCGCCAATTTGTTAGATAATATCACTGAAATGTATGATGACACGTTTAGATACACTGGAAGAGAACTTCAAGCCTATAAAACAGAACTGGTACAGCATAGAATGGTTCTTAACTACCTCACAGCAGTGACAGGCGGATATTGTGTTACATTGGCAACACAGTATGGCGTGAAGTGTTGCACGTATATCACGAATAGCACCGAGGATCCGGTAGAGGTCATAGACCAAAAGATGGACGATATTCTCCAATTAAAGTGGGAATTTCGCCGAAAACACAATCTCACTCTTGCTGCTGTGGGTAATGAGCTGACTGGTTGGGTGTCATGGTTGAACCCGCGAAATTGGTTCTCTGGTTTAGGAGACTGGGCTCAAGGAGTCATAATGGATGTTGGGAAGTTTCTCCTATGTATCTTAGGTGTCGTTATATCGATTGGATTGATATTTAGATGCGGGCAGGCTTTAATGAGGTGCAAACAAAGTACCAGAGTGATGAGTTTGAGGAGTGAGGAAACTGTAATTAACCTGGATTTGATTTACGACCCAACGATAGAAACAATGATGTGATGAAAATGCGATTATACGGTCCGTTTCTTTCACCTGTTTTTCTGCTTTTCTCCAAGATAAAAAGACCCCCTTGGACGAGGAAGTTGACGAGACGCTATACAGACAACGGATTGACCAAAGAAGAAGTTTTGACCACTTGAGAAACGGACATTTGATGAACTTTGCCATGGATCCCCAGTTTCCCTAGAATTCTTAAACTTACGCTAGCCCAACATTTTTTTTGTAAATCTGATGGCATTGACAAAGCTTATTGCTCACGCCTAATGAGCAAAACAGCGCAAAGAAGACGACTTTCAACTGATACCGAACAAAACTTCGACCGACAGATGTACATTAACCTGACATAGAATACCACTGCATTTTCCATAAGTGTTCTTTATCTTCATCTCTACAACCCTCAGGTAATGACACACATAGTCGATAGGGAATACAGGCACAGATATCAGCAACCACATACCTCCCCTATTCATGTATCATCAACTAAAATGTGCTTCCCCATTTTGTTACAACTGAAAGCCGAAATGAGCTCGGTAGAGTTTGACAGCCCATCCACAGATCCTTAATACGGGATGAGAAGGAATTCAAATGTATACTTCGCAATACCTCGAAGCTTGATTTACAACACGTACGGCACGATGATACATGACCCCCCAAACATGGACTCATACACACATGCTTCTGCTATCTCACTAGGTCATACCCTCCTCACACCTACTCCTCTCTCCTCCCCTACCCAACCATGGAAATGAATTAACCCCTGACATATATTTTTCTCCTTTTGAAATGTTTTAGAAGGTGGCAGTTATTATTGACTGCCAAAGGGTGGACTGTCAAAGTCAGAAAAATATCCCTATACACGCTGCCATATTTGCACCTCACACTGGTCCGCGCTGCGCATGCGTGCGCTTTCCCGTGATAGTGCATACCCGTTGTTGCGTGCACCCGCTCGCACTCGGTATGCGTATTTACGGTAAAGAGTATGTAGTCGTAGCGTGCGACCCAATCGTTACATATTTTCACAATTAATGTAGTTTATAGATCATGGTCCCTTTGATAGATTCTGAAAGTTTGGTTAATATAGAATGTCCCTGAACGGAGGAATCCCTCTTTGCATTGAACGAAGGGTCTAACAGGAGTCATACGGCAGTGTTTGGTACCCATCGGAAGAGTATTTAAATAGCAATATTCCGGTGTTGGTTTGGAGCGGATCAATCGCTCGTGCGAATAGTTATGAACATAAGAAGTTTATGTTCATTTACTATTATTTGTTCTTACTTAATCATGCGGCGGGAAACCTAGTTTCCCACCCACCTGAACAGTTGGAAACAGTCACAGCCCACCTGTATGAAACAACCTATGACCTTTTGTTATAATGCGAAGCCGAATTCCTGTGTCCAATGGACGATAAGATTGTAGGGACCATTAGATTGCATTGTGTGTGGAGCATAAAAGACGGGCCTGTGGCATCCAGCTTACACTTCTCTTCAAACGGTTCTCATTGCTGATAATCGGGAAGCTGGATGTCCAGAGGCGCTTGCGATCGTTTCCCCTTGTGCGTAAGTTTTCTCCGTAATCATATTGTCTTACTGTGAGCCATCTTCTCTCTCTCTCTTCTCTCTCTCTCTCTCGTATATCCCTTTAAGTATATTGTATTATATTATATTTCCTGTGCAGTTATCTGGTTAGTTGGTTTATGTTATACTGTAGTGTATGCTTTGTACTGTGATTCTTTTTGCAAGTAATAGTCATAATACATATAATAGGTTTCGGACCCTAAGCCAGGTATCTGTGTATTCTTTATAGTGTTAAGTATTCTCTGAGCGTCGGTGACGCTCAAGCAGCTTTGTAGGTAATCAGGTTACACAAGGTTGCACTTACACATTGTCTCCACACTAAGGTTTACTGTGTATTTCATTGCTGAAGGTATAGATATAAAGGTTTAACGTTGTGAGCGTCTGCATCGCTGGTGATCTCCTCGTGGTCCCGAGCGTCCGCTACGCTATAGCTAATCATTACATTAGTCGGCAGCCAATAGCGTGCCTGCCTGTGATCACTAAGCCGTAAGCGAACGTGACGCTTGAGCGTCTCGACTACGGCTGAGCGATCGCTACGCAACTTGCGTACCTTTACGGTACTTCTTACGTAGATAGCGTACAGTGTTCTTAGACCTCTTAAAGGATATTATATAAGATAAAAATTCAGCTTTATCACTACTCTGAAATTCCTATAATCTTGGGTGGAGATTTTAATTTATATTCTTCTCCAACCTTGGATAAATCCCCCCCCCCTCGCTCTCTCCCCTCGTTACCACGTATTGGTATCCCCTATATTTGCTCGCAGTTGTCCTTAGTGGATGTGTGGCGCGCATGCTACCCATTAGAAAGGGAATTTACATGCCTCTCAGCTGCGCACCACACGTTCTCGAGGATTGATTATCTGCTGTTATCTGACTCCTTTTTCTCAAAAGTGGCTGACTCTAAAATTGAGGATATCTGTATTTCGGACCATGCTTTATGCTGGATGAAATTGATGCTCCTCTCAGAAAAATCCCCTTTTCGCTCCTGGCACTTTCCCTCTCATTTAAGTGGCTCTCTGAAATTCCGCTCCTCATTAGATGCAGCGTGGCAGGATTATCATACGCATAATGGAGAAACTCTGAGTGAGGATCCTGCTCTTTTCTGGCAGGCGTAAAAATCAGTTATTCAGGGGCACATTATGTCCTATAGTAAAAAAAGGGATTTAGATTTAAACTCACAATATTTGGAAGCCCAGATGGCTCTTACTCACTCTTTTCAGGAATTTAAATCCTCCCCCTCCCCTTCTACTAGGGAACGGTACCTTACACAAAAAACACTGTTTGATACCCTCCTTTCTCAAATGGAAGCTAAATATTCATTTTCAAGAGACTGCAGCATTTACAGATATGGCAATAAGTCTGGCAAACTGTTATCCTGTTTGTTAAAAGGCAGACACCCTAAAGTGGTCATTCACTCTCTGCTCACCCAAGGTGGGGACAGAGTACGGACCTCGGCCGAGATTGCTGAGGTGCTACAGTCTTTTTATACCACTCTTTATTCACGTCCTGTTATTAACCAGACCCACAAGTCTAGCTTTTGGTCTTCTACTGATCTGCCTCAAATGTCAGAGTCGCACTGTACCTCTCTTCTTGCACCTATCACCACTGAGGAAGTTTCTTTAGCAATAGCTGGACTGAAGACTGGGAAGACTCCGGGCCCTGACGGTTTTGCCAATGACTACTATAAAATACTAGACTGTGCGAACCTCTTTCTGTCTTATTTAATTCTTTTATGCAGGGTGCTTCCTTGCCCCAATATTTTAATTCCGCGGTCATAAAGGTTATCCCGAAGCCTGACCGGGATCCTGAGTCTCCCAGTTCTTATCGTCCGATCTCCCTTCTAAACACGGATTATAAATTGTTCACTAAAATCCTCTCGAATAGACTCAAATTCATAGTCCCTGATATAGTTCATACAGACCAGACTGGATTTGTCTGGGGTCGGCAATCAGTGAGCAATATCCGAAAGGTCTTGACTGTTATGCAGGCCTTTCAGCTTTCCAAACCCACTGACACTAATGTATTATTGTCACTTGATGCCGAAAAGGCGTTCGACCTGGTCACCTGGGACCATCTGTATGAAACGCTTCACCGCTTTGGTGCACCTGAGACCTGATGACTTTGTCTCTCTTATTTCCCGATTATATGAATCTCCCTCCACTCAAGTTTTGGGGAATGGTATCCTCTCATCCCCTTTTCTTTTCCAGAGTGGCACACGTCAGGGCTGCCCCTTGTCACCTTTATTATTTGCCTTAGCTTTAGAACCCCCAGCTGTTTCCCTGAGAAATTCTCCCAGATTTACAGGCATAAAAATAATGGACACCATGGTAAAATTATCACTGTATGCTGACGACATGCTTCTATTTATTTCTCAGCCTGATACGTCCATCCCTGCGATTGTCTCCCTGATTGAGCAATTTGGTTCCTTTGCGGGATACAAAATTAATATATCTAAATCCGAGCTTCTCCTCCTTTCAGGAGACTCTTCCCTCTTTCCATTACACCCGGTCCTGTCCCGATTCCCAGTGGCTCGAGATAGTCTTAGATATTTAGGAGTTCAGATCCCTACTTCCCTCCCACATCTATATGCGGTTAATTTTGGTCCTATTTTGTCCAAGGTGTCTAAAATCCTTACAGACTGGGCGTCTCTGCCCTCGTCTCTTATGGGTCGCGCAGAAGTTGTTTTTCCCAAGATTGCTTATTTTCTTCTTATGCTCCCTATTGCCCTTGTTGAGAAAGATGTCCTTTTTCTTAAACAGTGTTTCACTAGATTTCTATGGGCAGGTAAACGACCAAGGGTCCCCTACGCTAGGTTACAGCTATTACGTGAAGAGGGAGGTATGGGAATCCCGGATCCTGTTCTATTTAGTAGAGCAGCGATGTACCGGTATATCACAGACTGGCTTTGGGGCAGATCAGTATTTACGAACTTGCCACTTGAACTGGCCGTATTCCATCCTTTCTCCCCTGCTGCACTCTTACACACCCCAAACTTCCGTCTCCCATCTGAGATAAAACATAATATTCTATTTTGGCATACATATCGAGCATGGCAGGCCACTCACACTAAAGCCCAGAGAAAACCTGACACCTCTCTTCACACTACGTTTTGGGGTAACCCATGTTTCCTTCCTGGCCTTGATAACGCACATTTTTTGAGTTGGAGAGAAAAGGGGATCGCAGCTATTAGAGACATATACGACCCAGGAGGCAACGCAGTGCTTTCTTTCTCTGATATCCAGATAAAATTTGGTATTTCCCACCGGGAATTTTTTATGTACCTGCAGGCTAGACACTTTGCTCAATCCCAGTCTCACCCAATGATTTCTGAGGCTACCACAGACCCGCTGCGCACCTTAATAGTGCTTACTAAAGATTGTCCTTACCATCTTAGTTACTTCAGAAACACCTTTAGGGTCTCATATAGAGACCGGCTCTGGGATTCCGCGTTGTCTTCATGGGCCAGAGATATCCCCAATATGGGATCGTGCGCTGAATTGTTAGATAACATTTTACCCACTTTTAGGTTCTTATACTCTGCCTCTTTGCAAGAGGTTCACTTGAAGATGCTCCAAAGGGCATATATAGCGCCTAATCAGAGGGCACACATGGTCCCAGACGACACTGGCTGTTGCATCAAATGTACTGCGCAGAGTGCCACCTTGTACCACAATATGTGGTCTTGACGGAAAATATCTAAGTTTTGGTACAAGGTGGTCTCTTATCTCAACACAGTATTTAACTTACGGTTAATAAAACGCCCGAGGGCTTGTTTGCTACTTGATTTTAGGGAGTGGTCTCTTGGGCCCGAAGATAGAGACATTGTTCCGGTACCCTCTGTTATCCTGACAATTGCCAAGAAACAAATTCTTAATAATTGGATCAAACCGTCTACCCCTTCTTTGATGGCTGTGAAACACATGACCCTCCGGATTATTTATTTTGAGAGGCGTGCTACTCTTCCTGATATTGAATTGGGGGTCAGGCGATTTGCCAAGAAGTGGGAGAAGTATATTGATACCCTAGACTCTGATGTACAGTCGTTCATCTATAAACTTTTTGAGACCACAACGTGGTATCTATATAGACAAATCGATAGGGCCTCTGACAACCTAGGCCCATGTACTGTTCCCTTGGGGCCCCCTGCTGTTTTCTTAGGAAATGCAATTATATTTATTTTAATACCCCATGCTGTATGTTTAGTCTGATGCCATATGGGTACTTAACCTTCTCTTTGGTTAGAATGGCTAAACATGCCTGAATTACTTCTTTAATATTTTTACTTAGGACTTCTTTGGCCGCTACTCATTCATGATATGATACTTGTATTGTTTTCCCCATTTGTTTCCCCCCCCCCCCCCCCCCCTCCCCCCTCCTGTCTGTCTTCTTTACTGACCTTTCGGGTATACTGATGTCCTGTGAATCCTCAGGTAGAATTGTATGCTTAGCCTTAGGTATATGGTGATTTCTTATGCTAAGACGCACGTCGGTAATGTTTTCATCATTTCCTAGACCTCATGTAGGTTAAGATTGTTTATCCTTTACCTCTTACTCAAGCCTACAAGTACCGACTATGTATCTGTTGTCTCACTGATGTGGCTTAAAAGCACCTTACGATGGATTATTGTAACTATACCGGTTTCTCTCCGGTTTTTGGTATGTCTGTATCATGAAGGTCTTCCATGTTCTTGTATTTCTATAAAAAATCTAATAAAAATTGTTGAATTAAAAAAAAAAAAAAAGGAAGAGCTTCCATAGCTTTCTTGGAGTCGGCATCAGCATTTCATTGATGAATCCACAGCGCCCTCCTGGCCGAGACCGCCATGGCATTGGCTCTTGATCCCAAGAGGCCAATATCCCTCGCCGCATCCTTTAGGTAATCTGCAGTGTCCTTGGTATAACCAAGAGTCAAAAGAATGTTATCCTTATCAAGGGTATCCATATCAGAAGCTAAATTATCAGCCCACTTAGCAATAGCACTACTCACCCACGCCGACGCCACAGCAGGTCTGAGTAATGCACCAGTAGTAACGAAAATGGCCTTCAATGGCGTCTCTTGCTTGCGATCCGCCGGATCCTTGAGGGCAGCCGTGTCAGGAGACGGAAGCGCCACCTTTTTGGACAATCGGGATAGAGCCTTGTCCACATTTGGAGACGACTCCCATTTCTCCCTGTCGTCAGAGGGGAAAGGATATGCCATAAAACTTCTCTTGGGAATCTGCCACCTTTTGTCAGGCGACTCCCAAGCCTTTTCACAAAGAGCGTTCAGTTCATCAGAGGGCGGAAACGTCACCTCAGGCTTTTTTCCCTTATACAAACAAACCATCTTATCTGGAACAGGGGGTTCTTCAGAAATATGCTAAACATTTTGAATAGCCACAATCATGTACTGAATACTCTTAACTACCTTTGGATGTAAAGTAGCCTCATTGAAATCGACACTGGAATCAGATTCTGTGTCGGTATCTGTATCTGCCATCTGGGTAAATGCCCGTTTTTGTGACCCTGAGGGGGTCTGTACCTGAGACAAAGCGTCCTCCATGGATTTCCTCCATGTTTGTGTCTGAGAATCAGATTTATCTAGCCTCTTAGACAATAATGCTACGTTTGCATTCAATGTACTCAACATATTCACCCAATCAGCAGTCGGTTGTGCATTCCCAAATCTTTTTCTGCGCCCCCAGTAACTTCCTCCGGGGAGGAACACTCAGACTCAGACATGTCGACACGCAGTACCGACACACCCACACCGGACAAATAAAGGGGGCAGACCCACAGGGAAGCCTGTAGAGAGAACACAGAGGGAGTATGCCAGCTCACACCCCAGCACCCATATACTACAAAACAAATAATATATGTTGTTTGCGCTGTAAATATACACATATAAAGCACCAAATTGCATGTGCCCCCCCCCCCCCCCCCCGTTTTGCTCCCTTGTTACTTGTAAGGAGCTTGGAGGTCCGTGCCAGAGTCTCCGCAGCGGCTGTAGAGAGAGAAAATGGCGCTGGTAAGCTGCACGGCTAAGCCCCGCCCCTTCCCAGCACGCTGTAGTCCCGCTCAAATTTGAATTTCTTTATAGTGGTGAGGGTATCGTATACGGTGCCCGGGCACCGAATACGCCTCTTGCCAGTGCAAAAAAGACCCTCAGTAACTGCTGCCCAGGGCGCCCCCCCAGCACCCTGCACCCTGTGAGTGCCGTTGGTGTGTGTGTGTGGGAGCATGGAGTGCAGCGCGACCGCTGCGCTGTACCTCCGTTACTGTAGTCTTCTGCCGTCACTGAAGTCTACTGATCTTCTAATACTCACCCGGCTTCTTTCTTCTGGCTTCTGTGAGGGGGGTGATGGCGCGGCTCCGGGAACGAGCAGCTAGGCGCACCAAGTGATCGAACCCTCTGGAGCTAATGGTGTCCAGTAGCCTAAGAAGCAGAGCCTTTGAACTAAGAAGAAGTAGGTCTGACTTCTCTCCCCTCAGTCCCACGATGCAGGGAGCCTGTAGCCAGCAGGTCTCCCTGAAAATAAAAAACCTAACAAAAGTCTTTTCAGAGAAACTCAGTAGAGCTCTCCTAGTGTGTGTCCAGTCACTCCTGGGCACAGAATCTAACTGAGGTCTGGAGGAGGGGCATAGAGGGAGGAGCCAGTTCACACCCAGTCAAAGCCTTTTAGTGTGCCCATGTCTCCTGCGGATCCCGTCTATACCCCATGGTCCTTTTGGAGTCCCCAGCATCCTCTAGGACGTAAGAGAAAAATGTTTTATGCGTCAAACAATTAATTGAACTCAGGTTAATTCAAGCAAAGAATAATTAGGAAATGTTTCATCTTGGCATTTATGTTATATATTTCAACCTATTGAAGTTTGTTAATTTAGATGGTCCATGTGTGTAAACATGACTTGCTATGAATTGATTCAATAGGTTTTTGTCTATCTTTGCAGCAGTGGGTATATACTCTGCAGCTCTTATATACCATAGGTTCGCAAAGTTGGTCTTCAGGACCCAAACAGTTAACTTTTTCCAGGTCTCCTCGCAGAATCACAAGCGACATAGGGCACAGAGGTCAGCACAGCGAGGCACGCAGATTGCTGATTATCGGGAATCTGTAGCTGCGCAAGGCCTGTTCTGCACCTTGCGCCCATAGTTCCCCTCTGATTGTCAGGCAGTGGCGTTGAGGGGCTGGGGAGGGGGCGGAGGGAGAACTGCGTTCCTAGAAACGAGGCACGCATTTGTCCCTCCCTGGCAGGATCTAAAGTTGGGAGATATGGTCTAGGTCTGGATGGCAGAACTTAACTATGGGCCTGATTCTGTGGTCGTAGCAAGCAAAAAAAGCAAGTATCTTTGTATCTGAAACAATCCATGTGGCAGTGCAAGGATACATTCTGCATACAGGGCAGGGTCTGACTGCCCATCTAGCAAATGCCAGAAGGTCCGGTGGTCTGATGGCTCCGTCTGGCCACACAAAGATAAGGACTGACTGAGCATCAGAAATACGGGGGTGTGCTGCGAGGCAAGACCCCTGTGAGCTGTAGCCACGCCCCCTTTCTGCAAGCGTGCTTACTGTATGTCAGAGTACTTGGGTTTTGGGAATCCGGACTTGCGGCTTGAGGCTCAGTGTCGGCAACCTTTGACAGGATTAGCCGGGCAGGCTGTATTAAGGTCTTTTTCATATGTCTCCTATGAAGGTACTGCTGGTGATGTGGTTTGAAAGACTGTGGAAGCAGATGGTTCGGCAGAACCTGATTGCCCGAGAACAAACGCCTGACGGAACCCCGGAGGTAGGTCGACTGGAGGCTAGGACAAACTGAGGTTCACTGAGAGCGTAGGGTATCAGGAGAATCAGCAAGTGTGTCGATGTGACCAGGAATTTCAGAAATAGAAAGAATTCCAGGAACTGGATGCTACAATAGCACTGCTGTGGAGCACAGATTAACTAGCACACACAAGGCTGTGTGAGAGACGTTGCACTGGCGATCTCTTACCCAGAAAGCCTCAGATTCATACCTGCAGGCTGTTTCTCATTGGCTTTGCTAGCCTTGCTGGTCACTGGGTGAATTTGGTCAGCTGACCATTCCAAGATGGCGGCACCCATGCTGCAACTCTGCAGCTGAAAGCTGCACACACACTCGCTGCTGCCTCTGCCCCCTGGCCTCCCAGACCTACCTGCAATCTGTGACCACCGCCAGCAGCCTGCACCCCTCCGGAGGGACCACGCCAAGGCGTTGGACGGGTAAGTACCGAGACTCCTGGAACCCGATCCGCCGGACCGTGACACCATAGGGCTGTAATGCAGCTCCAGTCCAGGACCGTACTACAGTTCAAGTCCATCCCTAATGGTTAAGTATTGCTTGTTATTGTATGTAGCCCACAAATGCTGGACAACTTTATTTGTAAACTGCAATTTAGATCTGAGTTTGGACACACCCCTTTCAAATCTAAATCTCTCTGCATATTTTACAAATGGCCCACCTGCACTACAACATGGTTTTGCCAAGTGAACAAAATGCCTAATGCGGAGATGTATGTAAATATCAATTCTTGTAAATCTGCACATGTGCAGGAGCTGCTCACCAATGAAAGGTAGTAGATGTTGCAAACTCACGATGATAGAATGCATTCTGGCATGTACTATAGGATTGGGTGCTACCCAGAAAAGAGGTGCAGAGTCTAATGTGCCAAGTCTTTTTACTAGGGACCCCTGCAAGGTGGTTTGGGCCATAACAGCCTACCCAACCTTCTGCAGGAGACTCCCTGAAAAAGCAGAAATCTCCCTGACTCCCTGAATAGAACTTACCCCTATTATATAGCTGTTACATACTTAGGGGTGAAAATAAATCAGAGCTAAATACATTCAAATGGGATCATCAGTGCCATTTCCCTGTATTGGTTATAAGGAACAATGATCATTATAGCTACATGCTTTTTAAATAAGGTGTCTCATGGTATATGGAACCTCTTGTAAAAAAACAATACACAAACAAATCCTGCGAAATATCAGTGTCTTTTCTTCAACAAGTAGATCTTACTAACTTTGGGACTCATTTACATTTGGATGTACTTTATGTCATTTTTATGACATGCCTCTCCGATGTAGCAGTACATGTCTGCACTGATAGGTGTTACTTTCATAATCTCCCTGAAATTATTTTTCAAAAGTAGACAAGTATGGGTTTGGACTTCTCTATATGGGTTCCTAAGGACAGGGCTGGTAGAAACTGGAGCTAGAAACAAATTATTCGCAGTGAGGCAAGCAGTGGTGTAGTCATCAGACTGGGTCAGAGTCAGATGGACTCATACAGTAAAAGGGTCAGGCAGGGAACAGGGCACTGGAATAAGAGATCAGTAACAGAATTACATCTACAAACACACAAGGAAGCACTAGAGTTTAAAGCATGGTTTGGGAGCCTATATTCTGGCAAAGTATAGTGCCCAACGATCTCCTTTTATAGGATGGAGACTTGAATTTGGCAGGAAATGGGTTGACACGTGGCGCACCTGGCCCTTTACATTGCAGAGCAGTCCAAGAATTCCTATGGGGCCACAGCTGCCTGTTAGCCTCCGGGAGAAGAGCTGCAGCAGCTGGAGAAAGAGCCAGCAACCAGAGGGGGGACACACAGCCAGCCAGAACAACTCACTGCAGCGGGCACACCCACAGTCAGCTTCCGAAGACGCTGAAATACTGCTTGGTGCATCTGCAGAAGCAACATCGAACCTTGCACCAGCCCTATGGTAGATGCATCCAAATCTTTAGTCTCTGTATAAACGCCATCGAGACGCATGCATGGTGCGACTACACACCAACAAAAAACATTGCTCCACTGCTTCTACATTGTCACTCCATCTGACTCAGACCCTTGGTCTCTTTGTGTGTTGAGCAAAAAAAACACTATCATGTACAGTATGGTTTACTAGCTAGGAAAAGTGTAGAGATTATATAACAATGTAGAATAAATAATACTTATAGTATCGCTAGACTTCATGCAAGTTCTCTTGCGTCTCTTGAGTATAAAATACAGCACATGGAAAACATTGTTTGACTCAATGTTTGTTTGTGAAAAATGTGCTCTCTACACACATATATTATAAAAATTAGTCTATATACTGAATTAAAGATATGATCCAATAAATATGTCAGTGAAATACATCAAACTAAGTTTTGCACAAGCTGATATGTTAAAGTAAACCATGGCAATGCTTTGTAAGAAATAATTGTACATTTGACAGAATGGCGAGTTTCAGCTACTGTTACCACACAAGGAGACAGGGAAATGACTTGCCGGAAGATCCTGGCATGATTGTGCTAGACATGACTGCTTGTGTCCCCTGTTCCCCCAGCATGGGCTCTATGCCAAAACCACAGAAAACTAATGAAATGTTAAGTGCATGGAGCAACAAGCAACACTAAATTCAGACCATATGTCGTTTATCAGGCTTAGGCAACCAGTGGCTATCCAGCTGTTGCTGAGCGATTATGCTGAGAAGACTCTTCTAGCTACAGGTTGCCTAGGTTTGTTCTACAGTACATCACAGTATGAGTGATCATATCACACATCAACAAATTAATCATATAGGGGTATATTCAATTGCAGTCAAAAGCTGCTGTCTGTCGGAAAGATGGAAGTTTTCGCCTTTTTTAGGTCGGAAGGGGGTTTCTGACCTATTCAATAGACCTCAGAATTTTCCAACAAGTCGGGAATTCTAACTTACCGGAAAGCACGTGGATCGGCGGAATAGCTGCCGATCCGCGTGCTTCTGTTGAAAACGGGGCCAAATCCGACAGGTTTTGGCCCCGTTTCCGACAATCTCAATCCGACTTTTAAAAAAGTTGGATTGACATTATCATTACCGCACCAAACCTGCCGGGTTTGACCCAGCAGCTATTGGGAGCTGAGAGGAGGAGACGGGGGAAAGCAGGAACCCAGCGGCTGCAGCAGCGAAGCAGGAGGATGGGGCACCGACACCGCTCACGGCAGCGTCCACCCGGCTCCAGCAAGCGAGGTCCCGCTTGCTCGAGCCAGGTGGACGGTGCCATGAGGTCTGTCGGCGGTGCCCCACCCTCGTGCTAAGCTGCTGTAGCCGCTGGGTTCCTGCTCTCCCCCGTCTCCTCCTCTCAGCCCCCTCATCTCCTCAATCCGACTTTTAAAAAAGTCGGATTGAGATTGTCGGCAACGGCCAAGTCCTGTCGGATCCATTCCGACAAATGCATCTATGTAAACTCTTTTTATGTAAAAAGGTTACTATCATGTATGGGTGTTTTTCCTGTACTATTAGTTACTATTATATATTACTCATACACAGGATATGTTATGAGGTAGAACATTGTGATTCCAACATTTAATATGTTGGGATAAAGCATACATGTATGTAAATTTAAAGAATGTACTTGATAAATGCTAGCGGAATCTGATTTTCCTGAACATTTTTTATGGGCCCACATATGGTATCTTGATGGAAGTCTGTAAATCTGCACTTTTCAAAATGCACACTAGAAGAAAGCACTTTTTCCAATAAATAATATCTGACAAAGGCTCCTATTCAGGTTGGATCGCAATACAGGTTGAGTATCCCTTATCCAAAATGCTTGGGACCAGAGGTATTTTGGATATCAGATTTTTCCGTATTTTGGAATAATTAGATACCATAATGAGATCTTATGATGATGGGACCTAAATCTAAGCACAGAATGCATTTATGTTACATATACACCCTAAACACACAGCCTGAAGGTAATTTTAGCCAATATTTTTTATAACTTTGTGCATTAAACAAAGTGTGTGTACATTCACACAATTCATTTCTGTTTCATATACACCTTATATACACAGCCTGAAGGTCATTTAATACAATATTATTAATAACTTTGTGTATTAAACAAAGTTTGTGTACATTGAGCCATCAAAAAACAAAGGTTTCACTATCTCACTCTCACTCAAAAAAGTCCGTATTTCGGAATATTCCGTATTTCGGAATATTTGGATATGGGATACTCAACCTGTAGTACAAAAATCGCAACGGAGTGATTTTTGTACCTACTGCGCATGCTCTGCGTTCGCACAGTGCATGCGCAACTGGAAAAGTGCGATTGCATCCTGGAGGGATGCGATCACACTTTGATTGACGGCAGGGGGAGGGCAGAGACGTACCGTTGCGGGTGAGCAGTCTGGCCAATGCAGGCGTGGGCAGACCATCTTCGAGGCGGCTGAAAAAATTGGCCTTCGCGCCCCTCAGCATGCGATAGAAACGGTTGCAGGTTCTACTTTTTAGCAGAATCTGCAATCAAACTTGAATGGAGTCCAAAACAGGGGGCACAGCAGCAGAGGGCACAACTACTGGGTGCACGGCAACAGAGGGCACAACTATTGGGGGCACAACTACTGGGGCAAATCTACTGGGAACATAGCTACAGGGGGCACAACTACTGGGGGCACAGTAACAGGTGCACAACTACTGGGGGCAAAGCAACAGGGGGCACAGCGACGGGGCACAACTACTGGGGCAAATCTACTGGGGGCATAGCTATAGGGGACACAACTACTGGGGCAAATCTACTGGGGGCATAGCTACAGGGGGCAAAACAACTGGGGGGCACAGCTACTTGGGGCAAATCTGGGGGCACAGCTACTGGGGGCATAACTGTGGCCACACCCCTCCCCTATGAAGCCACGGCCCTATTTTTTGACGCACGCCTCCGGCGCCAGTGGCGTAACTACTGCCCCCGCAGTCCTCGTGGTGGCTTGGGGGCGAGGGGCTGCGGGGGCGCCATTGACTTAGCACAGATTGACATGCGGACGAGCGTCCGTATGTCAATCTGCGGTCTCCTTCCCTCCGCTGCTGTGTTGGAGGGACACGGAGGGCACATCGCGCGCCTCTCCCGTGTCCCTCCTCCTGGCTCTCCGGCCGGTCTAATAATGGAAGTGCCGTTCGTGAGCTCTGATTGGCTCACGAACCGGCACTTCCTTTAACAGACCCGCCGGAGAGCCAGGAGGGACACGGGAGAGGCGCGCGCTATGCGCTCCGTGTCCCTCCAACACAAAGGAGGGGGGAGGGGGAGCAGGCACTGAGGAGGGCATATGTGGCACTGTGGGGGAATATCTGGCACTGGTGGCATATACCTGGCACTGTGGGGGAATGTCTGGCACTGGGGGGGAGCAGGCACTGAGGGGGCATATGTGGCACTGTGGGGGAATATCTGGCACTGGGGGCATATACCTGGCACTGTGGGGGAATATCTGGCACTGAGGGGAGCAGGCACTGAGGGGGCATATGTGGCACTGTGGGGGAATATCTGGCACTGGGGACATATGTGGCACTGGGGGGGTATATTTGGCACTGGGGGCATGTACCTGGCACTGTGGGGAAATATCTGGGACTGGGGGCATATACCTGGCACTGTGGGGGAATATCTGGCACTGGGGGGAGCAGGCACTGAGGGGGCATATGTGGCACTGTGGGGGAATATCTGGCACTGGGGGCATATACCTGGCACTGTGGGGGAATATCTGGCACTGAGGGGAGCAGGCACTGAGGGGGCATATGTGGCACTGTGGGGGAATATCTGGAACTGGGGGCATATGTGGCACTGGGGGGGAATATCTGGCACTGGGGGGCATATGTGGCACTGGGGGGGTATAGTTGGCACTTGGGGCATGTACCTGGCACTGTGGGGGAATATCTGGGACTGGGGGCATATACCTGGCACTGTGGGGGAATATCTGGGACTGGGGGCATATACCTGGCACTGTGGGGGAATATCTGGCACTGGGGGCATGTACCTGGCACAGTGGGGGAATATCTGGCACTAGGGGCATATGTGGTACTGGGGGGGTATATTTGGCACTGGGGGCATATGTGGCACTGGGGGGGTATATTTGGCACTGGGGGCATGTACCTGGCACTGTGGGAGAATATCTGGCACTGGGGGCATATGTGGCACTGGGAGCACGACCCTAGCAACAAGCACTACCCCCTAGCAACGAGCATGACACCCAGTGCATGAAACCCCTGGCAACGAGCATGACACCCTGAGCATGAAAATCCCTGGCACCGTGCATGGAACCAAGAGCATGAAACCCCTGGCAACGAGCAGGTAATTTAAAAGTAATTAGAAGCCTAACTGTAGAACTTAATGTGTAATGGGCATTACGGTGTGTGGCATAATGTATCACGGACATTGCGGTGTGTGTCATAATGTGTCAGGCATTACGGTGTGTTGTATACTATATCACGGGCATTGAGGTATGTGGTATAATGTCTCAGGATCATTGCGGTGTGTGTCATACTGTGTCACAGACATTGTATGTGCTATAATGTATCAGGGGCATTGCAGTGTGTAGCATAATGTATAACGGGCATTGCGATTCCTGTCATAATGTGTCACAGGCATTACGGTGTGTGGCATAATGTGTCGGGGGCATTACAGTGTGTGCATATTGTGTCATGTGCATTATTGTGTGTGGCATAATGTCTGAGGGCCTTTGCAGTATGTGGCATAATGTATACTGGGCATTACTTTAAGGAGGAAAAATGACAAATAATGTAAGGGGCATGAATCAGGATTATTTTTCTTTCCTGTGGTGGCTAACGTCTGGGCGTGCAGGTTGCAAAACTGGGGTATAAGGTAGTCTTTTCCTGCAATGCCACACCCCTTTATGCGAAGCCATGCCCATTTAAACAAAACCACGCCCCCTTTTGGCGGCACACGCATGTTTGTCCCTTTACTAGTGCCAATTATGGGGGGGGGGCGCCAAATAATTTTTTGGCTTGGGGGAGAAAAATTTCTAGTTACGCCACTGTCCAGCGCACACTGTTTTGACGTGGGGGGCGGGAGGGGGGCGCGCTAGTGGAAACTTTCGCACTGGGAGCCACAAGGTGTAGAACCGGCCCTGATTGTTTTCACTAATAAATATGTATGTTTGCTTGTATGCAGTTGCGATGGGCCAGCCCCCTATCCACAGGATTGGTTTTCTACTCGTCATCATTATCTCTGCTTCTTTCACCAGTCTTTACTTGATAGAAATTATATGACTAAAAACAGGTATATTTACACTTATCTCAAATCCTGCACAGCTGACTGTTCCATAGAGATACATTCAACTACACTACAACCGAATTACACCCCCTGAGTCGCAAGTGGAGATGCAATTGAAATGTTAATAACTCTGCACTGCCTGTACTTATGTACTCTCGGTTCCGGAACATGCTCAGTGCGAAAATACACAATATGTGCTCCACAAACAGGCTGACATCATACTTGCCTATTCTCCTGTAACGGCTAGGAGGCTCCCGAAAATCTGATAATACTCCCAGCCACCCGGAATAGTGGGTAAGTCTCCCACATCCCACTCAACCCCGCTGAATCGCATCATGGAAGCCCCCCCCCGCCCCCACTTTAAAGTGCCAGTAATGTGGGCATTGTAAAGCAGGGGGCAGGGCTACAATAATGCAATCTTTTGTACCTGTCGACTTTTCCCACTGTCGACCTAATGCATGTCGACAATTTGGTGTCAACCCATTGATTGTTGACCTTAACATTGTTGATCCATTGGTCCACACCCGCCCATTATATTTATTAGCAAATAGGGAGTAAGAGGTATATATTCACTAAAGATCAGTTTTCATTGATTTTAAATCAATCCAAATCAATCTAAATCAACATTGTGTTTCAAGGGCTAAAAAGCACATTTACTAACATTTATTATACATTTAATTTCAAATGTTAGTATATGTGCAATTTATACCCTGAAACACAGCATCAAGCTAGACTGATTTGGGTAGATTTAAAATAGATAAAAATCTACCTTTAATTAATATACCCCTATGTGCCAATATCTGCCATATGCACATATCTGTGGTGTAGTATGTGATATTGTATTGAGTGGTGTATTAAACTTGTGATACATCAATACTTATTTAGGTTTAGCTGTAGCTTTTTATTGCATTCTTAGCTGGAACACCAGTGTTATATTGCTGAAAGACAACTGTTAAGAAATGAATGCTGGCCGGCCATCAGTAAACATACGTTTTCACTTCTTTTGCATGGCTTATTTCCAAATCATTAACAACACAATGATAAGAGACATGGAAAGGAATTATAGGGAAAAATAAGAATAGCAGCATTTTTGTGACCTACAGTGGGTTAACAGTCTGGTTTAGATTCTGTCTCCATTGCATTTCAGGAAAAGGATTTCCCACGGAAACCATCTTCCTTCGTCGCGTCAAGGAGGAGAGCAAAAAGCAAACAGCAGCCATCATTTCTCCACAGTCGATCAGTTCCAACCAATATACTGTACACATGCAAAAGGAGATTATTACTACTCCCAACTTTGTAAAAGTAAACCCCATTTTGTTGTCCTTGAAATTAGTGGTACTGCAGAATGACTAATGACAACACAACATACCAATTTAATAGAGGTGTGGATTGAAAGATAGACAGTATGTATATCTATATATATATCTATATATATATCTATATATATAAAAGAAGTAAATAAGTTGAAACCAGATGGTCGACAGTCAAAAGGTCAACATGCAAATGGTTGAAACAGAAAAGGTTGACACTTTTTTTTTGTTATGTAAACCCTAATCCTAACCCTCCCCCTAGTGCCTTACCCTAACTGTCCCCTTCTGCAGCCTAACCAGTACCTGCCGCAAGTGCATTACCCTAAACCTACCCTGAAAATAATGAAAAACAATGTGCTAACCCTTTGCATGTCGACCTTTTGACCCTATTGACCTAATGACTGACTGTCTATTTATCTATCATCTGGATACAACTTAATAGGAACTAGTGACATCAGTGAGGCATCTATTTTGTGGACTGTATTCTACAAAATCGAAGTGGCATATTGGTTTGTCTCAAAAAATGATTGCATTTACTATCTGTTGTGACCCGATGGTTTACGTACAAATCCGATGGTTAGTGGTCTGTGCATGTGCAAGACCCATTCTGCGCATGTGCAGAACGTGTCTTGCGATATGACTCTTAGCTCCCCCTCAGCATGATTGACATGCTGTGGTGCTTCGAAGGCAGAGAGGGTGCGGGAACCAGCACTGTTCTTCAAAATGGGCATGTGACACCCCAATTTTGTAGCTGTTTTCCTGCGACTGTGCAATTCATACAAATCGGAATCATGCCCATACAGCAGTATGGTGACAGCAGAGATAAAAATTCTGACCAGTTAAGTAACTATCTTGCAACAAATACAAAGCAGTTTGGAGACATTACATCTGCAATAAGTTTATATAATAATCTTAATAATAATACATTTACAAGGCAAAACCAGGTTTATTGTGCCTTGTAAATGATTGCCACTTTAAAAATACGGACACGCTTGCCGCAATTCCCTCTATTATCAGTGCCATTTATTGTGGCGTGCGACACGTGTGGTCGCACAGGGTGCCTGCCGCGGCACTTTAGGTGTCTCATGGTGCTTCCCCTCCTCCCTGTGATTACGACTCCGCTCAGAGGCGGAGTTTCGAGCAATGACTCGTTTGCGTTGTGACGTCACGACGCAAACACGTCATTATGCGAAACTCCGCCTCTGAGCTGAGTAGTAATGATGGGGACGAGGGGGAGCACCATGAGACACAGCAGTAGCAGCAGAACCTGACTGGTGGGTGGGAGGGAGGAGGAGAGGGGGAGATGCTGGCGGGATGGCTGGCACTGTACACACCCCTGACAACGAGCACTAAACAGCCCTGGCAACTAGCATTACACAGCCCTGGCAACTAGCATTACACAGTCCTGGCAACTACTATTACACAGCCCTGGCAACGATCATGACACCCATCCCATAGCATGAAACCCCTGGCAACAAGCATGGATTCCAGAGCATGAAACCCCTGGCAACCAGCATGGAATCCAGAGCATGAAACCCCTGGAAACCAGCATGGATCCCAAAGCATGCAACCCCTGGCAACCAGCATGGATCCCAAAGCATGCAACCCCTGGCAACCAGCATGGATCCTGGAGCATGCAACCCCTGGCAACCAGCATGGATCCCAGAGCATGCAACCCCTGGCAACCAGCATGGATCCCAGAGCATGCAACCCCTGGCAACGAGCAAGGATCCCATTTCAGCGAGGCCACGTTCCCTTGCCCTACTGGGCTGCACACAAAAATTAGCAAGGACAGAGGTACTGTACAGTAAGTGCAGCATATAGAGGCATTGGGCTGGATTCAAATGTTATCGCGCCCGGCGGCGGTAATCTAATGTTACTGCCGACAAGTGCGACAAGTTCATTTCAGCTCGCTACCCCCAGAAGTAGCGAGCTGAAATGCGCATAAAGAGACACGTTTGAGCGGGTCTTTTCACGACTGCACCCATTAGTTTAGTTGGGTTTAGGTGCTTTGCGCACCTAAACCCGACTGTACTGGGTGCGATATGGGCAATAACGGGGGTCATTTGAATATAGCCCCTCTAGATTTGAATTCCCCCCATTGACTTGATCCTTATTGAATTCCTCACAGTTATTTTATGCTTAATGTTTTAATGCAGACATTGGGCAGTATTCAAATGATATATCAAGCCCAATCTCCTTTCTAAAATGCTCCCCTTTATTGCGCATATTGCGCCCATAGTAATCAGGTTTAGCTGTGTAAAGGGTTGGGTGCCTCGATACCCGAGGGGTAGCAAGCTGAAATGATTATACCATGCTCCCGAGGGCAGAATCAGAACGGGTGAAGAAGGGGCTGGAAAGAATTGAATACCGCCCATTGTCTGTAAAATTCATTCAACAGAACATAGGGGCTAATTCAGAAGTTATCGTTAGGGTGCGTTTTTTGCATCCCTGCGATCAGGTAGTCGCCACCACAGGGGGAAGGGGAAATCGCTGTGCAGGGGTACGATCACATGTGCAGGAGAGCTGCACAAGCAGGAGTTTGTGCATTCTCTGCACAGCCCAGGACTTATTCTTCCAGTGTGACGATCAGGGTCGGAGATGACATCATAAAAACTCCCTCCAAACGCTAGGTCCCTCCTGCGTTTTTCCGGACACTCCTCTTAAACGGTCAGTTGCCACCCACAAGCGGCCTCTTACTGTCAGTCACTCTGCGATTGCCTGTGCAATCGCTATTTTTGTACCATCACATCGCTGCTCTGCGCTTCCCGTCGCTGCGGTGCATACACATGTGCAGATCAGACCTGATCGTGATCAGGTCTGAATCGGCCCCATAGACAAGTAGCTCAATGAACAGGATCGATATGTGATCCCTGCAGACGGGATGCCGGCAGGCACAATACCATCTCCGGCATCCTAATGGTCAGGTTCCCGACAGGGGTGAGGTAAGTATTCAACCTCAACTAACCCTCCTTTACCGCAGTCTAACCCCAACACCTCCACCCTTAGTGCCTAAACCTAACCCCCACTCCCCTCCATTGGTACCTAACCCTAACCGCCCCTTCCTCCCCGCAGCATAACCCTAATCCCTCCCCCCTCCCAGCCCCCAGCCTAACCCCACTGCAGCCAAATGCTAACACTCCAGGAACTACTTGCCTTTGGGTTCCCAGCTGTCAGTATTACTGCATCGGGATGATGACCTGGTCGGGCTTTCAGCATCGGTGTTCTGATGGGTATTGGGATTCTGGCCAGGATCTTGAACATATACTCAATGAACATGTACCTTATTATAAATACAACTGTGATATACTGCAGGTAAAAGCTTAGATAAGTGCGCATTAAAACAGAGAGTGAAAAAGGGTGTACATCCACAAACACTCAAGCAAAAAGATACTTGCACAAATAAAAAAGCGCTCTCAAAGTAGACACGTTTGTAAATGTGGGTAAGCACCAACGTGACCAATTCAAACACCTGTGTAATTGCCTAGTTAAAGAGAGGAAGTGGAGAGTGTCCAGAATTAAAGGAATGTGACAGTAATTTAAATAATCATATGTTACAAAAATGGTTTGCAGAAGAGTCTTTGAACACATAAGGGGTAATTCAGACCTGATCGCTCGCTAACGGTTTTTGCAGCGCTGCGATCAGGTCAGAACTATGTATGCGTATGCACCGTAATGCGCAGGCGTGTCGCACGGGTACAAAGCGGATGGGTTTTATGAAGAAACCATTTGCACAGCCGATCGCAAGGAGATTGACAGGAAGCAGGCGTTTGTGGGTGGCAACTGACCGTTTTCAGGGAGTGGTTGGAAAAACACAGGCGTGTCCAAGCGTTTGCAGGGCGGGTGTCTGACGTCAATTCCGGCCCCGGACAGGCTGAAGTGATCGCAGCGGCTAAGTCCTGGGCAACTCAGAAACTGCACAAAGTTTTTTGTACCGCTTGGCTGCACATGCGATTGCACACTTGCACAGCTAAAATACACTCCCCGGTGGGCAGCGACTATGTGAACGCAGAACTGCAAAAAACAGCTAGCGAGTGATCAGGTCTGAATTACCCCCATAGTGCATTGGACATTGATGTGTAAGGTGTACAGTAGCAGAAGCCACACCAGGTTCCACATCAGTCAGCTAAGAAAAGAAAGATATGGCTTCAGTAGGCGCAGGCTCATTAAAAAGCGGACAGCTGAATTTTTTACTGGCTACTTCCAGCAGCATAAAGCACAATGTGAAAAGTAAATATAATCTCAAGCAGGTTGCACGAACATAACAACCTCGGTGTCCATTAACCACTTAACTGACAAATATTTTCCCAAAATCAGCTGAGAAATTGTAAAATTTTTATATGATTGAATTAGGTTAAAAACATTTATTTAAAATGTATTCAATACAGTTTTCTTTAAAAAAGAAAAATACATACACACACACATGGGGGGGAGGGGGGTGCTGCCGGGCTGACTGATCAGCGGTGAATGGCAGCACGGCAGGCACTGGGGGAAGGAACCAGGAAGCAGAGGGACCTGCGATACCTTTACAGCAGCAATTGCAGGAAGTTTCTATTGACTGGACGTATCAGATGCGACCATGTCAGGGAAAGCCCACCCTGGTGTGGTCGCTTCTGATGCGTCCATGCCAGGCAAGTGGTTAATGACCAACACAGTGAAAAGACTTCAGTCTAATAAAGCACCTTTCTGGTGTGATGGAATAGGAGATTTGCAGCATGAATATGCAGCCGACAAATCTGCAGTAACTGTGTGTTGCTGTCATGCCACCATGGACCAGAATCTCTTAGGAACATTTTCTACACCCTGTTGAATTGATACCACAAAGAATTCTGCCTGTGTTGCTGTCAAAGGTAGAACATAATAAAGTGACCACTGTGTGTATATTTAAGTAGAACACTTATGCAGAGCTGATGTGAGTGCAGCAACATTAATGGATACAGGGCCTAATTCAGACCTGATCGTAGCAGCAAATTTGTTAGTAGATGGGCAAAATCATGGGCGTAATTCAGGCCTGATCGCTAGGCTGCGTTTTCTCACAGCCTGCGATCAGGTCCGAACTGCGCATGCGTATGCACCACAATGCGCAGGCATGACGGACCACAGCAACGGGGATCGATGCATAGAGACGGGATGGTGCAAAAAAAGCGATCGCACGGGCGATCGCAAGGTGACTGAAAGGAAGAGGGTGCTTGTGGGTGGCAACTGACCATTTTCAGAGTGTGTCTGGAAAAATGCAGGCGTGTCCAAGCATTGGAAGAGAGGGTGTTTGATGTCAGTTCCAGTCCTGGACAGGCTGAAATAATCGCAGCGGCTAAGTAAGTCCTGGGCAGCTCTGCTACACATGCGTTCGCACACTTGCACAGTTAAAATACACTCCCCCAGTGGGCGGCAACTATTTGTTCGCATGGCTGCAAAAATCGCTGCCCAGCGACCAGGTCTGAATTACCCCCCATGTGCACTGCAGGGGGGGGCAGATATAACACGTGCAGAGAGAGTTAGATTTGAGTGGGGTGTGTTCAAACTGAAATTTAAATTGCAGTGTAAAAATAAAGCAGCCATTATTTACTCTGCACAGAAACAATATAACCCAGGCAAATCTACCTCTCTCTGCACACACATGTCATATCTGCCCCCCCCCCCTCCCCTCCTGCAGTGCACATGGTTTTGCCCATCTACTAACAAATTTGCTGCTACGACCCACAGTTTGACTGGCCATTCAAAATCTAAATGAATTTATAATCTAGTCTTGGCCATTATTTTGTACTAAAAAATGTGTTCACACTTACTGAGCATGGAATGTCTATTACATGACTGGCTATGTGACCTGCCTCTGGTACTCAATCAGGAGTTACCCATTAGCAATACAAATAGTAGGGACATGCAATTCTACTTTATACAGTATGTGCAAGTGTGCCTACGAAGCTAGGTACACACCTAAAGATTTATCTGTCCAATCTGTCTGGTGGGAACAAAAATCTGGTAATGTATGGGAGCAAATGATAATTGGTCATTCAGTAAAATTGGTTAGAGCCGTATGATTTAACACATGTATCCGAAAAATTTTTTTGCCAGTTTTCCAGCTATTGGGAGCAAATGGTTGATTGTCAATTGCTCCCATACATTACCAGACTTTTGTTCCTACCAGAGTGGACAGATAAATCTTTAGGTGTGTACCTTTTAGGTACATACACGCTTCATGGTCCTTAGAACGGGTAGCAGTTGATTTACCGACGGACACAATACCAACGGTCATAATCCCGGCAGCCCTTGACCCACAGTCAAAATATTGACATGGTCAAAATACCGATATTCATTATGCCAACATGTTCAAAATGCCGATATAGTCAGAATACAGACATTTGAAATGTAGACATGCATTTTTAAGGAATTTTTGCCCAAAAACAGACTTCATACTTTACCATCCCAGTGCATCTGGAGGGGGAACACAATAGTGTGCCGAGCGCATCGAGGCATGAGAGGAGACGCAGAACACTTAGATGGTGTCCATGTCGACCTATGTTGACACTGGCACAACCCCCCCCCCCCCCGAAAAACTCATGTTGGTATCTTGACATGTCAGCATTTCAAATGTTGGTATTCTGATTGTCTGCATTTTGAACATGTTGTCATAATGAGTGTCGGTAATGTGACCGTGTCTGTATTTTGACTGTAGGTCAATGGCTGTCGGGATTATGACCGTCTGTATTGTGTCTGTTGGTAAATCATACTGAATCCCTTGTAACTAACCCCGGAAAATAAATCTGTCTATATTGGTGAATTTTGGCATCTACCTAAAAATGAGTATGATAGAAACAAAAAAGACAACACATTAAAAATGTCCAACCTACTTCCTCTTTATGACCACTACCCATCTTTGGAATTAACTTTAGCACTGCATGTGACACTTTTAGGTGTTGTAGGTGTTTTTACATTGCTTAGTCTGCACTATGCGTCTGTAAGTAATTGCGCAATGTACAACATGTCATTTTTACATAGGCATGCAAAAGTAGGTACACTCATGCGCCCAATCAGTTTTCTGCACCGAACACTACAGATCAGCCAAACTTCTCCCAGCAGTGCAAACTTGGGTACCACTGCAAACACTATAGCTTTATCCCCCAAATAGATGCACTTCCTCATATAAACAGGTTCAACTGCACAAGCATAGAATGCCAAAACGAACAACACTAATTGGCCGGAATTAAGATACTTGTGAATAAAGCTTTTCTTATTTTATGCCATATGCCTGATTTGCACTTTAAAATTTGGGATGGATATACATACTATTATAATACTGGAGTGGGGCTGCATTGAAGATGCGATGATGGCTGTTAACATGTTTGGAAACATGTGAAAGATCTTTCTGTATATGAAACAGCTAGAGAAACAGTAGACTGTATAGAACAATAGCAGTGGACAAGAATGCAGGCAGTTTTGAGAAGAGGAAGTGACGAGGATGTATTTAGAGAAGATGTAGACTACACTTTTTACTGCATTTAGTAAAAGAATTTCCTGGGAACAAATACATTTCATTTCAATTCTTTTCAATGGGATATAATTCTTTTGTTAATTGCTTTCTCGGTTAGCACTATAATTCTCAAGACCAAATTAACAGTGCTTTATTTAAAATGTAAAGACGGTAGGCATCACACCAGAGAAAACACAAACATTCCTCAAATATATAAAGGTTGCTGATTTAAATTCAAATGCAAAATAATACACTGCTCAAAAAAATAAAGGGAACACTAAAATAACACATCCTAGATCTGAATGAATGAAATATTCTTATTAAATACTTTGTTCTTTACATAGTTGAATGTGCTGACAACAAAATTACACAAAAATTATCAATGGAAATCAAATTTATTAACCCATGGAGGTCTGGATTTGGAGTCACACTCAAAATTAAAGTGGAAAAACACACTACAGGCTGATCCAACTTTGATGTAATGTCCTTAAAACAAGTCAAAATGAGGCTCAGTAGTGTGTGTGGCCTCCACGTGCCTGTATGACCTCCCTACAACCCACACAAGTGGCTCAGGTAGTGCAGCTCATCCAGGATAACACATCAATGCGAGCTGTGGCAAGAAGGTTTGCTGTGTCTGTCAGCGTAGTGTCTAGAGCATGGAGGCGCTACCAGGAGACAGGCCAGTACATCAGGAGACGTGGAGGAGGCCGTAGGAGGGCAACAACCCAGCAGCAGGACCGCTACCTCCGCCTTTGTGCATGGAGGAACAGGAGGAGCACTGCCAGAGCCCTGCAAAAAGACCTCCAGCAAGCCACAAATGTGCATGTGTCTACTCAAACGATCAGAAACAGACTCCATGAGGGTGGTATGAGGGCCCGACGCCCACAGGTGGGGGTTGTGCTTACAGCCCAACACCGTGCAGGACGTTTGGCATTTGCCAGAGAACACCAAGATTGGCAAATTCGCCACTGGCGCCCTATGCTCTTCACAGATGAAAGCAGGTTCTCACTGAGCACATGTGACAGACGTGACAGAGTCTGGAGACGCCAAGGAGAACGTTCTGCTGCCTGCAACATCCTCCAGCATGACCGGTTTGGCAGTGGGTCAGTAATGGTGTGGGGTGGCATTTCTTTGGGGGCCGCACAGCCCTCCATGTGCTCGCCAGAGGTAGCCTGACTGCCATTAGGTACCGAGATGAGATCCTCAGACCCCTTGTGAGACCATATGCTGGTGCGGTTGGCCCTGGGTTCCTCCTAATGCAGGACAATGCTAGACCTCATGTGGCTGGAGTGTGTCAGCAGTTCCTGCAAGACGAAGGCATTGATGCTATGGACTGGCCTGCCCGTTCCCCAGACCTGAATCCAATTGAGCACATCTGGGACATCATGTCTCGCTCCATCCACCAATGCCACGTTGCACCACAGACTGTCCAGGAGTTGGCGGATGCTTTAGTCCAGGTCTGGGAGGAGATCCCTCAGGAGACCATCCGCCACCTCATCAGGAGCATGCCCAGGCGTTGTAGGGAGGTCATACAGGCACAAGAAGGCCACAGACACTACTGAGCCTCATTTTGACTTGTTTTAAGGACATTACATCAAAGTTGGATCAGCCTGTAGTGTGTTTTTACACTTTAATTTTGAGGGTGACTCCAAATCCAGACCTCCATGGGTTAATAAATTTGATTTCCATTGATAATTTTTGTGTGATTTTGTTGTCAGCACATTCAACTATGTAAAGAACAAAGTATTTAATAAGAATATTTCATTCATTCAGATCTAGGATGTGTTATTTTAGTGTTCCCTTTATATTTTTGAGCAGTGTATAAACGCAACAATCGTTTCTAGTGCTTTGTTCTAGATGTTGGAAATGTTGAGAAACAAGATCTACTGCTGAATATGAATACTGAATTTCAATATTTTAATTTCATTTATTCCAAGAATCATCTTAACGTAAGCACTGAGGTATAATCATTTAACTGTACAAAGAGGTCTAAGTGATATTTCCAGTAGAGAACATGGTCATCATAACTACTTCATGATCTGGTATACTTTCATCACTACTCACTCACTGCAACAAATTTATGAGTATAACATACAAACAAAAGGTGAAAAAAAAAATAGAGATGAAACGGGTTCGCATTTCAGAGATCCGAACGTCCACGAACTTCACGATACGAGTCGGGAACAGAGTCCGGCTCGGGACTTCCCGCCAGACTCGGATCCCAGAACGAGGCAAAACGTCATCATTCCGCTGTCGGATTCTCGCGGGTTTTGGATTCCATATAAGGAGATGCGCATCGCCACCATTTTCACTCCGGACTTGGAGAGTGAGGGAGACAGACCTCTGTTTCTCTGTGGGTGGTGGCGTTGGGTGGGGTCAGTGTGTGCTCTTTAGGGGTGCTGTCCTGTGTGCTTAAGGGTGCTGTCCTGTGCTGTTAAAGTTACTGTACATAGGTGTTGCTGTCCTGTGCTGTACAGGGGCACTGTCCTGTATGCTGTAAAAAAATACAGGGGTGTTGTATAAATAAAGGTACACTGGCCATGTCTTGTATGCTGTAAAAATACAGGGGTGTTGTTAAAATACAGGGGTGCTGGTCCTGCCCTGTATGTTGTAAAAATACAGGGGTGTTGTTAAAATAAGGGTACACTGGCCCTGTCCTGTATGCTGTAAAAATACAGGGGTGTTGTTAAAATAAAGGTATACTGACCCTGTCCTGTATGCTGTAAAACAACAGGGGTGTTGTTAAAATACAGGGGTGCTGGTCCTGTCCCGTATGCTGTAAAAATACAGGGGTGTTGTTAAAACACAGGGGTGCTGGTCCTGTCCTGTATGCTGTAAAAATACAGAGGTGCTGTGAAAATACAGGGGTGCTGTGCCCCTGTCTTGTACGCTGTAAACATACAGGGGTGTTGTTAAAATAAAGGTACACTGGACCTGTTTTGTATTCAGTAAAAATACAGGGGTGCTATGTCCCTGTCTTGTATACTGTGAAAATACAGGGGTGTTGTTAAAATAAAGGTACACTGGCCCTGTCCTGTGTGCTGTTAAAATACAGGGGTGCTGGTCCTGTCCTGTATGCTGTAAAAATACAGGAGTGCTTTGTCCCGGTCTTGTATGCTGTAAAAAATACAGGGGTGTTGTAAAACTAAAGGTACACTGGCCCTGTTCTGTATGCTGTAAAAAAAAAAGAGGTGTCATTAAAATACAGGGCTGTTGTGAAAATAAAGGGGCACTGTTCTGTGTGCTGTAATAATAAAGGGGCGCTGTCCTGTGAAATGGAGAACAAAAATTTGGAGAAAAAGGTTGTTAAAGATCAGTTGCTGATATTAAGTTTGAGGATGTCATTGTAGAAGTACACCAGGATGAAGAGGATATTGGTGTAGATGGCGCTAAGGAGGAAGTTGACAATGAAGATTCTAATGGTGATGTGGTTTGTTTGAATAAGGCACCAGTGGAGACAGTTGTTGGCCATGGGATGAAAAATACCATTGTCATGCCTGGGCAAAATACAAAAAAATCCACCCCTCTGGAGTGGAATTATTTCTGTGAGGATGAGGATGTAAACACTGAAGGGGGTGAGGAATCGGAGGATGAGGACGACACCTTGCCTCTATAAAACCAGTTTGTGCAAGGAGAGACTAACTGCTTCTTTTTTTGTGGGTGCCCAAACAAACCAATCATTTCAGCCACAGTCATGTGGCAGATCATGTCGCTAAAATGATTGGTTTGTTAAAGTGTGCATGTCCTGTTTATACAATATAAGGGTGGGTGGGAGGGCCCAAGGACAATTCCATCTTGCACGTCTTTTCTTTGACTGCCACATCATTCCAGGGGTGCTGCCTAATATGGGGTGCTGCCCCTCTGCCCTATCAGTCCAGGGGTGCTGTTACCTGTCTGCTGTGCTGTGTAATTCTCCAGAGGCGCTGCCGTATAATTCCAGGGGTGCACTATCTGAACCCGCTCATCTTTAGTAGATATATCTTCTAGTGTGCACTGTGTACCCAGCATTAGAGATAAGTTCTTCTCATTTATTTCATGTTAGGGACTCAAATGAATGGCTCCAATTAGTCAATCTTAATTTTGATTTATTATTAATGTTCCACATTTTGGGATTATTTACAAGATGCGCATTTGTTGTACAGGGTTCTTTTCATTTTGTAAATGTCTTCTCCTAAGTAATTGTACAATAAAAGGGCTCTGTAGGGTTATCGCAAGACCTTGCAGTGTTAGAAGAACAGAGTTTCAGTGATCTTGCAAAACAACAGCTTTCCATTGCACTGCAGCACTAGATGGGCCAGGAGCTCATGTAAGGCACAAACAGTTACTGAATAAGGGCCCAGTATGGAGTGTCATGATGGCTTACAGCCAGGAAGATGTCTGGCTTGCCAGGCTGAGGCATGCTGGTGGCACAGAGGTTAGCATTGCTTCCTCCCACAGTTCTACTTGTAATATGAAATGAGTTTGGACTAGAGTAGAAAGCTTCACTAGGGCAGGGGCTCAATAACAAAAAATTCACTGCACAGTCCTGCTTAGTACTGTACCGAACCCACCCGAACTAAACTTGCCCGATCCAGTGCCTCTGTAGGGGCTTGCGATGGGCTGCTAAAACATCTAAGGGGCTGCTTTATTTAAAAATAAAATAAACAAGACACACAGGTATGCTCACATGCGTGTAACTGGGAGCTGTGAAAAACAAAAATAAAGCATATGCCACAAAATATGTAAATAAAAATGCAATAAAAAAAATGGAAACAAAGTAACCCACGATATTTTCACAAAACAAGTCTATAGACTCCGTGGAGGGGAAAATATCCAATCTTGATCCTGTGGTATATCCCAGTTTATTTGCATACCAGCATAAAATCCGAGATTATCTTAATCCATAAAAATGGAGAAGGGGGTACAAATTCGGTGGCTTTGGCCCCTAGTTGTCCAGTAATGTGGTAATTATATATTTGCTTGGTTAAAGTACTTTCTGTTCCACACCAAGATAGGAGTGGAGGTGAAAGCTTGTGTGTTGTTCCTGATTGCGTGTGCCTCTCTAATTTTTAATCACCTTCTTGACACTGTCCTCTTCCTCTTGCCTCTCCTCATAATGTGAAAAGTCATCAAATATGGAGGTGGTATGTTTGTAGCTAGCTATGATTCAGACCACCTGTCATTGAAATGATGGGTTTATTAAATTGTGCATGTCCTGTTTAAACAACGTAAGGGTGGATGGGAAGGCCCAAGGACAATTACATCTTGCACCTCTTTTTTTTCTTTGCATTACGTGCTCTTTGGAGCCTAGTTTTTAAATCTGCCCTCCTGTCTGCCACTGCAGTGCAAATCCTAGATGGGCCAGGTGTTTGTGCCGCCCACTTGTGTCGCTTAGCTTAGTCATCCAGCTACCTTGGTGCAACCTTTTGGCATAAAAACAATATTGTGAGGTGTTCATAATAGACTGGAAATGAGTGGAAATTAATGTTATTGAGGTTAATAATACTGTATGAACAAAACAAAAAAAACCCCGAAATTCTGTGATTTTAGCTGTTTAATTTTTTTTTCGAAAAAATCCAGATCCAAAACCAAAACACGAAAGGTTGTTTTTGGCAAAACCAATCCAGATCCAAAACACGAACGGAGCTACAGATCATACATATGTACTGTATTCATGGGGCTTTGATACGGGAGATGGGATCTCCAAACTGCAGGCCCCACAGTTTGCCTAAGGTATATATTCAGTAAGATTATACAAATAAGACAAAGCAACAGATTGTATACAAATACAATTGTTCAAATGTGATACATTTTATTTAGCAGAACAGTAAACTGACCTGTTACCATGATAGGTGAAATATATGTGTCAGCATGTCTTAAGGGGGGTACTCACGGAGCGATATTCTAAGCAATCTGACTAGATTGCTTAGAATATCGGCAGGATCGCTCCGTGTGTAGCCCCCTCGGCGATAGCGATGCGCGGCCCCGCACATCGCTATCGCCGCTGCTAGATTGGCCTGCATGCAGGCCAATCTAGCGGGTCGCTCACTTCACCCGCTGGGTGAAGTGAGCGGCCCCCCCCGTCTCCCCCCGCACGCTCAGCACAGATCGCGCTGTGCTGAGCGGCAGGAGAGATGTGTGCTGAGCGGTTCGCTCAGCACGCATCTCTCCTTGATCGGCCCGTGAGTACTGGGCTTTACTGTTAATTAAAATACTGAAATACACATGGAAAGTATTGAAAGATTTTATTCTGTGCATTACACATACCCGATATGCAGGGCCGGCTCCAGGCATGTTCCACTTGAGCGGCCGCGCAGGGCGCCACCCTTAGTGGGCGCCGCTATTTGGGGCCGTCATATTGTGTCCACATACCTGGAGCCGGCTCTGCCCTGATCACAGCTGTCCGCCCCGGCTCTCAGCAGTGGCCGCCATGATGGGGGAATGTTGTGGGCGGGCCAAGGCCAGGCTCAGTGAATTTGTGCGCGGCGCCTGGCCAGCCCGAGCAGCCCCGCCTCCCTTTCGACACACCCACCGCCTGTCTCCAGCTACTGTGCTCTAGTCATCCCCTTCACCTCCCCAGAATGCCGGTGCAGGCACAACGTCATTGCGCACGGCAGTCTGGGAGAGGAAGCGTTGGTGGGAGAAGAGAGGACCGAGGAGCGGGAAGAGCGAGGAGCAGCGGCATCCGCAGTGACAGTGCATCCTGTATTGTATTCGCCCGCCCATCCACCTACAAGCAGGTCTGCAATCTGCCTGCCTGAGCCCCTGGCCCCGTGGAGGCATCCTGCCAGTCCAGGTTCCCAGCAGCAGCACAGCACACGGCCAGAATGAGCACTTCAGGGAGAGTGCTGCCCCCCAGCCAGGGTGAGTCCGGATGTATACATACCCTGGCTAACTCTTTCAGTCTCACTCTCTGTCCTCACCCCCCCCCCCTCTCTTTTCTTGTCCTCACACCCCTCTTCTCTTTTGTATTCACTCCCCCCTCTTTCTCTATTGTCCTCGTATCTCTCTCTTTTGTACTCAGACCCTCTCTCTCTTATACTAACCCTCTTTGTCATTACCCCCCTCTTTGTCGTTACCCCCCTCTCACTCTTTTGTCGTTACCCTCCTCTCTCCTTTGTCGTTACCCCGTCTCTTTTGTTGTTACCCCCCCTCTGTCTCTTTTGTTGTTACCCCCCCTCTGTCTCTTTTGTCGTTACTCCCCCTCTGTCTCTTTTGTCGTTATCCCCCTCTGTCTCTTTTGTCCTTATCCCACCCTCTCTCTTTTGTCCTTATCCCACCCTCTCTCTTTTGTCCTTATCCCACCCTCTCTCTTTTGTCCTTACCCCCTATCTCTCTCTCTTCTCCTTACAGTACCTCTCTCTTGTCCTCACCTCTCTCTCTCGTCTTGTCCTCACCTCTATCTCTCTCGTCCTCACCCCCCTCTCTTGATCTATCTCCCTCTCTCTCATCCTCACTCCCTTTCTTTTGTCCTCATCCTATCGCTTTTTTGTCCTCATCCTCTCTCTCTTGTCCTCACCCCCCCTTTTGTCCTCACCTCTCCTCTCTCTTGTATTCACCTCTTTCTCTTGTCCTCACCTCAACCCCCATTTTGCCCTCACCTCCCTCTCTCTCTTGTCCTTACCCCTCTCTCTCTCTCTCTCTCTCTCTCATCGAAGCGTACAGCATGGAGAGAAGACCTAGGAGCAGCAGCACGGCGATGAGTGATGTCGCGTGGTACTATATGCGGCTGGCCGCCCACAAGCACCCGATCTGCAGCCTGCCTGCCTGAGACCCTGGTCCTGAGGAGGAGTCTAGCCAACCATGCAGTCCGGGATCCCAGCAGCAGCACAGCACACAGCCAGCATCAGCACTGCAGGGAGAGTGCTGCCCCCCTGACCAGGGTTAGTGCGGATGTATACATGCCCCGGCTGACTATCTGTCTTCACCCACACTCTCTCTGGTCCTCTGTCCTCACCAGGGCCGGCTCCAGGCATGTTCGAGTCGAGCGCCCGCGCAGGGCGCCACTCTTAAAGGGCGCCGCACGCTGGCGCCGACATGTTGGATCCTGGAGCCAGCCCTGTCCTAGCCCTGCGCGCGCCGCGCTGTTCGGCGCCGGCGTCTGATGTAAGACACTGGCGCCGCACAGCGCGAACAGATAACTAGGGCACAGGCGCCGCACAGCGCGCCTGCCTGCAGCTGCATTCTCCCTCCCTCATCGCCGGCGCCCGGCACATCAGGTATTCAGGGGACATATGCGGCACAGTGGGGGAATTGATTTTTCTGTCACTGTGGGGGCATATCTGGCACTGGGGGCATTAAGGTATCTCTCTCTGTGGGGGCATATCTGGCACTGGGGGCATTAAGGTATCTGGCACTGTGGGGGCATATCTGGCACTGGGGGTATTAATGTATCTGGCACTGTGGGGAATATCTGGCACTGGGGGCATTAATGTATCTGGCACTGTGGGGGAATATCTGGCACTGGGGGCATTAATGTATCTGGCACTGTGGGGGCATATCTGGCACTGGGGGCATTAATGTATCTATCACTGTGGGGGCATATCTGGCACTGGGGGCATTAATGTATCTGGCACTGTGGGGGAATATCTGGCACTGGGGGCATTAATGTATCTGGCACTGGGGGCATATCTGGCACGGGGCAATAATGTATCTGGCACTGTGGGGGGCAATAATGTATCTGGCACTGTGTGGGCACTTATGCATCTGGCACTGGGGGCATTTATGTATCTGGCACTGGGGGCATTTATGTATCTGGCCCTGTGGGGGCATATCTAGCACTGTGGGGGCATTTTTATATCTGGCACTGTGGGGAAATATCTGGCACTGTGTGGGCATTTTTATATCTGCCACTGTGGGGACATATCTGGCACTGTGTGGGCACTTATGTATCTGGCACTGTGTGGGCACTTATGTATCTGGCACTGTGTGGGCACTTATGTATCTGGCACTGTGGGGGCATTTATGTATCTGGCACTGTGAGGGCATTTATGTATCTGGCACTGTGGGGGCATTTATGTATCTGGCACTGTGGGGGGCATATCTGCACTGTGGGGGCATTTATGTATCTGGCACTTTGGGGGCATTTATGTATCTGAACTGTGGGTGCATATCTGGCACTGTGTGGCCATTTATGTAGCTGGCACTGCTGGGGGGCATGTCACGTGTAGCTGGCACTGCAGGGGGGGCATGTCACGTGTAGCTGGCACTGCTGGGGGGCATGTCACGTGTAGCTGGCACTGCTGGGGAGCATGTCACGTGTAGCTGGCACTGCTGGGGGGCATGTCATGTAGTGTTCCCGCTAGGCGTCTGTGGCTAGGCAATGTGTCTCAGTGCTCTCCTTGGTGCAATGTGTCTCAGTGCTGTGCCTGACGCAAAGTGTATAGGAGGTTCTACCTGGTGCAGTGTATATTAGCTGCACTACTGTGTGGTGTAATGCAAATTGCCACTATTATGTGGCCACGTACCTTCCCCACGAAGTAACTCCCCTTAATTTTTGCTGCGCGCCTTCGGCGCGCACTGTCCATGCTTTGGCGTATAGGTATGGGAACAACAAGCAGTATGTACATCATTTTGCCCTCCTAACTTAAAAATGTGCCCTCCCTGTGATCAGCACCATGCCCTAAAAAGTGAACACTATCATGTGTAGCTGGCACTGCTGGGGGGCATGTCATGTGTAGTACACTGGCACTGCTGCGGGGCATGTCATGTCTAGCTGGCACTGATGCGGGGCATGTCATGTCTAGCTGGCACTGCTGCGGGGCATGTCACGTGTAGCTGGCACTGCTGGGGGGGCATGTCACGTGTAGCTGGCACTGCTGGGGGGCATGTCATGTCTATCTGGCACTGCACATTATGTGTATCTGGCACTATACTGGAGACATTGTGTGTAAGGAACACTACTGTGGCTATGTGTAAGGCTGCTAATTGTGTGAACATATATTTATAGTTTGAGGATATGAAGTTACGAGGCCACGCCCACTTTTCCGGGAGAGCGCGCGCCGAAGGCGCGCGCATGGGGGGGGGGGGCTTTTACATTTTCTCGCTCAGGGTGCTAGTAGGCCTGGAGCCGGCCCTGCCGATATGTATGTGTAATGCAGAGAAGTCAAATTATCTGCACTTAAATGACATTGGATAAACAACCAAAAAGATATAAGATAAAGGTTACGATGGTAAATTGTTATAAATATATTTAGTCTTACTAAGTAGGTACTTAAAAAATTCATGTTTATGACTACAGAACAAGTAACCTTACTATAGCATATTATTATACATAAAAGTCTGTGGGGTATATGCAATTGCGGTCGAATTGCCGCAAATGTAAAAAAACGGGGCATTTTCGACAAAAAAAACCTGTCGAATTGGATTCGACAATACAATATAGTACTTTTCAACAAAAAAACCTGCCGTTTCAGATTCGACTTTTTGCAATTCGCCATTTCTCAAATTCGACATGTCTGAAATGGTAAAAATGCGGCTTTTCGACAAAAGTATATTCAATTGAAGAATGTCGATTCGACAACAGTGCTTTTCGACAGTCATTTCGTCAATTTCATTCCGCCTCATTTTGCTGTCGTGATCTAATAAAAATTTTTTAAAATAGAAAGGATTATCTACTTGGTTTGTCTATTTAGGAGCCACAAGTATTATTTAATATACTTTTTAGAAGAATATTTTTTTTTTTACTGACTAAAATAATATGGAGAGATCAGTGCATGTTTTTCAGTGGGAAGAGGTGGGAATGGGTTAAAATTCTTGAAAAAAATTGCGTGGGGTCCCCCCTCCTAAGCATAACAAGCCTCGGGCTCTTTGAGCCGGTCCTGGTTGCAAAAATACGGGGGGGGGGGGGGGATGACAGGGGATCCCCCGTATTTTAACAACCAGCACCGGGCTCTGCGCCTGGTCCTGGTGCCAAAAATACGGGGGACAAAACACGTAGGGGTCCCCCGTATTTTTAACAGCAGCACCAGGCTCCACTAGCTAGAGAGATAATGCCACAGCCGGGGAACACTTTTATACCGGTCCCTGCGGCCGTGGCATTAAATCCCCAACTAGTCACCCCTGGCTGGGGTGCCCTGGAGTGGGGACCCCTTAAATCAAGGGGTCCCCACCCTCCAGCCACCCAAGGGCCAGGGGTGAAGCCTGAGGCTGTCCCCCCATCCAAGGGTGGCGGATGGGAGGCTGATAGCCAAGTGTCAAAAAAAAGAGTATTGTTTTATGCAGCAGAACTACAAGTCCCAGCAAACCTCCCCCGCAAGCTGGTACTTGGAGAACCACAAGTACCAGCATGCGGGGGGGAACGGGCCCGCTGGTACCTGTAGTTCTACTACAAAAAAACTACCCAAATAAAAACAGTACACACACACCGTGACAGTACAACTTTATTACATACATGCACACCAACATACATACACACATACTTACCTATGTTGACATGAAGGCTCGGTCCCCTTCTCCACGTGGAATCCACGGGGTACCTGTAAATAAAATTATACTCACAACAATCCAGTGTAGATTGGTCCTCTTCTTAGTTTGTAATCCACGTGCTTGGCAAAAAAAAATAAGATTTTAAACCTACTGGTAAATCTATTTCTCCTAGTCCGTAGAGGATGCTGGGGACTCCGTAAGGACCATGGGGTATAGACAGGCTCCGCAGGAGATAGGGCACCTAAAAAGAACTTTTACTATGGGTGTGCACTGGCTCCTCCCTCTATGCCCCTCCTCCAGACCTCAGTTAGAGAACTGTGCCCAGAGGAGATGGACAATACAAGGCAGGATTTAGAAATCCAAGGGCAACATTCATACCAGCCCACACCAATCATACCATGTAACCTGGATCATACATAACCAGTTAACCATATGAACAATAACAGTAACGGTCCAAGACCGATTCCAACTATAACAGAACCCTTATGTAAGCAACAACTATATACAAGTCTTGCAGAGTTTCCGCACTGGGACGGGCGCCCAGTATCCTCTACGGACTAGGAGAAATAGATTTGCCGGTAGGTTTAAAATATTATTTTCTCTTACGTCCTAGAGGATGCTGGGGACTCCGTAAGGACCATGGGGTTTATACCAAAGCATCCAATCGGGCGGGAGAGTGCGTATGACTCTGCAGCACCGACTGAGCAAACGCTAGGTCCTCATCAGCCAGGGTATCAAACTTGTAGAATTTAGCAAAAGTGTTTGACCCCGACCAAGTCGCCGCTCGGCAAAGCTGTAATGCCGAGACGCCTCGGGCAGCCGCCCAAGAAGAACCCACCTTCCTAGTGGAATGGGCCTTAACCGAATTTGGTATCGGCAATCCAGCCGTAGAATGAGCCTGCTGAATCGTATTACAAATCCAGCGAGCAATAGTCTGCTTCGAAGCAGGTGCGCCAATCTTATTAGCAGGATACAGGACAAACAGAGCCTCTGTTTTCCTAATTCTAGCCGTCCTGGCTACATAAATCTTTAAGGCCCTGACTACGTCCAGGGATCTGGAATCCTCCAGGTCACTTGTAGCCACAGGCACCACAATAGGTTGATTCATATGGAATGAAGAAACCACTTTAGGCAAAAATTGCGGACGTGTCCTCAATTCAGCTCGATCCACATGAAAAATCAAGTAGGGGCTCTTGTGTGACAAAGCCGCCAATTCTGACACTCGCCTTGCTGATGCTAAGGTCAACAACATGACCACCTTCCAGGTAAGAAATTTCAACTCAACCTTGTTAAGCGGTTCAAACCAGTGTGATTTTAGGAACTGCAACACCACGTTCAGGTCCCATGGTGCCACTGGAAGCACAAAAGGGGGCTGGATGTGCAGCACTCCCTTTACAAACGTCTGGACTTCTGGAAGAGAAGCCAATTCCTTCTGAAAGAAAATCGAGAGGGCCGAAATCTGTACCTTAACAGAGCCTAATTTCAGGCCCATATCCACTCCTGTCTGTAGGAAGTGGAGAAAACGACCCAGATGAAAATCTTCCGTAGGTGCATTCTTGGTCTCACACCAAGACACATACTTTCGCCAGATACGGTGATAGTGCTTTACCGTCACCTCCTTCCTAGCCTTTATTAAAGTAGGGATGACCTCTTCCGGAATCCCCTTTTTCGCTAGGATTCGGCGTTCAACCGCCATGCCGTCAAACGTAACCGCGGTAAGTCTTGAAATACACAGGGCCCCTGTTGCAACAGGTCTTCCCTCAGAGGAAGAGGCCAGGGATCTCCTGTGAGCATCTCTTGTAGATCCGAGTACCAGGCCCTTCGAGGCCAGTCTGGGACAACGAGTATCGTCTGTACTCTTCTTCGTCTTATGATCCTCAACACTTTTGTGATGAGAGGAAGAGGAGGAAACACGTAGACCGATTTGAACACCCACGGTGTTACCAGAGCGTCTACTGCTACTGCCTGAGGGTCCCGAGACCTGGCACAATACCTCCGAAGCTTCTTGTTGAGGCGTGATGCCATCATGTCTATTTGAGGAGTTCCCCAAAGACGCGTTACGTCTGCAAAGACTTCTTGATGAAGTCCCCACTCTCCTGGATGGAGATCGTGTCTGCTGAGGAAGTCTGCTTCCCAGTTGTCCACTCCCGGAATGAAGACAGCCGACAGAGCGCTCACGTGATTTTCCGCCCAGCGAAGAATCCTGGTGGCTTCCGCCATCGCGACTCTGCTTCTTGTCCCACCTTGGCGGTTCACATGAGCCACTGCTGTGACATTGTCTGATTGAACCAGAACCGGTAGGTTGCGAAGAAGACTCTCCGCTTGTCGAAGGCCGTTGTAAATGGCCCTGAGTTCCAACACATTGATGTGTAGACAGGACTCCTGGTCTGACCACAGTCCCTGAAAATTTCTTCCTTGTGTGACTGCTCCCCATCCTCGGAGGCTCGCGTCCGTGGTAACCAGGATGCAATCCTGAATTCCGAACCTGCGACCCTCCAGCAGGTGAGTACTTTGCAACCACCACAGGAGAGACACCCTGGCCCCTGGGGATAGAGTTATTTTCCGATGTAAGTGCAGATGGGACCCGGACCACTTGTCCAGAAGGTCCCATTGAAAAGTCCTTGCATGGAACCTTCCGAATGGAATGGCCTCGTAGGCCGCCACCATTTTTCCCAGAACTCAAGTGCATTGGTGAACTGACACCCTTTTCGTTTTTAGCAGGTCTCTGACCATGTTCTGGATGTCCTGGGCTTTCTCCACTGGGAGAAAGACCTTCATTTGTTCCGTATCCAGTATCATACCTAGGAACGTTAGTCGAGTTGTCGGAATCAACTGTGACTTCGGTAGATTTAGAATCCAACCGTGTTGCTGGAGCACTCTCAGAGAGAGCGCCACACTGCTCAGCAATTTCTCTCTGGATCTCACTTTTATTAGGAGATCGTCCAAGTATTGGATAATTGTGACTCCATGCTTGCGCAGGACCACCATCATTTCCGCCATTATCTTGGTGAAAATCCTCGGGGCCGTGGAAAGCCCAAACGGCAACGTCTGAAATTGGTAATGACAATCCTGTACAGCGAATCTCAGGTATTCCTGATGGGGGGAATATATGGGGACATGAAGGTACGCATCCTTTATGTCCAGAGACACCATAAACTCCCCCTCCTCCATATTGGCTATTATTGCTCTGAGTGATTCCATTTTGAATTTGAATCTTTTTATGTACAGGTTTAGGGATTTCAGATTCAAAATAGGACTGACCGAACCGTCCGGTTTCGGGACCACAAATAGGGTTGAGTAGTAACCTCTTCCCTGCTGGTTCAGGGGAACCCTGATTATTACTTGCTGTAGACACAGCGTTTGAATTGCAGCTAAGACTACATCCCGTTCCGATGTGGAAGCTGGTAGGGCCGATTAGAAAAATCGGCGCGGGGACACCTCCTCGAATTCCAGTTGGTAACCCTGGGAAACTATTTCCAACACCCAAGGATTCAGGCCTGAGCTGACCCAGGCCTGGCTGAAAAGTCGAAGACGTGCCCCCACCGGTGCGGACTCCCTCAGGGGAGCCCCAGCGTCATGCTGTGGGCTTCGGAGTAGCCGGGGAGGACTTTTGTTCCTGGGCACCTGCCGAAGCAGGTGCTCTTTTGCCTCTGCCCTTACCTCTGGCGAGGAAGGAGGATCCCCGACCTCTTCTGGGCTTGTGCGACCGAAAGGACTGCATCTGATAGGGTGGTACTTTCTTTTGCTGTTGGGGAATATATGGTAAAAAGTTTGATTTACCTGCTGTAGCTGTGGAAACCAGGTCCGTCAGCCCATCCCCAAACAATACATCTCCCTTATAGGGTAGAACTTCCATATGTTTTTTGGAATCTGCATCACCCGTCCATTGGCGAGTCCATAAGGATCTTCTCGCAGAGATAGACATGGCATTGGCCCTAGAAGCCAGCAAACCAATGTCCCTTTGAGCATCCCTCATAAATAAGACTGCGTCTTTAATATGGGCTAGAGTTAAGAATATAGTATCCTTATCCATCTTATCAAAATCAGCTGTCAGCTCATCTGTCCAAGCTGAAATCGCGCTACACACCCATGCCGACGCAATTGTCGGTCTAAGGACTGCTCCAGTATGAGAATAAATACACTTTAAGGTAGTCTCTTGCCTGCGATCTGCAGGGTCGCTAAGGGCAGCTGTGTCAGGAGACGGTAGCGCCACTTTCTTGGACAAGCGCGTCAGGGCCTTGTCCACAGTGGGAGGTGATTCCCAACGCTCCCTGTCCTGTTTAGGGAAGGGGTATGCCATATAAATTCTTTTGGGCATCTGCGGTCTCTTTTCCGGAGTCTCCCAAGCTTTTTCAAAGAAATCATTTAGTTCATGAGATGTGGGAAAATGTATAATCTGTTTCTTTCCCTTAAACATGTGCACCCTTGTGTCGGGGACCGAGGGTTCATCCGCAATATGCAACACATCCCTTATTGCCACAATCATACACTGAATGCTTTTTGTCACACTAGGGTGCAATTTCACTTCGTCATAGTCGACACTGGAATCAGAGTCCGTGTCGGTAGTAGTGTCTTGTGTTAAGGGATGCTTTTGAGACCCCGACGGGCCCTGTGAGTCGGTCCAATCCGAGGACTGACACCCTGATGTCCCCCCCTAATTCAGCCTTATCAAGCCTCTTATGTAAGGATGCCACACTTGCATTCAACATATGCCACATGTCCATCCATTCCTGAGTCGGCACAACCGACGGGGACACACCACTCATTTGCTCCACCTCCTCTTTAGGAAAGCCTTCCGCTTCAGACATGTCGACACCACGTACCGACACCCCCCACACACAGGGATTAACCTATAAGGGGACAAAACCCCAACCAGGCCCTTAGGAGAGACAGAGAGAGAGTATGCCAGCACACGCCCAGCGCTTAATAACCCTGGAAAAAATATGACCAGATAGCGCTTTTATATATAAAATGACCAGATTCCCACTCACTGCGCTCAAAATGCCCCCCTCTTTTTTCCAGCCTGAATGTTCAGCAGGGGAGAGACCAGGGAGCCAGCGTTTTCCTTATGCAGCTTCTGTGGAGAAAATGGCGCTGGTTAGTGCTGGGGATCAAGCTCCGCCCACCCGACGGCGGGCTTCGGTCCAGGTGATTTTTTTATAGAAAATGGCGGGGGATCGTAGAATTACTGTCCGGCAGCCTAATCTACCTTGTCAGTGCCCAAATGTGAGGTTTATTGCTGCCCAGGGCTCCCCCCTTCCCCTGCACCCTTCAGTGCTGCTCTGTGGGTGTGAATGGGAGCAATGGCGTGCAGCTTACCGCTGCGCGCCTCACCTCATGAAGATCTGATGTTTTCTGCCGCCTATGATGTCTTCTGCCTTCTAATACTCACCCGGCTTCTATCTTCGGCATCTGTGAGGAGGACGGCGGCGCGGCTCCGGGACGAACCACAGGTGAGACCTGTGTTCCGACTCCCTCTGGAGCTAATGGTGTCCAGTAGCCTTAGAAACAGAGCCCAACTGTTAAGCCAGCCCTGCTTCTCTCCCCTCAGTCCCACGATGCAGGGAGCCTGTTGCCAACAGGACTCCCTGAAAATAAAAAACCTAACAAAATTATTTTTCAACAGAAAACTCTGGAGAGCTCTCTGCAGTGCACCCATTCTCCTCTGGGCACAAGATCTAACTGAGGTCTGGAGGAGGGGCATAGAGGGAGGAGCCAGTGCACACCCATAGTAAAAGTTCTTTTTAGGTGCCCTATCTCCTGCGGAGCCCGTCTATACCCCATGGTCCTTACGGAGTCCCCAGCATCCTCTAGGACGTAAGAGGGGAAAAAAATGCAAAACACGATTCACGCACTGAAAGGGACCCATGGGACCTTTCCCCGACTGCCGGGACCCCCCGTGACTGCTGTCAAAGAGGGTCCCTTCAGCCAATCAGGGAGCGCCACATCGTGGCACTCTCCTGATTGGCTGTGCGCGTCTGAGCTGTCAGGCGGCGCATAGGCGCTCCATTATATTCAATGGTGGGAACTTTTCGGTCAGCGGTTGACCGCGAGAGTGACCCCACTTAACCTCGCGGTCAACCGCTGACTGCAAAGTTCCCACCATTGAATATAATGGAGGGTTTTTTTAACACTTTTGTGCCGTCCATGAAGTCGAATCCAGGACGCATACTATTCGTCAATTGGTCCGTTTTTCGACAGCAGGACTGTCGAATCCGTTTTTTATTGAATATGTCGAATTCGGGTCCCGGCGGTCGGGATTCGACTGTCGAATTGTGTCAAATCCAAAAACGGTCGAATTCCAGCCGGAATTCGACCGCAATTGCATATACCCCTGTATATTTTACTACACCTGACCAGTACGAGTCTTTTCTTTTGCTGCCAGTAGTCAAATTTCAAAAATCCTTTGTCTTGCATCTCTCCTAGCTGTCGAACTCTGCAGAATATCGTGGTGACTGATAAAGGGCTGGGTACAGGATCCCGACAGTCTGGATGCCGACGGTCAGAATACAGTTAGCGGCATCCCCACAAGTCAGAATCCTGACAACTCTTGGTAAGTAACCTAACCCTACCCCTCTCTCTAACAGGTATACTTGTAATTGTAGGGAAGCCAACTACATCCCCGTATGATAACAATCAATCTCAAAACTTGAAACACAAGCCTTATGGTTAGACTTGCAAAACTGAAAAATGCCATATACAAATTAGTGATTATATTTCATTCAGTTATTTCAGGTAATTGAATTATGGTTATTTCTGTCAGTTATTACAGTTAATTTCATCCAATTCCATCCAGTGGAAGGCCCAGAACAGGCTCCCTGAGTCCAGGTTCTGTCCAGCATACACCAATGCTAGGTACAATAGGGGCGTCAAGTCGTCAACCCCCTACTATGTCTTCCGGGATCCACTGTTGCTACTCTGAAATTTTCATCCAAATCCATCCAGTGGGAGGCACAGAACAGGCTCTTTGGGTCAAAGTTCTGGCCAGCATACACCAACAGGAGGTCCGACCGGGACTCTATACCTCTTAAAACCTGGCCAGGATGCAACTGGACCTCCTCGCGTTGGTTTCATCCCAATTAGTGCAGGGGTGTCCGAATGCATAACCGGACCAGACCAATAAATTTTATATCTAACATACTAGTTGAATACCCGTGCTTCGCTACGGAATTTAAAGAATAATGCCAATCTTTGTCAGGCCGCACCTCTGGGCTTCCCCGGATTGATGCTGTTGAAATGCTGGTGCTGAGAAAAATCCACCTTCTTCTCTGCCCCGTCCCATCTCTGATGCTGCCCTGCTCAGGGTTGTAAATGCTGGGATGACAGGCCAAGCTCCGCCAGCTGTATGTTAAATATGTAAGGTTTGCAGGCTGACTCTATGTCAAAGGGCCCTAGGTCTCCTTGCTTAGTTTTGAAAGTAAAGTATGCCTCTGCCCCACCTGTATGTGCCTCTGCCCCTACCCGTGTGTGCATCTGTCCTTACCCGTAGGTGCCTCCGCTCATACCCGTATGTCTATGCCCCTACCCGTGTGTGCATCTGTCCCTACCCGTGTGTGCCTCTATCCTTACCTGTGGGTGCCTCTGCTCCTATCTGTGGATGCATCTATCCTTACCTGTGGGTGCTTTGCCCCTACCCATGTGTGCCTCTGCCCTTACACATGGGTGCCTCTGCCCTTACACATGGGTGCCTCTGTGTAAATTGCTCCAGGCATTCCAGGGTTATGCCGAAAACTATGGATTTTTACATGTAACCCCCTTCCCACCCCCACCCCTATGGGTGCTAGAGGTGTCTTACCCCCACAGTATTTTTGTCCAGATTGTAAGTCATATGTGTACCAAATTTGGTGTAAACTGCTCCAGGCATTCCAGAATTATGCCCGAAAACTATGGATTTTTACATGTCACCCCCTTCCTACCCTCACCCCTATGGGTGCGAGGGGTGTATTACCCCCACAGTCTTTTTGTCCAGATTGTAAGTAATATGTGTACCACATTTGGTGTAAATTGATCCAGGCATTCCAGAATTATGCCCGAAAACTATGGATTTTTACATGTCACCCCCTTCCCAACCCCACCCCTAGGGGTGCTAGGGGTATCTTATCCCCATAGTATTTCCTTCCAGATTGTAAGTCATATGTGTACCAAGTTTGGTGTAAATTGCATTCCAGAGTTATGCTGAAACTTACATACACACACACACACACACACACACACACACACACACACACACACACACTAATGTATTAATATATATATATATATATACTGTATATATATATATATATATATATATATGGAGCTGCACTCATCTAGTGCGGCTCCATCACAGGCGTGCACTCCCAGCGGGCCTAGGCGATCCAGCGCCTAGCCCCGCTACGGGAGTCCACAGAGATGCTCCCATTAAAGTGAATAGGGCGTGTGCGTGTCACGGGCGCGTGCCCCAGACTCTGCAATGGGAACGCCCAGGCACAGATGGAGCCACGATTAGCGTCGCTCCATCTGTGTGTGTGTATATATATATATATATATATATATATATATATAATATATATGGTGTACTATGCAGTGATGGAGAAGATTATAATAAGTAGCAGCAGTTCAGTCCACAGAAAATGGTAAAATGTCCCTGGAAGTACTGTTAATGGTGCAGGTCATTTTGGGAACCGCACACAGGAGGTTGTAAGAGTAGACGACTGTAGCAGCAGTGCTGAATGATAGTGCAGGAAATATGGAGATAGGATGATTCGGTTAGTACACACTAGGACATGTGTGTCTGCAACAGCAACTGCAGTACCTGGACAGTCAGCAGCAGCTCATAACACAGATGACATGAAGTGTGGATACTGTATGCAGGCAGTGGTGGATTTAAGGGTAATAAAACCAGCCTGCAGCTATAACTTTTTTTTGTTTTTAAGGTTTTTATTTTATGTTTTTATCACTATATAAGAAACTGTTAGTTAATAAATAAATAAATAAATAAATACATACATGTTAACTACAGTTTGGACAGAATGCCAGTCTGACTTCCATAATGTTCTTACAGTAAATGCAGAGCCGGCCCTAACCAATACGATGCCCTAGGCAAGATTTTGGCTGGTGCCCCCTAGCCCCACTGCTGGTTCCGCCTCTGACCTTGCACCGCTTTCCCAGCACCACCACCCCTCATCCATAGCAGTCCTTATTTTGGTGTTTGTACCCCCTATATTTTAAATAGGAACAGTTCGCACATTTGGCGCACAGCCCAAAAAGGGGTGTGTTTTTGCTGGCAAGGGGCATGGCCACACAATAGTAACCCCAATTCCAATTATGCCACACAGTACTGCAACTTTATTCACAATTGATCATGCGATAGTGTCCATAATTTATATTACATCCAACAGTAGTATCACTTTACCTTATAAACATTACTCCTCACATTAGAGCCCCTTATTCACATTACATCACACTGAATTGCTCCTTATTCACATTATACCACACCCTATTGCTCCTTATTCACATTAGACGACACAGTAGTGACCTTTCTATACGCAATGCCACATAGTAGAGCACCTTATACACATAATGCCACACAGTAATGCCCCTTACACGAGACACATTATTAATGTCCTTATAAACATAATGCGCCTTACACATTATGACAACCTTTATTAATGCCCTTTTACACATAATGTCCCCTACACATATGCTGCACATTCATAATGCCCTTATACACATAATGACACACAGTGCCCCCTACACATTTGCTGCACATTATTAGTCCCCTATACACATAATGACACACATACAGTAGTACCCTGTGTTACACATATGCCGCACAGTACCCCTTACACATATGTTGCACATTATTAATGCATTTTTACATGACACACATAATGCTCCTTACACATATTCAGAACACTACTGCACAACCAACCCACTCACATGCACACAACACTCACGCTGCCACTAACACTCTGTTTGGATACAGATGTGTCCTCATAAATCTTGCCTCAATGCTAACGTCAGGTACATTTTTTTTATGAAAATGCATTTTATTTGCATTGCTGTGTGGCTAGGATGCACAAGCAGCTTCTGCTAATTAAAATTATATGCAGCATGCCTATATACAGTGTGATACTGTGGCTGTATCTGCATATGAAATGCTACACACAGAATATAGGCATGCCGCATATCATTTTAGTCAGCAGAAGCTGCTGATGCCCCTAGGCATATCAGATGCCCTAGGCAATTGCCTAGTTTGCCTATGCCTATGGCCGGCTCTAAGTAAATGGTAAAGGCTTTCCAGGAAAACACTGTAACACAGTATTTCATATGCAACAGAGCTGCAGTGGCATCTAGAATATAGGTCCTCATTCCGAGTTGATCGCTCGCAAGGCGATTTTAGCAGAGTTGCTCACGCTAAGCCGCCGCCTACTGGGAGTGTATCTTAGCATCTTAAAATTGCGAACGATGTATTCGCAATATTGCGATTACAAACTACTTAGCAGTTTCAGAGTAGCTCCACACTTACTCGGCATCTGCGATCAGTTCAGTGCTTGTCGTTCCTGGTTTGACGTCACAAACACACCCAGCGTTCGCCCAGACACTCCCCCGTTTCCCCGGCCACTCCTGCGTTTTTCCCGGAAACGGTAGCGTTTTTTCCCACACGCCCATAAAACGGCCTGTTTCCGCCCAGTAACACCCATTTCCTGTCAATCACATTACGATCGCCGGAGCGATGAAAAAGCCGTGAGTAAAAATACTATCTCCATTGTAAAATTACTTGGCGCAGTCGCAGTGCGAATATTGCGCATGCGTACTAAGCGGAATTTCACTGCGATGCGATGAAAAATACCGAGCGAACGACTCGGAATGAGGGCCATAGGCATGCTGCATATCATGCTGCTTGTGCAGCTTATTCAAATAGCGATGCCAAGATGCTTGCACCAATGCAGCAGGATTACTATTCTGAAGTTGAATAAGCAAAACCATCCATCAAGATTACTGGCCTGTGGCGACATGCCAGTCAGAAAATCGGCAGCAATGGGTGAGTTAAGAGGGTCTGAGAACCCACAGTGTGACACCTTGGCCTTTATATATGTTGTATACCAAAAAAGAAGAGGAAAAGACTCTCGTTTTTTGGGGGGCACTCATTGAAAAATATTGCAGAAAATCTAACTTTTATTAATTACCATTAAAAGCTGTTGCCACCAACCAGGACTGGGACATAAACATACACACATAAATACAAAAATGACAAAACAACAGAAAACAACAAAAAAATGTCAAAAAAACCACACCTAGGTTTGCGTGTGGTATGAACACGCCATGGGAAGATATGCCTGACGCAGTCAGGGCCAATATGATAAATACTGACACTAGTTCCTGCAACAGTTAGCCTTAACAGTCCCCTAACAGAAGGAGACAAATAGTGGGCTGGTATAGTCGACTAACACAGGAAACAGAAACACTGTAGATAGATTTACCATCAATACTTCAGTCTCTCGTAATAAATGCTACTGGCCAGGGCCGGTGCAAGGTTTCTCGGCACCCTAGGCAAAACTTCTGCCTTCTGCCCCTTCCCCCTACCCACCCTTCAGATGAAAGGCATGCTGCTCTCACCCCCTCCCCCCTACTCTGTTAAATGTCTACTGTTCTATCCCCCCAAAATCTGTGTGCATGTTGCTGCTCATCCCCCCAGACTGTGTGCATGCCTGCTCCTTATCTCCTCCCCCCCTTCACCCCCTCACCACACCGCTGCTCTCGCTCTCTTTCCTTATCAATGCAGAGAATGCACTGTGCAGCCACCTTACCTGCAGGCTGCAGTGCAGAGATGGAACTGAGTAGTCTGTGAAAGAGCCTGGAATGAAGAGCAGTGCTCCATGTCACCCCCAGCCAGGACTCCAGGAGCTGTCAAAGTTACTGCCTGTGCCGGGTGGAGGTGGAGCTGGAGGCTGCAATACGGGAGCTTAGCAGCCACGGCTACTGTAAGATACGCATTCTGGGGGATTGCAGTTGCTGTGAAAGGTAGGACTATGCTACCTTTTTTAGGCAGCTGTAGCAGGCCGCCCCCTCATGTCCCAGTGCCCCTAGGCAGCTGCCTAAAGCTGCCTAGTGGAAGCTCCGGCCCTGCTACTGGCGTAGAGTAAATAAGTAACAATGATGGTTTAGTGTGTGTTCAAACTTCATGGTAAGTGCAGTCTCCCCATAGATTGCATGTCATTGGTTCCTATAAAGAGGTAGTAGCGAAAAATCATAGTATTTATTCAGGATCTAGGATATAAATATCCATAATATAAACAAAAAATAATAATAATAATAATCTTGTAAATGTTACAGTGCAAATACTGTTAATTTTCTCAGTGCAGTAAACCGGTAAGCCTTATATTAGTAAATAATTTCTTGGTATCGAGTATCCACTATAAATAACACCCTGATCCGTATCTCAGGTACAGGCAGGCTATTACTAATTGAAGTTGTCTGGGCAGACGTATCTAGTATGCCTCAAAAACAAGCTGTAGCAAAATATGTATATATATATCTATATGTATATATATGTATGTGTATATATGTATATATATAAATATGTATATATATATCTATCACTATTGCTCTTCATATATATCCATCATTTCAATATGCAGGAATCAATGTAACCAGGGTAAATATCCAATCTATCCTCTGACACATGTGTCATATTGGTGAGTTAGAGAGGTGAAGAGCAAATGAGCTGCTGCAGATTGCAGAAAAGGGGAAGAAAAAGGCACTCCTATCATAGATGTAGTGGGGTGGCTACTGTTCACTGTGTGACATGCTTTAATACAGTGAATGAGCGTGTCCCATCTGCACCTAAGGGTTAGAAACAGGTAGAATGCTTCTGCTTTTGAAAAGATCACCCACGGGCACCCTGATGTAACAGCGCAGGATGTCCTCTGAGTTCTCCTTGCGACAATGAGAGAGCATTGAAAAAAGCGAGATTTAAAGATACATGTTATGAGTAAGATGAAATAAAGTGCACCAATCCCCTTATGAGTGTATGCTGCTTCCTTGCATGTGTAAATACAATGATGCAAGGTGAGCGGTACCTCTTTTTTGCCTATAGTGCCTGGAAGAAAGTAGTTTGGTAACAGTGCTGGGACCCTAATGGTAGTAAAGGTCCTGATGCCGCAGGGTATTGCAGGATCCGTTACCCACCATGTGGACCCGCCGGCTGTCACTCGAATGGAAAGGTACCTAAGATTGCGCGTGGATATCAGGGTGTGTGGTTCCGGCTCTGGCTGCACTGCACTGAGTCTCCTCAGACAGCTGTTTCGCTTTCTGGCTTCCTCAGTGGGACCTTTATATATGTTGAACAGCAGCATTCTTGTAATTTTTGAGTTGCTTTAATAAAACAAATTCAGTCCTTTTTCTTCCTTCTTCATAACACTAAGGCCCAAATGTATTAAGCATTAACAAGAGATAAATGTGAGGCGCATAAGGAGAGATAAATGACAGCTCCTAATTCATTTTTCAAACACAGCATGTGACATGGCAGTTAGGAAGCTGATTGGCTGGTCATTTATCTCTCATTATGCGTTTCAGAATTATCTCTTGTTAATGCTTAATACATTTGGGCCTTAGAGGTGACCATTCACAGTGCCTGAGGGTTTCTTATCCTTTCTTGAGTGGCTTGCCTATACTACCTTACACTCTTTCTTTCCTTACACAACTGAATTGATCCTCTTCAGCCAGGATTTCGTTCCCTACACTCCACTGAGACTGCACCGACTAAGGCGGTGAATGATCGTTGGTAAAAGTGATCATTTGGTCATCACTCACTTCTTATCCCCGTGGATCGCTCTGCTACTTTTGACACTTGGACCATTCTTTTCTCATGCTATTAATACTTTCGCTAGGTCTTCAGGACACTTTCCTGTCCTAGTTCTTATCAGCTCACACCTTTAGTGTGCTCTACTCTGGATCCATCTCCACTCGGGTGTAGTACGGGTGACCGGCAGTCTCCTGACTGCCGGTCACCTTACCGACGCCGGGATCCCGGCAGCATACCGACGCCGGGATCCCGGCGGGGAAGGGCGAGTGCAGCAAGCCCCTTGCGGGCTCGCTGCGCTCGCCACGCTGCGGGCTCGGTGGCGACCTGCGGTCGCCACGGGTTCTATTCCCACTCTATGGGTGTCGTGGACACCCACGAGTGGAAATAGTCCCTGTTGGTCGGCATGCCGACCATCGGGACAGTGAGCAGTCGGGCTCACGGAGGAGGTCATGTGACTGTCGGCCAGCCGACCGGCGGTCACATGACTACCACCCCTCCACTCTGCTTCCTGTACAAGATGGAGTAGCACAAGCTCTCGTGCATTTTAGTATCATCTCTATGCAGATGATACCCACATTTACTTTTGCTGATCTCTCTCACACTGTAATGGCCCTGGTCACTGGCTGTCTTCATGCCATTTCATCTTGGATGCTCTATTACAACTTAGAAATTAATCTCTCAAAAATGGAGCGAACAATGGAGGTCATTCCGAGTCGTTCGCTCAGAAAATTTCTTCGCATCGCAGCGTTTTTCCGCTTAGTGCGCATGCGCAATGTCCGCACTGCGACTGCGCCAAGTAAATTTGCTATGAAGTTTGGATTTTTACTCACCGCTTTTTCTTCGCTCAGGCGATCGTAGTGTGATTGACAGGAAATGGGTGTTACTGGGCGGAAACAGGCCGTTTTATGGGCGTGTGGGAAAAAACGCGGGAGTGGCTGGAGAAACGGAGGAGTGTCTGGGCGAACGCTGGGTGTGTTTGTGACGTCAAACCAGGAACGATAAGCACTGAACTGATCGCGGATGCCGAGTAAGTCTGAAGCTACTCTGAAACTGCTACGAGATGTGTAATCGCAATATTGCGAATCTTTCGTTCGCAATTTTAAGAAGCTAAGATTCACTCCCAGTAGGCGGCGGCTTAGCGTGTGCAATACTGCTAAAATCGCCTTGCGAGCGAACAACTCGGAATGAGGGCCAATATTCCCACCAGTCAAACCTCACTACCTGCTCCCATTCAGAGTTATAAGACTGTTTTTCAGGCTGTTCCCACTCTGTAAAATGCCCTTCATCACACAACAAGAACTTCTTCTAGCCCCAAACCTGTAAAGTCACCTCTAAAGCTGCTTATTAAATTCTAGAAACATCCTGCATTCTAAAGATGTAATTTAAAGGATGCAGATTTAGAACCAAAATTGAAATCCCATCTCTCCTTTCTTTACAGGTAAAAACCATCCTCACGTTTATATATCTGACTTTTCCCTCTCTCTCTCTCTCTCTCTCTCTCTCTGGCTTCACTTTTCACAACCCAAGAAAGTTTCTCTTTCTGAAACTGTGATCCTGACTGCAATGCAACACCCCTTCTGTTAATTGGATTACTGAAGACACCTTCACCCTGTGCCAGATAATACAGAAGCTCATTCAGGTGTGGTTGTTCTTGCTGCTGCTATCTTTTGCTGTATGCAATTGCGATTATATGCTAATATGGCCAGAAGCTAACCTGAGCATTCTGTCCAACAGCGTGTAATTGCCGATACATCTGTACCATCGTCACAAATTGGGTCATGTCAGAGTCTTGAGTGCCTCTGAAGACGCACAGGCTGAACTGCTGTCCCAGGATTCAGAGAGCTATTCAGTAGCAAGTAAGACCTCAACTGCTAATTTATGCACACCCAGAAAACTGCGTCTGAACGGTAATGACACGTCTGCATTTACCCAACCACTCCCCATTACCACCCTCAAATGCTGTCTTCCTGTCACTCACTCTGTGGCTAATTCCTTGTTGCACCGCTATAGCAAATCAATTGATACACGTGTGCACTGCGGCTCATATGCACGTGCAGAAAGAAAACATCAACCAATGTGTGTACAATAGCCACTTTGAGACCGCACCTGAATGAGGCCCACAGTGTGTAGTATTTAAGAGAATCATTTTCAAGACCTTCAATCATGCCTTGGCCTGCATTTGTGAAGAACCAGAGCTTGAACTGGATTTGGAGTACTTTACCTTTAGGAAGATACTATGGGGTATATGCAATTGTGGTCGAATTCCGGCTGGAATTCGACCGTTTTTAAATTCGACACAATTCGACAGTCGAATCCCGGCCGCCGGGGCAGGAATTCGACATACTCAATAAAAAACGGATTCGACAGTCCCGCTGTCGAAAAACGGACCAATTGACGGATATGTGCGTCCTGGATTTGACTTTTCGGATGGCACAAAAGTGTTTAAAAAACCCCGAAAAAAAATGCGTGGGGTCCCCCCTCCTAAGCATAACCAGCCTCGGGCTCTTTGAGCCGGTCCTGGTTGTAAAAATACGGGGGGGGAATTGACAGGGGATCGCCCGTATTTTTAGAATTAGCACCGGGCTCTGCGTCCGGTCCTGGTGCCAAAAATACGGGGGACAAAAGACGTAGGGGTCCCCCGTATTTTTAACACCAGCACCGGGCTCCACTAGCTGGGGAGATAATGCCACAGTCGGGGGACACTTTTATACTGGTCCCTGCGGCCGTGGCATTAAATCCCCAACTAATCACCCCTGGCCGGGGTACCCTGGAGGAGTGGGGACCCCTTAAATCAAGAGGTCCCCCCCTCCAGCCACCCAAGGGCCAGGGGTGAAGCCCGAGGCTGTCCCCCCCATCCAAGGGCTGCGGATGGGGGGCTGATAGCCTTGTGTCAAAGAAAAGTATATTGTTTTTTGCAGCAGAACTACAAGTCCCAGCAAGCCTCCCCCGCAAGCTGGTACTTGGAGAACCACAAGTACCAGCATGTGGGGGAGGGGGAACAGGTCCGCTGGTACCTGTAGTTCTACTGCAAAAAAAAAATTTGTAAACCTACCGGTAAATCTATTTCTCGTAGTCCGCAGAGGATGCTGGGGACTCTGTAAGGACCATGGGGATAGACGGGTTCCGCAGGAGACATGGGCACCCTAAGAAAGACTTTAGACCTGGGTGTGCACTGGCTCCTCCCTCTATTCCCCTCCTCCAGACCTCAGTTAGAGAAACTGTGCCCAGAGGAGACGGACAGTACGAGGAAAGGATTTTTGTTAATCCAAGGGCAAGATTCATACCAGCCACACCAATCACACCGTATAACTTGTGATAAACTACCCAGTTAACAGTATGAAACAACATAGCATCAGTGCAAAACCGATGCAACTAAAACATAACCCTTATTTAAGCAATAACTATATACAAGTATTGCAGAAGTAGTCCGCACTTGGGACGGGTGCCCAGCATCCTCTACGGACTACGAGAAAAAGATTTACCGGTAGGTTTAAAATCTTATTTTCTCCTTAGTCCTAGAGGATGCTGGGGACTCCATAAGGACCATGGGAATTATACCAAAGCTCCCAAACGGGCGGGAGAATACGGATGATTCTGCAGCACCGATTGAGCAAACATAAGGTCAGAGGTTCTCAAACTCGGTCCTCGGGGGCACACACAGTGCATGTTTTGCAGGTCTCCTCACAGAATCGCAAGTGAAATAATTAGCTCCACCTGTGGGCCTTTTAAAATGTGTCAGTGAGTAATTAATACACCTGTGCACCTGCTGGGTTACCTGAAAAACATACACTGTGTGTGCCCCCGAGGACAGAGTTTGAGAACCTCTGCATTAGGTCCTCCTCAGCCAGGGTATCAAACTTATAGAACTTTGCAAAGGTGTTTGACCCCGACCAAGTAGCAGCTCCGCAATCCAGCCGTAGAATGCGCTTGCTGAATCGTGTTACAGATCCAGCGAGCAATAGTCTGCTTTGAAGCAGGGGCACCAATCTTGTTGGTCGCATACAGGATAAACAGTGATTCTGTTTTTCTGACTCTAGCCGTTCTGGCCACGAAAATTTTCAAAGCTCTGACCACATCAAGGGACTCGGAATCCTTCAAGTCACGCGTAGCCACAGGCACTACAATAGGTAGGTTCATATGAAAGGATGATACCACTTTTGGCAGGAATTGAGGACGGGTCCGCAATTCCGCTCTATCCATATGGAAAACCAGATAGGGGCTTTTTCGTGACAAAGCCGCCAATTCCGATACTCGCCTAGCCGAAGCCAAGGCTAATAACATGACCACCTTCCAAGTGAGATATTTCAACTCCGCCGTTTTAAGTGGTTCAAACCAGTGTGACTTAAGGAAACTTAACACGTTAAGGCCCCAAGGCTCCACCGGAGGTACAAAAGGAGGCTGAATATGCAGCACTCCCTTCACAAAAGTCTGTACTTCTGGGAGAGAAGCAAATTCTTTTTGAAAGAAAATGGATAGGGCCGAAATCTGAACCTTAATGGAGCCTAATTTTAGGCACAAATTCACTCCAGTTTGTAGGAAGTGAAGGAAACGGCACAGATGGAATTCTTCCGTAGAAGCATTCCTGGCCTCACACCAAGAAACATATTTTCGCCATATACGGTGATACTGTTTAGATGTCACGTCCTTCCTAGCCTTTATCAGCGTAGGAATGACCTCATTCGGAATGCCTTTTTCCGCTAGGGGACGGCGTTCAACCGCCATGCCGTCAAACGCAGCCGTGGTAAGTCTTGGAACAGACATGGCCCCTGTTGCAACAGGTCCTGTCTTAGAGGAAGAGGCCACAGATCTTCTGTAAGCATTTCCTGCAGATCCGGATACCAGGTCCTTCGTGGCCAATCTGGAACAATGAGGATTGTTCTCACTCCTCTTTTTCTTATTATTCTCAACCCTTGGGTATGAGAGGAAGAGGAGGAAATACATAGACTGACTGGAACACCCACGGTGTCACTAGGGCATCTACCGCTACTGCCTGAGGGTCACTTGACCTGGCGCAATACCTCTGTAGCTTTTTGTTGAGGCGGGACGCCATCATGTCAATCTGTGGCAATCCACACCGACTTGCAATCTGTGCGAAGACTTCCTGATGAAGTCCCCACTCTCCGGGACATAGGTCGTGTCTGCTGAGGAAGTCTGCTTCCCAGTTGTCCACTCCCGGAACGAACACTGCTGACAGTGCACTTACATGATTCCCCGCCCAGCGAAGAATTCTGGTGGCTTCCGCCATCGCCACTCTGCTCCTTGTGCCGCCTTGGCGGTTTACATGAGCTACTGCAGTGACGTTTGACTGGATCAGAACCAGTTGGTCGCGAAGTAAGGTCTCCGCTTGACGTAGGACGTTGTATATGGACCTTAGTTCCAAGATGTTGATGTGAAGACAAGTCTCTTGACTTGACCAAAGACTTTGGAAATTTCTTCCCTGTATGACTGCTCCCCAACCTCGGAGGCTCGTGTCCGTGGTCCCCAGGATCCAGTCATGCATGCCGAACCTGCGGCCCTCTAGAAGGTGAGCACTCTGCAGCCACCACAGGAGAGATACCCTGGCCCTGGGGGATAGGGTGATCAACTGATGAATCTTTAGATGTGACCCGGACCACTTGTCCAGTAGGTCCCATTGGAAAGTCCTTGCATGGAACCTGCCGAAGGGAATGGCCTCGTATGAAGCCACCATCTTTCCCAGGACTCGAGTGCAGTGATGCACTGACACCTGTCTTGGTTTCAATAGGTTCCTGACCAGAGTCATGAGTTCCTGGGCCTTCTCCATCTGAAGGTAAACCCATTTCTGGTCTGTATCCAGAATCATACCCAAGAAGGGCAGACGAGTCATAGGAACCAACTGTGACTTCGGGATATTGAGAATCCAGCCGTGTTGCTGTGACACCTTTAGCGAAAGTGACACGCTGTTCAACAACTGCTCTTTTGATCTCGCCCGTATTAGGAGATCGTCCAAGTATGGGATAACTGTGACTCCTTGCTTGCGTAAGAGCACGATCATTGCCGCCAATTATCTTGAAATTGGTAATGACAATACTGTACCGCAATTCTCAGGTGTGCCTGATGGGGTGGATAAATGGGAACATGAAGGTATGCAGCCTTTATGTCTAGATACACCATAAAATCCCCCCTTTCCAGGCTGGCGATGATCGCTCTGAGCGATTCCACTTTTAATTTGAACCCTTTCAAGTATAGGTTCAGAGATTTTAATTTTAAAATAGGTCTGACCGAACAGTCTGGTTTCGGGACTACAGCCAAGGTTGAGTAATATCTCCTTCCTTGTTGCAGGAGGGGAACCTTGAGCACCACCTGTTGGAGATACAACGGGTGAATTTTATTTCTCTAACGTCCTAGAGGATGCTGGGGACTCCGTAAGGACCATGGGGATAGACGGGCTCCGCAGGAGACATGGGCACTTTAAGAAATAATTTAGTTCCTGGTGTCCACTGGCTCGTCCCTCTATGCCCCTCCTCCAGACCTCAGTTTGATACTGTGCCCAGACGAGCTGGGTGCTTCTCAGTGAGCTCTCCTGAGTTTACTGATAGAAAGTATTTTGTTAGATTTTTTATTTACAGGGAGCTCTGCTGGCAACAGACTCCCTGCATCGTGGGACTGAGGGGAGAGAAGCAGTCCTACCCTCTGAAGCTAGGTCCTGCTTCTTAGGCTACTGAACACCATTAGCTCCAGAGGGATTGGTACGCAGGATCTCACCCTCGCCGTCCGTCCCCCTCGCAGAGCCGGAAGTTAGAAGCCGGGAGAGTATAAGAAGAAAAGAAGACTTCAGAGGCGGCAGAAGACTTCATGATCTTCACTGAGGTAACGCACAGCACTGCAGCTGTGCGCCATTGCTCCCACACACCTCACATACTCCGGTCACTGTAAGGGTGCAGGGCGCAACGCCCTGGGCAGCAATATAAACCTCTTATTTGGCAAAAGGAGCATATATACAGCTGGACACTGTATATATGCATGAGCCCCCGCCAATTTTACACTTTTAGCGGGACAGAAGCCCGCCGTCGAGGGGGCGGGGCTTCTCCCTCAGCACTCACCAGCGCCATGTTTTTCTCCACAGCACCGCTGAGAGGAAGCTCCCCGGACTCTCCCCTGCTTATACCACGGTAGAAGAGAGGGTTTTAAAGAAGAGGGGGGGCACATAATTCGGCGCAGATAATAACAGCGCTACTGGGTAAACATTAAATTGCTGTGTTTTTTCCTGGGTCATATAGCGCTGGGGTGTGTGCTGGCATACTCTCTCTCTGTCTCTCCAAAGGGCCTTGTGGGGGAATTATCTTCAGATGAGCATTCCCTGAGTGTGTGGTGTGTCGGTACGTGTGTGTCGACATGTCTGAGGTAAAAGGCTCTCCTAAGGAGGAGATGGAGCAAATGTGTGTGTGAGTGGTGTCTCCGTCGACAACGCCGACACCTTATTGGATATGTGAAATAAAGTGCTGAGGTAAATTTATTGCACAAAAGATTAGAGAACAGACAGGGAATCTACCCATGTCTGTCCCTATGTCACAGAGACCTTCAGAGTCTCACAACGCTCACTATCCAAAATAATAGACACTGATATCGACACGGAGTCGGACTCCAGTGTCGACTACGATAATGCAAAGTTACAGCCAAAACTGGCAGAAAAGTATTCAATATATGATTATTGTAATAAAAGATGTTTTGCATATCACTGATGACTCATCTGTCCCTGACACGAGGGTACACATGTTTAAGGGGAAGAAAGCTGAGGTAAATTTCCCTCCTCTCATGAAGAAAAAGAGCGGGAATCTCCAGAGAAGAAGCTGCAGCTTCCCAAAAAGAATTCTCAGGAAGTATCCTTTCCCTACTAGGACCAGGATATGATGGGAATCTTCCCCTAGGGAAGACAAAGCTTTGTCACGTTAACCCAAAAGGAAGCGCTGACTTAACAGCTATCCTCAGGGATCCTGCAGATAGCTTGCAGTAAAAGTACTTTGAAGTCCATTTACACACATTCTAGTACACTACTCGGACCGGCGATTGTGTCGGCATGGGTTTATAGCGCTGTAGCAGCGTGGACAGATACCTTATCAGCGGAGATTGAAACCCTAGATAAGGATACCATGTTATTGACCCTAGTGTATATATATATATATATATATATATATATATATATAAAAGATGCTGTCTTTATATATATTTATATATATATGAAACATGCCCAAAGAGACATTAGTCTACTGGGTTCTAGAGCCAACGCTATGTCGATTTCTGCTAGACGTGTCTTGTGGAACATGCAATGGACAGGTGATGCCGACTAAAAGAGGCATATGGAAGGTTTACCTTACAAGGCTGAGGAATTGTGTGGAGAAGGGCTCTCGGACCTGGTCTCCACAGCTATAGCTGGTAATTCTTATCTTTTGCCTTATATTCCCTCACAGCCTAAGAAAGCACGACATTATCAAATGCAGTCCTTTCGGTCGCAGAATAACAAGAAAGTACGAGGAGCGTCCTTTCTTACCAGAGGTAAGGGTACAGGGCACAGCTAGTTCCCAGGAACAGAAGTCCTCCCCGGCCTCTACTACATCCAACGCATGACGCTGGAGCTCCGCTAAGGGAGTCCGCCCCAGTGGGAGCACGTCTTCGACTCTTCAGCCACATCTGAGTTCACTCACAGGTGGTTCCCGGGGCAATAAAAAATTGTTTCTCAGGGTTTCAAGCTGGAATTCGAAAGGTGCCTCCTCGCCGGTTTTTCCTTATCGGACCTACCGGCTTCTCCCCCAGAAAGGGAGATAATATTAAATACAATTCACACATTGTATCTCCAACAGGTGGTGCTCAAGGTTCCCCTCCTGCAACAAGGAAGGCGATATGACTCAACCTTGGCTGTAGTCCCGAAACCGTACGGTTCGGTCAGACCTATTTTTAAAATTAAAATCTCTGAACCTATACGGGAAAAGGTTCAAATTTAAAGTGGAATCGCCCAGAGCGATCATCGCCAGCCTGGAAGGGGAGAATTTGATGGTGGCTGCATACCTTCATGTTCCCATTTATCCACCCCATCAGGCGTACCTGACAATTGCGGTACAGGATTGTCATTACCAATTTCAGGGTAATTGGCGGAAATAATGGTGCTCCTACGCAAGCAAGGAGTCACAGTTGTCCCATACTTGGACGATCTCCTAATAAGGGCGAGATCAAAAGAGCAGTTGTTGAACAGCGTGTCACTTTCGCTGAAGGTGTCACAGCAACACGGCTGGATTCTCAATTTCCTGAGGTCACAGTTGGTTCCTATAACTCGTCTGCCCTTCTTGGGTATGATTCTGGATACAGACCAGAAATGGGTTTACCTTCAGATAGAGAAGGCCCAGGAACTCATGACTCTAGTCAGGGACCTATTGAAATTAAGACAGGTGTCAGTGCATCACTGCACTCGAGTCCTGGGAAAAACATTCCCTTCAGCAGGTTCCATGCGAGGACTTTCCAATGGGACCTACTGGACAAGTGGTCCGGGTCTCATCTACAGATTCATCAGTTGATCACCCTATCCCCCAGGGCCAGGGTATCTCTCCTGTGGTGGCTGCAGAGTGCTCAACTTCTAGAGGGCCGCAGATTCGGCATTCAGGACTAGATCCTGGTGACCACGGACGCGAGCCTCCGAGGCTGGGGAGCAGTCACACAGGGAAGAAATTTCCAAGGTTTTTGGTCAAGTCAAGAGACTTGTCTTCACATCAACATATTGGAACTAAGGGCCATATACAACGCCCTACATCAAGCGGAGACCTTTCTTCGCGACCAACCGGTTCTGATCCAGTCAGACAACGTCACCGCAGTAGCTCATGTAAACCGCCAAGGCGGCACAAGGAGCAGAGTGACGATGGCGAAAGCCACCAGAATTCTTCGCTGGGCGGAGAATCATGTAAGAGCACTGTCAACAGTGTTCATTCCGGAAGTGAACAACTGGGAAGCAGACTTCCTCACCAGACATACGTCCTGGAGAGTGGAGACTTCATCAGGAAGTCTTCGCACAGATTGCAGTTCGGTGGGGACTGCCACAGATAGACAGGATGGCGTCCTGCCTCAACAAAAAGCTGCAGAGTTATTGCTCCTGGTCAAGAGACCCTCAGGCAGTAGCGGTAGACGCCCTAGTGACACCGTGGGTGTTCCAGTCAGTCTATGTATTTCCACCTCTTCCTCTCATACCCAAGGGTTGAGAATAATAAGAAAAAGGAGGAGTAAGAACAATCCCCATTGTTCCAGATTGGCCACGAAGGATCTGGTATCCGGATCTGCAGGAAATGCATACAGAAAATCCGTGGCCTCTTCCTCTACGGCAGGACCTGTTGCAACAGTGCCCATGTCTGTTCCAAGACTTACAACGGCTGAGTTTGACGGCATGGCGGTTGAACGCCGGATCCTAGCGGAAAAAGGCATTCCGGATGAGGTCATTCCTACGCTGATAAAGGCTAGGAAGGACGTGACATCTTAACATTATCACCGTATATGGCGAAAATATGTTTATTGGTGTGAGGCCAGGAATGCTCCTACGGAAGAATTCCATCTGGGCCGTTTCCTTCACTTCCTACAAACTGGAGTGAATTTGGGCCTAAAACTTAGGCTCCATTAAGGTTCAGATTTCGGCCCTATCCATTTTCTTTCAAAAAGAGTTGGCTTCTCTACCAGAAGTTCAGATGTTTGTAAAAGGAGTGCTGCGTATTCAGCCTCTTTTTGTGCCTCGGGTGGCACCTTGGGATCTTAACGTGGTGTTAAGTTTCCTAAAGTCACACTGGTTTGAACCACTTAAAACGGCGGAGTTAAAATATCTCACGTGGAAGGTGGTCATGTTATTAGCCTTGGCTTCGGCTAGACGTGTGTCAGAATTAGCGGCTTTGTCACATAAAAGCCCCATCTGGTTTTCCATATGGATAGAGCAGAATTGCGGACCCGTTCCGAAATTGCGACCCAATTCCGAAAGTGGTATCATCTTTTCATGTGAACCAACCTATTGTGGTGCCTGTGGCTACACGTGACTTGGAGGATTCCGAGTTACTTGATGTGGTCAGGGCTTTGAAAATTTACGTGGCCAGAACGGCTAGAGTCAGGTAAACAGAAGCACTGTTTGTCCTGTATGCATCCAACAAGATTGGTGCCCCTGCTTCAAAGCAAACTATTGCTCGCTGGATTTGTAACACGTTTCAGCAAGCGCATTCTACGGCTGGATTGCCGTTACCAAAATCGGTCAAGGCCCATTCCACTAGAAAGGTGGGCTCTTCTTGGGCGGCTGCCCGGGGGGTCTCGGCACTACAGCTGTGTCGAGCTGCTACTTGGTCGGGTTCAAACACTTTTGCTAAATTCTATTGGTTTGATACCCTGGCTGGGGAGGACCTCATGTTTGCTCAATCGGTGCTGCAGAGTCATCCGCACTCTCCCGCCCGTTTGGGAGCTTTGGTATAATCCCCATGGTCCTTACGGAGTCCCCAGCATCCTCTAGGACGTTAGAGAAAATAAAATTTTACTTACCGGTAAATCTATTTCTCGTAGTCCGTAGAGGATGCTGGGCGCCCGTCCCAAGTGCGGACTTCTTCTGCAAAACTTGTATATAATCATTGCTTCAATAAGGGTTACGTTATAGTTGCATCGGTCTTGCACTGATGATATGTTGTTTTCATACTGTTAACGGGGTAGTTATCACAAGTTATACGGTGTGATTGGTGTGGCTGGTATGAATCTTGCCCTTGGATTAACAAAATCTTTTCCTTGTACTGTCCATCTCCTCTGGGCACAGTTTCTCTAACTGAGGTCTGGAGGAGGGGCATAGAGGGAGGAGCCAGTGCACACCAGGAACTAAATTCTTTCTTAAAGTGCCCATGTCTCCTGCGGAGCCCGTCTATCCCCATGGTCCTTACGGAGTCCCCAGCATCCTCTGCGGACTACAAGAAATAGTTCACCAGTAAGTAAAATCTTATTTTTATATTATCTCCCTTTCTGGGGGAGAAGCCGGTAGGTCCGATAAGGAAAACCGGCGAGGAGGCAGCTCTTCGAATTCCAGCTTGTAACCCTGAGAAACAATTTTTATTGCCCAGGAATCCACCTGTGAGTGAACTCAGATGTGGCTGAAGAGTCGAATACGTGCTCCCACTGGGACGGATTCCCGTAGCGGAGCTCCAGCGTCATGCGGTGGATTTAGTAGAGGCCGGGGAGGACTTCTGTTCCTGGGAACTAGCTGTGCCCTTACCTCTGGTAAGAAAGGACGCTCCTCGTACTTTCTTGTTTTTCTGCGACCGAAAGGACTGCATTTGATAATGTTGTGCTTTCTTAGGCTGTGAGGGAATATAAGGCAAAAGATCAGAATTACCAGCTATAGCTGTGGAGACCAGGTCCGAGAGCCCTTCTCCACACAATTCCTCAGCCTTGTAAGGTAAAACCTCCATATGCCACTTTTAGTCGGCATCACCTGTCCATTGCATGTTCCACAGGACACGTCTAGCAGAAATCGACATAGCATTGACTCTAGAACCCAGTAGACCAATGTCTCTTTGGGCATGTCTTATATATAAGAGAGCATCTTATATATATATATATATATATATATATATATATATTTGGAGGAATTGGTGAAATTCAGGCGATGCTCCTTTTGACGCTTAATACATGTTAAAAAAGAAGAAGAAGAGCAGACATAGTGTGTACTGTTTTTTTGTGCAATATCAAAATATATCACTGTATTTTTATGTCATTTTGTGTATTAAATAATTTATCTTTTATACATACACTGCCTAGGCTATATATTGACTGCATACTTGGGAATATGCTATTTCCCTAATTAAGCCTAATGTTACATAGCCAGTGATATATTTTGATATTGCACAAAAAAACAGTACACACTATGTCTGCTCTTCTTCTTTTTTAACATGTATTAAGCGTCAAAAGGAGCATCGCCTGAATTTAGCTTCTCTGGTTTTTCAGATAAGTTTTTTAACTGGTTCTAATATACCCACCATTGATACCTTCATTTATATTCACCTTGTTTTATAATTCACACTCTTGGGCGCTTATTTTCACCAATTCCTCCAAATCCTTATGTGTGCATGCCAAGCACATTTGTATGTATTATAAGCTGCCACTCATTTAATATTTTGAGAAGTGTTTTTATTCTGTATTTATACTTTATCTATACAAAAGGTTATTTTAAATTTAAGGTATAGAAAACACATAGCCGCACCGAAGCGCCGTAGACTTTACTTATATATATATATATATATATATATATATATATATATATATACTAGGGTCAATAACATGGCATCCTTATCTAGGATTTCAATATCCGCTGATAAGGTATCTGTCCACGCTGCTACAGCGCTATAAACCCATGCCGACACAATCGCCGGTCTGAGTAGTGTACCAGAATGTGTAAATGGATTTCAAAGTACTTTTACTGCATGCTATCTGCAAGATCCCTGAGGATATAGAAACAGACAAAATCAGCTGCGCAAAGTATCAGGGAAAGGACAGTACAATTTTAGGAGAACCGATGTATGTATATAAATTGATTTATTAATGAAAAAGCATAAAATAGCAGTAAAAGATGACATAAAATTGTTGGATATAAAAAGGCACACCTTGACTAAGTTTATCCGTTTAAACAGACACCAAATTGTGTCGGTTCTCTATATGGAAGTCCACAAAAGGAAATAAAGTCCAGCTGTTTGTTGGAAAGCAATAGATGGTAATAGCCGTAATGTTATTACTGGAAGTGAATGATCAGTGCAGTAGACATCCCATAATAATAAATTGGGGGAGTGATCCAGTGTTATTTATTGTTCAATTACCTCTCCTTAGGTGGGCTGGTCCAAAGCCGAGCGTCCTCGGCGATGTGTCCTGCAATGCCCACTGTGCGAATGCCGCAGGGGAGAGGGAGCCGTGGATTCACTGTAAAGTGTATGCCGCGTGCTGGTTTATCCGGCTAACGGGGAGCCGTATGTTGATACGGGTGGCCTAACTAGTTTCGTCACGTGACCCGTGACTTTCCTTTGAGAAAGTCACGGGTCACGTGACGAAACTAGTTAGGCCACGCCTCCTGTCTGCACACCTGCCGAGGTATCCGATTTGAAAGCATTAGCGGGTTTGTTCTCCCCGCAAGCCGTCCTTCATCTCCACAGAGATCCCAGAATAGCCGCGGATCTGAATTCTCGAGCCGCCCGTATCAACATACGGCTCCCCGTTAGCCGGATAAACCAGCACACGGCATACACTTTACAGTGAATCCACGGCTCCCTCTCCCCTGCGGCATTCGCACAGTGGGCATTGCAGGACACATCGCCGAGGACGCTCGGCTTTGGACCAGCCCACCTAAGGAGAGGTAATTGAACAATAAATAACACTGGATCACTCCCCCAATTTATTATTATGGGATGTCTACTGCACTGATCATTCACTTCCAGTAATAACATTACGGCTATTACCATCTATTGCTTTCCAACAAACAGCTGGACTTTATTTCCTTTTGTGGACTTCCATATAGAGAACCGACACAATTTGGTGTCTGTTTAAACGGATAAACTTAGTCAAGGTGTGCCTTTTTATATCCAACAATTTTATGTCATCTTTTACTGCTATTTTATGCTTTTTCATTAATAAATCAATTTATATACATACATCGGTTCTCCTAAAATTGTACTGTCCTATCCCTGATACTTTGCGCAGCTGATTTTGTCTGTTTCTATATTCTCCAACCAAACACCCACATAGTGTTTTTCAGCCGCGCATGTATCAGGGTAATTTGATTATTAGCCTCCTGCAATTGAGGCGCTGTAGAAGCAGTCTTCTGTTTTTTCTCTTTTAGATCCCTGAGGATAGCTGTTAAGTCAGCGCTTCCTTTTGGGTAAACGTGCCAATGCCTTGTCCACCCTAGGGGAAGATTCCCATCGTATCCTGGCCCTAGCAAGGAAAGGATACTCCCTGAGAATTCTCTTTGGGAATCTGCAGTTTCTTGTCTGGAGTTTCCCGCTCTTTTTCTTCATGAGAGTGGGGAAATTTACCTCAGCTTTCTTCCCCTTAAACATGTGTACCCTCGTGTCAGGGACAGATGAGTCATCAGTGATATGCAAAACATCTTTTATTACAATAATCATATATTGAATACTTTTCTGCCAGTTTTGGCTGTACTTTGCATTATCGTAGTCGACCCTGGAGTCAGACTCTGTGTCGATATCAGTGTCTATTATTTTGGATAGTGAGCGTTGTGAGACTCTGAAGGTCTCTGCGACATAGGGACAGACATGGGTAGATTCCCTGTCTGTTCTCTAATCTTTTGTGTAATAAATTTACCTTAGCACTTAATTTCACATATCCAATCAGGTGTCGGCGTTGTCGACGGAGACACCACACACACACATTTGCTCCATCTCCTCCTTAGGAAAGCCTTTTACCTCAGACATGTCGACACACACATACTGACACACACAGGGAATGCTCTTTCTGAAGACAGTTCCCCCATAAGGCCCTTTGGAGAGACAGAGAGAGAGTATGCCAGCACACACCCCAGCGCTATATGACCCAGGAAAAAACACAGCAATTTAATGTTTACCCAGTAGCCCTGTTATTATCTGCGCCGAATTATGTGCCCCCCCCTCTTCTTTAAAACCCTCTCTTCTACCGTGGTATAAGCAGGGGAGAGTCCGGGGAGCTTCCTCTCAGCGGTGCTATGGAGAAAAACATGGCGCTGGTGAGTGCTGAGGGAGAAGCCCCGCCCCCTTGGCGGCGGGCTTCAGTCCCGCTCAAAGTGTAAAATTGGCGGGGGCTCATATATATATATATATATAATAAGAATTTACTTACCGATAATTCTATTTCTCGTAGTCCGTAGTGGATGCTGGGGACTCCGTCAGGACCATGGGGAATAGCGGCTCCGCAGGAGACAGGGCACAAAAGTAAAAGCTTTAGGATCAGGTGGTGTGCACTGGCTCCTCCCCCTATGACCCTCCTCCAAGCCTCAGTTAGGATACTGTGCCCGGACGAGCGTACACAATAAGGAAGGATTTTGAATCCCGGGTAAGACTCATACCAGCCACACCAATCACACTGTACAACCTGTGATCTGAACCCAGTTAACAGCATGATAACAGCGGAGCCTCTGAAAAGATGGCTCACAACAATAATAACCCGATTTTTGTAACAATAACTATGTACAAGTATTGCAGACAATCCGCACTTGGGATGGGCGCCCAGCATCCACTACGGACTACGAGAAATAGAATTATCGGTAAGTAAATTCTTATTTTCTCTGACGTCCTAAGTGGATGCTGGGGACTCCGTCAGGACCATGGGGATTATACCAAAGCTCCCAAACGGGCGGGAGAGTGCGGATGACTCTGCAGCACCGAATGAGAGAACTCCAGGTCCTCCTCAGCCAGGGTGTGCCCCTGACCAAGTAGCAGCTCGGCAAAATTGTAAAGCCGAGACCCCTCGGGCAGCCGCCCAAGATGAGCCCACCTTCCTTGTGGAATGGGCATTTACATATTTTGGCTGTGGCAGGCCTGCCACAGAATGTGCAAGCTGAATTGTACTACACATCCAACTAGCAATCGTCTGCTTAGAAGCAAGAGCACCCAGTTTTTTTGGGTGCCTACAGGATAACAGCAAGTCAGTTTTCCTGACTCCAGCCGTCCTGGAAACCTATATTTTCAGGGCCCTGACAACATCTAGCAACTTGGAGTCCTCCAAGTCCCTAGTAGCCGCAGGTACCACAATAAGCTGGTGCAGGTGAAACGCTGACACCACCTTAGGGAGAAACTGGGGACGAGTCCGCAGCTCTGCCCTGTCCGAATGGACAATCAGATATGGGCTTTGTGAGACAAAGCCGCCAATTCTGACACTCGCCTGGCCGAGGCCAGGGCCAACAGCATGGTCACTTTCCATGTGTGATTTGAGGAATCCCAGAACTACGTTGAGATCCCACAGTGCCACTGGAGGCACAAAAGGGGGTTGTATATGCAGTACTCCCTTGACAAACTTCTGGACTTCAGGAACTGAAGCCAATTTTTTCTGGAAGAAAATTGACAGGGCCGAAATTTGAACCTTAATGGACCCCAATTTGAGGCCCATAGACACTCCTGTTTGCAGGAAATGCAGGAATCGACCGAGTTGAAATTTCTTCGTGGGGCCTTCCTGGCCTCACACCACGCAACATATTTTCGCCACATGTGGTGATAATGTTGTGCGGTCACCTCCTTCCTGGCTTTGACCAGGGTAGGAATGACCTCTTCCGGAATGCCTTTTTCCCTTAGGATCCGGCGTTCCACCGCCATGCCGTCAAACGCAGCCGCGGTAAGTCTTGGAACAGACATGGTACTTGCTGAAGCAAGTCCCTTCTTAGCGGCAGAGGCCATGAGTCCTCTGTGAGCATTTCTTGAAGTTCCGGGTACCAAGTCCTTCTTGGCCAATCCGGAGCCACGAGTATAGTTCTTACTCCTCTACGTCTTATAATTCTCAGTACCTTGGGTATGAGAAGCAGAGGAGGGAACACATACACCGACTGGTACACCCACGGTGTTACCAGAACGTCCACAGCTATTGCCTGAGGGTCTCTTGACCTGGCGCAATACCTGTCCAGTTTTTTGTTCAGGCGGGACGCCATCATGTCCACCTTTGGTCTTTCCCAACGGTTCACAATCATGTGGAAGACTTCCCGATGAAGTCCCCACTCTCCCGGGTGGAGGTCGTGCCTGCTGAGGAAGTCTGCTTCCCAGTTGTCCACTCCCGGAATGAACACTGCTGACAGTGTTATCACATGATTTTCCGCCCAGCGAAGAATCCTTGCAGTTTCTGCCATTGCCCTCCTGCTTCTTGTGCCGCCCTGTCTGTTTACGTGGGCGACTGCCGTGATGTTGTCCCACTGGATCAATACCGGCTGACCTTGAAGCAGAGGTCTTGCTAAGCTTAGAGCATTGTAAATTGCCCTTAGCTCCAGTATATTTATGTGGAGAGAAGTCTCCAGACTATATCACACTCCCTGGAAATTTTTTCCCTGTGTGACTGCTCCCCAGCCTCTCAGGCTGGCATCCGTGGTCACCAGGACCCAGTCCTGAATGCCGAATCTGCGGCCCTTTAATAGATGAGCACTCTGCAGCCACCGCAGAAGAAACACCCTTGTCCTTGGAGACAGGGTTATCCGCTGATGCATCTGAAGATGCGATCCGGACCATTTTTCCAGCAGATCCCACTGAAAAGTTCTTGCGTGAAATCTGCCGAATGGAATCGCTTCGTAAGAAGCCACCATTTTTCCCAGGACCCTTGTGCAATGATGCACTGACACTTTTCCTGGTTTTAGGAGGTTCCTGACTAGCTCGGATAACTCCCTGGCTTTCTTCTCCGGGAGAAACACCCTTTTCTGGACTGTGTCCAGAATCATCCCTAGGAACAGCAGACGTGTCGTCGGAAACAGCTGCGATTTTGGAATATTTAGAATCCACCCGTGCTGTCGTAGAACTACTTGAGATAGTGCTACTCCGACCTCCAACTGTTCTCTGGACCTTGCCCTTATCAGGAGATCGTCCATTTTCTTTGAAGAAGAATCAACATTTCGGCCATTACCTTGGTAAAGACCCGGGGTGCAGTGGACAATCCAAACGGCAGCGTCTGAAACTGATAGTGACAGTTCTGTACCACGAACCTGAGGTACCCTTGGTGAGAAGGGCAAATTTGGACATGGAGGTAAGCATCCCTGATATCCAGGGACACCATATAGTCCCCTTCTTCCTGGTTCGCTATCACTGCTCTGAGTGACTCCATCTTGATTTGAACCTTTGTATGTAAGTGTTCAAATATTTCAGATTTAGAATAGGTCTCACCGAGCCGTCTGGCTTCAGTACCACAATATAGTGTGGAATAATACCCCTTTCCTTGTTGTAGGAGGGGTACTTTGATTATCACCTGCTGGGAATACAGCTTGTGAATTGTTTCCAATACTGCCTCCCTGTCGGAGGGAGACGTTGGTAAAGCAGACTTCAGGAACCTGCGAGGGGGAGACGTCTCGAACTTCCAATCTGTACCCCTGGTATACTACTTGTAGGCTCCAGGGGTCCACTTGCGAGTGAGCCCACTGCGTGCTGAAACTCTTGAGACGACCCCCCACCGCACCTGAGTCCGCTTGTACGGCCCCAGCGTCATGCTGAGGACTTGGTAGAAGCGGTGGAGGGCTTCTGTTCCTGGGAATGGGCTGCATGCTGCAGTCTTCTTCCCTTTCCTCTATCCCTGGGCAGATATGACTGGCCTTTTGCCCGCTTGCCCTTATGTGGACGAAAGGACTGAGGCTGAAAAGATGGTGTCTTTTTCTGCTGAGATGTGACTTGGGGTAAAAAAGGTGGATTTTCCAGCTGTTGCCGTGGCCACCAGGTCCGATGGACCGACCCCAAATAACTCCTCCCCTTTATACGGCAATACTTCCATATGCCGTTTGGAATCTGCATCACCTGACCACTGTCGTGTCCATAAACATCTTCTGGCAGATATGGACATCGCACTTACTCTTGATGCCAGAGTGCAAATATCCCTCTGTGCATCTCGCATATATAGAAATGCATCCTTTAAATGCTCTATAGTCAATAAAATACTGTCCCTGTCAAGGGTATCAATATTTTCAGTCAGGGAATCCGACCAAGCCACCCCAGCGCTGCACATCCAGGCTGAGGCGATCGCTGGTCGCAGTATAACACCAGTATGTGTGTATATACTTTTTAGGATATTTTCCAGCCTCCTATCAGCTGGCTCCTTGAGGGCGGCCGTATCTGGAGACGGTAAGGTAACGCCACTTGTGATAAGCGTGTGAGCGCCTTATCCACCCTAAGGGGTGTTTCCCAACGCGCCCTAACTTCTGGCGGGAAAAGGTATACCACCAATAATTTTCTATCGGGGGAAACCCACGCATCATCACACACTTCATTTAATTTATCTGATTCAGGAAAAACTACAGGTAGTTTTTTCACACCCCACATAATACCCTTTTTTGTGGTATTTGTAGTATCAGAAATATGTAACCCCTCCTTCATTGCCCTTAACATGTAACGTGTGGCCCTAAAGGAAAATACGTTTGTTTCTTCACCGTCGACACTGGAGTCAGTATCCGTGTCTGTGTCGACCGACTGAGGTAAATGGGCGTTTTAAAGCCCCTGACGGTGTTTGAGACGCCTGGACAGGTACTAATTTGTTTGCCGGCCGTCTCATGTCGTCAACCGACCTTGCAGCGTGTTGACATTATCACGTAATTCCCTAAATAAGCCATCCATTCCGGTGTCGACTCCCTAGAGAGTGACATCACCATTACAGGCAATTGCTCCGCCTCCTCACCAACATCGTCCTCATACATGTCGACACACACGTACCGACACACAGCACACACACAGGGAATGCTCTGATAGAGGACAGGACCCCACTAGCCCTTTGGGGAGACAGAGGGAGAGTTTGCCAGCACACACCAAAACGCTATAATTATACAGGGACAACCTTTATATAAGTGTTTTCCCTTATAGCATCTTAATATATAATCATATCGCCAAATAAGTGCCCCCCCTCTCTGTTTTAACCCTGTTTCTGTAGTGCAGTGCAGGGGAGAGCCTGGGAGCCTTCCCACCAGCAGTTCTGTGAGGGAAAATGGCGCTGTGTGCTGAGGAGAATAGGCCCCGCCCCCTTTTCGGCGGGCTTCTTCTCCCGTTTTTCTGACAACCTGGCAGGGGTTAAATACATCCATATAGCCCCAGAGGCTATATGTGATGTATTTTTAGCCAGCATAGGTACTTTCATTGCTGCCCAGGGCGCCCCCCCCCAGCGCCCTGCACCCTCAGTGACCGTTGGTGTGAAGTGTGCTGAGAGCAATGGCGCACAGCTGCAGTGCTGTGCGCTACCTCATGAAGACTGAGAAGTCTTCAGCCGCCGATTTCTGGACCTCTTCTCTCTTCAGCATCTGCAAGGGGGTCGGCGGCGCGGCTCCGGTGACCCATCCAGGCTGTACCTGTGATCGTCCCTCTGGAGCTAGTGTCCAGTAGCCTAAGAAGCCAATCCATCTTGCACGCAGGTGAGTTCACTTCTTCTCCCCTAAGTCCCTCGTTGCAGTGAGCCTGTTGCCAGCAGGACTCACTGAAAATAAAAAACCTAATAAAACTTTTACTCTAAGCAGCTCTTTAGGAGAGCCACCTAGATTGCACCCTTCTCGGCCGGGCACAAAAACATAACTGAGGCTTGGAGGAGGGTCATAGGGGGAGGAGCCAGTGCACACCACCTGATCCTAAAGCTTTTACTTTTGTGCCCTGTCTCCTGCGGAGCCGCTATTCCCCATGGTCCTGACGGAGTCCCCAGCATCCACTTAGGACGTCAGAGAAATATATATATATATATATACATACACACACACAGTGTCCAGCTGTATATATATCTCTTTTGCCAAATAAGAGGTTTATATTGCTGCCCAGGGCGCCCCCCCCTGCGCCCTGCACCCTTACAGTGACCGGAGTATGTGAGGTGTGTGGGAGCAATGGCGCACAGCTGCAGTGCTGTGCGTTACCTCAGTGAAGATCATGAAGTCTTCTGCCGCCTCTGAAGTCTTCTTTTCTTCTCATACTCACTAGAGATGAGCGGGTTCGGTTTCTCTGAATCCGAACCCGCCCGAACTTCATGTTTTTTTACACGGGTCCGAGCGACTCGGATCTTCCCGCCTTGCTCGGTTAATTCGAGCGCGCCCGAACGTCATCAACACGCTGTCGGATTCTCGCGAGGCTCGGATTCTATCGCGAGACTCGGATTCTATATAAGGAGCCGCGCGTCGCGGCCATTTTCACACGTGCATTGAGATTGATAGGGAGAGGACGTGGCTGGCGTCCTCTCCGTTTAGAAATTAAAATAGATAGGAGAGTGAGAGTGAGACACTTCATTTACTTACTGGAGCTTAGGAGGAGTTATACTAGTGACTGATGACCAGTGACCTGACCACCAGTGCAGTTTTAGAATTTATTATTATTTAATAATCCGTTCTGTTCTTGTTCTCTGCCTGAAAAAAACGATACACAGTGACTCAGTCACACTCACATACCATATCTGTGCTCAGCCCAGTGTGCTGCATCATCTATGTATAATATCTGACTGTGCTCACACAGCTTAATTGTGGGGGAGACTGGGGAGCAGTTATAGGTTATAGCAGGAGCCAGGAGTACATATTAAACAGTGCACACTTTTGCTGCCAGAGTGCAACTGCCAGTGTGACTGACCACTGACCACTGTGACCAGTGACCTGACCACACTGACCACCAGTATAGTATATTGTGATTGAATGTCTGCCTGAAAAAGTACACTCGTCGTGTGACTTGTGTGGTGTTTTTTTATTCTATAAAAATTAAAAAACTCATTCTGCTGACAGACAGTGTCCAGCAGGTCCGTCATTATATAATATATACCTGTCCGGCTGCAGTAGTGATATATATATATTTTTTATATCATTATTTATCATCCAGTCTATACTAGCAGCAGACACAGTACGGTAGTTCACGGCTGTAGCTACCTCTGTGTCGGCACTCGGCAGTCCATCCATAATTGTATACCACCTACCCGTGGTTTTTTTTTCTTTCTTCTTTATACATACTACATCTCATTATCATCCAGTCTATATTAGCAGCAGACACAGTACAGTACGGTAGTCCACGGCTGTAGCTACCTCTGTGTCGGCACTCGGCAGTCCATCCATAATTGTATACCACCTACCCGTGGTTTTTTTTTTCTTTCTTCTTTATACATACTACATCTCATTATCATCCAGTCTATATTAGCAGCAGACACAGTACAGTACGGTAGTCCACGGCTCTAGCTACCTCTGTGTCGGCACTCGGCAGTCCATCCATAATTGTATACCACCTACCCGTGTTTTTTTTTTTCTTTCTTCTTTATACATACTACATCTCATTATCATCCAGTCTATATTAGCAGCAGACACAGTACAGTACGGTAGTCCACGGCTGTAGCTATCTCTGTGTCGGCACTCGGCAGTCCATCCATAATTGTATACCGCCTACCCGTGGTTTTATTTTTCTTTCTTCTTTATACATACTACATCTCATTATCAACCAGTCTATATTAGCAGCAGACACAGTACAGTATGGTAGTCCACGGCTGTAGCTACCTCTGTGTCGGCACTCGGCAGTCCATCCATAATTGTATACCACCTACCCGTGGTTTTTTTTTCCTTTCTTCTTTATACATACTACATCTCATTATCAACCAGTCTATATTAGCAGCAGACACAGTACAGTACGGTAGTCCACGGCTGTAGCTACCTCTGTGTCGGCACTCGGCAGTCCATCCATAATTGTATACCACCTACCCGTGGTTTTTTTTTCTTTCTTCTTTATACATACTACATCTCATTATCATCCAGTCTATATTAGCAGCAGACACAGTACAGTACGGTAGTCCACGGCTGTAGCTACCTCTGTGTCGGCACTCGGCAGTCCATCCATAATTGTATACCACCTACCCGTGGTTTTTTTTTTTTCTTCTTTATACATACTACATCTCATTATCAACCAGTCTATATTAGCAGCAGACACAGTACAGTACGGTAGTCCACGGCTGTAGCTACCTCTGTGTCGGCACTCGGCAGTCCATCCATAATTGTATACCACCTACCCGTGGTTTTTTTTTCTTTCTTCTTTATACATACTACATCTCATTATCATCCAGTCTATATTAGCAGCAGACACAGTACAGTACGGTAGTCCACGGCTGTAGCTACCTCTGTGTCGGCACTCGGCAGTCCATCCATAATTGTATACCACCTACCCGTGGTTTTTTTTTCTTTCTTCTTTATACATACTACATCTCATTATCATCCAGTCTATATTAGCAGCAGACACAGTACAGTACGGTAGTCCACGGCTGTAGCTACCTCTGTGTCGGCACTCAGCAGTCCATCCATAATTGTATACCACCTACCCGTGGTTTTTTTTTTCTTTCTTCTTTATACATACTACATCTCATTATCAACCAGTCTATATTAGCAGCAGACACAGTACAGTACGGTAGTCCACGGCTGTAGCTACCTCTGTGTCGGCACTCGGCAGTCCATCCATAATTGTATACCACCTACCCGTGGTTTTTTTTCTTTCTTCTTTCTTCTTTATACATACTACATCTCATTATCATCCAGTCTATATTAGCAGCAGACACAGTACAGTACGGTAGTCCACGGCTGTAGCTACCTCTGTGTCGGCACTCGGCAGTCCATCCATAATTGTATACCACCTACCCGTGGTTTTTTTTTTCTTTCTTCTTTATACATACTACATCTCATTATCATCCAGTCTATATTAGCAGCAGACACAGTACAGTACGGTAGTCCACGGCTGTAGCTACCTCTGTGTCGGCACTCGGCAGTCCATCCATAATTGTATACCACCTAACCGTGGTTTTTTTTTCTTTCTTCTTTATACATACTACATCTCATTATCAACCAGTCTATATTAGCAGCAGACACAGTACAGTACGGTAGTCCACGGCTGTAGCTACCTCTGTGTCGGCACTCGGCAGTCCATCCATAATTGTATACCACCTACCCATGGTTTTTTTTTTCTTTCTTCTTTATACATACTACATCTCATTATCATCCAGTCTATATTAGCAGCAGACACAGTACAGTACGGTAGTCCACGGCTGTAGCTACCTCTGTGTCGGCACTCGGCAGTCCATCCATAATTGTATACCACCTAGTCCTACCCGTGGTTTTTTTTTTTCTTTCTTCTTTATACATACTACATCTCATTATCATCCAGTCTATATTAGCAGCAGACACAGTACAGTACGGTAGTCCACGGCTGTAGCTACCTCTGTGTCGGCACTCGGCAGTCCATCCATAATTGTATACCACCTACCCGTGGTTTTTTTTTCTTTCTTCTTTATACATACTACATCTCATTATCATCCAGTCTATATTAGCAGCAGACACAGTACAGTACGGTAGTCCACGGCTGTAGCTACCTCTGTGTCGGCACTCGGCAGTCCATCCATAATTGTATACCACCTACCCGTGGTTTTTTTTTTCTTTCTTCTTTATACATACTACATCTCATTATCATCCAGTCTATATTAGCAGCAGACACAGTACAGTACGGTAGTCCACGGCTGTAGCTACCTCTGTGTCGGCACTCGGCAGTCCATCCATAATTGTATACTAGTATCCATCCATCTCCATTGTTTACCTGAGGTGCCTTTTAGTTGTGCCTATTAAAATATGGAGAACAAAAATGTTGAGGTTCCAAAATTAGGGAAAGATCAAGATCCACTTCCACCTCGTGCTGAAGCTGCTGCCACTAGTCATGGCCGAGACGATGAAATGGCAGCAACGTCGTCTGCCAAGGCCGATGCCCAATGTCATAGTACAGAGCATGTCAAATCCAAAACACCAAATATCAGTAAAAAAAGGACTCCAAAACCTAAAATAAAATTGTCGGAGGAGAAGCGTAAACTTGCCAATATGCCATTTACCACACGGAGTGGCAAGGAACGGCTGAGGCCCTGGCCTATGTTCATGGCTAGTGGTTCAGCTTCACATGAGGATGGAAGCACTCAGCCTCTCGCTAGAAAACTGAAAAGACTCAAGCTGGCAAAAGCACCGCAAAGAACTGTGCGTTCTTCGAAATCCCAAATCCACAAGGAGAGTCCAATTGTGTCGGTTGCGATGCCTGACCTTCCCAACACTGGACGTGAAGAGCATGCGCCTTCCACCATTTGCACGCCCCCTGCAAGTGCTGGAAGGAGCACCCGCAGTCCAGTTCCTGATAGTCAGATTGAAGATGTCAGTGTTGAAGTACACCAGGATGAGGAGGATATGGGTGTTGCTGGCGCTGGGGAGGAAATTGACCAGGAGGATTCTGATGGTGAGGTGGTTTGTTTAAGTCAGGCACCCGGGGAGACACCTGTTGTCCGTGGGAGGAATATGGCCGTTGACATGCCTGGTGAAAATACCAAAAAAATCAGCTCTTCGGTGTGGAAGTATTTCAACAGAAATGCGGACAACAGGTGTCAAGCCGTGTGTTGCCTTTGTCAAGCTGTAATAAGTAGGGGTAAGGACGTTAACCACCTCGGAACATCCTCCCTTATACGTCACCTGCAGCGCATTCATAATAAGTCAGTGACAAGTTCAAAAACTTTGGGCGACAGCGGAAGCAGTCCACTGACCAGTAAATCCCTTCCTCTTGTAACCAAGCTCACGCAAACCACCCCACCAACTCCCTCAGTGTCAATTTCCTCCTTCCCCAGGAATGCCAATAGTCCTGCAGGCCATGTCACTGGCAATTCTGACGAGTCCTCTCCTGCCTGGGATTCCTCCGATGCATCCTTGCGTGTAACGCCTACTGCTGCTGGCGCTGCTGTTGATGCTGCTGGGAGTCGATGGTCATCCCAGAGGGGAAGTCGTAAGCCCACTTGTACTACTTCCAGTAAGCAATTGACTGTTCAACAGTCCTTTGCGAGGAAGATGAAATATCACAGCAGTCATCCTGCTGCAAAGCGGATAACTGAGGCCTTGACAACTATGTTGGTGTTAGACGTGCGTCCGGTATCCGCCGTTAGTTCACAGGGAACTAGACAATTTATTGAGGCAGTGTGCCCCCGTTACCAAATACCATCTAGGTTCCACTTCTCTAGGCAGGCGATACCGAGAATGTACACGGACGTCAGAAAAAGACTCACCAGTGTCCTAAAAAATGCAGTTGTACCCAATGTCCACTTAACCACGGACATGTGGACAAGTGGAGCAGGGCAGGGTCAGGACTATATGACTGTGACAGCCCACTGGGTAGATGTATGGACTCCCGCCGCAATAACAGCAGCGGCGGCACCAGTAGCAGCATCTCGCAAACGCCAACTCTTTCCTAGGCAGGCTACGCTTTGTATCACCGGTTTCCAGAATACGCACACAGCTGAAAACCTCTTACGGCAACTGAGGAAGATCATCGCGGAATGGCTTACCCCAATTGGACTCTCCTGTGGATTTGTGGCATCGGACAACGCCAGCAATATTGTGTGTGCATTAAATATGGGCAAATTCCAGCACGTCCCATGTTTTGCACATACCTTGAATTTGGTGGTGCAGAATTTTTAAAAAAACGACAGGGGCGTGCAAGAGATGCTGTCGGTGGCCAGAAGAATTGTGGGACACTTTCGGCGTACAGGCACCACGTACAGAAGACTGGAGCACCACCAAAAACTACTGAACCTGCCCTGCCATCATCTGAAGCAAGAAGTGGTAACGAGGTGGAATTCAACCCTCTATATGCTTCAGAGGTTGGAGGAGCAGCAAAAGGCCATTCAAGCCTATACAAATGAGCACGATATAGGAGGTGGAATGCACCTGTCTCAAGCGCAGTGGAGAATGATTTCAACGTTGTGCAAGGTTCTGATGCCCTTTGAACTTGCCACACGTGAAGTCAGTTCAGACACTGCCAGCCTGAGTCAGGTCATTCCCCTCATCAGGCTTTTGCAGAAGAAGCTGGAGACATTGAAGGAGGAGCTAACACGGAGCGATTCCGCTAGGCATGTGGGACTTGTGGATGGAGCCCTTAATTCGCTTAACAAGGATTCACGGGTGGTCAATCTGTTGAAATCAGAGCACTACATTTTGGCCACCGTGCTCGATCCTAGATTTAAAGCCTACCTTGGATCTCTCTTTCCGGCAGACACAAGTCTGCTGGGGTTGAAAGACCTGCTGGTGAGAAAATTGTCAAGTCAAGCGGAACGCGACCTGTCAACATCTCCTCCTTCACATTCTCCCGCAACTGGGGGTGCGAGGAAAAGGCTCAGAATTCCGAGCCCACCCGCTGGCGGTGATGCAGGGCAGTCTGGAGCGACTGCTGATGCTGACATCTGGTCCGGACTGAAGGACCTGACAACGATTACGGACATGTCGTCTACTGTCACTGCATATGATTCTCTCAACATTGAAAGAATGGTGGAGGATTATATGAGTGACCGCATCCAAGTAGGCACGTCACACAGTCCGTACTTATACTGGCAGGAAAAAGAGGCAATTTGGAGGCCCTTGCACAAACTGGCTTTATTCTACCTAAGTTGCCCTCCCACAAGTGTGTACTCCGAAAGAGTGTTTAGTGCCGCCGCTCACCTTGTCAGCAATCGGCGTACGAGGTTACATCCAGAAAATGTGGAGAAGATGATGTTCATTAAAATGAATTATAATCAATTCCTCCGCGGAGACATTGACCAGCTGCAATTGCCTCCACAAAGTACACAGGGAGCTGAGATGGTGGATTCCAGTGGGGACGAATTGATAATCTGTGAGGAGGGGGATGTACACGGTGATATATCGGAGGATGATGATGAGGTGGACATCTTGCCTCTGTAGAGCCAGTTTGTGCAAGGAGAGATTAATTGCTTCTTTTTTGGTGGGGGTCCAAACCAACCCGTCATATCAGTCACAGTCGTGTGGCAGACCCTGTCACTGAAATGATGGGTTGGTTAAAGTGTGCATGTCCTGTTTATACAACATAAGGGTGGGTGGGAGGGCCCAAGGACAATTCCATCTTGCACCTCTTTTTTCTTTAATTTTTCTTTGCGTCATGTGCTGTTTGGGGAGGGTTTTTTGGAAGGGACATCCTGCGTGACACTGCAGTGACACTCCTAGATGGGCCCGGTGTTTGTGTCGGCCACTAGGGTCGCTTATCTTACTCACACAGCTACCTCATTGCGCCTCTTTTTTTCTTTGCGTCATGTGCTGTTTGGGGAGGGTTTTTTGGAAGGGACATCCTGCGTGACACTGCAGTGACACTCCTAGATGGGCCCGGTGTTTGTGTCGGCCACTAGGGTCGCTTATCTTACTCACACAGCTACCTCATTGCACCTCTTTTTTTCTTTGCGTCATGTGCTGTTTGGGGAGGGTTTTTTGGAAGGGACATCCTGCGTGACACTGCAGTGACACTCCTAGATGGGCCCGGTGTTTGTGTCGGCCACTAGGGTCGCTTATCTTACTCACACAGCTACCTCATTGCGCCTCTTTTTTTCTTTGCGTCATGTGCTGTTTGGGGAGGGTTTTTTGGAAGGGACATCCTGCGTGACACTGCAGTGCCACTCCTAGATGGGCCCGGTGTTTGTGTCGGCCACTAGGGTCGCTTATCTTACTCACACAGCTACCTCATTGCGCCTCTTTTTTTCTTTGCGTCATGTGCTGTTTGGGGAGGGTTTTTTGGAAGGGACATCCTGCGTGACACTGCAGTGCCACTCCTAGATGGGCCCGGTGTTTGTGTCGGCCACTAGGGTCGCTTATCTTACTCACACAGCTACCTCATTGCGCCTCTTTTTTTCTTTGCGTCATGTGCTGTTTGGGGAGGGTTTTTTGGAAGGGACATCCTGCGTGACACTGCAGTGCCACTCCTAGATGGGCCCGGTGTTTGTGTCGGCCACTAGGGTTGCTTATCTTACTCACACAGCTACCTCATTGCGCCTCTTTTTTTCTTTGCGTCATGTGCTGTTTGGGGAGGGTTTTTTGGAAGGGACATCCTGCGTGACACTGCAGTGCCACTCCTAGATGGGCCAGGTGTTTGTGTCGGCCACTAGGGTCGCTTAGCTTAGTCATCCAGCGACCTCGGTGCAAATTTTAGGACTAAAAACAATATTGTGAGGTGTGAGGTATTCAGAATAGACTGAAAATGAGTGGAAATGATGGTTTTTGAGGTTAATAATACTTTGGGATCAAAATGACCCCCAAATTCTATGATTTAAGCTGTTTTTTAGTTTTTTTGGAAAAAAACACCCGAATCCAAAACACACCCGAATCCGACAAAAAAAATTCGGTTAGGTTTTGCCAAAACGCGGTCGAACCCAAAACACGGCCGCGGAACCGAACCCAAAACCAAAACACAAAACCCGAAAAATTTCCGGCGCTCATCTCTAAATTACTCACCCGGCTTCTATCTTCCGGCTCTGCGAGGGGGACGGCGGCGCGGCTCTGGGACGGACGGCTAGGGTGAGATCCTGCGTACCAATCCCTCTGGAGCTAATGGTGTCCACTAGCCTAAGAAGCAGAGCCTTTCAACTCACAGAAGTAGGTCTGCTTCTCTCCCCTCAGTCCCTCGATGCAGGGAGTCTGTTGCCAGCAGGCTCCCTGAAAATAAAAAACCTAACTAAAATACTTTCTGTCAGAAATCTCAGGAGAGCTCTCTGAAAGCACCCAGTCTCCACTGGGCACAGTATCAAACTGAGGTCTGGAGGAGGGGCATAGAGGGAGGAGCCAGTGCACACCCAGATCTAAAGTCTTTCTTCGGGTGCCCATGTCTCCTGCGGAGCCCGTCTATCCCCATGGTCCTTACGGAGTCCCCAGCATCCTCTAGGACTAAGGAGAAATACCCAAATAAAAACAGTACACGCACACCGTGATAGTAAAACTTTATTACATACATGCCGACACACACATACTTACCTATGTTCACACGCCAACCTCTGTCCACTTCTCCAAGTAGAATCCACGGTGTACCTGAAAATAAAATTATACTCACCAAAATCCAGTGTAGCTGTGTCCTGTTCTTTTTTGTAATCTACGTACTTGGCAAAAAAAGAAAATGCATTACCCGGACCACGCACTGAAAGGGGTCCCATGTTTACACATGGGACCCCTTTCCCCAAATGCTGAGACTCCTGTCACAGAGGGTCCCTTCAGCCAATCAGGGAGCGCCACGTCGTGGCACTCTCCTGATTGTCTTTGCGCGTCTGAGCTGTCAGACGGCACATCGCACATACCGCTCCATTATCTTCAATGATGGGAACTTTGCGGTCAGCGGTGAGGTTACCCACGGTCAGCAGTGAGGTTACCCGCGGTCAGCCGCTGACCGCGAGTGACCTCACCACTGACCGCAAAGTTCCCACCATTGAAGATAATGGAGCGGTATGTGCGATGTGCCGTCTGACAGCTTAGACGCGCACAGCCAATCAGGAGAGTGCCACGATGTGGTGCTCCATGATTGGCTGAAGGGACCCTCTGTGACAGGAGTCACGGGGGGTCTCAGCATTCTGGGAAAGGGGTCCCATGTGTAAACATGGGACCCCTTTCAGTGCGTGGTCCGGGTAATGCGTTTTCTTTTTTTGCCAAGTACGTGGATTACAAAAAAGAACAGGACACAGCTACACTGGATTTTGGTGAGTATAATTTTATTTTCAGGTACACCGTGGATTCTACTTGGAGAAGTGGACAGAGGTCGGCGTGTGAACATAGGTAAGTATGTGTGTGTCGGCATGTATGTAATAAAGTTTTACTATCACGGTGTGCGTGTACTGTTTTTATTTGGGTATTTTTTTTGCAGTAGAACTACAGGTACCAGCGGTCCCGTTTTCCCCTCGCATGCTGGTACTTGTGGTTCTCCAAGTACCAGTTTGCGGGGGATGCTTGCTGGGACTTGTAGTTCTGCTGCAAAAAACAATATTATTTTCTTTGACACAAGGCTATCAGCCCCCCATCCGCAGCCCTTGGATGGGGGGGGGGGCAGCCTCGGGCTTCACCCCTGGCCCTTGGGTGGCTGCAGGGGGGACCCCTTGATTTAAGGGGTCCCCACTCCTCCAGGGTACCCCGGCCAGGGGTGACTAGTTGGGGATTTAATGCCACGGCCGCAGGGACCAGTATAAAAGTGTCCCCCGGCTGTGGCATTATCTCTCCAGCTAGTGGAGCCCGGTGCTGGTGTTAAAAATACGGGGGACCCCTACGTCTTTTGTCCCCCCGTATTTTTTGCACCAGGACCGGACGCAGAGCCCGGGGCTGGCTCTAAAAATACGGGGGATCCCCTGTCAATTTCCCCCCCGTATTTTTACAACCAGGACCGGCTCAAAGAGCCCGAGGCTGGTTATGCTTAGGAGGGGGGGGACCCCACGCATTTTTTTTCTTGATTTTAACCCATTCCCACTGAAAACCATGCTCTCTCTATTTTAGTCAGATAAAAAAAAAAAATATTCTTTTAAAAAATATATAAATAATATTTGTGTCTCCTAATAGACAAACCAAGTACATAATCCCTTCTAATATAAATATATATGCTATTAGCAATAAAAAAACACAAAAAAAACATGTCCTTAAATTTTATTAGATTCCGCCAGCAAAGTGAGGCGGAATGAAATTGACGAAATTACTGTCGAAAAGCACTGTTGTCGAATCGACATTCTTCAATTGAATATACTTTTGTCGAAAAGCCGCATTTTTACCATTGCAGACATGTCGAATTTGACAACTGTCGAATTTCAAACAGTCGAATCTGAAACGTCCGTATTTTTGTCGAAAAGTACTGTATTGCATGGTCAAAAAAAAAATTTGTGTCGAAAATGCCCTGTTTTTCGACATTTGCGGCAATTCGACCACAATTGCATATACCCCTATATGTATCGAAACGTGTTAGCAAGGAGGGTTGGTGCAGTATATATTGGGACTTATCCTTGTTGTTGGACGGTGCAATCCAGGGATGCCTGTTCGGTCCATTTACCCACTGCCTTGTTTGTCTACTGTTCTGCATAGCAGACTATTCCATCGGGTGAGACGTCAATTACTACTGTTTGCTCATGATATTTTGTTGGATGTTAATAAATACAGTATTACACTATTGGAGTATTTTCCCATTTCTTTTGTTTGGATATATGCTGGAGGATTGGTTATGAGGAGACAATATGGTGGCCAAGATTCCATGTGGGTGTGACCCTCCCCTTCTCATGTGTTCATGTCTACTATCCATGTAGACTATACATTCTGGTAGGAGGCTACTAGTCATTATTTATTTGAATTATTTTTTTAATCACAATACTGCCATATGAGATGTTCTTTATTTTTTTCCATATATAACAGAGTCCGGAAACCCACAGAGACGGTGAAACTACAGGAAGAATGAAGTTGTTTAAAGACTTATTATTAAGGAACTCCATGTTGTATTTTCAGCTACAAATAGAATCTAATTGGTGATACTCTGCTTGTACACTAAACCGATGGTTAGCATACAAGTCCGTGGTGGGGACACTGCACATATGCAGGACCTGTTCTGCGCATTTGCAGAACGGTTCCTGTGTTCTCGCATGCAGTGCCCCCTAAGCCCCAGTTTGATTGACAGCCTGAGGACGTTTGGGGATAGGGAAGCGACCGGGTTCGTTCCTCAAAATGGAAGCGTTTCTGTCTCAGCTAAGGTCAGCAAAAGTTACTGACCTTAGCTGTGTATCTGAGACAGAAATCTGAGTAACCTGATGGTATGAAGGTGACCCGGTATTTTCACCAGACGCCTGCTGCTGCATTAGCATATTCCCTCTTCCCTGCGGCTGTGCAATATCGTACAACTTTGAATCAGGCTCTAAGTTCATTATGTAGATTACTGAACGCCCATTGCTTTTTTAGTTTGTTTTCCTCAGAGCATTAACTAGACATTTTGGTGACCTTTGCCAGAAAGATAATTGGTATCTCCTCCCAATATTCAATATAGGGATAGTGCACACCGAGGCACGTGCCAAAAACATAGGAGTGTGGCTTCATGAGGATGGGGTGTGGCCACAGAATAGTACTAATTCACATTACTCCGTACAGCGGTGTCTGTTAGTCACATTACACCACAAATCACGTCATTCTTTTGAGTCTGTGTCTTTACAGTTCTCTTTCATCTAGTATTGAGCCCCATCTTGGGCTCGTGGGGATTGTAACATGCAGGTTCGCAAATGTACCTCACATAAAAGCTGCTTACTCCTCAGTTAACCCTTTACAATTCATATGATTTAAACTTACATATGTTTTTAATATGCCTTCTGCAGTGGAGACAAATACAGGCAGTAGATGCTGGCGGGTTGTCTGTCAAAACAAAAAAACTCCTCTGTTTCATGAATTTGGTTGGCAATTATAAAAGTTGGGGCAAGAAGCAAACATTTCAGGACAATGATATACAGTGGGGCAAAAAAGTATTTGGACAGCCACCGATTGTACAAGTTGACCCACTTAAAAAGATGAGAGAGGTCTGTAATTTCCATCATAGGTACACTTCAACTGTGAGAGACAGAATCTGAAAAAAACCCAAGGAAATCACATTGTATGATTTTGAAACAATTTACTTGTATATTCTTGTGGAAAATAAATTTTTGGACATCTAACGAGCAGCAAGATTTCTGTCTCTCACAGACCTGTTACTTCTTCTTTAAGAAGCTCTTCTATTCTCCACTCATTACCTGTATTAATGGCACCTGTTTGAACTGGTTATCTGTATAAAAATAAGATTTTAAACCTACCGGTAAATCTTTTACTCCTAGTCCATAGAGGATGCTGGGGACTCCGTAAGGACCATGGGGTATAGACGGGCTCCGCAGGAGACATGGGCACTATAAAGAACTTTAGAATGGGTGTGCACTGGCTCCTCCCTCTATGCCCCTCCTCCAGACCTCAGTTAGAGAAACTGTGCCCAGAGGAGATGGACAAAACGAGGAAAGGATTTTGTTAATCTAAGGGCAAGATTCATACCAGCCCACACCATCCACACCGTATAACATGGAATATACGCAACCAGTTAACAGTATGAACAAAACAGTATCAGCTAAAGACTGATCTCAACTGTAACATAACCCTTATGTAAGCAACAACTATATACAAGCCTTGCAGATTTTGTCCGCACTGGGACGGGCGCCCAGCATCCTCTACGGACTAGGAGAAAAAGATTTACCGGTAGGTTTAAAATTTTATTTTCTCTTACGTCCTAGAGGATGCTGGGGACTCCGTAAGGACCATGGGGTTTATACCAAAGCTCCAGACCGGGCGGGAGAGTGCGGACGACTCTGCAGCACCGACTGAGCAAACGCAAGGTCTCATCAGCCAGGGTATCAAACTTATAGAACTTTGCAAAAGTATTTGAACCCGACCAGGTAGCTGCTCGGCAAAGCTGTAAAGCCGAGACGCCTCGGGCAGCCGCCCAAGAAGAGCCCACCTTCCTAGTGGAATGGGCCTTTACCGAATTTGGTAACGGCAATCCTGCCGTAGAATGAACCTGCTGAATCGTGTTACAGATCCAGCAAGCAACAGTCTGCTTCGAAGCAGGAGTACCAACTTTGTTGGCTGCATACAGGACAAACAGTGCTTCTGTTTTCCTAACCCGAGCCGTCCTGGCTACATAGATTTTTAAGGCCCTGACTACATCCAGGGACTTGGAATCCTCCAAGTCACCCGTAGCCACAGGCACCACAATTGGTTGGTTCATATGAAATGAAGAAACCACCTTAGGCAAAAATTGAGGACGAGTCCTCAACTCTGCTCTATCCACACGGAAAATCAAATAGGGGCTCTTGTGAGACAAAGCCGCCAATTCGGACACCCGCCTAGCAGACGCCCAGGCCAACAACATGACCACCTTCCATGTGAGAAATTTTTATTCAACCGTTTGAAGAGGTTCAAACCAGTGAGACTTCAGGAACCGTAACACCACGTTAAGGTCCCATGGTGCCACTTCGGGCACAAAAGGAGGCTGGATGTGCAGCACTCCCTTTACAAAAGTCTGGACTTCTGGGAGAGAAGCCAATTCCTTCTGAAAGAAAATAGACAGGGACGAAATCTGTACCTTAATGGAGCCTAATTTTAGGCCCATATCCACTCCTGTCTGTAGGAAGTGGAGAAAACGGCCCAGATGGAAATCTTCCGTAGGAGCATTCGTGGCTTCACACCAAGATACATACTTCCTCCAGATACGGTGATAATGTTTTGCCGTCACCTCCTTCCTAGCCTTTATCAGAGTAGGGATGACTTCATCCGGAATACCTTTCCCAGCTAGGATTCGGTGTTCAACCGCCATGCCATCAATAGTAACCGCGGTAAGTCTTGGAACACGCAGGGCCCCTGTTGCAACAGGTCCTCCCTGAGAGGAAGAGGCCACGGATCTTCTGTGAGCATCTCCTGAAGATCTGAATACCAGGCCCTTCGAGGCCAATCTGGAACAATGAGGATTGTTTTCACTCTTTTTTGTATTATGATTCTCAATATTTTTGAGATGAGAGGAAGAGGGGGGAACACATAGACCGACCAAAGGTGTCACAAGGGCGTCCACCGCTACCGTCTGAGGGTCCCTTGACCTGGCACAATACCTCCGAAGCTTCTTGTTGAGGTGTGACGCCATCATGTCTATGTGAGGAATTCTCCAAAGACTTGTTATCTCTGTAAAAACTTCTTGATGAAGTCCCCACTCTCCTGGATGGAGATCGTGTCTGCTGAGGAAGTCTGCTTCCCAGTTGTCCACTCCCAGAATGAATACCGCTGACAGAGCGCTTACGTGATTTTCCGCCCAGCGAAGCATCCTGGTGGCTTCCGCCATTGCCACTCTACTCCTTGTCCCGCCTTGGCGGTTTACATGAGCCACGGCTGTGACGTTGTCTAATTGAATCAGAACCGGTAGGTCGCGAAGAAGATTCTCCGCTTGTCGTAGGCCGTTGAATATGGCCCTCAATTCCAGTACGTTGATGTGTAGACAAGCTGTCAGACTTGGTTTTGTCTGTGTCCCCGGAGGGGGCGCTAGTGGGTCAGTGGAGGTGGATGGGAGAAAACGAGGAGGCTGGATTATGTTTCTGCGCATGAGCGCAATGATATTTATTAAACAGATGGTTCACAAAACGGCAGCAGAAAATAACAGTAGGAAATGCAAATGTCAATTGTACAGCGTGGCAGCTGAAAGTCTATGGTAACAGAATGAATGATGACTGATGAAATAATAACCGGTAGTGATGATAACAGATGAGTGATAATTTGGCAGAGAATATTCTGGTATGGGAACCAGAGCAGATTAAAACATGGAACCAGCAGAGATGGTGTTGTATAGCAAACCTGGTAGCAGAGGCAGGAGTCTGACTCACAGTGCAGGTGATGAGGCACTGGCAGCAAGCAAGCTGTATCACAGGTGGAGAGATGGAACACACCTGGAGTCAGTCTCTACTGCTAGGCTGAAGCACACAGAGATGGTGATGAGTGTGAAGCCTGTAGATGGAAGCAGGTATTGCTGGGGCTTGAAGTTCCACGGAGCTGTGAAAAGTAACCAGGAGTACAAAGTCTCAGGTAGAAAGCCAGGAACACGGAACAGCAGGTAGGTATCCAGGTACACGGAGGAAACAGGAACCAGATCCTTACACATGAGTCGCAGGAGTGACACAAAGTTCAGGATGCCTGCAGACTGATCCTGCAGCTTCATATATACCCCTTGTTGAACAGTCATTGGTGGAGTGAGGAAAAGTGGGTGCGGCCAAGCACCGGATTGGCCGCCGTATGCTGACTGCTGGAGGCTGTCATGGCGGCACCCATGCCGCGGCCTAGCGGGAACGCGGCGTGCTACACGCCCGCTATCACAGGAGCGCTCCCAGGCCCAGGATGGCGTCTGATGGCAGAGACGCGGATGACAGATGAACGCAGGGACCCAGGACGGAGTCCGCAGCGGCGGACAGATGTCAGCTTGGTGAGTCGATTCCTGACAGTACCCCCCCCCTTTAAGGGTGGGCACCGAACACCCACGTGGCTTGGAAGGATGAGTGTTATGGAAGACACGGACCAACCTTGGAGCATGGACATCCAACGAATTCACCCAACTTCTCTCCTCTGGGCCATAACCGGACCAATCGACAAGGTATTGAAGATGTCCATACCGGCAACGGGAATCCAGAATCTTGCCAATCTCGAACTCCACGCCCCGCTGAGTTCGAACTTTGGGGCCAACTGGAAGAGCTCTTTGGAAATGATTCAGGACTAAAGGTCTGAGGAGAGAAACATGAAAAGCATTAGGTATTCGCAGAGAAGGTGGTAACTTCAGCTTGTAGGCCACAGGGTTGATGACTCTTTCGACAGGGAAGGGGCCAATGAAACGTGGTGCAAATTTCATAGACGGGACCCTAAGACGGAGGTTCCGGGTAGACAGCCAAACCTTGTCCCCAGGTTTCAGGCTAGGAACTGCGCGTCTTTTGCGATCAGCAAAGTATTTATACCGGCTGGAAGCCTTTTTGAGAGAAATGTGAATCTTCCTCCAGATTGAAGAAAACTGACTCAGGGCAGTAGTGGCAGCAGGAACATCCATGTGAGGGAGTTCTTGGAAGTCTGGAACACGAGGATGTTGCCCATATACTGCAAAGAATGGAGTTGTCTCAGTAGCAGTGTGGTAGCGGAAGTTGTGGGCAAACTCGGCCCATGGGAGCAGATCAAACCAGTCATCCTGAGAAGATGAAACATACAATCTTAAAAATGTCTCTAGTTCTTGATTTACCCTCTCTGTCTGCCCATTCGTCTGAGGGTGGTAAGATGACGAGAACTTCAGTTTAACCTGCATGGCAGAACAGAGAGCCCTCCAAAACCTCGCTACAAACTGTACACCTCGGTCGGATATTATTTCTGAGGGTAGACCATGTAAGCGGAAAATCTCCCGTAGGAAGATTTGGGCGAGTTTTGGGGCAGAAGGAAGACCCTGGAGAGGAACAAAATGGGCCATCTTGGTAAATCTGTCCACTGCAACCCAGATGGTATTGTATCCTTGAGAAGGAGGAAGGTCGGAGATAAAGTCCATGGACAGGTGTGACCAAGGGCGACTAGGAATAGACAATGGTTGTAACTGACCTGCTGGAGACTGACGAGGAGTCTTGTGCTGCACACACTTAGGACAGGATGCTACGAAATCCTTGATGTCAGCTTTCATCTTTGGCCACCAGTATGTCTCAGAAAGGAACTTGAAGGTTTTCAGGACACCGGGATGACCAGTGAACTTGGATTGATGGGCCCAAGACAGCAACTTGGGACGGAGTTCTGGGGAAACAAAAGTCTTACCAGGAGGAGGAGCTGGGGAGACTTGAGATGCAGCAAATACCACTGGACTCAGGATGGAATGTGGAACTGAGTCAGGCGTTTCCTCTTCGGATTCCATAGATCGGGATAAGGCGTCAGCTTTAACATTCTGCGAACCTGGGCGGAAATGAAGCTTAAAGTTAAAACGTGAGAAAAACATAGCCCACCTGGACTGGCGAGGATTAAGGCACTGGGCTGCCTTTAAATATAGCAGATTTTTATGATCCGTGTAGATGTTGAACGGATGTTTGGCCCCTTCCAGGAGATACCTCCATTCCTCGAGGGCCAGCTTAATCGCCAGTAGTTCTTGATCTCCAACGGAGTAGTTAGCTTCTGCAGGGAGGAATTTACGAGAATAAAATCCACAGGGGTGGATTTTCCCATCGGTTCCCTTCTGGGAGAGAACAGCTCCAACTCCAACTGTAGAGGCATCCACCTCCAACTCGAACGGCCTGTTTACATCTGGCTGGGACAGAACTGGAGCAGACATAAAGGCCAGCTTGATCTTCTGGAAGGCCGCTAAAGCCTCTTCTGACCAGTTGGAATGGTCTGCCCCTTTCCGAGTTAAGTTGGTAATAGGAGCGATGAGAGTGGAGAATCCCCGAATAAATTTCCTATAGTAGTTGGCAAATCCCAGGAACCGCTGAATAGACTTGAGAGAATTTGGAATGGACCAATTGGCAATGGCTTCCAACTTTGTCGGGTCCATCTGGAGATCCGATCCGGAAATTATATAACCCAGGAAGGGTATAGAGGAAACTTCAAAGGTACACTTGGATAGTTTACCGTAGAGCCGGTTCTCACGAAGACGTCGGAGGACTTCACGGACTTGTAGACGATGAGAGGGAAGATCTTGGGAGAAGATGAGGATATCATCCAGATAAACAACGAGGTATTTATACAGAACGTCACGGAAGATTTCGTTCACAAAGTGTTGGAACACTGCTGGGGCATTACTCAACCCGAATGGCATTACCAGGTACTCGTAATGACCATCTCGAGTGTTAAAAGCTGTCTTCCATTCGTCACCACTCCGGATTCTGATGAGGTTGTAGGCACCGCGGAGATCTAGCTTGGTGAAGATGCGGGCTCCTTTAACTCTGTCAAATAATTCGGTAATGAGTGGTAATGGATAACTATTTTTAATGGTAATGTCATTGAGACCCCGGTAGTCAATGCAAGGACGCAGTCCTCCATCCTTCTTTTTAACAAAGAAGAAGCCTGCACCAGCGGGTGATGATGAAGGACGGATGAATCCCTTCTGTAAATTTTCCCGGATGTAGTCGCTCATCGCTTCAGTTTCAGGAACAGATAACGGGTAGGTACGCCCCCTAGGTGGCTTCTTGCCAGGAAGGAGATCGATGGGACAATCCCATTCTCTATGGGGCGGCAGGACATCCGCGGCCTTTTCACTGAAGACATCAGAGAAATCTTGATAAGCCGCAGGAAGACTTGACTGGGTTTTTACTTCAGTAGACTTGATTGGACAAACTTGGGCTAAACAGGACTGATGGCAATGTGAACCCCATGAAGTAAGTTGTAACGTTGACCAGTCAAACTGTGGATTGTGTAGCTGGAGCCAGGGCATGCCCAAAACGATCTCCTGGGTGGCTTGAGGAATGACTAAGAACTTTATTAATTCTGAGTGTAGGAACCCAACTCCCAAAACCACTGGTGCAGTTTGGTGAGAAATATTCCCCTTGGAGATTCGGCTACCATCCACGGCGGTAATGTAGACTGGGTAAGAAAGTTCACATACAGGCAAGCAAAATTTATTTACCGCAGCTTGGGTGATGAAATTTCCTGCGGCTCCACAGTCCACTAATGCTGATGCAGACTGAAGCCCAACTGAAGTCTCTAAAGTCACAGGAAGGATAAGGTCTTGATTAGAAGGAGCTTGTCTAGAAGATCCCAACTTGACTCCTCCTTTACAAGTCAGGATCTGGCGTTTCCCGAACGCACTGTGCAGGAATTAATCTGGTGACCTGCAGCCGCACAATAAAGACAAAGTCTCTCACGAAGTCTTCTTGACCGCTCCTCAGGAGTTAGGCGGGACCTATTTATTTGCATAGGCTCATCAGAAGGTGGAGACTGGAACTGTACGGAAGGTATCATCCTTGCTCTGCGTGGCTCACTCCGAGCACGTTCATTGTTGCGTTCGCGGATGCGAGAGTCCAACTTGATGCACAGGGAAATTAAATCAGACAATTGTACAGGAAGATCGCGGGTTGCCAGTTCGTCCTTGATCCGATCAGAGAGTCCATGCCAGAAAGCTGCTACCAGGGCTTGATTGTTCCACTGAATCTCTGCGGCCAACGTCTGGAACTGGATGACATATTGTCCCATACTACGGGTACCTTGACGAAGTTGGATTAGGTCTGCAGAAGCTGATGTTGCACGACCAGGCTCGTCAAAGATCCGTCTGAAGGTTGACACGAATTCTGTATAGTTGTTAATCAGAGGGTCGGCACGTTCCCACAGAGGAGACACCCAACTCAAAGCAGATCCAGAAAGTAGAGAGATGATGTAGGCAACCTTGGATCTTGACGTGGGGAAATTATGTGACAACAATTCAAACTGGATTTCACATTGGTTGAGAAACCCGCGACATAACTTTGGGCTGCCATCATACTTGCTTGGCCGTCTTGACCATCCAGACGGGAGACCAGATTTTGCAAGGCCTCTGACCCCACACTCCGTCCACCATCCGAGTCCATCGATCCTGAACTTACTGTCAGACTTGGTTTTGTCTGTGTCCCCGGAGGGGGCGCTAGTGGGTCAGTGGAGGTGGATGGGAGAAAACGAGGAGGCTGGATTATGTTTCTGCGCATGAGCGCAATGATATTTATTAAACAGATGGTTCACAAAACGGCAGCAGAAAATAACAGTAGGAAATGCAAATGTCAATTGTACAGCGTGGCAGCTGAAAGTCTATGGTAACAGAATGAATGATGACTGATGAAATAATAACCGGTAGTGATGATAACAGATGAGTGATAATTTGGCAGAGAATATTCTGGTATGGGAACCAGAGCAGATTAAAACATGGAACCAGCAGAGATGGTGTTGTATAGCAAACCTGGTAGCAGAGGCCGGAGTCTGACTCACAGTGCAGGTGATGAGGCACTGGCAGCAAGCAAGCTGTATCACAGGTGGAGAGATGGAACACACCTGGAGTCAGTCTCTACTGCTAGGCTGAAGCACACAGAGATGGTGATGAGTGTGAAGCCTGTAGATGGAAGCAGGTATTGCTGGGGCTTGAAGTTCCACGGAGCTGTGAAAAGTAACCAGGAGTACAAAGCCTCAGGTAGAAAGCCAGGAACACGGAACAGCAGGTAGGTATCCAGGTACACGGAGGAAACAGGAACCAGATCCTTACACATGAGTCGCAGGAGTGACACAAAGTTCAGGATGCCTGCAGACTGATCCTGCAGCTTCATATATACCCCTTGTTGAACAGTCATTGGTGGAGTGAGGAAAAGTGGGTGCGGCCAAGCACCGGATTGGCCGCCGTATGCTGACTGCTGGAGGCTGTCATGGCGGCACCCATGCCGCGGCCTAGCGGGAACGCGGCGTGCTACACGCCCGCTATCACAGGAGCGCTCCCAGGCCCAGGATGGCGTCTGATGGCAGAGACGCGGATGACAGATGAACGCAGGGACCCAGGACGGAGTCCGCAGCGGCGGACAGATGTCAGCTTGGTGAGTCGATTCCTGACACAAGCCTCCTGGCTTGACCACAGCGCCTGAAAATTTCTTCCCTGTGTGACTGCTCCCCATCCTCAGAGGCTCGCGTCCGTGGTCACCAGAACCCAGTCTTGAATGCCGAAATGCGACCCTCTAGAACAGTGTTTCCCAACCGCGGTCCTCAAGGCACACTAACAGTCCTGGTTTTAGTGATATCCAGGCTTGAACACAGGTGACTTAATTAGTACCTCAGTTATTTTGATTTAACCATCTGTGCTGAAGTCTGGATATCACTAAAACCTGCACTGTTGGTGTGCCTTGAGGACCGCGGTTGGGAATGCCTGCTCTAGAAGGTGAGCACTTTGCAGCCACCACAGGAGAGACACCCTGGCCCGGGGGGACAGACTTATCTTCTGATGTATTAGTAGATGGGACCCTGACCACTTGTCCAGGAGGTCCCACTGAAACGTCCTTGCATGAAACCTGCCGAAGGGAGTGGCCTCGTAGGCTGCCACCAATTCCCCCAGAACTCGAGTGCATTGATGAACAGACACTCTTTTTGGTTTTAGCAAGTCTCTGACCATGTTCCGTGTCCAGAATCATGCCTAGGAATGATAGTCGAGTCGTTGGAATCAATTGTGACTTTGGCAGATTGAGAATCCAACCGTGTTGTTGTAGCACTCTGAGGGAGAGTGACTACGCTCTTCTGCAATTGATCTCTCGATCTTGCTTTTATCAGGAGATCGTCCAAGTATGGGATAATTGTGACTCCCTGCCTGCGCAAGAGCACCATCATCTCCGCCATCATCTTGGTGAAAGTCCTCAGGGCCGTGGAAAGCACAAACGGCAACGTCTGAAACTGGTAATGATAGTCCCGTACAGCGAATCTCAGGTACGCCTGATGAGGAGGATATATGGGGACATGAAGGTATGCATCCTTTATGTCGAGTGACACCATAAAATACCCCCCTTCCAGACTGGAGATCACAGCCCGGAGCGATTCCATCTTGAATTTGAACTTTTTCAAGTACAGGTTTAGGGATTTTAGATTTAAAATGGGTCTGACCGAACCATCCGGCTTCGGGACCACGAACAGGGTCGAATAGAACCCTTTCCTCTGTTGGACTAGGGGAACCTTGACAATCACTTGCTGTTGACGCAGCTTTTGAATTGCAGCTAACACTACTTCCCTCTCTGGGGAAGTAGCTGGCAAGGCCGACTTGAAAAATCGGCGAGGGGGCACCTCTTCAAATTCCAGTTTGTAGCCTTGGGATACAATATCCATCATCCAAGGATCCACGTCTGACAGAACCCAGACCTGGCTGAAGAGTCGAAGACGTGCCCCCACCGGTGCGGACTCTTTCAGTGGAGCCCCAGCGCCATGCGGTGGATTTAGTAGAAGCCGGGGAGGACTTCTGCTCCTGGGAACTAGCCGGAGCTGGTGCTCTCTTTCCTCTACCCTTACCTCTGGCGAGGAAAGATGAGCCCCGACCTCTTCTGGACTTATGCGACCGAAAGGACTGCATCTGATATTGTGGAGTTTTCTTTTGCTGTGAGGGAACAAAAGGCAAAAAGGTAGATTTACCCGCGGTAGCTGTGGCAACCAGGTCCGCGAGACCTTCCCCAAATAAAACTTCACCTTTGTATGGCAAAACCTCCATATGCTTCTATGAGTCGGCATCACCCGTCCATTGGTGGGTCCACAGGGCTCGCCTAGCAGAAATCGCCATGGCATCGGCACTCGAACCCAGCAGCCCAACGTCTCTTTGAGCGTCTCTCATATATAAGACTGCTTCTTTAATGTGGCCTAGGGTCAATAAAATGGTATCCCTGTCTAGGGTATCAAGGTCAGCTGACAAGGTATCTGTCCAAGCTGCAACTGCACTACACACCCATGCCGATGCTATTTGCCGGTCTGAGCAAAGCACCTGTATGCGCATAAATAGACTTTAAAGTAGTTTCCTGTCTGCGATCAGCAGGATCCTTGAGGGCTGCCGTGTCCGGAGATGGTAGCGCCACCTTCTTGGACAGGCGTGTTAAAGCCTTGTCCACCCTGGGAGAGGATTCCCAACGTACCCTGTCCTGTGCAGGGAAAGGATACGCCATAAGAATCCTTTTGGGAATCTGCAGTTTTTTATCTGGAGTTTCCCAAGCTTTTAGAAATAACTCGTTAAGCTCATGGGATGGGGGAAAAGTTACCTTAGGTTTCTTTTCCTTATACATGTGCACCCTCGTGATATGTGTGATATGCAAAACATCTTTTATTGTCATAATCATATAATGAATACTTTTGGCCACCCTTGGGTGTAACCTCGCATCATCGTAGTCGACACTGGAGTCAGCATCCGTGTCGGTATCAGTGTCTGCTATTTGGGATAGGGGACGTTTTTGAGACCCAGAAGGGCCCGGTGACCCAGTCGAAGCCTTGGATTGACTCCCTGCTTTTTCCCTGGACTCTGTTTTGTCCAATCTCTTATGTAATAAGGTCACACTTGCATTTAAAACATTCCACATGTCCATCCGATCATGAGTCGGCGTTGCCGACGGAGACACCACAATCATCTGCTCCACCTCCTCCTTAGCTGAGCCTTCCGCATCAGACATGCCGACACACTCGTACCGACACCCCCACACACACCAGGATATAGTTATAAGGAGACAGTTCCCCAATAAGGCCCTTTGGATAGACAGAGAGAGAGTATGTCAGCACACACCCAGCGCCAACTTACACTGGAAAATGAACTCCCAGATAATAGCGCTTTTATATTAATCACTGTGTTAATACACTCACTGCGCCTTACAAGTGCCCCCCCCCCCTCCTTTTTCAGCCATGTGTCACCGTGTTCAGCAGGGGAGAGACCGGGGAGCCAGCTTCTCTGCAGATCTCTGTGGAGAAAATGGCCCTGGTTATTGCTGAGGGACCAAGCTCCGCCCCCTCCAGAGGCGGGCTTCGGTCCCGCTCAAAGTGTCACCAAACTGGCAGGGGATTTATAGAATTACTGCCTCCACAGTGTCTAACCTTATAATGCCAGAATTAGAGGTTTTTATTGCTGCCCAGGGCGCCCCCCCTGCGCCCTGCACCCATCAGTGCCCGCTAGTGTGTGTAGTGCGCACTTACCTCAGTGAAGATCTGAAGTCTTCTGCCGCCTTGAAGTCTTCTTTTCATCTTATACTCACCCGGCTTCTATCTTCCGGCCCTGCGAGGACGACGGCGGCGCGGCTCTGGGGCGAACAGCGAGGGGAGACCTGCGTTCCGACTCCCTCTGGAGCTAATAGTGTCCAGTAGCCTAAGAAGCAGAGCCTATCACTTTAGTAGGTCTGCTTCTCTCTCCTCAGTCCCACGATGCAGGGAGCCTGTTGCCAGCAGTGCTCCCTGAAAATAAAAAACCTAACAAAATTCTTTATCAGAGAAACTCAGGAGAGCTCCCCTGTAATGCACCCTATCTCCTCTGGGCACAGGATCTAACTGAGGTCTGGAGGAGGGGCATAGAGGGAGGAGCCAGTGCACACCCATTCTAAAGTTCTTTATAGTGCCCATGTCTCCTGCGGAGCCCGTCTATACCCCATGGTCCTTACGGAGTCCCCAGCATCCTCTAGCACGTAAGTGAAAGACACCTCTCCACACCCTCAAACAGTCAGACTGGTACCTCTCCACCATGGCCAAGATTAGAGAGCTGTCTAAGGACACCAGGGATAAAATTGTAGAGCTGCACAAGGCTGGGATGTGCTACTCGACAATAGGCAAGCAGCTTGGTGAAAAGAGATCAACTGTTGGCGCAATTATTAAAAAATGGAAGAAATACAAGATCACTGACAATCTCCCTCGACCTGGGGCTCCATGCAAGATCTCACCTCGTGGGGTATCAATGATCTTGAGAACGGTGAGGAATCAGCCCAGAACTACACGGGGGGACCTGGTCAATGACCTCAAGAGAGCTGGGACCACAGTCACAAAGGTTACCATTAGTAACACACTACGTAGTCATGGATTGAAATCCTGCCATGCCCGAAAGGTCCCCTTACTTAAGCCAGCACATGTGCAGGCCCGACTAAAGTTTGCCAGTGACCATCTGGATGATCCAGCGGAGGATTGGGAGAATGTAATGTGGTCAGATGAGAGCAAAATCACATTTTTTGGTATAAACTCCACTCGCCGTGTTTGGAGGGAGAAGAATGATGAATGGCATCCCAAGAACACCATAACCACTGTGAAGCATGGGGGTGGAAACATCATGCTTTGGGGCTGCTTTTCTGCAAAGGGGACAGGACGACTGATCCATATTAAGGAGAGGATGAATGGGGCCATGTATCGTGAGATTTTGGTCCAAAACCTCCTTCCCTCAGCAAGAGCATTAAAGAAGGAACGTGGCTGGGTCTTCCAGCATGACACTGACCCCAAACACACCGCCCGGGCAACTAAGGAGTGGCTCCGTAAGAAGCATTTCAAGGTCCTGGAGTGGCCTAACCAGTCTCCAGACTTCAACCCAATAGAAAATCTGTGGAGGGAGTTGAAAGTCTGTGTTGCCCGGTGACAGCCCCAAAACATGACAGATCTAGAGAAGATCTGCATGGAAGAGTGGGCCAAAATACCTGCTACAGTGTGTGCAAACCTGGTCAAGAACTACAAGAAACGTTTGACCTCTGTAATTGCCAACCGAGGTTATATTACAAAGTATTGAGTTAAACTTTTTGATTGTCCAAATACTTATTTTCCGCAAGAATATACAAATAAATTGTTTAAAAATCATACAATGTGATTTCCTAGGTTTTTTTTCAGATTCTGTCTCTCACAGTTGAAGTGTACCGATGATGGAAATAACAGACCTCTCTCATCTTTTTAAGTGGGTCAACTTGCACAATCGGTGGCTGTCCAAATACTTTTTTGCCCCACTCTAGCTATAAATGTGCACATATTGTTGTCACATCAATGTATGTGACTACCCCAAAATACACATGTACCCACCCAAAATACACATATATGGACCCACAGAGCCACACCAGTGTACATATGCCTAACCCCTGATTAAGAAACATCAGAGTATATACGGCATATGTATTCTCTATGTCAAATGCCAAACATACCACCATGACTCCTTCTCCAACCCATCTTTAAGACTGTGTGCCAATTCAGGAATCTTAAATTCATGTGTGCTAACCCACTAACCACGTGTTCATGTGCTCACCCATTTACACCAAATGCACACACGTCCAGCCACATCAACTGCAAAGTATGCTTACCGTCAATTCCACTAACCAGATCTAGGAAAATAATGTCACTCCGATAACTCCTTGGGGCATTAAAGGAGGTAACCAAGTTAAGGGGTCCAGAGATCAGAGTTCAGTGGGAGTCAACATCAGCATTTGGCAGAGCTGCACTCGGGAATGTGGATGAGCAGGGGGGGACCTTCAGGAGAGGGGGCGGAGCAGAGCTGCCCGCTGTAATGTGTAAGGGTAGCAGTGCGCCCGGCAGAGAAGGAGCCAGATGCACTGCTATTATTATACATTGCAGCAGGTGCCAGGTGGCACACAGCAGCGGCATCCAGGATCGCGAGTAGATGTGGACGGTGTTGTGCCCACAGGGCGAATGCGCTGTGTGCCAAGTAGTGTCATCACCACCCTAGTTATGGCCATGGTTTTCCTCTTGCTGTAATACTAAACCTTTGTGCTATGTTTTTGATGCTTATAAAGCGACTTTTAGCCCTGCAGGAGAAAAGTGATATATAAATACATACTAGCAGAGGCAATAGCCAGCAGAAATAGGACCCTGGCTGTGAGCCATTTAAGGTCTACTGACTCAAGAGGTTCAAATGGAGACTCTTGCAGGGCATTCAGGACAACAGACAAATTCCATGGAGCCACAGGAGGGACATAGGGAGGTTGAATCCGCAGAATGCCCTGAGTTAATGTATGAACGTCGGGTATAGACAACCTTTTTTCTGAAACCACACCGACAAGGCAGATATGTGAACCTTGAGGGAGGCCAGACAAAAGTCCTAAATCCAGGCCTTGTTGCAAAAAAGACAGAAGTCTGGAAGTACTGAATTTGTAAGCATCGTAATTCTTAGCAGCACACCAGGTGAAGTAAGAATTCTAGACCCTATAATAAATCCGCGCAGATGCCGGTTTGCGGGCCTTCAGCATAGTTTGGATGACTGCCTCAGAGAATTTTTTGGCCCTCAGGAGTAAAGCTTCAAGAGCCATACCGTCAAAGCCAGTCTGTCCAGGTCTGGATAGACACAAGGGCCCTGAACGAGGAGGTCTGGGCGTTGAGGAAGTAGAAGAGGATGCTCTATCGATAGACCCTACAGGCCTGAGAACCAATGGCGTCTGGGCCATGGTGGAGCGACTAGAAGTAGTATTCCTCCTTCTTGTTTGAACTTCTGTAGTACCCTGGGCAGGAGTGACACTGGAGGGAATAGGTAGGGCAGCCGAAAGTTCCATGGAATTGCCATAGCGTCCACGAACTCTGCTTGAGGATCCCTGGTTCTTGATCTGAAGAATGGAACTTTGTGATAGTGTCGAGACGCCATCAGGTCTACATCTGGTAGGAAAAGAATAAGAAACGGAAGCGCAATGTAGCAGGGAAAATTATGGAGACCGAGAGCTGACGTGTATGAAAAAAAAGGGGGTTTATTTAAACAATATAATAAAAACATATATATAAATGCAATTACTAAAACTTAATTGATACCATGAGGTAATATAACTTGGCACCCTAATGGTATGACTGTGAGATCTATCAAACCAGTAATGTGGCTAAATAGCAGCAATGGTAACAGTGTATCCGATAGGTATACTTGATTTTGTTTCTACGTGAGAAAGGAATCCACAATCACATTAAGTGGATACAGTTCCGCTTTCCACTAATAGGCAGTGTGCAACTGTTGCACTCCCGGAATACAAGTGATATTTACCGTACTGGAAATTAGCTCAATCAACAGTGCAAAAGTAAAATACCTCTCTGTGGGCTGGTACAACCTAGTATCCTCGGTTGATGAGTCCTGCAATGCCCACCACATAGCTGTATGGAGAGGAAATTAATACCACCAAGTGGATGCGGGAGGCTGGAAGCCGCATGCTGAAGAGAGGCAGCCTTCAGGGATCACAATGCCGGTGCGGATCATGCTGATCGGAGACTGGCTGCTGCTGTGACGGGTGCATGGTTCAAGGTATCAACAGATACAGGAATCCTAACGCATTTTGTCACGTGCGCCCTGTGACTTTTTCATACACGTTGGCTCTCAGTCTCCATAATTTGCCCTGCTACTTTGAGCAGCCGTTTCTTATTATTTTTCTTATCCGTTATTTAAACACATACACAGTGTTTTTACGACAGTGCATAATATCAGGGTAATATTATTACATTACTGTGAAATTTACAGGCGCTGTTAAGCAGTTATTGTTTTTCTACATCTGGTAGGCCCAACTTGTTCACTAGGAGTTGAAAGACTTCCTGATGGAGACTCCACTCTCCAGCGTGCATATCCTGAAGACTGAGGAAATCAGCTTCCCAGTTGAGGACTCCCGGAATGAACACTACTGATATTGCCGGCTGAAGGCGTTCCGCCCAACAAAGGATTTTTGACACTTCCATCATTGCCATTCGGCTTCGAGTGTCGTCTTGATGGTTTATGTACGCCACCGTGATGGCATGGTCTGACTGTACTTGAACAGGCCTGTTCTGTATCAGAGGCAGGGCGAGAGACAAAAGTATTGAACACTGCCTGCAATTCCAGAATGTTTATCGGGAGGAGTGATTCCTCCATGGTCCACCGACCCTGGAAAGAGTGTTGCTCCAACACGCGCCCCCATCCCTTCAGACTGGCATCCGTAGTCAGTAGGACCCAGTTGGGGGTCCAGAAGGGACGGCTCCTGCTCAACTGCTGGTCCTGTAGCCACCAGGTCAGCGACAGGCAAACCTCCGGAGTCAAGGAGATCATGTGAGACCTGATCCAGGCCATCCCACTTGGAAAGGATTAACTTCTGTAGAGGGCGGGAATGGAATTTAGCGTACTCTACCATGTCGAAAGCCGACACCATGTGGTCTAGTACTTGCATCACTGAGTGTACCGACACTCTTGGGCGAGAAAGAAAGTATGTAATCCTGTCCTGAAGTTTCAGGACCTTCTCTGGAGAAAGAAACAGCTGTTGACTGTGTATGTCTGGTAGTGCCCCCAGGTGCACCATGCTCTGAGCAGGGACCATCGAGGACTTCTTCCAGTTGATGAGCCACCTGTGAGCTTGTAGGAAGTTTACCATCAGTTTTAGATGACTGAGGAGGACATCGTGGGAGTTTGCCAGAATCAGCAAATCGTCCAGATACAGCAGGAACCTGACTCTCTGGCGACAGAGATGAGCCGTCATTATGGCCATAACCTTGGTGAAGACCCGAAGGGCCGTGGCCAGTCCAAGCGGCAGAGCCTGGAATTGATAGTGAAGGTTGCCAATAGCAAACTGCAGACATTGCTGATGCGATATGGCAATAGGCATATGCAGGTAAGCATCTTGTATAACCAGGGATACCGTATAGTCTCCGGGTCCATGGCCAGTACAATTGAGCGCAGTGTTTCCATATGGAACTTGGACACTCTCACAAACTTGTTCAGTGATTTGAGGTTAAGAAAAAGCCGGAAAGTCCCATCAATTTTCGGGACTAGAAACATGGTCGAGTAGTATCCTCTGCCTCTCTGGGACAGAGGTACCGGCACTACCACTCCTGTATCCAGGAGGGAACACATAACCATCAGTAGAGCTTGCGCCTTTAACAGATCCGAAGGGATAACCGATCTGCAGAACTGGCGAGGGGGACGTCTCTGGGAAGAGACTGCGTACTCGTGAGAAACAACTTCTCGCACCGATGCATCTGAAGTGGTCATTAACCAGACCTGGATGAATCGTAGAAGTTGGCCCCCCACCCAGGGGGAGGCCTGTCCCGTCATGCAGCAGGCTTGTCATGAGAAGCAGGCTGACGAGCAGCCCAGGAACGTTAGGCCTTGGGCTTAGTGGTTGTTGGGAGCACAAGACAATCTCGGGTATGCTTGACCTTCGCTTTCCCTTAAGGTCGAAAGCAGAGAAAAGTGGTACCTTTTGCCTTCTGTGCAGAAGGAGTAGCATTTGTGAGAAAGGCAGTCTTAGTAGCCGCCGATTCAGACCCCATTTTTAATTAGGTCTTCCCCAAATAAGATGTCCCCATTAAAAGGGGAATACATCCAAGGACTTTTGGAGTCCAGGTCCACCATCAACGACCTCAACCACAGAATACGACAAGCTAGGACAGACGTACTCGACGCCTTGGCAGCCAACACACCCGCCTCAGGGGACACCTCCTGATGAAGAAAAAGGTGGCGGTGGTATTGTGAGACAGGGAATGTCTGGCATTGTCAGATATATCCTCGGGCAGCTCTTCCTCTAATGCCTGATCCAGTCATCAATCTATTTTGCAGCACAAAGAGGACACAATCGTGGTCTATGTACAACACCTGTAAGGGAGTAATAGACTTCAGGCATCCCTCCACGCGCTTACCTGTCGCCTCCTACAGTGAGGGGACAGTGGTGAGAGGCAGAGTGGACGACACCCGATGGGTGACACATGAGTACATTAGCAGTGAATTACCTAGTCGTTATATAATTCTGCAGGGGGAGGATATTGAGCTAATGCCCGTTGTATACAGGGGGAATGTCTTCCCTGGATTAGACCAGGAGTCTTGTCTGATGTGCACTTAATGGTCAGATTGTGGTAACAGTTTTTATTACCCTCTTTGCTTAACCACAGTAAGGTAATCCACTTATCATCAGTGATTTGTAGGATTTGTTACCCAGTAACCACAAGGGAAGTGGTATCATTTTGCAATGGAAAATACTTGTCAGAAACACCTAATATAGGGACTGACAGGACAGCATGAACACACTCTCTTCAGATAAAATATCAGAGAGATTATTGGATAGGGAGGAAGAAGCAGCCCGCTCAGATGACCCAGAGACATGAGAGTGACCTGGAATAGGGTTTTGCCTGACCAGGGAATGAGTCATACGCTACAATCCGTGAGGTTAAATTTTTCCCACCCAAAGCGGAGTAACCATGGGGACATCAGAGACCTTAATGTTACAGGTGGTCCCATGGGGGGCATAAAGCGTTCAACTAGAGAACCCAGTAGGTTTGAGAACGCAGGTTGGCTCCTGATTAAATACAAGAGCTGCGGACTGACTGGGTGATGTATGAGACATAGCACACAGACCATCACACAAAACTTCCCCCTCAGGTAAATCCGTTGCGCATGCACTGCAGGATGCAGGAGCGTCCCCAGATTTACTGCCCTACATGTTAAACATTATACACAAATGCAACAGAGAGCGGTTTAGTACGATGAAGCCAGACAGAGTACAATACCTGTGAATAAATCCGTTAGCATGTGACTGAGTACCCAGTACTCAACCCCTGCGAATATATTCGGTATTATGTGACTGAGTACACAGTAGAATACACGTAATAGGTAAATACTGTGACGCTCTATATATGGACCCAGACGCACCTAGTCCCCAGGGTACAGTATACAGTGATGGATAAATCTAGAATACACCGGAGTGAAATCACATAGCAGATACAGGCACACACAATCACGTTTGCAATGCAGATAATTATTTTCATGACAATAAAATTGCATTGGATTATTATATGAACAAACACACACACACACACACACACACACACACACACACACACACACACACACACACACACATATATAAAAAAAATGCGCGGTCTGAGACCGGATGTATATATCAGAATACTCGTACAATATATTCTGGCACAGGTACACTTGTTCTTATCTAACGCTGTCTTATTACCAACATCTAGAATACTTAAGTGTTTGTAAAACCACGGCGCTGATAAATCAGGCGGATTTACAAAGGAGACCTTGCCCTGCAGTCCCAGAGACCAGTTGCATCTATTAGAGAAAATGGCGCCCAGCGTCTCAGTCAGGGAGTGAGGGAGAGTGTGAGGCAGCTCCAGGGCGGGAACACCAGCAGTAGATGGCGCCCGGAGCTGGGGGAAGAGCTACAGGTCAAGCGCCTTTTCCCCTATGCTGGTCTTCACCACCGGATATTTTGCTATCCGACCTGTGCTCCCATGCCCTGGTGGATATAGTGGGGTCCCTGCTCTGTCACAGTGTCCACGCCAGCGTCGCGGTCCGTCTCCTAAGACCGCAACCGGAACGTGATTTAATGGTGGATCTGGCCTGGGGGATCCTCTTACCTCCTCCCTTAGTAGCAGCCACGCGATCCAGGAGAAAGTCTGCGGTGGTGTGCCTAGAGCCGGAGCGTCTCCGCTGCAAGTACCCGGTAACAGAGCCAGCAGGAGTATGTGACGCTGCTGGAGCCGCAGCACAGTATGTCACACTGACATATGAAGTGCTGCAGCCCTTGAAGTCTTCTAAAAAGCTTTTTCAGGGCTGCCTACTGCAACCCCCTGTTAAGTGACCTGCTTTTGCAGGCAACAACTCGAAAACTGAGCTCACAGTGCCTGGAGGCGGGATTATAGAGGAGGACCCGTAATGCATTCTGGGACAGTCTAAAGCTTTAGCCTGTTGGTGCCTCTGGATCAAAATCCATTTCTACACTCCGATGTATTCCCTGTGGAACACAGTGTATCCCGCTGCAGAAATAAAAGTTAAGTAAAAAAAAAATAAGAATTTACTCACCGGTAATTCTATTTCTCGTAGTCCATAGTGGATGCTGGGAACTCCGTAAGGACCATGGGGAATAGCGACTCCGCAGGAGACTGGGCACAACTAAGAAAGATTTAGGACTACCTGGTGTGCACTGGCTCCTCCCTCTATGCCCCTCCTCCAGACCTCAGTTAGGATACTGTGCCCGGAAGAGCTGACACAATAAGGAAAGCATTTTGGAATCCCGGGTAAGACTCATACCAGCCACACCAATCACACCGTATAACCCATGATACTATACCCAGTTAACAGTATGAAAAATAACTGAGCCTCTCAACAGATGGCTCTAAACAATAACCCTTTAGTTAGGCAATAACTATATACAAGTATTGCAGACAATCCGCACTTGGGATGGGCGCCCAGCATCCACTACGGACTACGAGAAATAGAATTACTGGTGAGTAAATTCTTATTTTCTCTGACGTCCTAGTGGATGCTGGGAACTCCGTAAGGACCATGGGGATTATACCAAAGCTCCCAAACGGGCGGGAGAGTGCGGATGACTCTGCAGCACCGAATGAACAAAAGCAAGGTCCTCCTCAGCCAGGGTATCAAACTTGTAGAACTTGGCAAACGTGTTTGAACCCGACCAAGTAGCAGCTCGGCAAAGTTGTAAAGCCGAGACCCCTCGGGCAGCCGCCCAAGAAGAGCCCACTTTCCTCGTGGAATGGGCTTTTACAGATTTAGGATGCGGCAGTCCAGCCGCAGAATGTGCAAGTTGAATCGTACTACAGATCCAGCGAGCAATAGACTGCTTTGAAGCAGGAGCACCCAGCTTGTTGGGCGCATACAGGATAAATAGCGAGTCCGTTTTCCTGACTCCAGCCGTCCTGGAAACATAGATTTTCAGGGCCCTGACTACGTCCAGCAACTTGGAATCCTCCCAAGTCCTTAGTAGCCGCAGGCACCACTATAGGTTGGTTCAAATGAAAAGCAGATACCACCTTAGGAAGAAATTGGGGACGAGTCCTCAATTCTGCTCTATCCATATGGAAAATCAGATAAGGGCTTTTACATGACAAAGCCGCCAATTCTGACACACGCCTGGCCGAAGCCAAGGCCAACAACATGACCACTTTCCACGTGAGATATTTTAGTTCCACGGTTTTAAGTGGCTCAAACCAATGTGACTTAAGGAAATCCAACACCACGTTGAGATCCCAAGGTGCCACTGGAGGCACAAAAGGGGGCTGAATATGCAGCACTCCCTTAACAAACGTCTGAACTTCAGGCAGTGAAGCCAGTTCTTTTTGGAAGAAAATCGACAGAGCCGAAATCTGGTCCTTAATGGCACCTAATTTGAGGCCCATAGTCACCCCTGACTGTAGGAAGTGCAGAAATCGACCGAGCTGAAATTCCTCTGTTGGGGCCTTCATGGCCTCACACCAAGCAACATATTTGCGCCATATGCGGTGATAATGTCTTGCGGTCACATCTTTCCTAGCTTTAATCAGCGTAGGAATGACTTCCTCCGGAATGCCTTTTTCTTTTAGGATCCGGTGTTCAACCGCCATGCCGTCAAACGCAGCCGCGGTAAGTCTTGGAACAGACAGGGCCCCTGCTGCAGCAGGTCCTGTCTGAGCGGCAGAGGCCATGGGTACTCTGACATCATTTCTTGAAGTTCTGGGTACCAAGCTCTTCTTGGCCAATCCGGAACCACGAGTATAGTTCTTACTCCTCTCCTTCTTATTATTCTCAGTACCTTGGGTATGAGAGGCAGAGGAGGGAACACATAAACCGACTGGTACACCCACGGTGTCACCAGAGCGTCCACAGCTATCGCCTGAGGGTCCCTTGACCTGGCGCAATATCTTTTTAGCTTTTTGTTGAGGCGGGACGCCATCATGTCCACCTGTGGCCTTTCCCAACGGTGTACAATCATTTGGAAGACTTCTGGATGAAGTCCCCACTCTCCCGGGTGGAGGTCGTGCCTGCTGAGGAAGTCTGTTTCCCAGTTGTCCACTCCCGGAATGAACACTGCTGACAGTGCTAACACATGATTTTCCACCCATCGGAGAATCCTTGTGGCTTCTGCCATCGCCATCCTGCTTCTTGTGCCGCCCTGACGATTTACATGGGCGACCGCCGTGATGTTGTCTTACTGTATCAGCACCGGCTGGTGTTGAAGCAGGGGTCTTGCCTGACTTAGGGCATTGTAAATGGCCCTTAGTTCCAGAATATTTATGTGTAGGGTAGTCTCCTGACTTGTCCACAGATCTTGTAAAGTTTCTTCTCTGTGTGACTGCCCCCCAACCTCGAAGGCTGGCATCCGTGGTCACCAGGATCCAGTCATGTATGCCGAATCTGCGGCCCTCTAGAAGATGAGCACTCTGCAGCCACCACAGTAGCGACACCCTGGCCCTTGGAGACAGGGTTATCAGCCGATGCATCTGAAGATGCGACCCGGACCACTTGTCCAACAGATCCCACTGAAAGATCCTTGCATGGAACCTTCCGAATGGAATTGCTTCGTAAGAAGCCACCATCTTTCCCAGGACCCGCGTGCAGTGGTGCACCAACACCTGTTTTGGTTTTAGGAGGTCTCTGACTAGAGACGATAACTCCTTGGCCTTCTCCTCCGGGAGAAATACTTTTTTCTGTTCTGTGTCCAGAACCATCCCCAGGAACAGTAGACGCGTTGTAGGAACCAGCTGCGACTTTGGAATATTCAGGATCCAGCCGTGCTGTTGTAGCACTTCCCGAGCTAGTGCTACTCCGATCAACAACTGTTCCCTGGACCTCGCCTTTATAAGGAGATCGTCCAAGTACGGGATAATTAAAACTCCCTTTTTTCGAAGGAGTATCATCATTTCGGCCATTACCTTGGTAAATACCCTTGGTGCCGTGGACAGACCAAACGGCAACGTCTGGAATTGGTAATGACAGTCCTGTACCACAAATCTGAGGTACTCCTGGTGAGGAGGGTAAATGGGGACATGCAGGTAAGCATCCTTGATGTCCAGTGACACCATGTAATCTCCCTCGTCCAGGCTTGCAATCACAGCTCTGAGCGATTCCATCTTGAACTTGAACCTTCTTATATATGTGTTCAAAGATTTTAAATTCAAAATGGGTCTCACCGAACCGTCCGGTTTCGGTACCACAAACATTGTGGAATAGTAACCCCGTCCTTGTTGAAGGAGGGGCACCTTGATTATCACCTGCTGAGAATACAGCTTGTGAATCGCCTCCAGCACTGCCTCCCTGTCCGGGGGAGCTGTCGGCAAGGCAGATTTGAGGAAACGGCGAGGGGGAGACGTCTCGAATTCCAGCTTGTACCCCTGAGATACTACCTGTAGAATCCAGGTATCCACCTGTGAACGAGCCCACTGGTTGCTGAAATTCTTGAGACGGGCCCCCACCGTACCTGGCTCCGCCTGTGGAGCCCCAGCGTCATGCGGTGGACTTAGAGGAAGCGGGGGAGGACTTTTGTTCCTGGGAACTGGCTGTATGTTGCAGCTTTTTCCCTCTACCTCTGCCTCTGGGCAGAAAGGACGCGCCTCTAACCCGCTTGCCTTTCTGGGGCCGAAAGGACTGTACCTGATAATACGGTGCTTTCTTTGGCTGTGAGGGAACATGGGGTAAAAATGCTGACTTCCCAGCTGTTGCTGTGGAAACGAGGTCCGAGAGACCATCTCCAAACAACTCCTCACCCTTGTAAGGCAAAACTTCCATGTGCCTTTTAGAATCAGCATCACCTGTCCACTGCCAAGTCCACAATCCTCTCCTGGCAGAAATGGACATTGCGTTTATTTTAGATGCCAGCCGGCAAATATCCCTCTGTGCATCTCTCATGTATAAGACTGCGTCTTTAATATCAGAATCAGAATCAGCTTTATTGGCCAGGTATACTTACGTATACTAGGAATTTGTCTTCGGTTTGCTATACAACAGCCAAGTAGGTAACAGGTAAGCAGGTGTGTGTGTGTGTGTGTGTGTGTGTGTGTGTGGGGGGGGGGGGGCAAGTAAAGTTACACAGATAGGTATACCGTAGGGACACAAGTGAGTTAAATGTACGTCTAGTCAGTCAATGGTCAGGAGTTCAGCAGGCGGACAGCTTGGGGAAAGAAACTTTTGAGGCTTCTGGTGGATCTGGCGGGGACAGCCCTGTAACGCCTGCCTGAAGGAAGCAAGTTAAACATGCTGTGGCCGGGGTGTAGCTGGTCTTTTACTATCTTCATTGCCCGCTTTTTAGCTCTGGACAAGTACAGGTCCTGGACTGAGGGAAGGTCGGCCCCGATGATCTTCTCTGCGGTTCTGACCACCTTTTGGAGCCTGCATATGTCCCTCGCGCTGGCGGTGCTGTACCATACGAGTATCGAGGAGCACAGTACCGACTCCACAATCGCGGAGTAGAAGAGGAGCAGGAGCTTCTGTGGGATGTTGAACTTCCTTAGTTGCCTGAGGAAGAACAACCTCTGCTGCGCTTTCCCAACTGTGGCGTCAGTGTTGGACCCCCATTTAAGGTCCCTGGAGATTGTGGTCCCTAGAAACTTGAAGGAGTCCACTAGCGATACCACACTGTCAGCAATCGTTAGCGGAGGTGCACTAGATGACTTCTTCCTGAAGTCCACTATCATCTCGACAGTTTTGAGGGGGTTGAGGTCAAGGTTGTTGTGGATGCACCACTGGGCCAGCCGGTCTACTTCCCGTCTATAGGCCGATTCGTCCCCATCCTTGATGAGGCCGATGACAGTGGTGTCATCGGCGAATTTGATGATCCTTACTGATTGCGCCTCTGAGGTACAGTCATTTGTGTACAGGGAGAAGAGCAGGGGTGAGAGGACACAGCCCTGAGGGGCCCCTGTACTGATGGACCGCGCTTGAGAGGTGAATTCCCCCGCTTTCACCACCTGTGTCCTATCTGTCAGGAAGTCTATTATCCAGGAACAGGTAGCTTCTGGGACCCCTAGGTGAAGTAATTTGGGGTGGAGGATGCTGGGGACGATTGTATTGAAGGCCGAGCTGAAATCGACAAACAGGACCCTCGCGTAGGTACCGGGAATGTCTAGGTGCTGTAGAATGTAGTGCAGGCCCAGGTTGACTGCATCCTCGACACACCGATTCGAGCGATAGGCGAACTGCAGGGGTTCCAGTTGGGGGCCAGTCACAGTTTTCAGGTGATTCAAAACCAGACGCTCGAACGTTTTCATGACCACAGACGTCAATGCTATCGGCCTGTAGTCGTTCAGGTTCGTGATAGTGGGTTTCTTGGGGACCGGGACTATAGTAGACCTTTTGAGGCAGGAAGGGACTTTCTGTAGCTCCAGCGATTTATTGAAGATCTTGGTGAATATGGGGGCGAGCTGACCCGCGCATGCTCTTAGGGCAGATGGTGACACTCCGTCATGACCCGGAGCTTTCCTGGTTTTGGTCCTTTTGAACAATGCCTCCACCTCTTCTTGGGTGACTTGCAGTGCCTGGGGTTGGCCGTCGGTGTTCGGGGCATCGTAGAGGTGATTGTTTGGGTTGCAGGGGACTTCTTTTGCGAACCTGCAATAAAAGTGGTTCAGTTCATCTGCAAGGTCTTGGTGCATGGCGGTGGACTTTGATGTTTTCCTATAGTTGGTTATGGATTGCATTCCTTTCCATACAGATACGGGGTCATTGGTGGAGAGATCGTTTGTCAGCTTGTCCGAGAACCGCTTTTTTGCTAGCCTAATTCCTTTAGTCAGAGAGTTCCTAGTACGGTTGTATAGTGCTCTATCACCGCTGCTATAGGCCTCCTCTTTGGCTCGACGAAGTTGCCTGAGCTGGGCATTGAACCAGGGCTTGTTGTTGTTGTAAATGCGGTAAGTCTTGGTAGGTACACACATGTCCTCACAGTAGCTGATGTAGGATGTGACAGTGTCTGTCAAGTCATTCAGGTCGGTTGCCGAGGCTTCAAAGACCCCCCATTCCGTGCAGTCAAAGCAGGCCTGGAGCTTCATCTTGGCCTCATTGGTCCATTTCTTGACAGTCTTAACGACAGGCTTAACTGCTCTCAGCTTCTGTGTATAGGTAGGGAGTAGGTGGACGAGGCAGTGGTCAGATAGGCCGAGTGCAGCACGCGGGATAGACCGGAAGGCAGACTTGAGGGTAGTGTAGCAGTGATCAAGGGTGCGCCCTTCCCTAGTGGGACACGTGACTTGTTGTTTGTACTTAGGTAGCTCCTTGCTCAGGTTAGTTCTGTTGAAGTCACCCAGTACTATAAGCAGAGAGTCTGGGTGTTTTTGTTCTATGTCGGATATACATATGGCCAGGTGGTGCAGGGCTTCGTTCGCGCAGGCGAGGGGGGGGATGTACACTCCCACAAGGACAATTGAGGCAAATTCCCGGGGGGAATAGAAGGGGTTGCAGTTGATACTCAGCATCTCCAGGTGAGGGCTGCATGATTTGCCTATGATCGTGACATTGGTGCACCATCCATCGTTGATGTAGAAGCAGATGCCACCACCCTTCGTTTTTCCTGAGAGAACCTTGGAGCGATCGGCCCTGAAGAGACTGAAGCCCGGCAGAGACATCGGGTTGTCCGCAATATGGTCGTCCAGCCACGTCTCCGTAAAGCAGAGGATAGATGACCCTGTAATGCCTGACCCTGCGCTGCCCAGAAGGAGGGACAATTCGTCGAATTGTCTATGCTCTATGGTTAGCAATATAGTGTCCCTGTCTAAGGTATCAATGTTATCTGACAGGGAATCTGACCACGCAGCTGCAGCACTGCACATCCATGCTGAAGCAATAGCTGGTCTCAGTATAATACCTGAGTGTGTATATACAGACTTCAGGATAGCCTCCTGCTTTCTATCTGCAGGCTCCTTTAGGGCGGCCGTGTCCGGAGACGGTAGTGCCACCTTTTTTGACAGACGTGTGAGCGCTTTATCCACCCTAGGGGATGTCTCCCAACGTGACCTATCCTCTGGCGGGAAAGGGTACGCCATTAGTAACCTTTTAGAAATTACCAGTTTCTCATCGGGGGAAACCCACGCTTCTTCACACACTTCATTTAATTCATCAGATGGGGGAAAAACCACTGGAAGCTTTTTCTCCCCAAACATAATACCCGTTTTTGTGGTACCTGGGGTAATATCTGAAATGTGCAACACATTTTTCATTGCCGTAATCATGTAACGGGTGGCTCTATTGGAATGTACACTAGTCTCATCGTCGTCGACACTGGAGTCAGTATCCGTGTCGACATCTGTGTCTGCCATCTGAGGTAGTGGCCGTTTTAGGGCCCCTGATGGCTTTTGAGACTCCTGGGCAGGCACGGGCTGAGAAGCCAGCTGTCCCACATCTGCTATGTCGTCAAACCTTTTATGTAAGGAGTTGACACTGTCGCGTAATTCCTTCCACATGTCCATCCACTCAGGTGTCGACCCTGCAGGGGGTGACATCACATTTATCGGCATCTGCTCCCCCTCCACATAAGCCTCCTCATCAAACATGTTGACACAGCCGTACCGACACACCGCACACACACAGGGAATGCTCAGACTGAGGACAGGACCCCACAATGTCCTTTGGGGAGACAGAGAGAGAGTATGCCAGCACACACCAGAGCACTATATATATAGGGATTCACACTACCCACAGTGATTTTTCCCCTATAGCTGCTGATATTACACAGATTGCGCCTAAATTTAGTGCCCCCCCCTCTCTTTTTTACCCTATGTAGTCTGGAAACTGCAGGGGAGAGCCTGGGGAGCGTCCTTCCAGCGGAGCTGTGAGGGAAAATGGCGCCAGTGTGCTGAGGGAGATAGCCCCGCCCCTTTTCCGGCGGACTTCTCCCGCTTTTTTATATGTATATCTGGCAGGGGATTTTACACACATATATAGTCTTAATGACTATATTATGTGTTTATTTTGCCAGCAAGGTACTATTATTGCAGCCCAGGGAGCCCCCCCCCCAGCGCCCTGCACCCATCAGTGACCGGAGTGTGTGGTGTGCATGGGGAGCAATGGCGCACAGCTGCAGTGCTGTGCGCTACCTTGATGAAGACCGAAGTCTTCTGCCGCCGATTTCCAGGAACGTCTTCTTGCTTCTGGCTCTGTAAAGGGGACGGCGGCGCGGCTCCGGGACCGGACGACCGAGGCTGGGCCTGTGTTCGATCCCTCTGGAGCTAATGGTGTCCAGTAGCCTAGAAGCCCAAGCTAGCTGCAAGCAGGTAGGTTCGCTTCTCTCCCCTTAGCCCCTCGTAGCAGTGAGTCTGTTGCCAGCAGATCTCACTGAAAATAAAAAAACCTAAATTATACTTTCTTTTCTAGGAGCTCAGAAGAGCCCCTAGTGTGCATCCAGCTCGGCCGGGCACAAAATTCTAACTGAGGTATGGAGGAGGGGCATAGAGGGAGGAGCCAGTGCACACCAGGTAGTCCTAAATCTTTCTTAGTTGTGCCCAGTCTCCTGCGGAGCTGCTATTCCCCATGGTCCTTACGGAGTTCCCAGCATCCACTAGGACGTCACAGAAAGAAAAAAAAAGCTATGAAGTACAAGGTATTATTTCCTGATAATGCATACTGGGTGTCCTTTATGAAAAGCACGTAAATCTACTTTTAAGGGCCTGTGCTTACAAATGACTATCCATAAAGCAGGGTCATATTTCATTTGCGAAGCCAATACACAAGATCAATGCCATTTTAATGGCGAGACTCAAAAGCACATGACTCTCATACAACTGAAAACCTATTAAGCATAACCTAGTATCAACTATGGCCCACCTCCACCATTATCGAGAAGGCACGTATTTCAACAACCTCTGTGGTTATGTATATATCTGTCCATTTTACACGGATTAAATTGCATAGAGTGCTATGAAAATCTGGAACACAAAGCTTGTAGAATATATACCTCTATCAGCTCATTTCAATTTACTGATCTCAAAGCAAAACTTCATTTTTGGGGATCTTGTTGACAATAACATCTAGTCTGTCGCAGTGAGGAACTAGTGAACTAGCAATCCTCTTGTGTAAAATTTTCTTGCTGAATCTTTCTTTATATATACACATGCACAATCCTGTAGTGAAATACGCACACTCTAATACAGCATTTTTCAACCGCTGTGCCGCGGCACTCTAGTGTGCCGCCAGCAGTTGTCAGGTGTGCTGCAGCCCGCCATCCGCCGCCCACCAGAGATGTCCTACATAGTGCTCCAGCGCCCGCCGACAGTGCTCCGCTCCCCCCCTCCGCCTGTCAGATACTTGGATCCATCTGCTGTCGGGCTCGGCCAGTGTATTCAGCTCTTCTGCTGCCCGTCCCGTTACCTTAGGTGACGTGCTGTGACACATAGGTCATGCACGCCACGTCACATTCCCGCCCGCCTGCTAGTGTGAGCTGCTGCCTGCGGACTGCTCTGTTGTCTGCTCATCCTGCCCAAAATAAACACGACTGCGGGTTGGCATTATTGTGGGGGCAGTGTGTACAATTACAAGGGAAGAGACAGTGCGGAATTACTGGGGGGGGGGGGCAGTGTGGAATTACAGTGCGGGCCAGTGTGTTTGATTTATAACTCTGGGGGCCAATGCATTGGTCCCCCCCCCCCCCTACCTTCCGTGGGAGACGGATAGCGTGCCTTGGCAATGTTAAAGTCTTGTTAGGTGTGCCGCAAGTTGAAAAAGGTTGAAAATCACTGCTCTAACACAATCAGTTTTAGGTGACATCATAATGTCAGTAGGTGGATAATTCCGCTGTGTTTCCGGTTCTTGCATTACCCTTACGGTTGTTAAAAATCAACAATTTGTCATAGCAAATTTACTTTGTAATAATGTGCCTTTTTATCGCTCTGCGTACAAATTAACTATTGCTGAAAAGATTTAATCTTCCGCAAATCTACTATGTTAAAAAATAGGCATGTGTGCAATAGAGGTTATTTAACATCACAATTGCTTTTGCATTTCTTTTGCACAGTTGGTTGGTAAAATGACCTCCACTGTCAACCTTGGATGCTTAAGCTATTTTATAACGGAGTGCTGAGGGATGCAGTATGTGCACAGAGATTATTATGTGGAAGGAAATAATTTATCTTCTCTGAAATCCTAGCCGCCTTCCTCTGCCACCTCTCTCACACTAAATAATTCCTTTTCAATGACCAGGGTATCATGGAGCTCAATTATGTATACCACTTAAAGAACAAGATCTACTTACAGTAATAAGATTATATGTGAAACATGCAAGGGGATCAGAGACGCTTTGTCAGGCAAATATAAGCATACAGTATATGCTACTGGAGGTGAAAATCATTAATGAATTAATATTACAACGCCATGTGTATGTTTAAAACATGAAATACAACGTACAAACAAAACTGATTTCTGCTACTCTATTAAATGTTACTCTGCTTGCTATCCAGTAGCTCTAGGTTTGCTGCCAAACACTCTTCACACACCTACTGCATAAAGAAGACCAAGGTACAGATGTATTGTAGCAGCACTTATTGTGCCTATAAAGCTCTTCCTGCTTTGCCAGTAATCGAGGTGAAACAAAAAACCATAACAACGATATGTATGAACATATTGGCCACCACAGTGGGGGGTAGAAAATAGGATTTTAATTACCTATCGGTAAATTATTTTCTCGTAGTCCGTACAGGATGCTGGGGTGCATATTAGTACCGTGGGGTATAGACTGGTCCACTAGGAGCCACAGACACTTTAAGAGTTTGAGTGTGTGGGCTGGCTCCTCCCTCTATGCCCCTCCTACCAGACTCAGTCTAGAAACTGTGCCCGAGGAGACGGACAACTTCGAGAGAAGGATTTTACACAGATAGTGGCGCGATTCACACCAGCTCACACATACAAGGCAAACCACGATAACGAGCTTGAAAACTCAGCAAAAGCTGAATAACATTACTTAACCAAGTAACAACGCAGTACGTAACTAAGAACAAAGCAGTACTGAACCAAGTAACCACTGCAGGATAACAAAGCGCTGGGCGGGCGCCCAGCATCCTCTACGGACTACGAGAAAATTTGAATTTTAATACCTACCGGTAAATCCTTTTCTCTTAGTCCGTAGAGGATGCTGTGGTCACATCAAGAAACATGGGATATAGACGGGATCCGCAGGAGAAATGGGCACTTTAAGACTTTCAAAGGTTTTGAACTGGCTCCTCCCTTTATGCCCCTCCTCCAGACTCCAGTTATAGGAACTGTGCCCAGGGAGACGGACATTTAGAGGAAAAGGATTTATTGTTAAACCAAGGTGAGATATATACCAGCTCACACCTCAAGCACGCCGTACAACATGGCATTCAACATAACGCAAGTCAACGGCATGAACAACGTCAGCAACAGGCTGACTAAAAACGTAACACAACATGTGTTGAAACGTAACAAAAAACTGCAGATACAGTACGCACTGGGACGGGCACCCAGCATCCTCTACGGACTAAGAGAAAAGGATTTATCGGTATGTATTAAAATCCTATTTTCTCATACGTCCCAGAGGATGCTGGGGTCACATCAAGAACCATGGGGTTATACCAAAGCTCTAGAACGGGCGGGAGAGTGCGGATGACTCTGCAGCACCGATTGACCAAACATGAGGTCCTCATCATCCTCATCATCCAGGGTATCAAACTTGTAGAACTTCGCAAAGGTGTTTGAACCCAACCAAGCAGCCACTCGGCAAAGTTGTAATGCCGAGACCCCCCGGGCAGCCGCCCTGGACGAGCCCACCTTTCTGGTAGAATGGGCCTTCACCGATTTTGGTAACGGCAATCCAGCCGTAGAATGAGAATGCTGAATCGTATGACAGATCCAGCGCGCAATAGTCTGCTTGGAAGCAGGGGCCCCAATCTTGTTGTGAGCATACAGGACAAATAGAGCCTCCGTTTTCCTAAACTGAGCCGTTCTGGCGACATAAATTTTCAAAGCTCTGACTACATCGAGAAACTTCGATTCCAGCAAGGTGTCAGTAGCCCTGGCACCACAACAGGTTGGTTCACGTGGAACGACGTAACTACTTTCGCCAGAAATTGCTCAACTCTGCTCTATCTTCATGTAAGATCAAATAAGGACTCTTGTGAGACAAGGCCACTAATTCAGACACCAGCCTTGCGGATGCCAAGGCCAACAGCATGACCACTTTCCAAGTGAGGAATTTCAACTCTACCTTCTGTAAAGGTTCAAACCAATGAGATTGAAGGAATTGCAACACCAAGTTAAGATCCCACGGTGCCACTGGGGGCACAAAGGGAGGTTGGGTGTGCAACACGCCTTTCACAAAAGTCTGTACTTCTGGAAGGGAAGCCATTTGTTTTTGAAGAAAACCGATAAGGCTGAAGTTTGAACTTTAATTGAGCCCAACTTTAGACCCGCATCCACACCAGCTTGTAGAAAATGGAGAAAACGTCCTTACTGAAATTCTTCCGTAGGAGCCTTCCTGGATTCACACCAAGACACATATTTTCTCCAAATACGGTGGTAATGTTTAGACGTTACTCCTTTTCTGGCCTGAATAAGAGTGGGGATGACTTCCTTGGGAATACCCTTTCGGGCTAGGATCCGGCGTTCAACCGCCAAGCCGTCAAACGAAGTCGCGGTAAGTCTTGGAACACGCACGGTCGCTGCTGTAACAGATCCTCCCTCAGAGGAAGAGGCCAAGGATCTCCTAGGAGTAATTACTAAAGATCTGGATACCAAGCCCTCCTTGGCCAGTCTGGAACAATGAGGATCGCTTGAACCTTTGTTCGTCTTATGATCTTTATCACTTTTGGAACGAGTGTAAGCGGAGGAAACACATACGCCGACTGAAACACCCACGGTGTCACTAGGGCATCCACTGCTATTGCTTGAGGGTCTCTCGACCTGGAACAATATCTCTGAAGTTTCTTGTTGAGGTGAGACGCCATCATGTCTATTTGAGGAATTCCCCAAAGACTTGTCACTTCTGCAAAGACCTCTTGATGAAGACCCCACTCTCCTGGATGGAGATTGTGTCTGCTGAGGAGGTCTGCTTCCCAGTTGTCCACTCCTGGAATGAAGATCACTGACAGAGCACTTGTATGCCTTTCCGCCCAGCGGAGAATCTTTGTGGCCTCTGCCATTGCCGTTCTGCTCTTTGTTCCGCCCTGGCGGTTTATGTACGCTACTGCTGTTATGTTGTCCGACTGAATCAAGACGGCCCGATTGCGAAGAAGTTGTTCCGCTTGCAGAAGGCCGTTGTAAATGGCCCTTAACAGGACACCCAACCTTGTTGGGAGCATACAGGACAAACAGAGCCACTGTTTTGCTAATCTGAGCCGTTCTGGTGACATAAATCTTCAAAGCTCTGACCACATCCAGAAATTTTGACTCAGCGAAGGCGTCAGTAGCCACAGGCACCACAATAGGTTGGTTCATGTGGAAAAAGGAAACCACCTTCGGTAGAAATTGTTGACGTGTCCTCAATTCTGCTCTATCTTCATGGAAGATCAAATAAGGGCTCTTGTGAGACAAGGCAGCTAACTCAGACAACCGCCTTGCAGATGCCAAGGCCAACAGGATGACCACTTTCCAAGTGAGGAATTTCAACTCCACCGTCTGTAAAATAAGAATTTACTCACCGGTAATTCTATTTCTCATAGTCCGTAGTGGATGCTGGGGACTCCGTAAGGACCATGGGGATTAGCGGCTCCGCAGGAGACTGGGCACAACTATAAAGAAAGCTTTTAGACTACTGGTGTGCACTGGCTCCTCCCACTAAGACCATCCTCCAGACTTCAGTTAGGATACTGTGCCCGGAAGAGCTGACACAATAAGGAAGGATTTTGAATCCCGGGTAAGACTCATACCAGCCACACCAATCACACCGTATAACTCGTGATACAATACCCAGTTAACAGTATGATAACAACTGAGCCTCTCAACGGATGGCTCAACAATAACCCTTTAGTTAAGCAATAACTATATACAAGTATTGCAGACAATCCGCACTTGGGATGGGCGCCCAGCACCCACTACGGACTATGAGAAATAGAATTACCGGTGAGTAAATTCTTATTTTCTCTAACGTCCTAAGTGGATGCTGGGGACTCCGTAAGGACCATGGGGATTATACCAAAGCTCCCAAACGGGCGGGAGAGTGCGGATGACTCTGCAGCACCGAATGAGCAAACTCAAGGTCCTCCTCAGCCAGGGTGTCAAACTTGTAGAACTTAGCAAACGTGTTTGACCCCGACCAAGTAGCTGCTCGGCAAAGTTGAAGAGCCGAGACCCCTCGGGCAGCCGCCCAAGAAGAGCCCACCTTCCTCGTGGAATGGGCTTTTACTGATTTAGGATGCGGCAGTCCAGCCGCAGAATGTGCAAGCTGAATCGTACTACAGATCCAGCGAGCAATAGTCTGCTTTGAAGCAGGTGCACCCAACTTGTTGGGCGCATACAGGATAAAGAGCGAGTCAGTCTTTCTGACTCCAGCTGTCCTGGAAACATAGATTTTTAGGGCCCTGACTACATCCAACAACTTGGAAGCCTCCAAGTCCTTAGTAGCCGCAGGCACCACGATAGGTTGGTTCAGATGAAAAGCTGATACCACTTTGGGGAGAAACTGGGGACGAGTCCTCAATTCTGCCCTGTCCATATGGAAAATCAGATAAGGGCTTTTACATGACAAAGCCGCCAATTCTGATACACGCCTGGCCGAAGCCAAAGCCAACAACATGACCACTTTCCACGTGAGATATTTCAAATCCACGGTTTTCAGTGGCTCAAACCAATGTGACTTTAGGAAATCCAACACCACGTTGAGATCCCAAGGTGCCACTGGAGGCACAAAAGGGGGCTGAATATGCAGCACTCCCTTAACAAAAGTCTGAACTTCAGGTAGTGAAGCCAGTTCTCTCTGGAAGAAAATCGATAGAGACGAAATCTGGACCTTAATGGAACCCAATTTTAGGCCCATAGTCACCCCTGACTGTAGGAAGTGCAGGAAACGGCCCAGGTGAAACTCTTCCGTTGGGGCCTTCCTGGCCTCACACCACGCAACATATTTTCGCCATATGCGGTGATAATGGTTTGCGGTTACTTCTTTCCTAGCTTTAATCAGCGTAGGAATGACTTCCTCCGGAATGCCCTTTTCCTTCAGGATCCGGTGTTCAACCGCCATGCCGTCAAACGCAGCCGCGGTAAGTCTTGGAACAGACAGGGCCCCTGCTGCAGCAGGTCTTGTCTGAGCGGTAGAGGCCATGGGTCCTCTGACATCATTTCTTGAAGTTCCGGGTACCAAGCTCTTCTTGGCCAATCCGGAACAATGAGTATAGTTCTTACTCCTCTTCTCCTTATTATCCTCAGTACCTTTGGTATGAGAGGAAGAGGAGGGAACACATAAACCGATCGGTACACCCACGGTGTTACTAGAGCGTCCACAGCTATCGCCTGCGGGTCTCTCGACCTGGCGCAACATTTTTCTAGCTTTTTGTTTAGGCGGGACGCCATCATGTCCACCTGTAGCTTTTTCCACCGGTTTACAATCATTTGAAAGACTTCTGGATGAAGTCCCCACTGTCCCGGGTGGAGGTCGTGCCTGCTGAGGAAGTCTGCTTCCCAGTTGTCCACTCCCGGAATGAACACTGCTGACAGTGCTAACACGTGATTTTCCGCCCATCGGAGAATCCTTGTGGCTTCTGCCATTGCCGTCCTGCTTCTCGTGCCGCCCTGTCGATTTACATGGGCGACCGCCGTGATGTAATCTGACTGGATCAGTACCGGCTGGTTTTGAAACAGGGGTTTTGCCTGACTTAGGGCATTGTAAATGGCCCTCAGTTCCAGAATATTTATGTGCAGGGAAGTCTCCTGACTTGACCATAGTCCTTGGAAGTTTCTTCCCTGTGTGACTGCTCCCCAGCCTCGAAGGCTGGCATCTGTGGTCACCAGGACCCAGTCCTGTATGCTGAATCTGCGGCCCTCTTGAAGATGAGCACTCTGCAGCCACCACAGCAGAGACACCCTTGACCTCGGAGACAGGGTTATCAGACGATGCATCTGAAGATGCGATCGGGACCACTTGTCCAACAGGTCCCACTGAAAGGTTCTTGCATGAAACCTGCCGAATGGAATCGCTTTGTAGGAAGCTTCCATTTTTCCCAGGATCCGCGTGCAGTGATGCACCGACACCTGTTTTGGCTTTAGGAGGCCTCTGACTAGAGATGACAACTCCTTGGCCTTCTCCTCCGGGAGAAACACTTTTCTCTGTTCTGTGTCCAGAACCATCCCTAGGAACAGCAGACGTGTCGTAGGGACCAGCTGTGACTTTGGAATGTTTAGAATCCAGCTGTGCTGTTGTAGCACTTCCCGAGATAGTGCTACCCCTACCAACAACTGCTCTCTGGACCTCGCCTTTATCAGGAGATCGACCAAGTACGGGATAATTAAAACTCCCTTCTTTCGAAGGAGTATCATCATTTCAGCCATTACCTTGGTAAAGACCCTCGGAGCCGTGGATAGACCGAACGGCAACGTCTGGAATTGGTAATGACAATCTTGTACCACAAATCTGAGGTACTCCTGGTGAGGATGGTAAATGGGGACATGTAGGTAAGCATCCTTGATGTCCAGTGATACCATGTAATCCCCCTCGTCCAGGCTTGCAATAACCGCCCTGAGCGATTCCATCTTGAACTTGAATTTTTTTATATATGTGTTCAAGGATTTCAAATTTAAAATGGGTCTCACCGAACCGTCCGGTTTCGGTACCACAAACATTGTGGAATAGTAACCCCTTCCTTGTTGAAGTAGGGGCACCTTTACTATCACTTGTTGTGAATACACCTTATGAATTGCCTGTAACACTGCCTCCCTGCCTGAGGGAGTGGTTGGCAAGGCAGATTTGAGGAAACGGCGGGGGGGAGACGTCTCGAATTCCAGCTTGTACCCCTGAGATACTACTTGAAGGATCCCGGGATCCACCCGTGAGCGAGCCCACTGATTGCTGAAGTTTTTGAGACGGGCCCCCACCGTACCTGGCTCCGCCTGTGAAGCCCCAGCGTCATGCTGTGGACTTAGAGGAAGCGGGGGAGGACTTTTGTTCCTGGGAACTGGCTGTATGCTGCAGCTTCTTTCCCCTACCTCTTCCTCTGGGCAGAAAGGACGCACCTTTAACCCGCTTGCCCCTATTGGGCCGAAAGGACTGTACCTGATAATACGGTGCTTTCTTTGGTTGTGAGGGAACATGGGGTAAAAATGTAGACTTCCCAGCTGTTGCTGTGGAAACGAGGTCCGAGAGACCATCCCCGAACAACTCCTCACCCTTATAAGGCAGAACTTCCATGTGTCGTTTGGAATCTGCATCTCCTGTCCACTGCCGAGTCCATAACCCTCTCCTGGCAGAAATGGACATTGCACTAATTTTGGATGCCAGCCGGCAAATATCCCTCTGTGCATCCCTCATGTATAAAAGTGCGTCTTTTATATGCTCTACGTTTAGCAATATAGTGTCCCTGTCTAGGGTATCTATATTTTCTGACAGGGAATCTGACCACGCAGCAGCAGCACTGCACATCCAGGCTGAAGCAATAGCCGGTCTCAGTATAACACCTGCGTGTATATATAGATTTCAGGATAGCCTCCTGCTTTCTATCAGCAGATTCCTTCAGGGCGACCGTAGGGGATGTTTCCCAGCGTGACCTATCCTCTGGCGGGAAAGGGTACGCCATTAGTAACCTCTTAGAAATTACCAGCTTTTTATCAGGGGAAGCCCACGCTTCTTCACACACTTCATTTAACTCTTCAGATGGTGGAAAAGCTACTGGTAGTTTTTTCTCTCCAAACATTATACCCTTTTTTGTGGTACCGGGGGTAACATCAGAAATGTGCAACACATTTTTCATTGCCTCAATCATGTAACGTGTGGCCCTACTGGAAGTTACATTAGTCTCATCGTCATCGACACTGGAGTCAGTATCCGTGTCGACATCTGTGTCAGCCATCTGAGGTAGCGGGCGTTTTAGAGCCCCTGATGGCTTTTGAGACGCCTGGGCAGGCACAGGCTGAGAAGCCGGCTGTCCCACAATAGGTATGTCGTCAAACCTTTTATGCAAGGAGTCGACACTGTCGCGTAAGTCCTTCCACAGCACCATCCACTCAGGTGTCGACCCCGCAGGGGGTGACATCACGTTTACAGGCATTTGCTCCGCCTCCACATAAGCCTCCTCATCAAACATGTCGACACAGCCGTACCGACACACCGCAAACACACAGGGAATGCTCTGACAGAGGACAGGACCCCACAAAGCCCTTTGGGGAGACAGAGAGAGAGTATGCCAGCACACACCAGAGCGCTATATAACACAGGGATCCCACTATCAATGAGTGTTTTCCCTTATAGCTGCTTTTTTATATATATCATATATATATATTATCTATACTGCGCCTAAATTTAGTGCCCCCCCTCTCTTTTTTACCCTTCTGTAGTGTTCAGACTGCAGGGGAGAGCCAGGGAGCTTCCTTCCAGCGAAACTGTGAGGGAAAAATGGCGCCAGTGTGCTGAGGGAGAAGCCCCGCCCCCTTTTCAGCGGACTTTCTCCCGCTTTTTCTGGAATACTGGCAGGGGTAATTTTACATCTATATAGCCTCTAGGACTATATATGATGTAGATTTGCCAGCCAAGGTGTCATATATTGCCCTCAGGGCGCCCTTCCCCCAGCGCCCTGCACCCATCAGTGACCGGAGTGTGAGGTGTACATGAAGAGCAATGGCGCACAGCTGCAGTGCTGTGCGCTACCTTGGTGAAGACCGAAGTCTTCTGCCGCCGATTTTCCGGACCTCTTCGTTGCTTCTGGCTCTGTAAGGGGGACGGCGGCACGGCTCCGGGAACGAACACCAAGGTCGGGTCCTGCGGTCGATCCCTCTGGAGCTAATGGTGTCCAGTAGCCTAAGAAGCCCAAACTACCACCTGTTAGGTAGGTTCGCTTCTTCTCCCCTTAGTCCCTCGCTGCAGTGAGTCTGTTGCCAGCAGATCTCACTGTAAAATAAAAAACCTAAATATACTTTCTTTCTAGGTGCTCAGGAGAGCCCCTAGTGTGCATCCAGCTCAGCCGGGCACAAGAATCTAACTGAAGTCTGGAGGAGGGTCTTAGTGGGAGGAGCCAGTGCACACCAGTAGTCTAAAAGCTTTCTTTATAGTTGTGCCCAGTCTCCTGCGGAGCCGCTAATCCCCATGGTCCTTACGGAGTCCCCAGCATCCACTTAGGACGTTAGAGAAAGGTTCAAACCAATGTGATTGAAGGAACTGCAACACCACATTAAGATCCCATGGTGCCACTGCAGGCACAAACGGAGGTTGGATGTGCAACACGCCTTTCACGAAAGTCTGAACTTCTGGAAGGGAGGCCAATTGTTTCTGAAAGAAAACCGATAAGGCCGAAATCTGTACCTTAATTGAGCCCTATTTTAGGCCCGCATCCACACCTGCCAGTGGCGGATCTAGACTTAACTTTTAGGGGGGGGGGCGGTTTAAGAATTATGACTCCTCCCCCTAATCATAGCCCCTCCCACTTAGTAATGCCCTTCCCGTTCGCTTCTAAATTTCCTATTGTTGCCATTACTAATAAAATGTTGCCAGTTAGTGGAGAGAACCCTGCGCACTGGTGATACAGACTGGCGAATCGCCATTCCTTCCATCAGGGGTGGTACAGGCTAAGACAGTAGGGCAATTTAAACATGCATGGGATAGACATAAGGATATTCTTACAAAGAAATAAGGATCAGATAAGGTTAGAGATAAAAAATAATGTAAAAAAAAAAAAAAAGGGGCAGACTAGATGGGCCAAGTGGTTCTTATCTGCCGACAAATTCTGTTTCTACAGCACACAGAATGAGCCGAAATTCACATTATAGCACACTGTATGAGCTGAAATTCACATTGTAGCACACAGTATGATCCAAAATTCACATTATAGCACACTGAATGAGCCAAAATTCACATTGTAGCACACAGTATGATCCAAAATTCACATTATAGCACACTGTATGAGCCGAAATTCACATTATAGCACGCAGAATGAGCCAAAATTCACATTATAGCACGCAGAATGAGCCAAAATTCACATTATAGCACACTGAATGAGCCGAAATTCACATTATAGCATACTGTATGAGCCGAAAATTCACATTATAGCACGCAGAATGAGCCAAAATTCACATTATAGCACGCAGAATGAGCCAAAATTCACGTTATAGCACGCAGAATGAGCCGAAATTCACATCATAGCACACTGAATGAGCCGAAATGCACATCATAGCACACTGAATGAGCCGAAATGCACATCATAGCACGCAGAATGAGCCGAAATGCACATCATAGCACGCAGAATGAGCCGAAATGCACATCATAGCACGCAGAATGAGCCAAAATTCACGTTATAGCACGCAGAATGAGCCAAAATTCACATTATAGCACGCAGAATGAGCCAAAATTCACGTTATAGCACACTGAATGAGCCAAAATTCACGTTATAGCACACTGAATGAGCCGAAATTCACGTTATAGCACACTGAATGAGCCGAAATTCACATTATAGCACACTGAATGAGCCGAAATTCACATTATAGCACACTGAATCAGCCGAAATTCACATTATACCACGCAGAATGAGCCAAAATTCACATTATAGCACACTGACTGGGCCGAAATTCACATTATAGCACGCAGAATGAGCCAAAATTCACATTATAGCACGCAGAATGAGCCAAAATTCACATTATAGCACACTGAATGAGCCGAAATTCACATCATAGCACAATGTATGAGCCGAAATTCACATTACAGCATGTAGAATGAGCCGAAATTCAAATTACAGTACACTGAATGAGCCAAAATAATGCAGGGACATATACACTTTAGTTAGAAGAGGGGGGAGACATGGAACACAGGCACTTTAGCTAGGAGCGGAGGGGGGAGACATGGAACACAGAGGGGGCACACACACACACTTACTTTAGTTTGGAGGGTAGGAGACATGGCATACACTGACAGTGACACCTGCTGCAGCCAGCAGCAATGAGGAGTCGGATGGAGGCCGGGTGTCGCGGGGAGAGAGAGAGCGTCCTGACGCGCGTACAGGAAGGAGGGGGCGTGGTCAGAACAGAGGCCGCTCAGCCGCTGTATGCGCGTCAGGACGCTCTCTCTCTCTCACCTTTCCCCGCCGCGCTGCACTGCTCTCCACCTCGTTCCCAACACCGCGGCGGGACCCGGCCTCCATCCCGGTGCCGGTATGTGTAGGGGGGGCGTTCGCCCTAATCGCACCCCCGCTAAATCTGCCACTGACACCTGCTTGTAGAAAATGGAGAAAATGTCCTAGCCGAAACTCTTCCGTAGGAGCCCCCTTGGATTCACACCAAGAAACATATTTTCTCCAAATACGGTGGTAATGTTTAGACGTTACCCCTTTTCTGGCCTGAATAAGTGTGGGAATGACTTCACTGGGAATACTCTTACGGGCTAGGATTTTGCGTTCAACCACCATGCCGTCAAACGTAGCCGCAGTAAGTCCTGATACACGCACGGCCCTTGTTGTAATAGGTCCTCGTGCAGAGGAAGAGGCCAGGGATCTCCTATGAGTAATTCCTGAAGATCTGGATACCAAGCCCTCCTTGTCCAGTCTGGAACAATGAGGATCGCTTGAACCTTTGTTCGTCTTATGATCTTTATCACTTTTGGAACGAGTGGAAGCGGAGGAAACACATACGCCGACTGAAACACCCACGGTGTCACTAGGGCGTCCACTGCTATTGCTTGAGGGTCTCTCGACCTGGAACAATATCTCTGAAGTTTCTTGTTGAGGCGAGACGCCATCATGTCTATTTGAGGAATTCCCCATAGACTTGTCACTTCTGCAAAGACCTCTTGATGAAGACTCAACTCTCCTGGATGGAGATCGTGTCTGCTGAGGAGGTCTGCTTCCCAGTTGTCCACTCCTGGAATGAAGATCACTGACAGAGCACTTGTATGCCTTTCCGCCCAGCGGAGAATCTTTGTGGCCTCTGCCATTGCCGTTCTGCTCTTTGTTCCGCCCTGGCGGTTTATGTATGCTACTGCTGTTATGTTGTCCGACTGAATCAAGACGGCCCGATTGCGAAGAAGTTGTTCCGCTTGCAGAAGGCCGTTGTAAATGGCCCTTAACTGCAGAATGTTTATGTGTAGACAAAGTTACTGGCTTGACCATCTTCCCTGGAAGCTTTCCCCCTGTGTGACTGCTCCCCAGGCTCGGAGACTCGCATCTGTGGTCACTAGGATCCAGTCCTGGATCCTAAACCTGCGTCCCTCTAGGAGGTGAGAGCTGTGCAGCCACCACAGGAGTGAGATTCTGGTCTTGGAAGACAGGATTATCCTTTGGTGCATGTGCAGATGGGACCCGGACCACTTGTCCAACATGTCCCACTGAAACACTCTGGCATGGAATCTGCCAATCTGAATGGCCTTGTAGACCGCCACCATCTTCCCCAGCAACCGAGGGCATTGATGGATCGATACTCTTGCTGGTTTCAGAATTGGTTTGACCAGGTTCTGAACTTCCAGAGCCTTTTCCTCTGGAAGAAAAACTCTCTGTAATTCTGTGGCCAGAATCATTCCCAAAAACGACAGCCGTCTCGTCGGAACCAACTGTGATTTTGGCAAGTTTAGGAGCCAACCATGTTGCTGCAGAATTGTCAGGGAGAGCGTAATGTTCTGCAGTAATTGGTCCCTGGATCTTGCCTTTATCAGGAGATCGTCCAAGTACGGGATAATTGTGACTCCTTGTTTGCGCAGGAGAACCATCATTTCGGCCATTACTTTGGTGAAAAACGGCAACGTCTGAAATTGGTAATGACAATCCTGAACTGCAAACCTCAGGTAAGCCTGATGTGGAGGATAAATGAGAACATGTAAGTAGGCATCCTTTATGTCTACCGACACCATAAAATCCCCCTCCTCCAGACTGGAGATCACTGCCCGAAGACATTCCATCTTGAATTTGAATTTTCTCAGGTAGAAATTGAGGGATTTGAGGTTCAGGATTGGTCGAACTGAGCCGTCTGGCTTCGGGATCACGAACAGGCTCGAATAAAAGCCTTCTCCCTGTTGCAACGGGGGAATCCTGACAATGACTTGATTGTGACACAATTTTTGTATTGCGGCGCATACCACCTCCCTGTCCGGAATAGAAGCTGACAAGGCCGATTTGAAAAATCGGCGAGGGGGGAACGTCTTGAAACTCCAGTTTGTATCCCTGGGACACTATTTCTATAATCCATGGGCCCAGAACTGACTGAAGAGCCTGAGACGTGCCCCCACCGGTGCGGACTCCCGCAGAGGAGCCCCAGCGTCATGCAGTGGATTTGGCAGAAGCCGGGGAGGACTTCTGCTCCTGGGAACCGGCCACGGCCGGTGATCCTTTACCTTTTCCCTTTCCTCTAGAAGCAAGGAAGGAAGACCCTCGGCCTTTTCTGTATTTATTGGGCAGAAAGGACTGCATCTGATAGTGGTGTGCTTTCTTTTGTGGTGCAGGCACATAAGGTAAAAATGATGACTTACCCGCGGTAGCCGTAGATACCAAGTCAGCGAGGCCGTCACCAAACAATACACCACCTTTATACGGTAGAGACTCCATAACTTTCTTAGAGACAGCATCAGCATTCCGTTGATGAATTCACAATGCTCTCCTAGCTGAGACTGACATGGCATTGGCCCTTTATCCCAAAAGGCCAATATCCCTTGCAGCTTCCTTTAGGTAGACTGCAGCGTCCCTGATATAACCTAGTGTCAAAAGAACGATATCCCTATCCAGGGTATCTATTTCAAATAACAAGTTATCTGCCCATTTTTCGATAGCACTACTCACCCACGCAGATGCAATGGCTGGTCTGAGTAGCGTAACCGTGGTGACATAAATGGATTTCAATGTATTTTCCTGCCTACGATCCGCATGATCATTTAGGGCTGCCGTGTCAGGGGACGGAAGAGCCACCTTTTTGGACAGCCGTGATAGAGCTTTGTCCACAACGGGTGGTGACTCCCATTTTTCCCTATCCCCAGAGGGAAACGGATACACCACTGGAATCCTTTTGGGAATCTGAAACTTTTTGTCAGGATTTTCCCAAACCTTTTCACAAAGCATGTTCAGTTCATGAGAGGGAGGAAACGTTACCTCAGGTTTCTTTCCTTTATACATACAGACCCTAGTATCAGGAACAGTAGGGTCCTCAGTAATATGTAATACGTCTTTTATTGCCATAATCATGTACTGAATGCTCTTTGCCAGTTTTGGATCTAATCTGGCATCACTATAGTCGACACTTGAGTCAGAGTCCGTGTCGGTATCCGTGTCTGCCAGCTGGGCAAATGTACGTTTTTGTGACCACGAGGGGGTCTGGACTTGTAACAACACATCCTCTACGGATTTCTTCCATGCCTGGTTCTGAGACTCAGATTTATCCAATCTCTTATTTATCAGAGCCACATTTGCATTCAAAGCACTCAAAACATTCACCCAATCAGGTGTCGGCGGTGCCGACAGGGTTATTCCCACAGCCGTTTGTGTCCCTAACATAGTCTCCTCCTGGGAAGAGCACTCCGCCTCAGACATGCCGACACACGTGCACCCAACACACCCAGACACACTGGGCCTATAGGGGACAGACCGACAGTAAAGCCTGTCAGAGGGACACAGAGGGAGTTATTGCCAGCTCACACCCCAGCGCTCAATCCCGGTCTGAAACACCACAGAAAATGCCCCAGACCTGCAGCGCTTTTATAATTAACATATAATGCACCAAAATAACTGTGCCCCCCCCCCCCCCGTTTTTCACCCTGATACTTATGCAGCAGTGTGAGGAAGGACCGGCGTCTCTGCAGCCTTGTGTAGAGAAAATGGCCGGGTTGTGTGCTGTGAGGGCTAAGCTCCGCCCCCCGTAATGGCGCGCTTCAGACCCGCTCTTTTAAAAAAAAAAATTATACTGGTGGGGGTCCGGACAGTGCCTTGGCACTATGTACGCTCTTGCCAGATACTTACAGAGGTCATATATGCTGCCCAGGGTGCCCCACCCCCCACGCGCCCTGCACCCTACAGTGCCGCTGTGTAGTGGGAGCATGGCGAGCAGCGTGCGAGCGCTGCAGTACCTCAGAAGCCGTCACTGAAGTCTTCTTTTCTTCTTCTACTCACCTGTCTTCTGACTTCTGGCTCTGCAAGAGGGGTGACGGCGGGCTCTGGGAACGAGCATCTAGGCGTACCTAGCGATCAGACCCTCAGGAGCTAATGGTGCCCTGTAGCCAAAGAAGCAGAGCCTTTAAACTCACAGAAGTAGATCTGACTTCTCTCCCCTAAGTTTCATGAAGCAGGGAGACTGTTGCCAGCAGTCTCCCTGAAAATAAAAAACCTAACATGAATATTTTTCAGAGAAACTCAGTAGAGCTCCTTAGAGTGCATCCAGTCTCACTGGGCACAGATTCTAAACTGGAGTCTGGAGGAGGGGCATAGAGGGATGAGCCAGTTCACACCCTTTGAAAGTCTTAAAGTGCCCATGTCTCCTGCGGATCCCGTCTATACCCCATGGTTCTTGATGTGACCCCAGCATCCTCTAGGATGTATGAGAACAGGATTTACCAGTAGGTAGTTAAAATCCTATTTTCTATTACGTCCTAGAGTATGCTGGGGTCCATATTAGTACCATGGGGATGTACCAAAGCTCCCAGAACGGGAGGGAGAGAGCGGAGGCTCCTGCAGAACTGATTGACCAAACTTTAAGGTCCTCAGAGGCCAAAGTATCGAAAGTATCGAACTTGTAGAACTTAGCAAACGTGTTCGACCCAGACCAAGTAGCCGCTCGGCAAAGCTGTAAAGGTGAGACATCCCGGGCAGCCGCCCAGGAAGATCCCACCTTACGAGTAGAGTGGGCCTTAACAGATCTTGGACATGGCAATCCTGCTGTAGAATAAGCATGCTGGATAGTGAACCTGATCCAGCGAGAGATAGTCTGCTTAGAAGCAGGACACCCAATTTTCTTGGGATCATACAGGACAAACAGAGAGTCCGATTTTCTGTGATGAGCAGTCCTCTTCACATAGATTTTCAGAGCCTTTACAACAGCCAAGGACTTTGAAGCAATTGAGTAGTCAGTAGCAATTGGCACCACAATAGGTTGATTGATATGAAAAGCTGACAAAACCTTAGGAAGAAACTGCTGACGTGTACGGAGCTCAGCCCTATCTTCATGGAAGATCAGGTAGGGGCTTTTACAAGACAAAGCCCCCAACTCCGACACACGTCTAGCAGAAGCTAAGGCCAAAGTGACAGCCTTCCACGTGAGAAACTTGACCTCAACCTCCTGTAGACGCTCAAACCAATCCGAGTGGAGGAACTGTAACACCACATTTAGATCCCAGGGTGCCATTGGTGGCACAAAGGGAGTCTGGATGTGCAGAACCCCATTCAAGAAAGTCTGAACCTCAAGGAAAGAAGTTAGTTGTTTCTGGAAGAAAATGGATAGGGCCGAAATCTTGACCTTTATGGATCCCAACCACAGGCCCATATCCACACCAGCTTACAGCAAGAGGAGAAACCGTCCCAGTTGAAACTCCACCGTACGAAAATTCTTGGATTCACACCAAGATACATACTTTTTACAAATGCGATGGTAATGTTTAGACGTTATTTCTTTCCTAGCCTGTATCAGGGTAGGAATAACCTTGTTCGGAATGCCCTTCCGAGCTAAGATCTGGTGTTCGCGGTAAGTCTTGATAAGTGAACGGCCCCTGTTTCAGTAGGTCCTGCCAAAGAGGAAGAGGCCTCGGCTCTTCCAGCAGAAGACCCATAAGATCCGCGTACCAAGCCCTTCTTGGCCAGTCCAGAGTAATGAGGATTTCCTGAACTCTTGTTCTCCTTATGAGTTTTAGAACTCTTGGAATGAGTGGAAGTGGAGGAAACACGTACACCGACTGGAACACCCACGGAGTCACCAGGGCATCCACCGCCACAGCTTGCGGGTGTCTTGACCTGGAAAAATACCTCTGAAGCTTCTTGTTGAGACGGGAACACTGGGCGGACTTCTCAGTCAGGCGCCATCTCTTTTGTCGTGACGGATTGCACCTGACTGAGGAGGGGGCAGCGGTGCTGGGGGGAAGGATGGTTAGAAGGTTGGAGGAGATTTTAAACTAGGAGCCTGGGGGGAGGGTTTAGCTAGAAACTACGGGTCATGCAGTGAGAATAGTGGGGATGGCGGTAGTAAACGAAATGGGGGAGAAGTTGGGGGGAGGGTAAGAGCAGGCGGTAAGGTTACTAACATGGGTACTAAAAGAGATTTTACCAAAGCACTAACCAATGACGATTACAGGTCATCATTGCTACATAAGGTGAAAGATGTCCCTAACGCAAGGGAAAATACTTATCTTAGTTGTATGTATGTAAACGCCAGAAGCATTACTGGTAAAAAGGGTGAACTAGAAATACTTGCAGCAAGCAAACAGTATGATATTATAGGCATTACTGAAACTTGGTGGGATGAATCTCATGATTGGACAGTCAATCTAGAGGGCTATACACTGTTTAGAAGAGACAGACTAAATAAAAGGGGTGGAGGGGTGTGCCTTTACGTAAAGCCGTTTTTAAAACCTGATATACGGGAAGATATTCAGGAGGGGACTGTAGACACTGTTGAGACATTATGGGTAGAAATTGCATGCGGTGAAAAAGGAATAAAAAAGTTAGTATTGGGTGTATGCTATAGGCCGCCTGGTATCAACTCATCTGATGAGGAATTGTTACTAAAGCAAATTGAAAGAGCAGCAGGAGTAGGAGACATAGTAGTGATGGGAGATTTTAACTATCCAGAGATAAACTGGAAAAACGATTCATGTGATACTGCTAGGGGCAATATGTTTTTAAACACACTTAATGATAACTACTTAGTCCAACTAATTGAGGAACCAACTAGGTACAATGCAATCTTAGACCTGGTATTAACAAACAATGGCGATTTGGTATCAGGTATTATAGTAGGGGAACCCATAGGAAACAGCGACCACAATATGGTCACATTCAATATCAGTTTCCATAAACAGCCCTATACTGGCTCAACTAGGACTCTAAACTTTAGCAAAGCAAATTTTGAAAAGATGAGGATATTTTTCAGGGATATTGTATGGGAAGGTTTGTTTTTAGGGAAAAAAAATACTATGGAGAAATGGGAGGTACTAAAATTCCTGCTAGCTAAAAATACACTCAAATTTATTCCTATGAGCAGCAAAAAAAGGAATAAAAATCATAAACCGATGTGGCTTAACAAAAAGATTAAGGAACTTATAGGCAAGAAAAGGCGAGCATTTAAAAAATACAAATCTGATGGGGAAGCAGAGTCATTTCAGCACTATAAGGAATGTAACAAAATTTGCAAAAAGGAAATAAGAGAGGCTAAAGTAGAAACTGAAAAACTAGTAGCAAAGGAAAGCAAAGCGAATCCCAAAAAATTCTTTAAATACATTAATAGCAAGAGATTAAAGAAGGAGAGTATAGGCCCTTTAAAAGACAAGTTGGGAGTCTTAAGCAAAAATGATAATGACATAGCTGACACACTAAATTAGTTTTTTTCAACAGTATTCACTAGAGAGGACCCAATTCAGGGACTGACACACAATCTCAATAATGAGAATATCCCACTGATAGGTACCTATTTAAGCGAGGAAGTAGTCTGTGACCGATTAAAACATTTAAAGATTAATAAATCACCAGGGCCAGATGGTATTCACCCAAGGGTTCTAATGGAGCTTCACTCTGAACTGGCAAAACCGCTATCTTTGATCTTTAAGGATTCAGTTATATCAGGTATGGTTCCCAAAGACTGGCGTATAGCGGAAGTAGTGCCTATATTCAAAAAGGGAAGTAAAGCTGAACCAGGTAATTATAGACCAGTTAGTCTTACATCTATAGTGGGGAAAGTATTGGAAGGTATTCTAAGAGATAGTATTCAGAAGTTCCTTGAAGTCAATAAGGTCATTAAAAGGAATCAACATGGGTTTATGAAGGACAGATCCTGTCAAACCAACTTACTTGGCTTTTATGAAACAGTAAGCGCAAACCTAGATCAGGGTAAAGACGTGGATGTAGTCTTTTTAGACTTTGCCAAAGCGTTCGATACTGTACCACACATGAGACTTATCTACAAGCTACAAGAATCAGGGCTAGGAAGCACAATATGCACTTGGGTCAAAAACTGTTTCGATAATAGGGAGCAGCGCGTTGTGGTTAATGGATCTTTTTCAACTTGGACTGAAGTGCTAAGGGGTGTGCCGCAAGGCTCAGTATTAGGACCGCTATTGTTCAATATTTTCATTAACGACCTAACCGAAGGTCTAGAGAGCATGGTGTCAAGTTTTGCAGATGATACCAAATTGTGTAAGGCTATAAATACAGAGGAGGATGCCGAGTCTCTTCAGAACGACTTAGTTAAATTAGAAGCATGGTAAGCCAAATGGAGATTGCGCTTCAATACAGACAAGTGTAAGGTAATGCACTGTGGTAACAAGAACATAAATTACACCTACCTACTAAATGGGGTAAAATTAGGGGATTCTGTACTGGAAAAGGACTTAGGTGTCCTCATAGATAGCAAACTAAGCAGTAGTACCCAAAGTAGGACTGCAGCAAAGAAGGCTAATAAGATATTAGCATGCATAAAACGGGGTATTGATGCTAGGGACGAGAGTATTATACTCCCGTTATATAAATCACTAGTGAGGCCACACCTTGAATACTGTGTACAATTCTGGGCACCGTACTACAAAAAGGATATCCTGGAGCTAGAAAAGGTTCAGAGGAGGGCGACCAAACTAATTAAGGGCATGGAGACGATGGAATACAAGGAAAGGCTTGAAAGACTAGGCATGTTTACATTGGAAAAGCGGAGACTAAGAGGGGATATGATCAACATCTACAAATATATAAGGGGACAATACACAGAGCTTGCGCGGGACCTGTTTTTGGTTAGATCAACACAGAGGACTCGTGGACACTCGCTCAGGTTAGAGGAGAGGAGATTCCGCACAATACGGCGTAAAGGCTTTTTTCACGGTAAGGACAATACGTGTTTGGAATTCCCTGCCTGAGGGAGTTGTAATGGCGGAATCTGTCAACACCTTTAAGAATGGGTTAGATAAATTCTTAATGGATAAGGATATCCAGGGGTATGGTGCATAGTCATGCATTAGTTACTATAAATAGGGATAAAATGCAACTGCTGACAGCAGCATCAGTCAGAAATTTTAGTCAAATCATCATGCATAGGAGACCACGAATAGGTTGAACTCGATGGACAATTGTCTTTTTTCAACCTCAGATACTATGTTACTATGTTATGAGGACATCATCTCCTGGATGGAAATCGTGTCTGCTGAGGAAGTCCGCTTCCCAGTTGTCTACTCCCGGAATAAAGATTGCTGATAGCGCCAACGCATGTTTTTCTGCCCAGAGGATGACTCGTTACCTCTGACATTGCAGCTCTACTCTTCGTTCCACCCTGTCGGTTTATGTAGGCCACCATCATTACATTGTCCGACTGCACTTGAATGGCTCGATCTCGCAGAAGATGAGCCGCTTGGAGAAGATCGTTGTAGACAGCTCTTAGTTCCAGAATGTTTATTGGCAAACTGGATTCCAGGCTTGACCACCTTCCTTGGAAGGATTCCCCTTGAGTGACCGCACCCCATCCCCGGAGACTTGCACCCGTGGTTAGAAGGATCCAGTCCTGAACCCTGAACCTGCGGCCCTCCAGAAGGCGAGGCATTTGTAGCCACCAGAGGAGTGAAATCCTGGCTTTTGGCAACAGACGTATCCTCTGGTGCATGTGTAGGTGAGATCCCGACCACTTGTCTAGGAGATCCAGTTGGAAGGACCGAGCATGAAATCTTCCGTACTGCTCATAGGAGGCAACCATCTTCCCCAGAAGGCAAATGCACTGGTGAACCGATACCTAGGCTGGCTTCAGGACATCCCGGACCATTGTTTGAATCACCAATGCTTTCTCCTCCGGTAGAAACACCCTCTGCACTTCCGTGTCGAGGATCATCCCCAGAAAAGACAATCTCCTTGTCGGCTCCAAATGTGACTATGGAAGGTCCAGGATCCAACCATGTTCCCTAAGCAGATGAGTCGTGAGAGCAATGGACTGCAACAACGTCTCCCTAGACGATGCCTTTATCAGCAGATCGTCCAGATACTGAATTATGTTCACCCCCTGTCTGCGGAGGAGAACCATCATCTCTGCCATCACCTTGGTGAACACCCTCGGTGCTGTGGAGAGGTCGAATGGCAGTGCCTGAAATTGATAGTGACTGTCTAACAGTGCAAATCTGAGATAAGCCTGGTGTGGCGGCCAAATCGGAATGTGGAGGTACGCATTCTTGATATCTAGGGATACCAGAAACTCTCCCTCTTCCAGACCTGAGATCACCGCTCTAAGAGACTCCATTTTGAATTTGAACACCCTCAGGTAAGGGTTCAACGATTTCAAGTTCAAAATTGGTCTGACCGAACCATCCGGTTTCGGTACCACGAAAAGGTTTGAATAATAACCCTTGTTTTGCATATGAGGTGGAACTGGGATAATGACCTGTGACTTTTCCAATTTTAGGATGGCTTCCTGTAGGATAGCCCTGTCTGTCAGCAAAGCTGAAAAGCCTGATTTGAAGAATCAGTGAGGCGGGAGTTCATGAAACTCCAGTTTGTACCCCTGGGACACAATATCCTGTACCCAGGGATCCAGGCCGGACGATACCCAGACGTTGCTGAAACGTCTGAGCCTCGCACCCACCAGCCCGCAGGCTGTGCGGTCCACCGTCATGCTGAGGATTTTGAGGAACCAGAAGTAGGTTTCTGGTCCTGGGAGCCTGCGGGTGCAGGCTTTTTGGATTTTGCACGACCACCTCTAAAGAAGGTGGTAGGAGGCTTGGACTTTTTTGTCCTAGCGGTCCGAAAGGACTGCGATGCAGCTGAAGAAAATGGTTTCTTCGTAGAAGGTGTAGCAGAGGGAAGAAAAGGTGACTTACCCACGGTTGCCGTGGAAATCCATGCATCCAATGCTTCCCCAAATAGAGCCTGACCTGTGTAGGTCAGGCTCTATTTGGGGAAGCATTGGATTCCGCGTCTGAAGACCATTGGCGTAACCAGAGTCCCCTGCGAGCTGAGACCGACATGGAACATATCCGTGCAGTCTGCGTACACAGGTCCTTCATGGATTCCACCATGAACCCTGCAGAATCCTGTATGTTACGTACTAATAATTCAATGTCACTTCTATCCATTGTAGCTAAGTCCTCTAGTAACGTGCCTGAACACTTTACAATGGCTTTAGAAATCCATGCACAGGCAATAGTGGGCCTTAACACCACTGCTGAAGCAGTGTATATGGATTTGAGCGCAGTGTCATTCATATGATCAGCCGGTTCTTTTAACGTGGTAGACCCAGGGACAGGTAAAACCACCTTCTTTGACAGTTTGGAAACAGATGCGTCAACTATGGGTGGGTTTTCCCATATTTTCCTATCCTCCTCAGGGAAGGGAAAAGCAACCAGAACTCTTTTTGGGATCCAGAATTTTTTCTCCGGGTTTTCCCAGGATTTTTCAAATATAGCGTTTAATTCTTAAAACGCAGGGAAGGTTAGTGCGGCTTTCTTATTGTCATTGAAGTAAGCCTCCTCAGCCTGTTCAGGTGGCGTGTCAGTAATGTTTAACACATCTCTAATGGCCTCAATCATGAGCTGCACCCCCTTTGCAAGGGATGCCGCCCCCCTCAGCACGTCCCCATCACCGTCTGATGTATCAGAGTCGGTATCCGTGTCATCTTGCATAATCTGGGCAAGTACACGTTTCTGTGGGAACATGCTAGGGGATTTTGCAGTAATAGGAACAGAGCCTGACCAAACTGCCATAGATTTCTTTAACACCTGAGTTTCAGTCTCCGTATGAGCTACCCTAGTAGAGAACTGAAAGATCATTCCCTTAATAGAGGTCAACCACTCAGGCTCAGTAATAGGGATCCGAGACAAGACATTACATTCCTGTGTACATGGAATGGATTCCTCCTCAGAGGAAATATCCTCTGCAGCAGATGACACAGAGTCCCTAGACATGGCTATGTGAGACAACAAACACCCACACACACCAGGAAAATGTCAGACACAGTTTCCCCCCAAAGTATGCCACAGAGAGACACAGAGATTGGAGCCAACCCGCACACAGCGCTTCCCTAGGTAGATGATACAACTACCTAGCGCTTACTGTGTACCTTAATAGACTACACAGTATTTACACAGTCTCCCCCCCCCCCCCCTTCTACAACCCCCTGGCAATGTACAGGATAGCTGGAGTTGCTCGGAGGGACAGCTCTCCCTGTCAGCGTCTCTGTAAAGGATCTGCAGGCAGGAAAATGGCGCTGAATGCTGCTGGGTCCGCTCAGAGGAGAAGCTCCGCCCCCTGAACATGGCGCTGCTTCCCGCTCTTCATTTCTTTGTACTGGCCTGAGGATTGCTGCTGGCAGTGTAATTGAGGTCCCTGACCGGCTTGTGACCAGTGTAGGGTATCAGCGCTGGCTCAGGGCGCCCCTCACAGTGCCGCACTATGTACCGCTGAGCCTCCGGAGTGCAGTTAAATACTGCGCTCCCACCCTGTTGCTGCCATCTTCACACCGGCTCCCGCTTGCCAGGGGGGCCGGTGACTCACTCGCCACCGGAATCTTCTGGCTCTGTAATAGGGTGGCGGCATGCTGCGGGAATGAGCGGTCGCCTGGGGCGGCTAACGCTCATCACCCTCAGGAGCTCAGTGTCCTGTCAGTGGAGATAGTGGCTCAGACCCCTCAGGGCGGACACTACTCTCCCCCTTAGTCCCACGAAGCAGGGAGGCTGTTGCCAGCAGCCTCCCTGTGCCTAACTTTACTTTAAAAAAAAAAAACTAAAGAAGCTCTAGGAGTTCCCCTAGCTGTGACCGGCTCCTCCGGGCACAATTTCTAAACTGAGTCTGGTAGGAGGGGCATAGAGGGAGGAGCCAGCCCACACTCTCAAACTCTTAAAGTGCCAGTGGCTCCTAGTGGACCCGTCTATACCCCATGGTACTAATATGGACCCCAGCATCCTCTAGGACATAAGAGAAAACTCCCTCCTTTGGTAATATTTGAAAGTCCTGCAGTGCATCAGCCTAATGTCGGGAAATGGGATGTAGCCGCAGGTTGTACGATAAGTATATTATCATTTTTTAAGAATATCTAATTTTCGGTCATTAGAGGTTTGCAGATTATCTACTCAAAGAAGCATTGTTTTTTTCTACACTAAAATGATAACGAAGTTCACTTATTTGTTTAATCACACACTATTTATTAAGGACATAGTGACCTCCAAAACACTACCATTACTTGAAGTCTCCAGTGCAGACCAGGTAGCATTCTCCCTAGAAAAAACCACAAAGGGTTAACTTGGTAGTCGGTACTGTGTGTCTAGTTGCATTGGGAGCATAACCCTTTGTTCTGTGCAACAGATACTGTACCTTTTTGACTGCATCAAGCATTCTCAGACTGCCTAGACCAGGGAGGATAGCTTTGTATCCCTCAGCCAGTGATACAGTACTAAGCTGAACTCTGTCCTATTAAAGCCATACCACCATGGGAACTGTACCGGGGTTAAAAGGCAAGTTCACCTACCAACATTTTCTCTCACTGTAGGGACAGCACTGTCAAAGGCTCTTATTGGGCTAGCCAGTGATCGAAGCTTCAAAGCCTTCACTGACTGTCACTTTGCTCCTGTCAAATACAGAAAGAGAGTGAACTTTTTTCATATTCTGGAACTAGTGGAGGAGGATATGGGGACTCAACATCCAGACACGCTGCCAGTGGACTTTGTGAATACAGCTTAGTTGTGTAGGGTTGTTTAACAAGCTTTGTGCTGTGAGCCTCCTGTTGTTTATTATGTACAGTGGTTTTTATGATGTGTGTTTGTAGTATAATCATACCTTCCAGCTGTTTGTCTAAGTGATTCCAATGTCCTCAGTAAGCACATAAGACTGCCTTTGGTGGACCAGCTACGTTGAGCAGAAAAATAGTGACCATTATGGTATCTTAACAGTTTGTACTTTCTCATAGAATCGCAAAACAAATTGGCTCAGCACCACTCTACAGGCCTGCAAATTGCGGCAAAATGCCACAAGGTGCGGGGCCTAGTGATGTAAAGTGCCTGGCTGCACCCCCATCAACAACCTCCAGTCCTGCTGCATTTTAGTCTCCTAAAGTGTAAGTCAAACAAGTGTGTGTGTGTGTGTGTGTGTGTGTGTGTGTGTGTGTGTGTGTGTGTTACAGTAAGATTCCTACCATGTACTGTAGATAGAAAGAAAAATTGCCCCTAAAGTTGTATATAAGTGCGTATGCTCTTCTTTCTTTCATGGTAGAAATAAATTGTATCTATCCAGCTAATTAATATATATATATATATATATATATATATATATAAATATATATAAATTTTCATATGCAGACATACATTCACCCCCTGTCTGATGAATTTCTGCTAATAAAGAAAAGATTATTGTGAAGACTGGTGAGTGCTCCTGTTTACTGGATTTAGATTGGAATTGATGGATCACGATAATTCATCACTCTATGGAAGTCACCCCAGCATATGTGGATAAGGCCAGAGTGTGGACTGTTTTGGAAGTATAAATATATATATATATACCACCGTACACACATACGCTGTACTTCCGAAATAATGTGGATACCACAATGATAACCGTTATTAAGTGTTATTTGAGACCTGCAGCACACACCTTCAAAAATATATCAAAGGGAGTTCTTGGCAATGACACATACAGAATAATTTCTTTCAGGTTTTCCAAAAGGTGGAGAAAGTAAATTCTCCTCCCAATTGGAGAGTAACCCGCACCAGGATATAACTGTCCTGATAGTTTCTATACTTGGGGTACCTTTATATTAAGTAATACCACTATCACAATTAAGTGAATAAATCGTGGGACATTCTAAAGGTAATTATAGGTGCTACCAACTGATTTAGGTCAAGGAATAAAGTCAAATCCCCAAAGGGAGGGGAAAGAAAAAAGAAATCAGTTTTTTTGTGCGGTGCACACAACCCAATATCCAATATATTAAAATAATTTTTCTTTATTGATAAATTGTTAAAAAATCCCTATGTTATTCGTATTTATAGGCAAAATTGCCACACTTAATATTTATTAATTTTATGTATAATTAAGGATATTAATCAGACTAGTATTGTCCTTAAATTTGTAATCAAGCGAAGTAATAAAAGATAGTAAGGAAAGTGAAAAAGAATGAAAATTAAGTGAATAAAGATTAAAAACAAAGCTGGTGTGTCGAGTGCCTTTTGTATTTGTGTAATAAGATGGTCCTAATGTGCGTAAACCGTACTGGTTCCCACTGAGTTATATTGACATAAAAGTTCTTACTGGGAAGTACGTGAATATTTAAATGCAATAATACTCATTACTGGGATGTATTCCACAGATGCAATATGGTATTAATAATTATGATAGTAGATGTGTGTCGGTTAACAGATGATTTCAGACAAAGACACAGATCCTATATTGTAATAGTTATTGCAAGTTCCACACGGTCCCATCCCTGGGGTGTTGCATATTATGCCTGCAGAGTTCGTTTACTCAAGGTGATTTATTGTGTCTTTTGTTGTGGTGCGAAAGATATATGTGAGGCAAGAGATAAGTCACTCAATAGAGCACCCAAAGTTGCCACACTACCCACATCAAGTGCTATATAGGCACAGTTGCCTGAGTAATATTGGCAGGCTGGACTGTGAATTTGCTATAAAATATTATTATAACTACAATGTCCTGCTAAATCACCACCTTTAATTTCCCATGTGATCTGTGACTCAGAAAAGACCCAAAGATAGTCAGTTGACACAGTAATTTGGGCCAGCAATAACTCCTATGTGATCATCCAGCGCCCCATCTGGTATGATGTGCGCGATTTAAATATATCACCGTGCAATCTGTAGTTGCAGTTAGTGCCTCTATAGTTGGATTCTTGCTTTCTGCTGCTAATATTGCGCAGTTCTCATTCTCATTAATAGAGATCTCGATCCAACTCAATCCATATGTTTATACACTTGATAATAAGCGTACTCCTGCTAGATGTTTAGCGGTGCAGTGATTGCTTTCAAGTGTCTAACAGTCGTATATATTATTGCAATTAGACAGGCAATTACATCGCTCATCTGATATGCTGTATGCAGGTTGATGATAACACATTCACCTATGTTTTTAATTGCTATAAACTCCACCTATAAGTTTGGCAGTGCAGTGATTGTTATGGTGCAGCACATCAGTGAAATGTCACAATGGAGATTATTGATTCCTGAGGATACTGCTGTAAGTTTGGTAGACAGGCGATGTAATTGCCTGTCTAATTGCAATAATATATACGACTGTTAGACACTTGAAAGCAATCACTGCACCGCTAAACATCTAGCAGGAGTACGCTTATTATCAAGTGTATAAACATATGGATTGAGTTGGATCGAGATCTCTATTAATGAGAATGAGAACTGCGCAATATTAGCAGCAGAAAGCAAGAATCCAACTATAGAGGCACTAACTGCAACTACAGATTGCACGGTGATATATTTAAATCGCGCACATCATACCAGATGGGGCGCTGGATGATCACATAGGAGTTATTGCTGGCCCAAATTACTGTGTCAACTGACTATCTTTGGGTCTTTTCTGAGTCACAGATCACATGGGAAATTAAAGGTGGTGATTTAGCAGGACATTGTAGTTATAATAATATTTTATAGCAAATTCACAGTCCAGCCTGCCAATATTACTCAGGCAACTGTGCCTATATAGCACTTGATGTGGGTAGTGTGGCAACTTTGGGTGCTCTATTGAGTGACTTATCTCTTGCCTCACATATATCTTTCGCACCACAACAAAAGACACAATAAATCACCTTGAGTAAACGAACTCTGCAGGCATAATATGCAACACCCCAGGGATGGGACCGTGTGGAACTTGCAATAACTATTACAATATAGGATCTGTGTCTTTGTCTGAAATCATCTGTTAACCGACACACATCTACTATCATAATTATTAATACCATATTGCATCTGTGGAATACATCCCAGTAATGAGTATTATTGCATTTAAATATTCACGTACTTCCCAGTAAGAACTTTTATGTCAATATAACTCAGTGGGAACCAGTACGGTTTACGCACATTAGGACCATCTTATTACACAAATACAAAAGGCACTCGACACACCAGCTTTGTTTTTAATCTTTATTCACTTAATTTTCATTCTTTTTCACTTTCCTTACTATCTTTTATTACTTCGCTTGATTACAAATTTAAGGACAATACTAGTCTGATTAATATCCTTAATTATACATAAAATTAATAAATATTAAGTGTGGCAATTTTGCCTATAAATACGAATAACATAGGGATTTTTTAACAATTTATCAATAAAGAAAAATTATTTTAATATATTGGATATTGGGTTGTGTGCACCGCACAAAAAAACTGATTTCTTTTTTCTTTCCCCTCCCTTTGGGGATTTGACTACATACAGAATAATGTTCATGCAGAGAAAACAGAAGCCAGTACATCCATAGAAAAATGCTGTTACAGTATATCCAAGTCATCAGGTGCATTGACAAAGTGAATATCAAAAAGTGCAATAGTCATGGTAGCAGCTCAGGAGGATAGCTCGCCTGTTTATTCTCTGAAACTTTAATACGTACAGTATACGCAAGTAGCTACTGCTCATGTAAATGCTATTCGTTACTTTAAGCCTTCTCATGACTATTGCACTTTTTGATATGCACTTTATCTGTGAATGCACCTGATGATTTGAATATGAAAGCATCTTCTATGGATGTGCCGGCTCCTGTGTGTGTGTGTGGGTCTCTCTCTCTCTCTCCATATATATATATATAGTAACAAGAACAATGGAATAGTATTTGAAGAGCAGTATATTAGCCCCAGGTTTCTAACCTATGTATTTTAAAACCCCAAGAAAGTGTTTAGTTGTGTTGCTAACAGCTTTTGCAATATATAACAAAGCTATGTTCTGTAAAAACCATACTTCCCTATTGTGTAAACAGTATAAACAATGCATTTTCACTTGAAGTCAATGAGCAGGACAGATGTTAGCTGAGGGAGAGGTAAATTTAGCCTTTGATAAAAAGATATCCATTCCTCCATTCTAAAGGGGGGTACTCACGGGAGAGATGTATGCTGAGCGATCTTAACACAGACCGCTCACAGCACACATCTCTCTCCCCGCTCAGCACAGCGCAATGTGATGAGCGAGGGGGAAAGCCGACGGGGGGCCGCTCACTTCACACAACGGTGAAGTAAGCGACTTGCTAGATTGAGCCTGCATGCAGGCTCAATCTAGCACCAGCGATAGCGATGCGCGGCTATTGCTGGAGGGCATACACACGGCAGATCCGTGTTTAAAATCTAAGCAATCTAGCAAGATTGCTTAGATTTTAAGCACGGATCTCTCCGTGTGTACCCCCCTTAATGGCGAAGTACACTCACTATTTACATCTCAAATGGTACATAATGTCTGAACTGCAGGCCATAGCGAGGCACCAAATTAAACACCTATCCACTCAATTTGCATTGCCACCTGAAACTTTGAGACTGAACATAAAGGTCATGTCTACTAGAAGCACAGTACAGCTTTCATATTTAGAAGCAAAATGTCATACATACCATACATACATACATACATACATACACACACACAGTGTCGGACTAGCCCACAGGGGTACAGGGGAAACCACCGGTGGGCCCCACTGCCTGGGGGCCCCATCCCCTCCTCTAGTGATCAGATTTTGCCCTTGAATTACACATTATGCATATGTTACATTATACTGCACAGGACTATGGTGTACTTTCTATAGTGTTATTAATCTGGTACAGTACATTATCATGCATGCACTAGCGGTATTTGCTATATATATATATATATATATATATATATACATACATACATACATACATACATATATATGTGTGTGTATCAAGGGGCCCAGAACATGCACTACTGGTTAGCCAAGCCTCAAAGTATGGGCCCCTGTCACTTCATTTTCCCGGTGGGCCCTCCATGCCCCAGTCCGACACTGTACATACAGCAAAATTGGAATTTTAGTCACTTACCATTGAATCCTTTTCTCTTAACCACTTAACTGACGATTTTCCCAAAAACAAAAGCTCCGAAATTGACGTTTTTTTTTAATGAGTGAATTAGGTGAAGAACATGAATTTAACCCTATCCAAAATGATTTTAGGTAAAAAAACAGAAAGAAAAAAAAATGTTATTTGTAAAAAAAAAAATTGTTTTCCCCAAACATTGAAACATTGATCAGGAACATCGTGACCTTAGATTTTAGGTCCCGGTGAGCTGCCAGGTACACAGGGGGGATCTGGGGGTGGCTTGGGGGGATTGTTTTACCCTTACCAGCGGCTGCTATTGTCTGCAGCCGCTGGGGGATCCTGCCATGCTGACTGATCAGCAATGATCGGCAGCACAACATACACAGAGGGAGAGTGCAGGAAGGCAGAGGGACCTTTCTGGTCCCTCTGACAGCAGCAGTGGAGGAAAGTTTCTATTCCCTGCCGCTGCTAACACTCTCTATCTGACTGGTCACATCCTGTGCGACCAGGTCAGATAAAGCACTTGCAGGCATGGTCACATCTGATACGATCATGCCAGGCAAGTGGTTAAGCAGGCTGGATGACACTGGACCATTGGCATTGCAGGTTGGGCTAGAGTTTGGCACTTAAACAACTGCGCTCCTCCCCCCCTGCAGCCCCATTATGCCAATACTTCTTTAAAAGATTACGGTAATGGAGTCATAGTAACCCAGTGAAACAATCAAACAGGGAAAATATGGTCAAGAACCAAAAGCTTGCACAACTGAGCATTATGCAGCAAATGCAGTGTCTCCCAGCCTGCTTTAGAAAAAAGTACTCAATGGTAAGTGACCAAAAATCCTATTTTCTCTTGCAGGAAGGCTGGACGACACAAGACCATGCGATGTTCAACAGCCACCCCCAGGGGAGGGAATGCTGAGGCTGCCTGACTGGAGAACTGTACACCCGTAGCGGGCGTTGCCGAAGGAAAAAAAAATGCGTGGACAGAGGACCTGGTAGCTGCATAAAAATGATGCTCTGCTGAAGCCCTGTGTCGCGCTGCCCAGGAGGTTGCCACAGCCCTAGTGGAATGCGCTGATGCCCGGTCTGGAACTGGTCGTTCCATACAAGTATAGGCTGGAATGATGACTGAGCGGTTATTATGCGCAATGGTCTGCTCAGTAGCCGACCAACCTTGCTTATGTGTGTTGATAAGCAGAGAATGTGTGCGGCGGACAAAAGAAGTTATGTTCAAGTAAATCCGCAGAACTTAGACTACATCTAGCAGAGTCAGATCACTTCAGTCTCGAGAAGTTGTTGAAGTATGAAACACCGGAAAAATTATTTTAAGTGGAAAGCTGAAATAAACGTCGGCTGGAATGTAGGAACTGTACAGAGAACCGCTTCATTGTTATGGCAGTCGAGAAAAGGCAGCTTGCAAAATAAATCCCCTAACTCGCAAAGAAGGCGAGCTGAGGAAAAAGACATAAGGAAGACCAGCTTCCAAATAAGGAACTTAAGATCTGCTAAAACTAAAGGCTCAAAAGGAGCCTGATTGAGAGCAGACAGAACCAGATTAAGGGGGTCATTCCGACTTGATCGCGCGCTAGGTTTTTTCGCTGCACAGCGATCAGGTCAGAACTGCGCATGCGTATGCACCGCAATGCGAAAGTGCATCGTACGGCTACAAAGCGGATCGTTGCTTGGCGATGGATTGTATGAAGAATCCATTCGCACAGCCGATCACAAGGAGATTGACAGGAAGAAGGCATTTGTGGGTGTCAACTGACCGTTTTCTGGGAGTGTTTGGAAAAATGCAGGCGTGTCCAAACGTTTGCAGGGCGGGTGTCTCACGTCAATTCCAGGGCCAGACAGGCTGAAGTGATCGCAAGGGCTGAGTAAGTTCAGAGCTACTCAGAAACTGCACAAAATGTTTTTGCACAGCTCGGCCGCACATGCGATCGCACACTTGCAAAGCAAAAATACACTCCCCTGTGGGAGGCGACTATGCGTTCGCACAGCTGCTAAAAACAGCTAGCGAGCAATCAATTCGGAATGACCCCCTAAGATCCCCCAGTGCTACAAGGATACACAACTTCTCTGTTAAAAAAGGGGCAGAAGGGCCAAGCCCTGCTGGAAATAAATTGATTGGGCCAAAACTGTATTTTCAAAGAACAAAGCATTTAACTAGCTTCCAAACCCTCCTGAAGGGAGGACAAAAAAACGAGAGGGGCGAAACTTGTATGAACTCTTCTTTGTTCACACCACAAGATGACCAAATCAGAACGTGAAAATACGCATTACAGACGTAGCTAGGAAAATATTTGGACCGATGGGCTCCGTGGGACACTAGGTAAGCATGTGTGTGTGTAAGTGTGCATGTATGTGTAACTAAATTTGTACTTTCAGGGTGTGTGTGCTGTGTGGAACTACAGGTACCAGCAGGCCCATTAATTCCCCACATGCTGGTACTTGTGGTTCTCCAAGTACCAGCAAGTGGGGAGGCTTGCTGAGACTTGTAGTTCCACACCAAAACACAATTTTGGCTATGAGCCCCCCCATCCACTGCCCGGGGGGGGGGGGGCAGCCTTGGGCTTCACCCCTGGCCCTTGGGTGCCTGGAGGAAGTGATGCTTTGGCCACAGGGACCTATATAAAAGTGTCCCCCGGCTGAGGTATCACCTCCCTGACTAGTGGAGACCGGTGGTGGTTTTTAAAAATACGGGGGACCCCTACGTCTTTTGTCCACAGTAATTTTGGAAACAGGATCGGCCCTAGAGCCAGGTGCTTGTTGTCTAAATACTAGGGGACCCTACTCAATTTTTCCCCGGTATTTAAACAACCAGGACCGGCTCAAAGAGCCCGAGGCTGGTTATGCTTAGGAGGGGGAACCCCACACAATTTTGTAAAAATTTTTTTTTTTTACAATTTCAATACTGTACACAATGAAGCCCTGCACGTATCTCACTGATCCAGCTGGGCTTCACTGTATTATTCAGTAAGGTTAGCAAATTCTGCTAATCAATGCCAAAGCCATGTTCTATTGCCTATGGCCGACTGACCTGTAGTGGATGCTCCACCACTAAAGGAGGAGCGAAAAGCTTGGAAATGTGCCCACCCCTGCTGTTTAGGGGCAGCCACTGAAGGGAAAGTGCTTTTACTCCCTGGTAGTCCGAGCAATAATGGTGTCTAGTTCTGGAAGGCCCCCACGAAACAGAAGTGCTTCTAATGAACATTTTGACTCCGAAACCACAATCCAAGCAAGAAGCCAAAAAGCCCTTTGGCCGAGACAGCCGTAGCTGAAGCTTTGGAAGTCACCAGAGCGCCATCTTGCACAGCCTCTGACACATATTCAGTTGTACTGCAAAGCTTTTTTGCTAATTCCTGTAGGGCATTCCTTGGCGAATCGCTGTGAAGGCAACTAGTTTGTCAGCCCATGACTCCATGGCTCGAGCCACCCAAGCCCAGGTTAAGTTCAGATAAGAACTCTGGAGAATATAAAAATGGTCCTGAGACAACCTTCTATCTTTTTATCTAGTGGATCTGTAAAGGTTGCACGCCCTCATTCAGCAGTGATCGCATTTGCAAACAGACGCGATTATAAAAAATGAAAAAGCAGTAGGTGTTAAACACTTCCTTGCTGCATTTGCGATCCCATCGCTGCGACCGGGTATCAATATCATAACCAATTATCGCAATGTTCCCCACAAACGGCCAGCAGAGTAACGTAGGCTGGGCGTCGCAGGAGACCTTGCGAGGCCAAGAAATCTGCTTATGGAGGGCTGCCTGCGATCATGTGCAGAGCAGGTCCTGCGCCGTTTCCCAACAATCGCGAAACTTGCGCAGGTGATCGCTTGTGCAAATCACTAATGGAGGCAGAGGAAAGGAGAACATTTTAACTGGTGTCTTCTAGGCCTCCTCAATGAGATTTGGACAGATCCGAAAGAGACAAGAAAGTAAGGACCGTCTTGCGTCTCAGCGTGAACGGACAGGCAGACTCTGCTTGGGAATCCATATGTAAACAGTCCAGCGAGGGGCACACAGTAGCAATGATGTTCTCAAAGCTCAGAATTTAAAGCTACAGTAACTTATGTGCCAAACTCCAGCCCAACATGCAATCCCATGGTCCATTGTTGCCTGGCCTTGTTACAAGAGATACATAGAAACAGAGAAACATAGAATGTGACGGCACATAAGAACCACTTGGCCCATCTAGTCACCCCTTTTTTCACATATTTTTACCTCAAACCTTATTTGATCCTTATTTCTTTGTAAGGATATCCTTATGTCTATCCCGTGCATTTTACATTGCTCTACTGTCTTAGCCTCTACCACCTCTGATGGGAGGCTATTCTACCTGTCCACTACTCTTTCTGTGGAGTCATTTTTCCTCAAATTTCCCCTGAACATACCTCCCTCCAGTTTCAGTGCATGTCCTCGTGTTCTAATACTTCTCTTCATTTGAAGAATGTTTCCCTCATGGACTTTGTTAAAACCCTTGATATATTTGAAAGTTTCTATCATGTCCCCTCTTTCCCTTCTCTGCTCCAAGCTATACATGGTATGTTTTGTGATGTAGGCCATGGACCATTCTAGTTACCATTCTTTGTACAGTCTCTAATGTATTAATATCCTTCTGAAGATCTGGTTTCCAGAATTGAACACAGTATTCTAGATGAGGCCTTACCAATGACCTATACAGTGGCATTACTACTTCTTTCTTTCTGCTGCTGATTCCTCTCTCTATGCAACCAAGCATCTGACTAGCCTTCCTCATTGCTTTGTTACATTGTTAACCTGCCTTTAAGTCACCTGAAATAGTGACTCCTAGATCCTTTTCATCCTCAATAGTTTCCAATATAGTGCCATTAATATTCAGTATATTTAGCTTTTGAGATTTTTGAGACCCAAGTGCATGATTTTTGTATTTTTTTGGCATTAAACTGTAATTGCCATGCTTGACCATTCCTTTAGTCTACCTAGATCCTCAATCATTTGTTTTACCCGTCCTGGTGTGTTTACTCTGTTACATACCTTTGCAATGTCACCAATAAAGATATTAAAAAGCACTGGTCCAAGTACATATCCCTTGTGTACTCCACTGTTAACATTCCCCTCATGTGAATGCACTCCATTTACTACAACTCTGTTTTATATCCTGCAACCAAGCTATTGAGTTTATTTAGCAGTATGCAATCTGGGACAGTGTCAAAAGTCTTACTAAAGTCTAGACAAGCTATATCTACTGCTCCACCTTTATCTATTACTTTAGTCACACAGTTAAAAAAGTCAATAAGTTTTGTCTGACATGATCTTCCCCCAGTGAATCCATGCTGTTTGGGACCCTGTAAATTGCTGGATTTGAGATAATCTACAACTCTTTCTTTTAAGAGTGTTTCCATCAATTTCCCTACTACTGATGTTCGGTTTACTGGTCGGTAGTTGCTTGCCTCTTCCTTGCTTCCACTTTTGTGCAGTGGGACTACGTTCACTCTTTTCCAGTCCTCTGGAATTACTCCTGTAGCTAGTGACTGGTTGAATAATTCTGTTAATGGTGCTACCAGCACTTCTTTAAGCTCTTTTAGTATCCTTGGATGTATCCCATCTGGCCCCATTGATTTATCCACTTTCAGCTTTGAGAGTTCTGTCAGGACCTCCTCCTCTGTAAATGTACTTGTGTCTTCTACTAACTATAGGAACAATTTGTTAAAATAATAGTCCAGTCCTTAGGATTTAACAGCCTAATTCAGCATGAATCCATTACTGTGACATGTGGGGGGATGCCCAGCAGAGGGCAAGTCCAGCCACATGCAGGCCGTGCAGGGACCCCACTTTATCCAGCAGGGCAAGGAGCACAGGTCGGATTTACTAAAATCCATTTAGTACAGGGTCCATAGTACCCGGTGGTGAAGTCCATCAGAGGGGATAAGGCGCTGACCTGTAGCCCCTCCCCCAGCCCCAGGCACCATCTACAGCAGATGTTCCTGCCCTGGAGCTGCATCTCTCTCTCTCCCTCACTCTGTGTCAGCGTTTGAGCACCATTACACAGAGCTGCGCTGATCCTGGGACTGCTGGGCACTGTCTCCTCTGTAAAGCCGTCTGCCTCATCAGCGCTGTGCATTTACAGGACACTTAAGTATTCTACATGTCGTTTAGACAGTGTTAGTTAAGAACAAGTGCATAACTACAGGAATATTTAGTACAAGTATCCTGTGATATAAATCCAATCTTTGCTGTGTATTGTTATATCTATATACCTTTACTTAGTGGTGCAGTTTGTACTACTTAGTAATGCTAGTCCTGTGCAGTTTTATTGTTTGTAATAATGTCTGCATTGTACATGTGACTGTGTGTGCCAATAGCTGCTGTGTGGTTCCCAATCCATGTATCTCACACATATTGCTATCCCTATATTCTGTACCCTGACGGGGGCTAAGTGCATCAGGGTCCTATATATATATATATATATATATATATATATATATATAGTGTTTCACAGGATATACTGTTTGGTATTTTTCTCTGTGTATTTCAGTCACCTTAGACCACTTAAATCCTCTGCATTGCAATCACACTCCACAGGTTTTTTTTTGTCAGGTACTCTGTTTGGCTATATTGTACTGTTACACCCTAGGGCAGGCCTGGCCAACCTGTGGCTCTCCAGATGTTGTGAAACTACACATCCCAGCATGCCCTGCCACAGTTTTAGCCTTCCCTAATAGCAAAACTGTAGCAAAGCATGATGGGACTTGTAGTTTTACAACAGCTGGAGAGCCACGGGTTGGCCAGGCCTGCCCTAGGGCTACATTCTCCAATAATGTCTGCGTCACAGGGCGGGAGATCTGTGGCTGATCCTGCGTCATGCAGTGCTGATGCTGCAGATTTATGAGGAAAATATTCCAGCTCAGGGTCCAGGTATTGAGGGTTCTGTACCTTTCGGTCAGCCTGCAGCACCGGTGGCACACCAAGATTCACCTTAAGCTGCTTTTACGGACTACGCTAGTAACGAGACTTGCGTCCCTGCGGGACCTCCTGTGCCTGTACAATCACATATTGTCCCTGTTGTAAATCCACCATGGGTGTATTCTCTGTCGACTCAGTTACAGCAGTTAAATCAGTCTTTGGTTAAACAAAAGCCTGACCCTCGCCCTCCTAGGACCAAAGGGTCATCTAAGCGGGCAATATCTTCCTCACAATCCACGCATGTTTCAGATACTTCATCCGATGAAGATGGCGTATATACTGAGCCATTAGAAACTGATGCAGATGCTTCTGATGGGGAATCTACAATGCAGGTGGATGTTCCTGACCTCTTGGAGGCTATCAAACTGATTCTTCATATCGATGATGAAACTGAACCTCCAGATACGCCTAAGAAACCTGATAAGTTCAAATGTCAGAAGGCTACTAAATTAGTTTTGCCACATTCTGACTATTTAGTTGACATACGTCAGGAATCCTGGGAGTCTCCAGGAAAGAAATTCTCCCTGCCTAAAAAGATGCTAGCTCGTTATCCTCTCGCTGCAGAGTTAAGTAAAAATTGGGAAACACCGCCGCGATGTTGCACGTCTGGTGGTGTCTTCTACTCTGCCTGTCACTACCGTCACCTCTCTGTAGGAACCGACGGATAAGCGTGTGGAGGGTTACTTGAAGTCTATTTACACTCTTGCGGGCGCTGTACATAGACCTACTATAGCGGCTTCTTGGGCTGCAAAAGCTATTGAAGCCTGGGTTCAATAGCCTCATATATTACCACAGCTTCTCATTACATTCAGGAGGCGGCCTCTGATGCCGGTGTGCTGGCAGCCAAAGCATCAATAACGTCCATTCTGGCTCGCCGGATTCTCTGGTTGTGGCCCTGGTCTGTGGATCTGGACTCTAAAGAGACCTTGGAGGTGATTCCTTTTAAGGGAAACATCCTTTTTGGGGAAGATCTGAACGAGACTGTTGTTGACTTAGCGTCTGCTAAAACTGCATGTCTGCCGAGTAATAATCCTTCAGCTCCGAAGTTTAAGAGTACCTCCTTTCATTACATTCAACCTCCAAGTAAAGCAAAGGGTCAGGCATACCCAAATCAGGCTCACACTTCCAAAACCTCTAAGCCCAAACATAAACTTTTCTGGGCTGCCCGTCAGCCTGCTTCCAAACCAGACAAGCCTGCTGCATGACGGGGCAGGCCTCCCCCTGGGGGACCCCAGGGTGGGAGGCCAACTTCTGCGTTTCGCCCAGGTATGGTTACAGACCACTTCAAACACCTGGGTGAGGGAAGTAGTCGCTCACGGATACGCCATCTCAAGAAACGTCCCCCTCGCCAGTTTTGCTCGACAAATATCCCTTCGGATCCATTGAAAGCAAAAACTCTACATTTGGTGGTACAATTTCTCATGGGCACAGGAGTGATAGTGCCGGTGCCTCTGTCTCAGGGAGGCAGGGGGTACTATTCAACGCTGTTCCTAGTTTCGAAACCGAATGGTTCCTCCCGGCCCATTCTCAACCTCAAGTCTTTGAACAAATTTGGGAAGGTATCCAAATTCTGTATGGAAACTCTTCGCTCTATTGTTTTGGCCTTGGAGCCCAAGGACTATATAGCATCCCTGGACATACAGGATGCTTACCTGCATATACAAATTGCCATGTCGCATCAGCAATATCTGAGGTTTGCTATTGGCAACCTACATTATTAATTCCAGTCTTTGCCTTTTGGACTGACTACTGCTCCGTGAATCTTCACCAAGGTCATGGCGATCATGACGGCCCTTCTCCGCCGTCAAGGTATCAGGATCCTGCCGTATCTGGATGACTTGTTGATCCTGGCAAACTCCACAGGGGTTCTCCTCCGTCATATGGAACGGACGGTCCAATTCCTGCAAGCCCACGGGTGGCTCATCAACTGGAAGAAATCCTCACTGGTCCCTGATCAGAGCATGGTGCACCTGGGGGCATTATTGGACACACACTACCAACGATTGTTCTGGTCTCCGGAGAAGGTCCTGAAACTTCAGGACAAGATAAGATGCTTCCTATCTCGCCCACGTCTGTCGATACACACGGCGATGCAAGTACTAGGCCTCATGGTGTCAGCTTTCGACATTGTAGAGTACGCTCAATTTCATTCTCGCCCTCTGCAGCAGTTAATCCTTTTTAAGTGGGACGGCCTGCCTCACCGGATCAGGTCTCATATGATTTCCTTGACTCCGAAAGTTTGTCATTCTCTGAGCTGGTGGCTCCAGGACCAACAATAGAGCAGGGGTCACCCCTTCTGGATCTCCAACTGGGTCCTCCTAACGATGGATGCCAGTATGTGGGGTTGGGGCACGTTGTTGGAGCAACACTCTCTTCAGGGTCGGTGGACCAGGGAGGAATCTCTCCCTCCGATAAACATTCTGGAGTTGCGGGCCGTGTTCAATGCTCTGAAGCTTGCCCTGCCTCTGGTACAGAACAGGCCTGTTCAAGTACAGTTGAAGAACGCCACCACGGTGGCATAAATAAATCCTCAAGGCGGCACACGAAGCCACATGGCAATGACGGAAGTGTCAAAGATTCTTCTATGGGCGGAACGCCATCCGCCAGTCATATCGGCAGTGTTCATTCCGGGGGTCCTCAACTGGGAAGCGGACTTCCTCAGTCGTCAGGACGTACACGCCAGAGAGTGGAGCCTTCTTCCGGAAGTCTTTCAACTCCTAGTGGACAAGTGGAGCCGACCAGATATAGACCTGAAAGGGTCTCGACAAAATCACAAGGTTCCGGTCTTCGGAGCAAGGACAAGGGATCCTCAAGCAGCATTCGTGGACGCGCTGGCAATTCCATTGAACTTTCGGCTCATGTATGTGTTTCCTCCGGTGTCACTCCTGCCCTGGGTAATAAGGAAGTTCAAGCAAGAAGGAGGATTATTACTTCCAATTGCTCCAGCGTGGCCCAGACGGTGTTATGATTCCAGCACTCCTGACCGGAGGAGATTTTATGACAAGGACCAGAGCGCTGGAATGGAATGCAGGTAACGGGAGCAGGAAAGACTAGTTGCCCCTGGCGCCCTAACTCTATTGTCTCACCCGTGCTATCGGAAATCCCCTGCGAGACTATGGTTTCTTGAGCCCCTGGCAGCCACGTTTGAAGGGCGGATTATGTCTGCCCAACTCCGGTGCCCCCCGGTCTTAGTGAGAGACAAAGGGAAATCCGAGGCAGGATGATAACAAGAGGACCTCTGACTGACAACAGGCCAGGGGCAACAAGCTAACTAACAAAACCTGAAGTATGTGCGGAAACCCGCCAGGAAAAAGGACAACCAAAATCCACTTGTCCAATACTCCTACCCAGCACCGCTGGATACCAGAGTGGACCTGTGGAAGCGGAACCCTCCGCGAAATGCTCCAAAACACAAATAATAAATAATAAAGCAGACAAGCCGCAACACACGGCAAAGCCGCGACTCACGAACACCACTGGATGTTATACGGTGATTAGTCAGGACTCCAGGAATAAGATGACAACTTCCGAGTTCAGGACTTCCGAATACTGGAATGACCGGATACAGCAAGACTGGAACAGACTCTCAGCAAACAGAGACAGCATGCAGGAAGCTATTACCGGCGTCTGTGAGAAGCCCTGAGAGTGCATATGAACAGGAGTCCTCCAATCAGGTGCTGACAGGGCTAATTACCTACATGCCGTGCAGCTGCCTTGCTGCACGGCCAGGAAACGGGTGTAGGTTCATTAAACCCTGGACCCAGCAACGGGGAACGCGGTCCGTCAGTGGCGTCCCCGTTGCTAGGGTCCGTGCGGCTCAGTGCGCCCGGCGTCCAGCGTTGCAAGGGAGCCGGCGGCTGTCCGCGTACGGCGTCCCTGGTTGCTAGGCGCCGGGCCGCACCGACGAGCGGACCCCGGCGCCTAACAGTACCCCCCCCTTGAGGAGGGGTCAAGGAACCCCTAAAGCCAGGCTTCCAAGGAAATTCCCGAAAAAATGCCCTCTTGAGCCTTGGGGCATGAAGATCCTTATCCAGGACCCAGGACCTTTCCTCTGGACCATAACCTCTCCAGTGAACCAGAAAATAAAGCCGGCCCCTGGACAACTTGGAATCGAGAACCTTCTCCACCAGGAACTCCTGTTGTCCCTGTACATCCACTGGAGATATTCCCTGAGAGATCTTCCGAGGAAATTTATTGGAAGAAATGTATGGCTTCAACAGGTAGCAATGAAACGTATTACCAATCCGAAGAGATCTTGGTAAACGTAACCGGAAAGCAACTGGGTTAACTTTTTTAATGATATGAAATGGTCCAATAAATTTGGGTCCCAACCTAGCTGAAGATTGTCGAAGTCTAATGTTACGAGTCGACAACCATACCCTATCTCCCACCTTAAAATTGCAAGGACGTCGGAGCCGGTCAGAAAAAAATTTCTCTCGAAAGGCCGCTTTTCTGAGAGCAAGGTGCACTTTTTTCCAAATGGCTCTGAGATGGGAGGTTAAGGTTAGCGAGGAAAGTGAGGAATGTTGAAAAAAAGAATTAGCTTTGGGGTGAAAACCAAAAACTGAAAAGAATGGAGACACGTTGGTGGAGGAATGACAAGAATTATTGTAAGCAAACTCCGCCAATGGAAGAAACTCGGACCAATCATTCTGGAGTTTGGCTGAGTACAAACGCAAATACTGTTTCAATGATTGGTTAACTCGCTCGGTTTGCCCGTTGGACTGTGGGTGGTAACCAGATGTTAATGACAATCTCATCTTTAATGAAGCACAAAAACACTTCCAGAATTGTGCAATGAATTGTGGACCCCGATCAGAAACAATATCAGTGGGCAACCCATGAAGTCTGAAAACATGGCGGAGAAACAACACTGCCAATCCTTGGGCAGATGGCAGTCGGGGAAGGGCAATGAAATGAGCCATCTTGCTAAAACTGTCTACTACCACCCAAATGACTCTGCATCCAGCTGAAAGGGGAAGGTCCACCACAAAATCCATGGAAATATGAGACCATGGCCTGAGAGGGACATTCAAGGGCATAAGTTGCCCCATAGGCAAGGAACGGGGAACCTTATGCTGTGCACAAACCTGACATGAAGAAACAAACTCCTTAACGTCTTTAGAAAGACCAGGCCACCATACTGAGCGGGAGACTAACTCCAATGTCTTAGAGATCCCTGGATGCCCGGAAACTTTGTTATCATGGAACTCAGTCAAAACAGTAGCTCTCAAGAACTCAGGGACGTAAAGACGACCAGCAGGAGTATTTCCAGGAGTTTGGTGTTGAAGCTGTCTTAACTGGGTAAATAAATCTTGTGTGAGGCCTGCCCAAATGACTGAAGATGGAAGTATGGGAGTAACAGGACTGTTATCATGAACCGGAAGAAAACTGCGTGACAGAGCATCTGCCTTGGTATTCTTGGAACCTGGCCTAAAGTTATAATAAATTTGAAACGAGTAAAGAACAAAGCCCAACGAGCCTGCCGGGCATTCAGCCGCTTAGCTGATTCGATGTATTGCAGATTCTTATGGTCAGTCAATACTGAAATGGTATGTGTTGCTCCCTCCAGCCAATGCCTCCACTCCTCGAAAGCCCATTTTATTTCCAGTAATTCCCGGTTACCAACGTCATAGTTGGATTCAGCGGAGGAGAATTTCCTGGACATAAAGGCACAAGGATGTAGTTCCAGAGACTCTGGATCCTTTTGAGATAGTATAGCCCCTACTCCAACCTCCGAGGCATCAACCTCCACAACGAAGGGCAATCCTGGATTGGGATGTCTGAGGACTGGAGCCGAGACAAAAGCTTGTTTCAAGGCCCGAAAGGACAACTCCGCTTCACGCGACCAGTTGGTAGGATCCGCTCCTTTCTTTGTCAGGGCCACAATGGGAGCAACCAGGTCGGAAAAAGAATGAATGAACCTCCTGTAATAATTTGCAAACCCTAAAAAGCGCTGAATTGCTTTTAAATTGGTGGGTTGCGCCCAACTAAGGATGGCCTGGAGCTTCTTTGGTTCCATGAAAAATCCCCGAGGGGAAATAATGTACCCTAAAAAAGATACCTCCGTGACATGAAACTCGCATTTTTCCAGTTTGGCATATAGATGATTCTCACGTAACTTTTGAAGAACCTGACGCACCTGGGTAACATGTTGTTCAATAGAGTCAGAATAAATCAGGATGTCGTCTAAGTAAACGACCACGAATTTCCCTAGAAAGTCACGGAGCACATCGTTAATGAGGTCCTGGAAAACTGCTGGAGCGTTAGACAAGCCGAACGGCATCACCAGGTACTCGTAGTGACCCGACTGAGTACTGAAGGCTGTCTTCCACTCATCTCCGGACCTGATTCGGATGAGGTTATACGCTCCTCTTAGATCAATTTTGGAAAAAATCACAGCCGAACGCAGTTGATCAAAGAGGACAGAAATCAGCGGCAGAGGATAAGTATTTTTAACTGAGATTTTATTTAGGGCTCTATAGTCAATGCAAGGTCTGAGCGAGCCATCCTTTTTCTCCACAAAGAAGAAGCTTGCACTTAAAGGAGATTTAGATGGCCTAATAAATCCTTTCCCTAGGCTCTCTTTAACATAGTCATTCATGGCCGCAGTTTCTGGCCCGGATAAAGCATATAACCTTCCCTTTGGCAATGCGGCACCAGGAATTAGCTCAATGGCGCAATCATAAGGCCGATGGGGAGGCAGAATGTCTGCATTGCCCTTGGAGAACACATCAGCAAACTCCTGGTACTCCACAGGAATGAGTTCAGGAATGGCAGCAGCTATTCTGACTGGAAACGAAATACATTCCTTATCACAGAAGGCACCCCATTGAGAAATCTCCCCTGACCGCCAATCAATGGTGGGATTGTGAAAGGCCAGCCAAGGGTGACCCAGAACCACTGGAACTGCTGGGCAATGGGTAAGGAAGAACTCGATTTTTTCAGAATGAAGAGCTCCTACCGTAAGTAGTACAGGGGGTGTACAGAGGGAAATAACCCCATTGGACAGTGGACTCCCATCTAAGCCATGCATGGTGACACACCTACCCAAAGATAACTGAGGAATGCCTAAGGCCTTAGCCCAAGTTAAATCCATAAAGTTTCCTGCGGCTCCACTGTCGACAAAAGCCGACACCGAGGAACTGAGGCTGCCAAAGGAAACCTTAGCTGGGACTAAAAGGGAGTTATTCGAGGAGATAAGCTGCAGACCTAGGTGAACCCCCTCACAATTCACCTGGTCAAGGCGTTTCCCGACTTATTCGGACAATTACGAGCAAAATGTCCCTTACCCCCACAGTACAAACAAAGACCAGAGTTTTGCCTTCTGGCTCTCTCTTCAGGAGACAACCGGGAGAGACCCATCTGCATGGGCTCCTCTATGTCCTCAGGGATGGAATATACACATGGAGATGACCTGACCGATGCTCCTTTTTCAGCCTTCCGCTCTCTGAGACGACGATCAATCTTAATAGAAAGCTCCATGAGTTTATCGAGAGTCTCAGGAGCGGGATACTGGAGGAGACTGTCTTTAATAGATTCTGATAAGCCGAGGCGAAACTGACTGCGCAGGGCTGGGTCATTCCAGCCACAGTCGTTCGACCACCGGCGAAACTCCGTACAATAAACCTCTGCAGGATTCCTACCCTGTCTGAGAGCGCGCAATTGACCTTCAGCGGATGCCTCTCTATCAGGGTCATCATATAACAGTCCTAAAGACCCAAAAAAAGCGTCTACTGACAAAAACACCGGATCATCTGCTTTTAAACCAAATGCCCAAGTCTGGGGATCCCCCTGGAGCAAAGAAATAATAATCCCGACCCGCTGAGATTCAGTACCCGAGGAGATCGGTCTTAAACGAAAATAAAGTTTACAGGATTCTTTAAAATTAAAAAACTCTTTTCTATCACCAGAAAAACGGTCAGGCAAATGCATTTTTGGTTCAGGAACTACCCTCGGGGAAGTTCGTAAAAGATCTTCCTGCGACTTCACCCGAAGGGAAAGATCCTGAACCATCTGAGTAAGTTCTTGAATCTGACTGACTAAGAGCTGACCAGGATTTGGTCCTAACCCTGTTGGATTCATGAGGCCGACAATTTCTTACAAAACTGAATAAGAAAAAATTAAACTCCGTTTAATTTTAAGTTTTGGTATGGCCGGTAATAATGTTATGATTCCAGCACTCCTGACCGGAGGAGATTTTATGACAAGGACCAGAGCGCTGGAATGGAATGCAGGTAACGGGAGCAGGAAAGACTAGTTGCCCCTGGCGCCCTAACTCTATTGTCTCACCCGTGCTATCGGAAATCCCCTGCGAGACTATGGTTTCTTGAGCCCCTGGCAGCCACGTTTGAAGGGCGGATTATGTCTGCCCAACTCCGGTGCCCCCCGGTCTTAGTGAGAGACAAAGGGAAATCCGAGGCAGGGTGATAACAAGAGGACCTCTGACTGACAACAGGCCAGGGGCAACAAGCTAACTAACAAAACCTGAAGTATGTGCGGAAACCCGCCAGGGAAAAGGACAAACAAAATCCACTTGTCCAATACTCCTACCCAGCACCGCTGGATACCAGAGTGGACCTGTGGAAGCGGAACCCTCCGCGAAATGCTCCAAAACACAAATAATAAATAATAAAGCGGACAAGCCGCAACACACGGCAAAGCCGCGACTCACGAACACCACTGGATGTTATACGGTGATTAGTCAGGACTCCAGGAATAAGATGACAACTTCCGAGTTCAGGACTTCCGAATACTGGAATGACCGGATACAGCAAGACTGGAACAGACTCTCAGCAAACAGAGACAGCATGCAGGAAGCTATTACCGGCGTCTGTGAGAAGCCCTGAGAGTGCATATGAACAGGAGTCCTCCAATCAGGTGCTGACAGGGCTAATTACCTACATGCCGTGCAGCTGCCTTGCTGCACGGCCAGGAAACAGGTGTAGGTTCATTAAACCCTGGACCCAGCAACGGGGAACGCGGTCCGTCAGTGGCGTCCCCGTTGCTAGGGTCCGTGCGTCTCAGTGCGCCCGGCGTCCAGCGTTGCCAGGGAGCCGGCGGTTGTCCGCGTACGGCGTCCCTGGTTGCTAGGCGCCGGGCCGCACCGACGAGCGGACCCCGGCGCCTAACAGACGGCATTGGTTCTCAGACCTGCAGGGTCTCTCGATAGAGTGTCCTCTTCTACTTCCGCAATGCCCAGACCTCCTCGTTCAGGGCCCTTGTGTCTACCAGGATCTAGCCCGACTGGCTTTGACGGCAAGGCTCTTGAAGCTTCAGTTCTGAAGGCCAAAGTATTTTCTGAGGCGGTCATTTAAACTATGTTGAAAGCCCGTAAACCGGCTTCGGCTCGGATTTATTATAGGGTCTGGAATTCTTACTTCACCTGGTGTGCGGCTAAGCATTATGATGCGTACAAGTTCAGTACTGCCAAACTTTTGGCTTTTCTGCAACAGGGCCTGGACTTAGGCCTTCATCTGGCCTCCCTCAAGGTTCATATTTCAGCCTTGTCAGTATGGTTTCAGAGAAAAATTGCGACTCTGCCTGACATTCATACTTTCACTCAGGGTGTTTTAAGGATTCAACCTCCCTATGTTACTCCTGTGGCTCCTTGGGATTTGTCGGTTGTTCTGGATGCCCTACGAGAGTCTCCGTTTGAACCTCTTGAGTCTGTGGACCTTAAATGGCTTACACTTAAGGTCTTATTTTTGCTGGCTATGCTATTGCCTCTGCTAGAAGGGTTTCAGACTTGGGTGCCTTATCCTGTCGGTCACCCTTTCTGATTTTTCACTGTGACCATGCGGTTCTTAGAACTCGCCCTGGTTATCTGCCAAAGGTGGTGTCGTCTTTCCACCTTAACCAAGAGATTGTGGTTCAGGCCTTTATATCTCCCGGTTTGTCCTCTAAAGAACGGTCTTTGGATGTGGTACGTGTTCTCCGTATATATATATATGGGAAGAGAACCGCCTCTCTTAGGAGATCTGATTCTCTCTTTGTCCTTTTTGATTTTCAAAAACGTGGCTGGCCTGCGAATAAACAGACCTTGGCCAGATGGATTAGAATGGTGATTGCACAAGCTTATGTACAGGCTGGACTTCCAGCTCCTGCTACTATGAAGGCCCATTCTACTCGGTCTGTTGGACCTTCTTGGGTTGCCTGCCGTGGCGCGTCCCTAGAACAATTGTGAAAGGCGGCTACGTGGTCCTCAGTGAACACGTTCATTAAGTTCTATGCCTTTGATACTCCCTCCTCCCAGGATGCTTCCTTTGGACGCTGGGTTCTTGTGCCAGCTACAGTGTATCTCCTCCCATGAGGAACTGCTTTAGGACATGCCCGATGTTATTCCCTGTGGAATACCAGTGTACCCCGCTGTAGAAAAGGAGATTTATGGTAAGACTTACCATTGTTAAATCTCTTTCTGCGAGGTACACTGGATTCAACAGGGCGCCCACCCTGACACACTTAGCTTCTTTGGGTTTGTATGGCATTAGCCGCTGGTACCATCTCCTGTCCTGTGGTGCCTATGGTGTAGTATGTATTTCCAGGATGTGCTATACACACGCAGATAACAGAGTTGCGTACCAGATTATGGCTTGTATTAAAGCATATCAGTCCCCTATTTCATAGGTTCAATCCGATCTCACAACCAGTTGTAAGTGCAACCTGTGCCATTCTTAACTGCTGGCAGTAGATGTATCGGTTGTAACCACTCTCCAAAAAATCCTGCATTTGGAGTACTCCGGATTGGGCACAGAATCAGGTACATAAACAGAAGCTCTTAACAGACACAGTGTAGACTGGAACACCCAGAATCAGGCACTTGCAGAGAAACAGCAGGCTCAGAGCATGACAGGATTACACAAACTGCCAGCAGTCAAGAAGGGCACATGTGGCACTTACAACTGGTTGTGAGATTGGACTGAACCTATGAAATAGGGGACTGATATGCTTTAATACAAGCCATAATCTAGTACGCAACTCTGTTATCTGCGTGTGTATAGCACATCCTGGAAAGACATACTACACCATAGGCGCTTGTTCTTCTCCTCTATTTTGCAGAATTTTTGGGGCACTTATACCTCGTGACACCATGAAGAACTGAGCAGCCACCCAAACAATTGGAAGGTGTTAATATAGGACTATTCAGTCTGGTTATTTGACAGTACCCTGTGGATTATACATCAGGGCACAGGAAGTGAGACATATAACTCACTTCGGACCTTTGTGATACCCGTTGGACTATACGTTGTGGTACGGGACTACTGAGTTAAGATAAGCGCACTGATCTATACATGTACTTGTGATATATATATATATATATATATATATATATATATATATATATATATATATAATACAATATGATTGGACCGGCACTCTCACTGGATTGGTGAGATGTGCTCTGTTGCCCTCTGGATCGAATTGATACAATGGTCTACAAGCAGGCAGCGGCACTCGAAGATTTGAGAAAAAAAACGTGTATTTACATACACATAGCAATCCAACATTTCGGGGCTGCAACAAGGTAACAAATTTAAACATGTAACATATCTTTATACCATAGAAAAAGCCCGCCAGTGCATTTCATTCCTCCACTGCTGCTGGATTTCCTATTACTGTAGCTCTCTTGGATGTTATTGCCCCTCATGCGGACCTTTTATTGAATAACGGTCATTCATATACCAGCATATAGATCCTCTTTCTCTACTGCTGTTGGTACAGCTTATACCCCTTTTATACTGACAATTTTATCCCGGGATTTTGCACACGAACGCGCATCATTCTGGGATTTTTGTCAGTGTGAAAGGGTACAGGGACAATTTCCCGGGACGAGCATCCCGGGATTTCAACCCAGGTCTCGACCTGGGTTTAATCCGGGACCGTCCCTGGAAGCTGTGCAGTGTGAACGGGTTTACCGGGTCAAGGCGACCCGGCACCCGTTCTCTGCATAGGAGGAGGCGGTGCTTGGAGAAGATTATCTCCAAGCAACGCCACCGGTAGAGTCAGCGGTGACGTCACCGACCCGGCAATATGCCGAGTCGGGCTGCTAATGTAAAAGGGTCATTCCCGGGAATGTGTCCCGGGAAATATACCGGGACACATACCCAGGAATGACCTCGGCCTGCGAGTGTAAAAGGGGTATTAGTGAGATACAAATTGTCAGCCAGGTAATAAATCATTTACAAAGAAATGTCCTTTGGTCACAATAGTATGCAGATGCAGTGGTTTCCTCCAGTCTTTCTTTTATTGTAGACATAAGGGGACATTTACTAAGCAGTGATAAGAGCGGAGAAGTGAGCCAGTGGAGAAGTTGCCCTTGGCAACAAATCAGCACTGAAGTAACATCTATAATTTGCATACTATAAAATTATACAGAGCTGCTGATTGGTTGATGGAGCAACTTCTTCACTGGCTCACTTTTCCGCTCTTATCACTGCTTAGTAAATGTCCCCCTAAGTCCTTCATATTTTATAATTTGTCTTAAGAAGGGAGGTTAACAATTACCTCAAATTTGGAAGCAGCAGCCCAACTAATTAGTATACATAATTTTCCATTGCCACTAATTAGACCAGCCCCTTTAAGGGAGTTGTTTTGTGGTTACTATCCTTAAAAGCCTGCACAGATCTTATTGCTGACTGATGGCAGATTCTCGTCAGGATAAGCGCTTCAAAACTGATGGGCATTGATAGCAGATAATATATGACAGTCAAAACCAATACTTAGTAAATACTGTTACTTTCGACACTAAACTTCCGTCGATGCTTGTTGGTTTTGAATTGAAGCAAAAGCCATCGCTAAGTAAATTCAAATTCACCCCATATTATAGCCATATTCTGGTCACATATGTAAAGCAGTACTCACGTATCACTGCAAAAGTTTACCTTTTTTTTTTTTTTTTACTTTTTGCCCACAACCAAGTGGCACAGGAAATTTTGATTCAAGCTTGAAGTGGGACACTGTGAGCCCCAAAACAGAGGTTAAATCAGGGAAGGTGTGTGTGTCGGGGAAGTGGGGGGGGGGGGGGGATCCGGAAGGGGGAGGAATGGGGGAGGGATGTAATAAGTCTGTTTGCAAACCCTCCCCTACAATCCCCCGTGCACAGGATGAATAGACTACTGCTGCTACTGTGCTGGGTTGAGGAGAGAGGGGTGTGGATTTATTAGAGCTACACTAAAAAGGTCTACAGTCAATAGGTCTGCCATTAACGGCAGACATGCATTAGGTTGACAGGGTCAACGGTCAACAAATAATAGGTAGACAGTAGAAAAGGTAGATGGTCAAAAAATTGATAGGGTTAAAAGGTCGACATGGAAATGGTTGACACAAAAAAGGTAGACACAAATGTATTATTTTTTTTGGTCTTTTGTCACAAACAAGCCCCATTAGTGTATCACGTCCCCTCGCATGGCTCACAAGCTTTGGGTAAGGTGCCTCGCTCCACTACCACTGCGCACGGCACAGGTTACTATTCCCAATCATAGACCACGCAGATAGTGAAGTATGAATAAGGTTGGGAAAAAAAAAACACAAAAACTTTTGTCGACCATGAGTGTCGACCTTTTGAATTGTTGACCTTTTGACCCTGTCGACCTAATGCATGTTTACCACTAGTGGTCGACCTATTGACTGTAGACCTTTTTAGTGTACTGCAGATCTATAGACCGGATACTGGGGGAAAAAGCCGATGTTGCTGATGACAGATAAGGGGGGGTTGGACCTTGGCCCCTCTAACAAGCCCAGACAATTAGTACCCTCCTCCTCTCGGTGGCCTTTGGTACTGCCATTATCGCTGGCCATTGTTTTTTTTTTTATCCAGATTCTAAAACTAGGATAGCACAGACAGTACCCAGAATATTTTGCCAGGAAAAAGACACCTGTACCACAAAGAAGCAGGGTAACACTATCCTTACGATACAGTATATGAATATGAACTTTTGGCCTTGGTCAGGTAATAAACCATATCTAGCAAAGGATTTTATAACTAAGATAAAATGTAAAAGTCATTTACAACCACAAACTATTGTGGGGATGAAAAACATTTCTAGTTGTCTAAATGCGTGTAACTAGGTGTGTGCGGAAGGGGCACCACACACAGCGCTGCAGGGTAGGTGGCGCAGTTGGCGGCACTTGTCAGTTATGTTTTAATTACTTTCACTTGCAGCTACCCCCCCCCCTTTTTGAAGCCCCTGTCTCCTACCCTGACCCCTTCTGTTGCTAATACCTATACAACATTCATGAACTCAACTTGAGATTTCTTTGTTATTCAGTCACACTATCATTTATTACATCTCAAGATGCTGACATACCCGGGATTCTAAACTATTGCCTGTGCATTGCAGTCAGACAATCTATTCATTGAGCTATCTGCCCTTACATAGAAAGTTAGAGAATTATATCTATTTGAAGCTTACCTTGTACTTTGTGAAAAAAATGATCAGCATTGCAGATGAGCAGATCTATGTAGTGCAGGCCTGGCCAACCCGTGGCTCTCCAGCTATTGTAAAACTACAGGTCCCTGAATGCCCTGACATGGTATTAGGATTTCTGAAAAGTAAAATTGTAGCAAGGCATGCTGGAACTTGAAGATGGAGAGCCACATGTTGGCCAGGCCTGATGTAGTGTGTGGCTGCAAGAGATTGGATGTGTGACTGCACACGACATAGATCTGTTTTTATGTAGGATAGCTCAATGAGTAGAGTGTTTGATTAAAATTCAACAGGTTAAAGGTTTGAATCCTGGGTATGGCAGTATTTTGAAATGTGTTATTTAATAAAGGGTATTGTAAATGAATAACAATGAGCTCTAAAGTTAAGTGAATAAATGTGGTATCTTGCAGTGGTCTATAAATGTGTGTATTATATATAATTCTCTGTCTGGCACAGGGCACCAAAAAGTCTAGATACGGCTCTGCATGCCCTACCTCTTGCAACTGGAAACATGATGTGTAAAAGCTTTACTTCTAAGTTCATCCTACCACCACTTTAGGACCAGTCTTTCCTTAATTTCAACTGTTTTCTTCTGTTAAAATACTGATTAACCTCATTTATGTTTGAAATTAATCATGAGAGTGAGGGGCATCAGGACTCTCTCTGTGGTATCTGTCACTTTTTATGCTTTTGAGTGTTTGCAATAAATTAGTAGGAACATGCCTAGAAATGAAGTTCCAATTATCTCCACAATCTCCAAGGATGTGCAAAAATTAAGTTCTTTTAAAAATGTACAACATTTTAATGAAGCAGTGAACCCAAAAAGTAATAGCAAGCTGGACATTGAACAGCAGTTTTATTATTTGCATTATATAAATTTTAAGCTAGGCCTGCAACTCTGCAAAAGGATGAGTGCGATGCTGTATGGGTTAATTGCATAAATTGTTAGAAAATAAATATACGTTTTTGTAAAATAAAATGTGATTCAAGACACATTTTTTCTCATCAATGAGGTTCAATGTTGTAGTCCAAAAATGAAGTAGCAAAATTGAAAAAGAAACTAAATGCACCAAATACACATTGCACTTTAGGGGCAACTAAAGTGTTCCTGTTAGACACCTTGTATATTATTATTTCATGATTGAGACAGGTCCCTGGAAACTGAAAATGTTTGTCTGAAAATCAATGATTCACAAACTTTTTGATAATGTGTCACATCAAGCAAATTACTCATTTATAACATACCTACGTGGAAAATTCATAAAGATCGATTTTGATTGATTTATTTTTTTTCAATAGATCAAAATCGATGTTGTACTTCCATAGCGAAAACACACATTTATTAATATTTAAAAATGTATATAAAAAAAAATCACCTGTTAGCAAATGTGTGTTTCAGCCCCTGAAACCCAACATGTATTGGGATTGATTTTCATACATTTAAATTGATTACAATCAACTTTTAGCAATTTTTTCCCTATACGAAACATTTAAACATTAAATGACAAAATCTAATTCAATATAAGCCGAAGCCTAAGCGTAAAAAAAATATTTTATGTTTTACTTATATACTGTACTGGATGTTGGCCATTTTGCAGATATAAAAAAATATTTCAAGAAATTTTCCCTATCAATATAATGTGTGGAGATACATTAAAGCTGATATAAAAATGTGTAGATACAATGGTTGATGTAGATATTCGAGGACACTATAAAGAAATGAAAAAAAAAAAAAAATACAGTAAAAACAAATACTACTCAGGTAAAGCAACACATTAAGGGACATATGTACGGAACTGCTGTTTTATGGTGGATATTTAGATTTATTTTTTTTACGTACGTAGGGAAACCCACATGGACAGTGGTGGTTATATTCGCTATCCTTACAAGTTAGTTCCCCTGCATTTTGGAGTTCTTCATATTTCTGAAAAAAAATCCTCTGTGGAATCTGACAGTGTACACGTGCACAGTACACTGTCTGTTTCTGGAACTGCTCCTAGCTCCGGGCAGAGGCTGCGCGAGAGGGTTCGTAAATAATCTCTCTTCTGCTACTTTAACTCCATAGATTTAATGCAGTTTACACCCTATTTTCGGGGTTTAGTACATAGTGGTCAGATCATAGTTTCCACTGATGATAATAATGGGGACTGTAGTGCTAATTAGAACTCTGCAGGAGAATTCTGTGAAATATTCTGCATTATGCTATGACTGCATAGGGGGAATTTAATTAGGCACAATATTATTTTTGTGCGGTAAAAACGGGACTTTACTGCAATTTATTTTAACAAGATTTTTTATCTAGATAACTCAATTAACTCCCCGTCCCAGTTTTGCTACACAAAAAAACAAACTGTTTTTGTGCAAAAACACACAGGATTCCGGTATAAGTTCCTGAATCCATGAGTTTTTGTGATCTTGGCCGCAAAAATGGATCAGGTATTGGGCATTTTTTATCTCTCCTGCCTCCTGATACTGCCAGCTTTCTGGGCTAATTGATCAGCCCCCGGAGGATCAATTAGCTGCGGCAATATACAGTGGCTAATTAAATTTCCCCCTTAGCAGCAATACATAAAATTATGCAGAAATTGCAGCTTCTACATAACTTTATGGCAAAATAGGATGTTTGTTCACTTACCATTGAATCCTTTTCTCTTAAGCAGGCTCGGCGGCACTGCACCATGAGGATTGCAGGTTGGGCTGGAGTTTGGCACTTAAACTACTGTAGCTTTAAATTCTGAGCTACGCCCCCTTACAACCCCATCACCAGAGACCAGCAATGGAGTAGCAGTAACCCAGTGAAACTGTGAGAACAATCAAACAAAAGTAGCAGGGAAAATATGGTCAAGAACCAAAACCTTGAATGACTGAGAGAGGGAAAGAATGCAGTATTACCTGGCCTGCTTATGAGAAAAGGATTCAACGGTAATTCAACGGCAAGTGACCAAAAATCCTATCTTTTCTTCCAGCAAGGCTGGGTTACACTGGACCATGGGACGCTCAACAGCTGTCCCCAGGGAAGGAAACACTCAGGCTGCCTGACCGGAGAACTGTACGCCCATTTTGGGCATCACAGGATGCAAAAAACCTGAAAACCTGTGGACAGAGGACCTGGTAGCTACACAACAGATCTGTTCTGATGAAGCTCCGTGTCACGCTGCCCAGGAGGTCACCACCACCCTGGTGGAATGCGCCAATATTCGGACTGTATAGTATACTAGTATAGGCTAAATTGATGACTGAGTGGATCCAATGATTAGTAGCCAGGCAACCGCGTTTATGGGCATCGTAAAGAACAAGCAGAGAATCTGTACGGTAGACAGAAGTTTTGACCAAGTAAATCTGCAGCGCTCAGACTACATCTGGCACAACCAGATCATCTCGGTTTTAAGAAGTTTTCAAAAGATGAAATACCAGAAAAACAATTTCTTGGTTTAAGTGGAAAGCCAAAAAAACCCTCAGCTGGAATGTAGGCATTGTACGGAGAACCACTCTTTCATCACGGAAGACGACAAAAGGCGGCTTGCAAAAAGAAACTCTTAACTTAGAAACACGTGGAGCTGAGGCAATAGCCATAAGGAATATCAGCTTCCAAGAACTTAAGCTAAAGATCTACTGCAGCTAAAGGCTCAAAAGGAGCTTGTCCGAGAGCCAATAGGATCAGATTAAGATACTACAGTACTATTAGCTGACAAAACGGTAGTTGAAGACGTACTCCACTCTGTAAAAAGATTTGGACCTATGGCAGAAGGGCTAAATTCCGCTGGAAATAAACTGACAGGGCCAAAATGTGTACTTTCAAAGAACAAACCTTTAAACCAGCTTCCAAACCTCCCTGAAAGAAGACCAAAAAATAAGAGAAGCGAAACTTGATGTGTGAACCCTTCTCTGTTCACACCACAAAATGTAGATCTTCCATACTCTGTGGTACCTGTGTGACAAAACTGGTTTTCAGGATCGTGTCATAGTGCAGAATACACAGGGACAGATACTCTGTCTCAAAAGTGAATCTGTTAAAGTCAAACTAGGAAGGTCCTCCTGGAGAAACGCCACTTGGGCAATGTGACCAAGTTCTGTAGGTCTTGCAAGAAAACTCTCTGGAGATAGGTGTCGAAGATCACCCACAGAAGCTGACAAGGAAGTAGATGTGACTGTCGACATAAAGGATCCATCCGTGATCCTGAAGTACTTGGATCGTGCGATCTAGGTGCTGTTGTAACTGTGAAGCTGAACCAACTTTCACAAGCGGATGGTCCAAATGAGGTATGACTGTGATACCTTCTTTGCGCAGTAAGCACACCATCACAGACATGATTTTGGTAAAAACCTGTGGAGCCCTTGCTATTCTGAATGGTAGTGCCTAGAATTGGTAGTGATCCAAACTAACAGCAAAACAGAGGAGAGAATGATTACCTGACCAAGTCGAAACGTAAAGATATGAGTCCCTGACATCCAGTTAAGCCAAATAATCATTGGTCTCCATGCTGTGGATCAATGATCGAAGAGATTCCATTTAAAAATCTACCAATAACCTGGTGTTCAAAGCGCAAAGATTTAAGATAGACCTAAATGAGCCATTTGGCTTTCAAACAAGGAACATGTTGGAGTAAATAAGATTTTAAACCTAGCGGTAAATCTTTTTCTCCTAGTCCGTAGAGGATGCTGGGGACTCCGTAAGAACCATGAGGGTATAGACGGGCTCCGCAGGAGACATGGGCACTATAAAGAACTTTTAGTATGGGTGTGCACTGGCTCCTCCCTCTATGCCCCTCCTCCAGACCTTAGTTAGAGAAACTGTGCCCAGAGGAGATGGACAATATGAGGAAAGGATTTTGTTAATCTAAGGGCAAGATTCATACCAGCCCACACCATCCACACCGTATAACATGGAATATACGCAACCAGTTAACAGTATGAACAAAACACAGCATCAGTCAAAGACCGATCCCAACTGTAACATAACCCTTATGTAAGCAACAACTATATTACGTGCGCCCATCATCCTCTACGGACTAGGAGAAAAAGATTTACCGGTAGGTTTAAAATCTTATTTTCTCTTACGTTCTAGAGGATGCTGGGGACTCCGTAAGGACCATGGGGTTTATACCAAAGCTCCAAACCGGGCGGGAGAGTGCGGATGACTCTGCAGCACCGATTGAGCAAACGCGAGGTCCTCATCAGCCAGGGTATCAAACTTGTAGAATTTTGCAAAAGTGTTTGAACCCGACCAAGTAGCTGCTCGGCAAAGCTGTAATGCTGAGACACCTCGGGCAGCCGCCCAAGAAGAGCCCACCTTCCTAGTGGAATGGGCCTTTACCGAATTTGGTAACGGCAATCCAGCAGTAGAATGAGCCTGCTGAATCGTGTTACAGATCCAGCGAGCAATGGTCTGCTTAGAAGCAGGAGCACCAACTTTGTTGGCTGCATACAGGACAAACACAGCCTCTGTTTTCCTAACCCTAGCCGTCCTGGCTACATACATTTTTAAGGCCCTGACTACATCCAGGGACTTGGAATCCTCCAAGTCATCCGTAGCCACGGGCACCACAATAGGTTGGTTCATATGAAATGAAGAAACCACCTTAGGCAAAAATTGAGGACGAGTCCTCAACTCAGCTCTATCCACATGGAAAATTAAATAGGGGCTCTTGTGAGACAAGGCCGCCAATTCCGACACCCGCCTTGCAGATGCCAAGGCCAATAACATGACCACCTTCCAAGTGAGAAATTTTAATTCCATTGTTTGAAGAGGCTCAAACCAGTGAGATTTTAGGAAACTTAACACCACGTTAAGGTCCCACGGTGCCACAGGGGGCACAAAAGGAGGCTGGATGTGCACCACTCCCTTCACAAAAGTCTGGACTTCTGGGAGAGAAGCCAATTCCTTCTGAAAGAATATAGATAGGGCCGAAATCTGTACCTAAATGGAGCCTAACTTCAGACCCATATCCACTCCTGTCTGTAGAAAGTGGAGAAAACGGCCCAGATGGAAATCTTCCGTAGAAGCATTCTTGGCTTCACACCAAAATACATACTTCCTCCAGATACGGTGATAATGTTTCGCCGTCACCTCCTTCCTAGCCATTATCAGAGTAGGGATGACTTCCTCCGGAATACATCTCCCAGCTAGGATTCGGTGTTCAACCGCCATGCCGTCAAACGTAGCCGCGGTAAGTCTTGGAATACGTAGGGCCCCTGCTGCAACAGGTCCTCCCTGAGAGGAAGAGGCCACGGATGTTCTGTGATCATTTCCTGAAGATCTGAATAACCGGCCCTTCGAGGCCAATCTGGAACAACGAGTATTGTCTGTACTCTTTTTCGTTTTATAATTCTCAATATTTTTGAGATGAGAGGCAGAGGAGGGAACACATAGACCGACTGAAACACCCATTGTGTCACTAAGGCGTCTACCGCTACTGCCTGAGGGTCCCTTGACCTGGCACAATACCTCTGAAGCTTTTTGTTGAGGCGTGACGCCATCATGTCTATTTGAGGAAGTCCCCAATGACTTGTTATCTCTGCAAAGACTTATTGATGAAGTGCCCACTCTCCTGGATGGAGATCGTGTCTGCTGAGAAAGTCTGCTTCCCAGTTGTCCACTCCCGGTATGAACACCGCTGACAGAACGCTTACGTGATTTTCCGCCCAACAAAGAATCCTGGTGGCTTCCGCCATCGTCACTCTGCTCCTTGTCCCGCCTTGGCGGTTTACATGAGCCACGGCTGTGACGTTGTCTGATTGAATCAGCACCGGTAGGTCGCGAAGAAGATTCTCCGCCTGTCGTAGGCCGTTGTATATGGCCCTCAATTCCAGCACGCTGATGTGTAGACAAGCCTCCTGGCTTGACCATAGCTCCTGAAAATTTCTTCCTTGTGTGACTGCTCCCCATCCTCGGAGGCTCACGTCCGTGGTTAACAGAACTAAGTCCTGAATGCCGAACCTGCGACCCTCTAGAAGGTGAGCACTCTGCAGCCACCACAGGAGAGACACCCTGGCCCTGGGGGACAGGCTTATCTTCTGATGTATTTGTAGATGGGACTCTGACCACTTGTCCAGAAGGTCCCACTGAAATGTCCTTGCATGGAACCTGCCGAAGGGGATGGCCTCGTAGGCTGCCACCATTTTCCCCAGAACTCGAGTGCATTGATCAACAGACACTCTTTTTGGTTTTAGCAGGTCTCTGACCATGTTCTGGAGGTCCTGGGCTTTTTCCATTGGGAGAAAAACCCTCTTCTGTTCCGTGTCCAGAATCATGCCTAGGAATGATAGTCGAGTCACTGGAACCAATTGTGACTTTGGTAGATTGAGAATCCAACCGTGCTGTTGTAGCACTCTAAGGGAGAGCGACACGCTCTTCAGCAATTGATCTCTCGATCTCGCTTTTAACAGGAGATCATCCAAGTACGGGATAATTGTGACTCCCTGCCTACGCAGGAGCACCATCATCTCCGCCATCACCTTGGTGAAAATCCTCGGTGCCGTGGAAATCCCAAACGGCAACGTCTGAAACTGGTAGTGACAGTCCTGTACAGCGAATCTCAGGTACTCCTGATGAGGAGGATATATGGGGACATGAAGGTAGGCATCCTTCTCTTATGTAATAAGTTTACATTTGCATTTAACATATTCCACATGTCCAACCAATCATGAGTCGGCGTTGCCGACGGAGACACACCAATCATCTGCTACACCTCCTCCTTGGATGAGCCTTCCGCTTCAGACATGCCGACACACACGTACCGACACCCCCACACACACAGAGATATATCTATAAGGGGACTGTTCCCCAACAAGGCCCTTTGGAGAGACAGAGAGAGAGTATGCCAGCACACACCCAGCACCAACTGACACTGGAAACAATTTCCCAGATATAGCTCTTTTTTATATATAATCGTGTAATACACTCACTGCGCCTTACAAGTGCCCCCCCCTCTTTTCAACCCTCTGTCACCGTGCTCAGCAGGGGAGAGTCCGGGGAGCCAGCTTCTCTGCAGTGCTCTGTGGAGAAAATGGCGCTGGTTAGTGCTGAGGGACCAAGCTCCGCCCCCTCCGGCGACGGGCTTCGGTCCCGCTCAATTGTATTAAAAAAATGGCGGGGTATTGATATATACACTGCCTCCGCAGCCTATATCCACATAATGCCATCCATAGGTTTATATTGCTGCCCAGGGCGCCCCCCTGCGCCCAGCACCCATCAGTGCCTGTTCAGTGTGAGTAGTGTGTGGGAGCAATGGCGCGCAGCGTTACCATTGCGCGCTTACCTCAGTGAAGATCTGAAGTCTTCTGCCGCCTTGGAGTCTTCTTTTCTTCTTATACTCACCCGGCTTCTATCTAACGGCTCTGTGAGGAGGACGGCGGTGCGGCTCTGGGACGAACGGCAAGGGGAGACCTGCTTTCCGACTCCCTCTGGAGCTAATGGTGTCCAATAGCCTAAGAAGCCTATCACTTAAGTAGGTCTGCTTCTCTCTCCTCAGTCCCACGATGCAGGGAGCCTGTTGCCAGCAGTGCTCCCTGAAAATAAAAAACCTAACAAAATTATTTTTCAGAGAAACTCAGGAGAGCTCCCCTGTAGTGGACCCAATCTCCTCTGGGCACAGGATCTAACTGAGGTCTGGAGGAGGGGCATAGAGGGAGGAGCCAGTGCACACCCATACTAATAGTTCTTTATAGTGCCCAAGGCTCCTGCGGAGCCCGTCTATACCCCCATGGTCCTTACGGAGTCCCCAGCATCCTCTAGGACGTAAAAGAAAAACAGTTTCCATTATAGCAGAGGAACTGGGGAGATGACACCGTCCAAAAGGAGAGAATTGATAGCCTTGTCCAACGCCATGCTTTTCTCAGCATCCAGGGGAAGAGTGGTGGCAAAAAAACACCATGGTGGTGGACCCCTGAGGTCGATGATGTAACCTCTGGAAATGATGCCCCGCACCCAGTCATCTGGAAACGACTCTGCCAAATGGTCTTTGAACCGGAGCAACCGCCCTCCTACAGGTGACCATACTGGGTGTTGAGGGTACGCGTCAGGTGCTAGGCTTCTTTGTAGCCTTTGCTCCTAAGTGCCAGTTGGCACCAGAAAATCTGCCCTTCAATGCTGAACCCCTGCATGGGAAGAAGACCCATGAATGGAGGAGCAAAAAGGTCAGAAGAGTGGACCCCGCTGTTTAGAGGCAGTCACTGGCAGAAAAGTGCTTTTTTCCCTGGTAGCCTGGGGAATATAGTTCTGGTCCAAAATGAAAGCCTCCACCAAGCGGAAGAGCTACCAAGGAAATTTTTGATTCCAAATCCGCAGTCTAAGCATGGAGCTAAAGAGCCCTTCGGGCTGAGACAACCGGAGCGGAAACGTTGGAAACTACCTGAGCACATCTGCAAAGCTGCTCTGCCAGTTCCAGAAGGGAATTTCTTTGCGAATCGCTGTGTAGGCCCCTCAATGATTTCGTTGACCCAAGTCTCCATGACTTGAGCCACCAAAGTCAAGGCTAATTAAGGTCGTTTAATGACCCCGGAGCCTATAAAAATGGGCTTGAGACAACCATCATCTTTTTATCTAGCTGAACAGTAAGTGCCCTGTGCATACCTACAGTAAAATAGCAACAGTAGTGTCAACCTTGGGAGGCAGTTCCCTCTTGGATACATGATCCGCTGGCAGTGGATAAAGTTGAGCAAATTTGAGAGGAATGGAGAACTTTCAATCATGCCTCCTCAATGAAATGAGACAGATCCGAGGAAGACGGGAAAGAAACTATCTTCTTGCGCCATCGCATGAACGGACCCACTGCTTGGGAATACACATCTAAACAATCCGAGTGCTATAATGAGGTTCTACATGTCATTACTAAATTAAAATGTTCGACGTCCATTTCCTGAAAATCACCCTTCTCCTCCTCCAAAACTTCCAATGGAGCCCTAGAAGGAGGACAATGTTTATGCACCACTCGCAGCTGAGGATCCTTGAAAAGCATTTCAAATAACAGGAAACTTTTCGAAACCCTGACGCTGTATGCTCCATGGTATGGAGCCACGGAGGATCAGACAGCGATTGGGGAGTTGTATCGCCAGGAGCAAGCGACTGGGAGACGCACATAGAGGGAACACTCCTCCCACTGAAGAGGTTCCAGCCTTATCAAGTCAGAGGCCAACCAATCCGGCATCTGTGCCCACGTTGGTTCTGCAAGGACAGACACAGAGGCCCCAGAAGTCTGCATGACATTAGACCTCGCTTGACAGAGTCCATCTGTCTATCTGATAATTTAATATTCTGCTGGGCACAAGAGAAACACAATGCCATATAGTAGGTGCGCTTTTTGGTTTGACGTATTTGGCTTGGCCCATCATATTCCCTACATGCTCTCACTATGTATAGTAGACGCAGGCAAAATCAATTTCCAGATCTAAAAAAAAAAAAAAACACACAGATCTCACTAATCCTCCTCCCATAATTACCAGTACAGCAGTCAGAAATAATAGATTGTCAGCGTTCGGGGTCTTACCGGAACGCTGGGGCCGCGGGGCGGGCTTCACGGGCGGCCGGGCAGCGGCGGTGGAGGGCTGAGGCGCTGGGTTCAAGGGTACAGACAGCGGTAATGGCGTTGAGGGGGTCGGACACCGCTGCAGCAGCTCACTCTCGCTAAGCTGTTGCCTAGGAGACCAGGGGCAGTGAGCAGCATGTTGTCAGAAAAGGTCTGCATTACTGGGCGCCGCCATGTTGGAGACCAAGTTTCTGAAATAATTCCTGTTCCTAGTTTTACAGCCAATCCAGGGAGACTTCTTCCTATAAAAGGGGGCTGGTTTAGGACAGGGATGCCAGTGCTTCAAGTTACAACCCTGTTGTAGGTGCTTTAGCCTGTGCTCCCAGGATTCCTGCTGTATTCTGGTACTTCTAACCCTGCTTTGCCAGTTCTCAGTTGCTGCTGCAGTCTGCTGCTGCCCGTGGAGACGCTCTTGGAAAACCCGGTTCAGTAAGACCCTTTGGGCACGGACGACCCCGGGTCTCTTGCCTCGTCCTCCAAGTCACAGTCCACAGATTCTTGCTTCCAGCCAAGTCCTCGAACCACCATTCACAGTCCTCAGCTCGTTATCTCCAGCTTCATCTTTCAAGCCACAGTCTACAGTTCTCAGTCACCAGTCACGACCCAAACTACCGTCCACAGTTCTCAGCTCCTCTACCGCAGTTTCATCTCATAAATCGCAGTCCACGGTTCTTGTCTTCAGCCTCGTTTTACTCTCACCCACAGTTCTTTGTCTACGACCACGTTCTCAAGTCACCGTTCATCAACCTCAGTTTTCTACCTCTGCTCTGTACATAATAAATAATTTCGATTGACTCTTAAACTCCGCCTACATCCTTCATTGCTCCGTATGCCATGCAAAGGAACTATATCCAACCCCCTCATTTTGTTCTTCCCCAGCATGCTACCTCCTTGGGCAAGTCTCAACTGCCGGATCCCCAAACTTTGCTAGACGTGACATAGATAATATAAAATGTTCGAATACTTCTTCCCGTGGAAGAGGAGAGCTTGTAGAGGGGAGGAGCAGCGTTGACTAGTAGCAGTGTAGCACAAGATCCTGGAGAAAGCCTGTAGTTTCACTTTAGTTTCTATTCCTTAAACCAGGCTGGTTGGCACGCTCTCTGTAATAGACCCGCCCCTGGAAACCTGGCAAGATGGCGCTATCCAGGACAACTCTGTCTCTAAAAGAGTGAGAGCATGCACCGTTTGTCCCAGGGTCTAGGCTATCTCTGCTGACACCGGAATGCTGTCGGGGGCTGCAGTGCACCCCTCCCCCCCCACTGCGGCTGCAAATCAGTGAGCTGACAGACAGCTCCTGCAGTAACTGCACTCTCACTGTGCGCGCACTGCTACAAGTGCACAGACACCTATATACAAAAGGAATAAAAGAACATTACAAATAAAAACAAAATAACTAAGCTATAAAAGGGGCTGCCACAAGGTGGCCTACTTCATCAGGCACCTAAAGAAGACTGGCATGATGGGCTAACAGGGTGGGGGAGCTCAGAATTTAAAGCTACAGTCATTTAAGTGCCAACCTTCAGCCCAACCTGCAATCCCCATGGTCCAGTGTCGCCCAGTCTTGCTAAAAGAGAAATAATGTTGACAAAATATGCCCCATCAAACATATTTTAATTATACTTTAACTATAAATCATACATTAAAAAAGGATTGTCATTTGCAATTCATATAAAAAGTACAGTCTAGAACAAGCATTACTGATTTTGATCTTCGTTTCTATATTAAAAAAGCATTTTATTGACCCATCTCAATTTTTCAATCAATTAATTATTGCGCATGTCATTTATATAAATGTGTGACAAAGACTGCTGTATGTTTACCTTTGCACAACTAACGTCTATCAGCAGACAAAATCATTGTAGGGTACTTTCTGAAATGCATTGCAAGGTCAGCACAAAGCTAATGTAGAAGTACTATATATAATGTACTGTCTGTACCTGCAGGCTTTTTAGCTGGGATGCAGATATCCCTGGAAGGACCAAGGCTTGGGCTAGGAATGCTTCTACATCGGTTAGGCTCAAACTGTCCACCTGGTGATACAAAACAACAAAATGGGTGTAACCATAGTGAAGGGAAAAAAACACATTATTATCACTGTTTTGTTTGCAAATGGGTCCCACACAGGAGTCCCAGACAGCACATTACATTCATAGCTTCAGGGAAAAGTATCTGAGATATCACCACATTAGCCTTAGAAATTCAGATAAAAGGAGACAAAAGGCTATATCCAAACTTAAAAATGTGTCTGGAGGCTCACTTACTAGCCACACCCAAGTGCACTTTAATTGTCTTTTTCAATGGGCTAAAGGGGCTTTAGCTGATTTACCACATAGAAAAATATCTGCTTCTTTAAATTAGTATAATAACCCATTTGTGTGTTGGATCGGTATGTTTTACCACCCAACAGGATGCTGGCTTTCAGTATATACCGACAGCGGCATCCCATCTGTTGGCATGCTTCAGCTCTGCCACAGGTTGTATTCCCACTCGGTTGGTGGTGTGGACCCACCAAACCAACCGAGTGGGAATAACATGCAGTGGTTGAGATTACGTCCGGCGGTATGTCACCAGCTGTCAGGATTTTGGTGAACGCCGGGATCCCAACAGTTGGTATTTTAACTGCATGCCTTCTGTGTGTTTTCTGTATGTCTCCTGCTGATGATCACAAATTATTATTTGCTGCTTATTGGCTATTCCTAAATGTGTTTGAAAAATACAGCCAGTGTACAGGATGTATCAAGCCTGGGAGTAGTTGCACAAAGCAACCAATCAGCTTCTATTATTTCAAAGACTGTGCTAGATAAATTACAACAAGCTGACTGGTTGCTTTAAACAACTTCTCAACTTTATAACGCTCCAAAGCTTGATAAAGATATGTCCTCATACATTTAGCCTTAATACGCCATGCAGCAGAACAAGTATGGCACAAGTGAGCTGACCGTTCCTGTACAATTCTGCTGTCGGGTGTCTTTTTTGCCGAAAAAGGAGATTTATGGTAAGAACTTACATTTGTTAAATCTCTTTCTGCGAGGTACACTGGGTTCCACAGGGAATAACATTGGGGTGTAGAGTTGGATCTTGATCCGAGGCACCAACAGGCTAAAAGCTTTGACTGTTTCCAAGATGCACAGCACCACCTCCTCTATAACCCCGCCTCTGTGCACAGGAGCTCAGTTTTGTTAACCAGCCCAATGCAGCAGCAGGTAAGAGAGATAACAACCGTTAGTAGCCACATATACCACATTCTCACGACAGGAGAAGGTACCAGCGGCTAATGCCATAAAAACCCAAAGAAGCTAAGTACATCAGGGTGGGCGCCCAGTGTACCTCGCAGAAAGAGATTTAACAAAGGTAAGTGCTTACCATAAATCTCCGTTTCTGCAGCGGGGTACACTGGGGTCCCACAGGGAAAAACATCGGGGATGTCCTAAAGCAGTTCCTCATGGAAGCTGGTTTACGGGCTTTCAACATAGTTTGAATGACTGCCTCAGAAAATCCTTTGGCCCTCAGAACTGAAGCTTCAAGAGCCTGGTCGCGTTCTCCGACTGTACTTGAACAGGCCTGTTCTGTACCAGAGGCACGGCAAGCTTCGGAGCATTGAACACAGATTCCTCCCTGGTCCACCGACCCTGAAGAGAGAGTGTCGCTCCAACACCGTGCCCCAACACCGCATACTGGCATCCGTCGTTAGGAGGACCCAGTTGGAGATCCAGAAGGGACGACCCCTGCTCAATCGTTGGTCCTGGAGCCACCAGCTAAGAGACAGACGAACTTCCGGAGTCAAGGAAATCATGTGAGACCTGATCCGGTGAGGCAGGCCATCCCACTTGGAAAGGATTAACCGCTGCAGAGGGCGAGAATGAAATTGAGCGTACTCTACCATGTCGAAAACCGACACCATGAAGCCTAGTACTTGCATCGCCGTGTGTATCGACAGACGTGGGCGAGATAGGAAGCATCTTATCTTGTCCAGAAGTTTCAGGACCTTCTCCGGAGACCAGAACAATCGTTGGTTGTGTATGTACAATAATGCTCCCAGGTGCACCATGCTCTGATCAGGGACCAGTGAGGATTTCTTCCAGTTGATGAGCCACCCGTGGGCTTGCAGGAATTGGACCGTCAGTTCCAGATGACGGAGGAGAACCCTGTGGAGTTTGCCAGGATCAACAAGTCATCCAGATACGGCAGGATCCAGATACCCTGACGGCGGAGAAGGGCAGTCATGACGCCATGACCTTGGTGAAGATTCACGGAGCAGTAGTCAGTCCAAAAGGCAAGGCCTGGAATTAATAATGTAGGTTGCCAATAGCAAACCGCAGATATTGCTGATGCGACATGACAATTTGTATATGCAGGTAAGCATCCTGTATGTCCAGGGATACCATATAATCCTTGGGCTCCAAGGCCAGAACAATAGAGCGAAGAGTTTCCATACAGAATTTGGATACCTTCCCAAATTTGTTCAAAGACTTGAGGTTGAGAATGTCCCGGGAGGAACCGTTCAGTTTCGGAACTAGGAACAGCGTTGAATAGTACCCCCTGCCTCTCTGAGCCAGAGGCACCAGCACTATCACTCTTGTGTCCAGGAGAAATTGTACCACCAAATGTAGAGTTTATGCTTTCAATGGATCCGAAGGGATAATTGTCAAGCAAAACTGGCGAGGGGGACGTTTCTTGAGATGGCGCATACGTGAGCGACGACTTCCCTCACCCAGGCATTTGAAGTGGTCTGTAACCATACCTGGGCGAAACGCAGAAGTTGGCCTCCCACCCTGGGGTCTCCCAGGGGGAGGCCCGCCCCATCATGCAGCAGGCTTGTCTTTTTTGGAAGCAGGCTGACGGGGGCATTTAGGTTTGGGCTAAGAGGTTTTGGAAGTGCGAGCCTGTTTTGGGTACGCCTGACCCTTTGCTTTATCTGGAGGTCGAAACGAACGAAAATAAGTACTCTTAGCCTTTGGAGCCGAAGGAGAAGTACTGGGCAGACATGCAATCTTAGCTGAAGCTAAGTCAGCAACAATTTTGTTGAGATCTTCCCCAAAAAGAATGTTTCCCTTAAAAGGGATCACCTCCAAGGTCTTTTTAGAGTCCAGATCTACGTATCGGGACCGCAACCAGAGGATCCGGCGAGCCAGAATAACCGTAGAAGATGCTTTGGCCACCAGGATACCTGCATAAGATGCCGCCTACTGAATATAATGAGAGGCTGTAATAATGTATGAAAGACACTGTCTAATATTATCAGGAAAATCAGACGGTAGTTCCGCTTCAACTTCCTGAACCCAGGCCTCTATAGCCTTAGCAGCCCAAGAGGCCGCAATAGTGGGCCTATGTACAGCTCCAGCAAGAGTGTAAATGGACTTCAAGCAACCATCCACACGCTTATCCGTCGGTTCCTTCAGCGAGGTGACGGTAGTGAAAGGCAGTGCAGAGGACACCACCAGACGTCCAACTTGTGAATCCACCGGTGGAGGTGTTTCCCAATTTTTACTTAACTCTGCAGCGAGAGGATAACGGTCTAGCATCTTTTTAGACAGAGCAAATTTCTTTCCTGGATTTTCCCAGGATTCCTGACAAATGTCAACCAAGTGGTCAGAATGAGGTAAAACTAATTTAGTAACCTTCTGACGTTTAAACTTATCTGGTTTCTTAGAGGTAACTGGAGGCTCTTCGTCATCATCGATTTGAAGAATCAGCCTGATAGCCTCCAAGAAGTCAGGAACATCCACTTGTGTCAGAGATTCCTCGTCAGAAGCATCAGCATCAGTGTCTGAAGGGTCAGTGTAAGCGCCATCTTCATCGGATGAAGTATCCGAAACATGTGTGGATTGTGAGGAAGTACTGGCCCGTTTAGAGGACCCCTTGGTCTTAGACGGGCGAGAGTCAGGATTTTGCTTAGCCAGAGACTGATTTAATTGCTGTAACTGAGAAGAGTATCTGCCCATGGCGGATTAACTGCCGGGACAATATGTGGCTGTAATAGCACAGGAGGTCCCATAGGGGGCGCGAGTCTAGTTACTAGTGGTCCGTAAATTAGAGAAAGCATCCCAAGGTGGGTCTTGATTTGCCCCCATTGCTGCAGACTGACCAGGGGGTATAGAACCACCTGTACCTAAACCCTCAGCTGCTATGTTTTCCTCTGAGTAATCCGTGGCATCAGCACCTCATGGTGCAGGATCAGCCATAGATCGACCACCCTGTTTAGCAGATATTATATGTAAGCGTAACCTTAGTGTGTAACAGTACAATATAAGACAAATTACCTGACAATAAACCCCTGTATAGTGTGACTGCACAGCAGAGCACAAACAGAGGATTTAAGAGGTATGTGGTGACTGTAAAAACACAGAGAAAAATACCAAAGTAGTATATCCTGTGAAAACCACTATATTATATGAAAACCCTGACGCACTTAGCCCCCTCAGGGTACAGAATATAGGGGTAGCAATATGTGTGTGATACACGAAAGAGAGATCACACAGCAGCTATTGGCACACACTCAGGTCACATATACAATGCAGAAATTATAACAAACAATAAAACTGCACTGGACTAGCAATACTAAGTACAAACTGCACCACTAAGTAAAGCTATATAGGTATATAGATATAACAATGCACAGTAAAGACTGGATGTATATCACAGGGTACTTGTACTAAATATCCCTGAATGTATGCACTTGTTCTTAACTAACACTGTCTAAATGACATGTAGAATACTTAAGTGTCCTGTAAATGCACAGCGCTGATGATGCAGGCGGCTTTACAGAGGAGACATCACCCAGCAGTCCCAGAATCAGCTCAGCATGTGTGTAATGGTGCTCAAACGCTGACACAGAGTGAGGGAGAGAGAGAGATGCAGCTCCAGGGCAGGAACATTTGCAGTAAATGGCGCCTGGGGCTGGGGGAGGGGCTACAGGTCAGAGCCTTATCCCCTTGCTGGACTTCACAACCGGGTACTGCGGGGCCTATTAAACTGGATTCTGAGGTAATCCGACCTGTGCCCTGGTGGTCTAGTGGGGTCCCTGTACAGCCACAGTGTCCACGCCAGCGCGCGTGCCATCTCCTAGAAACTGCGGCGGGTCGCGGTTTTCAGCGAGTCCCACCTGGGGGACCCTCTTACCTGCTCCCTGTAATGCAGCCACGCGATCCTGGAGAGCGGCGGCAGGTGTCTGTGTGCCTGAAGAGAAACCAGAGCCCTCCACTGTAAGTACCCGGCAACCAGGGCGCAGGAGTATACAGCACCGCTGGGGGAGATGAGGGAGCCACAGCATGATATATCAAACTGACATATAGCACTTTTAAGTGCCTGTGCTGCGGCCCTTGAAGTCTTCTTTCTTCTAAAAAAGCTCTTTTCAGGGCTGCCTAGCGCAGCCCTCCCTGTTAGCTGCCTGCACTGCAGGCACCAACTTACAAACTGAGCTCCTGTGCACGAAGGCGGGGTTATAGAGGAGGTGGCGCTGTGCATCTTGGGAACAGTCAAAGCTTTTAGCCTGTTGGTGCCTCGGATCAAGATCCAACTCTACACCCCAATGTTATTCCCTGTGGAACCCAGTGTACCCCGCTGCAGAAATTTCATCTAATTTCAGTGCATGCAGGAGACTGTGCTGATTAATTTGATATGTGGCACTTGTATATCTGTGTGTGACTGAGTCTGTATATGAAGCACCAAAGAACTTGGTATGGAAAAAAAACATGGCCTTTGCATTGTAGCATTTTGTATGCAGATTCAGAGACTCAGAGGCACAGTTTTCTGGTATACCCTTAGTGGCATCGCGATAGGTCTAGGACACATTTTCAGCAAGAAAGATGCCCGCTGCTAACAGAATCTCATGGGACCTGGCGAACCAAGAGGAGCTACAGTATTTGGTGCGACTGCAGCAAAGATGTTGGGCACATGAGGACACATCTGTACATCATAGAAACATAGAATTTGACTGCAGATAAGAACCACTTGGCCCATCTAGTCTGCCCCCTTTTTTTTTATCTCCTCCAGAATCCATTTTGATAGTAATAACAAGCATACAGTACTGCAACAAAGTTTTTTACACTAACATAAAAGTAAATGACAAAAAATTAAGCAAAACCTTTAAAAGAAAAACATTTTTAAACTTAAAAATAAAAATATGACATAAAAATCTATGTCATAATATAAGTGAATAATTCTAAACAATTGACACTTTAGTTACTAAACATGTTTTTTAGTGAGCACCATTCTAACATGACAGAACAGTTTTTGAAGCATGGGGAAGTTGTTCGCTAGCCTTAGCTAGCCGCCAGTATTGTCGGTCGCAGTGCCCTGTAAATTGTAGCATGATTGTCTTGCATACACAGGCAGCATTTGCATCCACCTCTGAATCAGGCCCAGAGCGACAATAGAACACTTTATGTTACTAATAAAGTAATCCTAGTCAAGAATTCTACTGGCTTTTATCACCGTTTATACCTCGTATCTAAAACTAAGATTCCAGGATCCATCTCTTTACTGTGGTTGATATTAATTTACCATTCGTTCTGCATTCATTATAGCTTTGCGTTCCACATGCATTATTTTTGTCAGGAATCGACTTACCACAGCTGCATCTGTCCGGGGTCCCTACGTTTTGCTGTCACTGGTCTCCCTGTTGCTGGATGTCATCCTGGGCCTAGGAACGCTCCTGTTGTCAGCGGGCGTGCATGCACGCCGCGTTCCCGCCGGGCCGCGGCATGGGCGCCGCCATGACAGTTTTCCTCGGACTGTTGCGTGAGCCAATCCGGAGCTTGGCCGCACCTCCTCGTTTCCATTCCAGCCAATGCCTGCAGACCGGGGGGTATATCAGAACAGCAGGGTGAGTCAGCCCTTGTTTTGGACTTCGTGTCACTCCTGCGACCCGTGTGTCTGGCTCCGCTCTCCAGTTCTCCTGTGTTCCAGTCTACCTTCCAGCGTTGTTCCGATACCAGCACCAGCAATCCCTGCATCTGTTATTAAGCTCCACACCTTTAACAGCTACAGTGTGCTCCAGCTCTCTGCAGTAGAGACTCTTCTCCAGGTGCATCTCATTATCTACACCTGTTCATCAGCCTGCAAGCTGCCAGTGTTATTCCCAACTGCACTGTGAACTTTACACTTGTCTCCTGCATCTGCTACCAGGCTTGCTACTTCCAATACCATCTCTGCTGGCTCCACGGTCCAACTATCTTCGGTTCCCATACCGACATATCGATCCCCTGATCGATTATACAATTATACAGTCATTGCCAGAGACTCTCAGCTTCTACGCTGCACAACTACTACTGCATTTATTTTCTGTTACTGCCAAGTTTTCCTGATGCCTTATTGTTTAACGTATTGTTTAATAAAACCACATTGCGCACATGCGCAGGAATCTAATCCGGCATCCTCACTTTTTCCATCCTACCTCCACTGACCCACTAGCGCCCCCTCCGGGGACACAAACCGAACAGAATCTGACAATTTTACATGAATTAAGTGTGAGATTCAAACCTTTAACCTATTCATAAGAACACTACATATTTGTTTCACCCCTACTGGGGTAATCAAACTGTGAGGTCAGACTCAAATTCCTAGAATGAACCCTTAAAAAAAGCCTAAACATGGTCTCCTCCAGTTTGGTGGAGACTGATTATGAAATTGAGACAATATATTCTAAATGGCTTTTTATTAATAGAGGTAAGGGTGGACCTCTCCTCAGGATCAAATACCATCCAATAAGCAAGACAATAAAAAGTGACCCCCAAGCCATTTAGAACATATCTTCTCAAGTTCGGAATCAGGCTACAGCAAAACTAGAGGAAGCTTGGACAATCTTCTAAAATGCAATGTCTGGCAAACATATTTCTATAAATAGATAACTGCAAATTTATGTTCATGAAACTCCTAGCGAGTGGAGCCCCCACTTAGCGTGTTTTACTGCAATGTGATCATACAATCATGGCTACCATGGCCATAAAGCTTGAAAAGATGGCACAGATTTGTAAATCTATGCTGCTGCTATTTCCTTCATTTGTTTACTCTAAATAGTCATTTTTTTGCTTAAATGAATTACCTTACTTTCATGTAAGACTCACAGAACTATAAAATGTGGGGGCATATGCAGATGAACAATTCTGAACTGCATACCTGCACTAATTATTTCATCTTACGTTGAATACAATTTAACAACTGCACCAAATAATCAAATTCTAAATGAAAAATTGTCCACATTTGGGTGACCTAAACTTGCACTAATGGATTTGAGGAAATTTTAAGGGTTCTGCATGCAACTTATGCATTCTGGAGCATGCAGAAGAGAAAACAATTAGCCTGGTGGCCTAAGGGGTCTATTTACTAAGCCATGGAGAGAGATAAAATATCAACCAATCAGCTCCTGACATTTTTCAATCACAGCCTGTAACATGGCAGTAAGGAGCTAACTGGCTTGTACTATCCATTTCATCTCTCTCAAAGGCTACGTAAATAGACCCCTAAATGTGCACCTACAACAGGAGTATGTATTGTATCTACTTGAACTGCTGAATGCAGAATATAACCACAGAGCAGAGAGGCTGGCAACAAGGGGAGTCCAACTGGTGTAAAGGTGTTAAACAAAAGAGGTTGTCAAACACTGGACAACCCCATTACCAGTAAGTTTTTTTTAAACAACAAAAATCCAGTTATGTAATTTTATCAAGAAAAAAATAGCCATGCAAACACTTTTTGTTGTCCATAGCAAATTATATCATGGGGAATTGTGTAATCGAAGTGACTTTAACCCAGTGTAAATTTGCAAGAAGGATCAAGGACCCTCGTACCTTTGTGTGCCTGTTATTACCCAATTTTATTACTGTTCTATTACAGTTGTATTCCCAGTTGTTAAGTATGGGGTAATTCAGAGTTGATCGCAGCAGCAAATTTGTTAGCAGTTGGGCAAAACCATGGGGCTGATTCCGACCCGATCGCACGCTGCACTTCCTCGCAGCGGTGTAATCAGGTCTGGTGTGCGCATTGCGCGCGTCGTTGCTCATCGGGCAACGATGCTGACTGCGAAGAAAGCAGTCGCTGGGGTGACCGCAAGATGATTGACTGCCGGAAGGCGTTCCGGGGCGGCAACTCACCGTTTGGAGCTGTTTTCGGGGAGTGGTAAGAAAAACGCAGGCGTGTCCAGGCAAACGAAGGGCGGATGTCTGACGTCAAAGCCGTGACCATCATCGCTGGACACATCGCACAGGTAAGTATGTCCAGCCCTGGTCTTGTTTTGAGTGAAACTTGTTTAGCATAGCAGGGCTGCACAAGCGATCGCAGCCCTGCTATGCTAAAATACACTCCACCACAGGCGGAGATTAGTTGATAGCACCAACAGCAAAAGGTTGCTTGGTGCGATCAACTCGGAATGAGGGCCCATGTGCACTGCAGGTGGAGCAGATATAACATTTGCAGAGAGTTAGATTTGGGTGGGTTATATTGTTTCTGTGCAGGGTAAATACTGGCTGTTTTATTTTTACACTGCAATTTAGATTTCAGATTGAACACACCCCACCCAAATCTAACTCTCTCTGCACATGTTATATCGGGAACCGATCTCTAGGTCGACAAGACTTAGGTCGACAGTGTCTAGGTCAACCACTATTGGTCTACAGTAAGTATTAAGTAGGTCGACATGGTTTCTAGGTCGACAGGGACTCTAGGTCAACATGGGTTAGGACAACATAAAAAAAGGTCGACATGAGTTTTTCACATTTTTTTCTTTTTTTGAACTTTTTCATACTTTACGATCCACATGGACTACAACTGGGAACAGTAACCTGTGCCGAGCGCAGTGACGACACCCAAATCATGTCGACCTAGAATCCCTGTCGACTTAAGTCTATTCTATCAAACATACCACACCCGTTATATCTGCCCCCACTGCAGTGCACATGGTTTTGCCCAACTGCTAACAAATTTGCTGCTGTGATCAACTCTGAATTATCCCCTATCTAAGTATTCTAGCGTGCAAGAGTCTTTGGCCAAGGAAAATAATTAATAAAAGACAAAATGTAGTGAAATAATTAAAATATTAATTCATAATAATGTTTCACATGATATTGTAACTATACATTCTCAAAATTATATATAATTTTATAATAAAACATAAATTTCAGATTAACTTTGCCTTTCATCAATGTGTCCTCCTTTGGCGCGTATCACTGCTTTACATAATTTAAGCATTCGAGACACCAACTTTTCTAAAGTTTGGTAAGTTATGCCTTTCAAGGCCTCATTCAGACATTCATCAAGTTTTTAGTATTTGCTGGAGCCATTACACAAACTTTTAGGTCAAATTCATCCCAGAGTTTTTTAATGGGATTGATATCAGATGACTAAAGAAGCCATGACATAATTTGAACTTTCTACTTTTCTTTACTTTTCAAATAATTGATACACACAGTTTAGAAACGTCCTTAAGGTCCTTATATTGTTGTATGATGAACCCCTTTCCAATATTTTGAGGTTCAACTTGGTACAGCGTGATACTGTGGTATCATTTCTTATCCAGAGTTGATTTTATTTTAACTAAATCTCCAAACTTTCCTCCATCAAAACCATCCCAAATCATGACATGGCCATGTTTAACTGTATGATTTATACAATTATCTAACACACATTCTCTGACCATTCCTCGAACATACTGACATCTTCTGGCTCCAAAAAGTTCAAATTTGGACTCCTTGGTCCAAAATGCTTTTTCCCATTCCAATAGAGCAGGCATTCCCAACCACGGTCCTCAAGGCACACCAACAGTGCAGGTTTTAGTAAATATCCAGGCTTTAGCACAGATGGTTAAATCAAAATAACTGAGTTACTAATTAAGTCACCTGTGCTGAAGCCTGGATATCACTAAAACCTGCACTGTTAGTGTGCCTTGAGGACCGAGGTTGGGAATGCCTGCAATAGAGGGTTCTTTGACCAATCAAAGGCATTTTACTTTATTTACAGACCTCAACAATGGTTTTCTGCAAGCTATGCGCCAATTCAGACCTACATTATGCAGACAGGTGTGATATCCGTGACCGCCGGTAAGCCGCAACGGGTTTTATTCCCAGTCTATGGATGACACCACTAGTGGAAATAGTCCCTGTTGGTCATCATGCCGACCGTCGGTATTGTGAGGGGGCAGGATGTAGGGGGAGGTTTTGTGACTGGCGGCCTCCTGACCGTCGGTCACATAATTACATCTTTTAACTGTACCAACTGATACTGGAGTTTGTATAATTTTATTAAGTTCTTCTTGATTGTAGTTGCTGGGAATCTTCGGTTTCAAGTACTCATTATGGTAATGTATTTATCTTCCCATTTTGATGTACACCTGGATTATCCAAATTGCTTTTAGTCAAGTTTGTACCTATTTTTTTGTATAAAGCTAATTTATATGTTACACTAGACCAGACATGTCACACTCACGGCGGCCCACATCACATACTTTTGCGGTCCAAATTTACATTTTCTAAAACAATTGAATGCGGCCCGCCACCACCAAATAAGTTACTATTGGGAAATCTGCCGTGATTGGAGCTTAACTCCGATCGGGCAGCATTTACCGTTCTGCAAATGCACAAGAAGATAGTGATGGAGATGGGAAAATGTCCACGGGGGAGCTGCTGCACATGCCCGGCCTTTGCAAAACTCTGCCCCCCTTCGCATCCTGTCAGCATGGCACCATTTGTACTGAAGCTGTCACGCCCTATATGTCTGACTGCCCTGTGTACCAAGCTGCCCTAATTGCAGGAGGATTCTTCCAGAATCTGGATAATAAAAAAAAAAGTCTCTCAACAAAGAAGGCAAATTGGAGGGGATACCAGGGAGCATGTGGCTGGGCTGGAGGGACAGAAGGGGCTAGTAGTGACACATTTTACTAGCTCACACTGATATGTATTATACAGGAGAGGAGACCTTAATTGATATATAAGGGGAATTAACACAGCTCCCAGCTCACACTGATATGTAGTAATATTATTATTATTATTATATAGGGGGAGGGGACAGCATAGTTATATATGAGAGGGAATAACACAGCTCCCAGCTCACACTATTAAAGTTGTTTTCTACCCAATACTTGACAGCTCTTCGATTATACTTCATTGTTGGTTTTTCTAATAAACCATTCAAAATTGCATATAAGACTTTTTTTTCTTATGGCCCACACAAGACTTAGACCTTGATTATTTGGCCCACTTGGGACTTTGAGTTTGACATGCCTGCACTAGCCTGTACATTTTTTAATTTATTAGCAATTTGTCAATGCATATAGCCTTCATCAGAAAAAGTTTGAATATTACCACACAATTCAAGTGATTCTTTTCTTCATTTAGAAAAAGTTATGGTTGTTATTATTATTGATTTTAACACTGTAAAAATAGAATTTTAATTCGGTAAATCCTTTTCTCGTAGTCCGTAGAGGATTCTGGGGTCCACATTAGTACCATGGGGTATTGACGGGTCCACTAGGAGCCATTGGCACTTTAAGAGTTTGAGAGTGTGGGCTGGCTCCTCCCTCTATGCCCCTCCTACCAGACTCAGTCTAGAAACTGTGCCCGAGGAGACGGACATCTTCGAGAAAAGGATTTAACACAGATAGTGGCGAGATTCATACCAGCTCACACACAAGGCAAAACAAGCTAACCAGCTTAAAAATCAGCAACCGCTGAAACATTACTTACCAAGTAACAATGCAGTACGTAACTAAAAACCAAAGTTAAATAACCACTGCAGGAAAACAAAGCGCTGGAATGGCGCCCAGCATCATCTACGGACTACGAGAAAAGGATTTACTGTTAGGTAATTAAAATCCTATTTTCTCTTACGTCCTAGAGGATGCTGGGGTCCACATTAGTACCATGGGGATGTGCCAAAGCTCCCAGAACGGGAGGGAGAGCGCAGAGGCTCCTGCAGAACGGATTGACCAAACTTTAAGGTCCTCAGAGGCCAAAGTATCGAACTTGTAGAACTTTACAAACGTGTTCGACCCAGACCAAGTAGCCGCTCAGCAGAGTTGTAAAGCCGAGACACCTCGGGCAGCCGCCCAGGAAGAACCCACCTTACGAGTAGAGTGGGTCTTAAGAGACGTAGGACACGGCAAGACTGTCGTAGAATACGCATGCTGGATAGTGAACCTGATCCAGCGAGAAATCGTCTGCTTAGAAGCAGGACACCCAATTTTCTTGGGATCATACAGGACAAACAGAGAGTCCGATTTTCTGTGACGAGCAGTCCTCCACACATAGATTTTCAAAGCCCTTACCACATCTAAGGACTTTGATGAAATTGAGGAGTCAGTCGCAAATGGCACCACAATAGGTTGGTTGATATGAAATGCCAAGACAACCTTAGGAAGAAACTGCTGACGTGTCTGGAGCTCCGCTCTATCTTCATGGAAGATCAGGTATGGGCTTTTACATGACAAAGCTCCCAACTCTGACACACGTCTAGCAGAAGCTAAGGCCAACAAAGTCACAGCCTTCCACGTGAGAAACTTGACCTCAACCTCCTGTAGAGGCTCAAACCAGTCCGACTGGAGGAACTGCAAGACCACTCAGGGAGAGCAGCCAACTGTTTCTGGAAGAAAACGGACAAGGCCGAAATCTGGACCTTTATGGAGCCCAAGCGTAGGCCCACATCCACGCCTGCTTGTAGAAAGAGGAAAATCGTCCTAGTTGAAACTCCACTGTAAGAAACTTCTAGGATTCACACCAAGACACACTTTTTCCACATTCGATGGTAATGCTTAGGACGTTACACCCTTCCTAGCTTGAATCAGAGTAGGAATGACTTTGTTCGGAATGCCTTTACTGAGCTAAGATCTGCTGTTCAACCTCCATGCCGTCAAACATTGCTGTGGTAAGTCTTGATAGGCGAACGGCCCCTGTTGTAGGTGGTCCTCACAAAGAGGCCTCGGATCCTCCAGCAGTAATTCCAGAAGATCCGCGTACCAAGTCCTTCTTGGCCAGTCCAGAGCAATGAGGATCACCTGAACTCTTATTCTTTTTATTAGTTTGAGAATCCTTGGGATGAGAGGAAGTGGAGGAAACACATACACTGACTGGAACACCCACGGAGTTACCAGGACGTCCACCGCCACTGCTTGTGGATCCCTTGATCTGGAACAGTACCTCCAAAGCTTTTTGTTGAGGCAAGAGGCCATCATGTCTATCTGAGGTACACCCATCTGCTTGTTACCTCTGCGAATACCTCCTGGATGGAGATCGTGTCTGCTGAGGAAGTCCGCTTCCCAGGTGTCTACTCCCGGAATGAAGATCGCCGACAGTGCCACTGCGTCTCTTTTGTCATGACTGTGGTTTTTGTGAACCCGGTGTTAGTGAAGTCTGTGCGGACGACTGGAGGACTAGGTGAATATTAGGCTGGTCTGTAGGAATCAGTGAGAAAAAGGAGAAATCCCTGACCAGGGATCGAACCTGGGCCTCGGCAGAGGAAGCCGTATCCTGACCACTGGATCACCACGGACTTTGATAGCAGGATGATGAAAGTATAGGTGAGACTGAACTGGATATAGTGTCACAGGAGTAGGTGCTTATGTACTCGAGGTTACTGGCGAGATAGTAAGATGGACTGGTTACTGGTGAGACTGAGAACCGGGCTGGTTACCGGTGAGACTGGGACGCAACTGTAATCCGGGCTGGTACCGGATATAACTGGAAACGCAACTGAAAATAGAATGATGACTGTGGCTGTGACTTTAGGACGAGGCTGAAGAACACTGCGGCTGTGACTTTAAGATGAGACGGTAGAATACTGCAGCTGTGGTTTTAAGATGAGATTGTGGAATACTGCGACTGTGACTTTAAGATGAAACTGTAGAATACTGCAGCTGTGGCTTTAAGTTGAGACTGTGGAATACTGCGACTCTGACGTTAAGATGAAACTGTAGAAATACTGGATATCAATAGTAACACAACTGTAACCCAGACTGGGTAGCAAAGGAACAGAGTTCTACAGGAAATGAAGTACAAGTGTTACCTTTAGGGAGCTCAGCTTCTAAGCTCACACAGAGCTGTGTGTGACATGAGGAACTGGCAGAGTTTCCAACTCAAGTCTCCTGACTTATACTTCCTGGTCCTTGGTGATTGGTAAGCAGTGTCAGGTGATTCAGAGAGTCTCAGGCTGGCACAGGATTGGACAGCTCTGGGTCAGGTGAACAATCACTGTCATGTGAGTACTCTAGACTAGGCTGTGATGTGGAGTGAGGCCTAGCAGGCCGAAAGAACACTGAAGCCTGAACTTCTGCAAACAAACAGAGGATGCTGGCTTTTAGGCCTAAACTTCAGATTGCTGAATTCAGACTCACACAGAAGATTAATCACCACAGGTGGAGCTCGTTTACTCTTACCTTCCAGGCAGAGAACTCAGGACTCGGGAAACTCATGGTATTGACAATCTGTTTATCCCAGTGGGCAGAAAGATGCAGGATCCAGGACAGAGATGGCCGAGGTAAGTCACTAAATATGAGAACTACAGTGAGGATCGTGACATCTTTCTGCCCAGAGGAGGATTCTTATTACCTCTGACATTGCAGCTATGCTCTTCGTTCCACTCTGCCTGTTTATGTAGGACACTGCCGTGAAATTGTCCGACTGAACCTGAATGGCTTGATCTCGCAGAAGATGTGCCGCTTTTAGAAGGGCATTGTATATGGCCCTTAGTTCCAGAACGTTTATTAGGAGGATGGATTCCAGACTTGACCACTTTCCTTGGAAGATTTCCCCTTGGGTGACTGCTCCCCAACCTCTGTGACTTGCTTCCGTGGTTAGAAGGATCCAATTCTGAATCCCGAACCTGCGGCCCTCTAGTAGGTGAGAAGGCTGCAGCCACAATAGGAGTGCAATTCTGGCTTTCGGCGACAGGCGTATCTGCTGGTGCATGTGAAGATGTGATCCGGACCACTTGCCCAGGAGATCCAGTTGGAAGAACCTTGCATGAAATCTTCCGTACTGCAGAGCCTCATCAGAGGCTACCATCTTTCCCAGAAGGCAAATGCACTGAAGAACCGATACCCGGGCTGGCTTAAAGACATCCCACACCATTGATTGGATCACCAACGCTTTCTCCAGTGGTAGAAACACCCTCTGCACTTCCGTGTCGAGTATCATCCCCAGGAAGGGCAGTCTCCTTGTCGGCTCCAAATGTGACTTTGGAAGGTACAGGATCCAACTGAATGATTTTGGAGTAGTCGAGTTGAGAGAGCAATACACTGCAACAGCCTCTCCCTGGAAGATGCTTTAATCAGGAGATCGTCCAGATATGGAATTATGTTCACTCCCTGCAAGTGGAGAAGCATCATCTGTGCCATGACCTTGGTGAACACCCTCGGTGCTGTGGAGAGGCCAAATGGCATTGTCTGGAACTGATAGTGACAGTCCAGCAGCGCAAATCTTAGATAAGCCAGGTGAGGCGGCCAGATCGGAATGTGAAGGTACGCATCCTTGATATCCAGGGATACTAGGAATTCCCCCTCCTCCAGACTTTAGATCACCGCTCTCAGAGACTTCATCTTGAATTTGAATACCCTCAAGTAGGGGTTCAACGACTTTAGGTTTAATATTGGTCTTATCGAACCGTCTGGTTTTGGTACCACAAACAGGTTTGAGTAATAACCCTTGTGTTTTAGGTGAGGTGGAACTGGAACAATGACATTTGTTTGCACCAATTTTTGAATGGATTCCTGTAGCCTGATTTGAAGAATCTGTGAAGTGGGAGTTCTTCAAATTCCAGTCTGTAGCCCTGGGTAAGAATATCTTTTACCCAGGGGTCTAGGCATGAAGACACCCAGACGTGACTGAAATTTTTTAGTCTCGCCCCCACCTGTCCGATCTCCAGGCTGGGAGGTTCACCGTCCTGCTGAAGATTTTGAGGAAGCAGAAACTGGTTTCTGTTCCTGGGAACCTGTTGGTGCAGGTTTTCTGGACTTTTCCCGACCTCCTCTAAAGAAGGTGGGAGGGGGTTTGGATTTTTTAAATTTTGCGGTCCAAAAGGACTGCAGTGTAGGCATAGGATAAGATTTCCTAGCCGGTGCTGCTGCGGAGGGAAGAAAGGTTGACTTACCCGCAGTCGCCGTGGAAATCCACGCATCAGGACAGGACCAAACAGGACCTGACCTGTGAAGGGTAGGTTTTTACACACTTTTCTTGGATTCTGCATCCGCAGTCTATTGGCATAGCCAGAGTCCTCTGCGTGCTGAGACTGCCATGGAAGTAGCCCTTGCATTAAGCAGGCCAATGTCCTTCATGGCCTCCACCATGAAACCTGCAGAATCCTTTATGTGACGTAAAAACAAGTCAATGTCACTCCTATCCATAGTATCTAATTCCTCCAGTAATGTGCCTGATCACTTTACTGTGGCTTTAGAAATCCACTCACAAGCAATAGTGGGCCTTAAAGCCACACCTGTAGCAGTGTAGAGTGATTTGAGCGTAGTCTCAATCTTGCGGTCAGCCGGCTCATTTAAAGCGGTTGAACCAGGGACAGGTAAAATCACCTTTTTTGACAACCTAGATACAGAAGCGTCTACTCTAGGTGGGTTTTCCCACTTCTTCCTGTCCTCTTCAGGGAAAAGGAAAGCAATGAGAATTCTTTTAGGGATCTGGATTTTTTTCTCTGGGTTTTCCCAGGATTTTTCAAACAAGGAGTTTAACTCCTTAGAAGCAGGGAAGGTAAACGAGGATTTCAATTTATGGTAAAATAAGTTTCCTCTTCCTCAGAAATATGCAAACCATCCCTAATGGCTTCAATCATTAGTTGCACCCCTTTAGCAAGAAATGCATTCCCAACCCCCCCCCCCCCCCCCCCGCCCCCCGGATATCCCCATCACGTTCCCTGTATCAGAGTCGTTATCAGTGTTAGCTTGCATTACCTGTGCACGTGTACGTTTTTGTGGATATGTAGGTGGGTTTTTAGATGAAGTAGTGGCGGCTGAATACATCATATCCTCCACAGATTTTTTCAAAACTGTGTCTTTCTCAGTATGTGACATCCTTGTTGAAATCTGGGATATAATTCCCCTTAAAGAATCCACCCATGCGGGTTCGGATTCAGAAGGCTTAGAAAGTATATTGCAGTCCTGAGTACATGGAATAGACTCTTCAAGAGAAGATAAACACTCTGCAGCACAGGACACAGAGTCCTTAGACATAGTAATGTGGGATTTTCACACTTATACACACACACCGGAAAATGTAGGACACAGTTTCCCCCAGAGTACCTTAAGAGAGTCACAGAGTATAAGGAGCCACACTGCGCCTCTGTAGGCTGTTATTATAATAAAAGCCCGGCGCTAACTAGTTAATCTTAATAGGGTAGATAGTATGTTTAACAAACTCCCCCCGTCTATAACACCCTAGTACCGTAGAGGTAGCGTTGGAGTTAAGTGGAGGGCAGCGCTCCCTATCAGCGTCCTTGTTCTATGATCTGCAGAGAGAAAATGGCGCTGGTGAGTGCTAGATCCGTTCTGAGAGGAAGCCCCGCCCCCTGTAATGGCGCGCGGCTTCCCGCACTTATTATTTATACTGGCCTGAGGATTTTGTGTGTTAATAGCGGGATTAGCCCCTGTTAACTATGTGACCAGTGCAGGGTTAATGCGCTGGTTCAGGACGCCCCTCAAGCGTCTAAATGTGCATGTTGCTGAGCCTTCCAGGAGCGCAGCCTGTCAAAGCTGCGCTCCAACCCTTGTGCCGCCATACCCGCCGGCGACCCGCTAACCACTCTTCTTTCTTTTGGCTCTGTTAGGGGGTGGCGGCCGTGCAGCGGGAGTGAGCGGTCGCCTCGTGGGCTTGCAATCAGTAACCTCAGGAGCTCCGTGTCCTGTCAGCGGAGTAAAGAACTATTAACTCCATTAATCTGGTTCCTACTCCCCCCTAAGTCCCACGAAGCAGGGAGGCTGTTGCCAGCAGCCTTCCTGTAGATTAACTAACTCTTGAAAACAATAAAGCTAAGAAAACTCCTAGGAGCAACCCTTGTTGTGATCGGCTCCACCGGGCACATTTTCTTTTTTTTAACATTACATTTTTTATTGAGTTTTCATACAGATTACATGTACATTTAAATTGGTAGGTAAAATCAAGTGGGGGGGGGGGGGGGGGACACATACATAACAGAATTAATAAAGACATGGGGGAGTACATACCAGGGATATCGCAGTATAACAATGAAATCGTAATATAGTAAAAGACAACAAGTCTGCTTCATTTAGTAAATTAAGGCCCGGTATAAACCGGAGAGTGAAGCACTGAAAGGTCTGGAATGTCAGTTGGGATGCCAAATGCACCCGTCTGGCCCAAGCTCTCCCTGTAGAGGGACCATTTAAACCATTTCTTACTAATGGAATTATTTCCTGGGGAGTAATTGCCCTCTGCTGTTTCAAAAAATAAGATTTTACTTACCGATAAATCTATTTCTCGTAGTCCGTAGTGGATGCTGGGACTCCGTCAGGACCATGGGGATTAGCGGCTCCGCAGGAGACAGGGCACAAAAATAAAGCTTTAGGATCAGGTGGTGTGCACTGGCTCCTCCCCCTATGACTCTCCTCCAAGCCTCAGTTAGGATACTGTGCCCGGACGAGCGTACACAATAAGGAAGGATTTTGAATCCCGGGTAAGACTCATACCAGCCACACCAATCACACCGTACAACTTGTGATCTGAACCCAGTTAACAGTATGACAAACGTAGGAGCCTCTGAACAGACGGCTCACAACAATAACAACCCGATTTTTTTGTAACAATAACTATGTACAAGTATTGCAGACAATCCGCACTTGGGATGGGCGCCCAGCATCCACTACGGACTACGAGAAATAGATTTATCGGTAAGTAAAATCTTATTTTCTCTGACGTCCTAGTGGATGCTGGGACTCCGTCAGGACCATGGGGATTATACCAAAGCTCCCAAACGGGCGGGAGAGTGCGGATGACTCTGCAGCACCGAATGAGAGAACTCCAGGTCCTCCTTAGCCAGGGTATCAAATTTGTAGAATTTTACAAACGTGTTCTCCCCTGACCACGTAGCTGCTCGGCAGAGTTGTAATGCCGAGACCCCTCGGGCAGCCGCCCAAGATGAGCCCACCTTCCTTGTGGAATGGGCCTTGACAGATTTAGGCTGTGGCAGGCCTGCCACAGAATGTGCAAGTTGAATTGTGCTACAAATCCAACGAGCAATCGTCTGCTTAGAAGCAGGAGCACCCAGCTTGTTGGGTGCATACAGTATAAACAGCGAGTCAGATTTTCTGACTCCAACCGTCCTTGAAATATATATTTTCAATGCTCTGACAACGTCCAGCAACTTGGAATCCTCCAAATCGCTAGTAGCCGCAGGCACCACAATAGGCTGGTTCAGGTGAAACTCTGAAACCACCTTAGGCAGAAAGTGAGGACGCGTCCGCAGTTCTGCCCTGTCCGAATGGAAAATCAGATATGGGCTTTTATACGATAAAGCCGCCAATTCTGACACTCTCCTGGCTGAAGCCAGGGCCAGTAGCATGGTTACTTTCCATGTAAGATATTTCAAATCCACCGATTTGAGTGGCTCAAACCAATGGGATTTGAGAAAATCCAAAACTACATTAAGATCCCACGGTGCCACTGGGGGCACAACCGGGGGCTGTATATGTAGTACTCCTTTTACAAAAGTCTGGACTTCAGGAACTGAAGCCAATTCTTTCTGGAAGAAAATCGACAGGGCCGAAATTTGAACCTTAATGGACCCTAATTTGAGGCCCATAGACAATCCTGTTTGCAGGAAATGTAGGAATCGACCCAGTTGAAATTCCTCCGTCGGGGCCTTCCTGACCTCACACCACGCAACATATTTTCTCCAAATGCGGTGATAATGTTGTGCAGTCACCTCCTTCCTGGCTTTTACCAGGGTAGGGATGACCTCTTCCGGAATGCCTTTTTCCCTTATGATTCGGCGTTCAACCGCCATGCCGTCAAACGCAGCCGCGGTAAGTCTTGGAATAGACACGGTCCCTGCTGAAGCAGGTCCCGTCTTAGAGGTAGAGGCCACGGATCTTCCGTGAGCATCTCCTGAAGTTCCGGGTACCAAGTTCTTCTTGGCCAATCCGGAGCCACGAGTATCGTTCTTACTCCCCTTTGCCGTATAATTCTCAGTACTTTTGGTATGAGAGGCAGAGGAGGAAACACATACACTGACTGGTACACCCACGGTGTTACCAGAGCGTCCACAGCTATTGCCTGAGGGTCTCTTGACCTGGCGCAATACCTGTCCAGTTTTTTGTTGAGGCGAGACGCCATCATATCCACCTTTGGTTTTTCCCAACGGTTCACAATCATGTGGAAGACTTCTGGATGAAGTCCCCACTCTCCCGGGTGTAGATCGTGTCTGCTGAGGAAGTCTGCTTCCCAGTTGTCCACTCCCGGAATGAACACTGCTGACAGTGCTATCACATGATCTTCCGCCCAGCGAAGAATCCTTGCAGCTTCTGCCATTGCTCTCCTGCTTCTTGTGCCGCCCTGTCTGTTTACGTGGGCGACTGCCGTGATGTTGTCCGACTGGATCAACACCGGCTGACCCTGAAGCAGGGGTTTTGCCAGGCTTAGAGCATTGTAAATCGCTCTTAGCTCCAGTATATTTATGTGAAGAGATATCTCCAGGCTTGACCATACTCCCTGGAAGTTTCTTCCCTGTGTGACCGCTCCCCAGCCTCTCAGACTGGCATCCGTGGTCACCAGGACCCAGTCCTGTATGCCGAATCTGCGGCCCTCTAACAGATGAGCACTCTGCAACCACCACAGAAGAGACACCCTTGTCCGTGGCGATAAGGTTATCCGCTGATGCATCTGCAGATGCGATCCGGACCATTTGTCCAGCAGATCCCACTGAAAAGTTCGTGCGTGGAATCTGCCGAATGGAATCGCTTCGTAAGAAGCCACCATCTTTCCCAGGACTCTTGTGCATTGATACACAGACACTTTTCCTGGTTTTAGGAGGTTCCTGACAAGTTCGGATAACTCCCTGGCTTTCTCCTCCGGAAGAAACACCTTTTTCTGAACCGTGTCCAGAATCATTCCCAGGAACAGTAGACGTGTCGTCGGGTTCAATTGAGATTTTGGAAAATTCAGAATCCACCCGTGCTGTTGCAGCACTACTTGGGTTAGTGCTACTACGTCTTCCAGCTGTTCTCTGGACCTTGCCCTTATCAGGAGATCGTCCAAGTAAGGGATAATTAATACGCCTTTTCTTCGCAGAAGAAACATCATCTCGGCCATTACCTTGGTAAAGACCCGAGGTGCCGTGGACAATCCAAACGGCAGCGTCTGAAACTGATGACAGTTTTGCACCACGAACCTGAGGTACCCTTGGTGTGAAGGGCAAATTGGGACATGCAGGTAAGCATCCTTGATGTCCAGGGACACCATAAAGTCCCCTTCTTCCAGATTCGCTATCACTGCTCTGAGTGACTCCATCTTGAACTTGAATTTTTGTATGTACAGGTTCAAAGATTTCAGATTTAGAATAGGTCTTACCGAGCCGTCCGGCTTCGGTACCACAAATAGCGTGGAGTAATACCCCTTTCCCTGTTGTAGGAGGGGTACCTTGACTATCACCTGCTGAGAAAACAGCTTGTGAATGGCTTCCAATACCGTCGCCCTGTCTGAGGGAGACGTTGGCAAAGCAGACTTTAGGAACCGGCGAGGGGGAGACTTCTCGAATTCCAACCTGTAACCCTGAGATACTACCTGCAGGATCCAGGGGTCCACCTGTGAGCAAGCCCACTGCGCGCTGAAATTCTTGAGTCGACCCCCCACCGCTCCTGAGTCCGCTTGTAAAGCCCCAGCGTCATGCTGAGGGCTTTGCAGAACCCGGGGAGGGCTTCTGTTCCTGGGAAGGAGCTGCTTGCTGCCCTCTCTTACCCTTTCCTCTGCCTCGGGGCAGATATGACTGTCCTTTTGCCCGCTTGTTCTTATAGGACCGAAAGGACTGCGGCTGAAAAGACGGTGTCTTTTTCTGTTGGGAGGGGGTCTGAGGTAAAAAGGTGGATTTCCCGGCAGTTGCCGTGGCCACCAGATCCGATAGACCCACGCCAAATAATTCCTCCCCTTTATACGGCAATACTTCCATATGCCGTTTGGAATCCGCATCACCTGACCACTGTCGCGTCCATAAACTTCTTCTGGCAGATATGGACATCGCACTTACTCTCGATGCCAGAGTGCAAATATCCCTCTGAGCATCTCGCATATAAAGAAAAGCATCCTTTAATTGCTCTAAAGTCAATAAAATACTGTCCCTATCCAGGGTATCAATATTTTCAGTCAGGGAATCCGACCAGACCACCCCAGCACTGCACATCCAGGCTGAGGCGATGGCTGGTCGCAGTATAACACCAGTATGTGTGTATATACTTTTTAGGGTAGTTTCCAGCCTCCTATCAGCTGGATCCTTGAGGGCGGCCGTATCAGGAGACGGTAACGCCACTTGTTTTGATAAGCGTGTGAGCGCCTTATCCACCCTAGGGGGTGTTTCCCAGCGCGCCCTAACCTCGGGCGGGAAACTTTTTTGAAATTAGCACTTTTCTATCTGGGTTAACCCACGCTTCATCACATACATCATTCAATTCCTCTGATTCAGGAAAAACTACAGGTAGTTTTTTCACACCCCACATAATACCCCTTTTTGTGGTACTTGCAGTATCAGAGATATGTAAAGCCTCCTTCATTGCCGTGATCATATAACGTGTGGCCCTACTGGAAAATACGTTTGTTTCTTCACCGTCGACACTAGATTCAGTGTCCGTGTCTGGGTCTGTGTCGACCGACTGAGGTAAAGGGCGTTTTACAGCCCCTGACGGTGTCTGAGACGCCTGGGCAGGTACTAACTGGTTTGCCGGCCGTCTCATGTCGTCAACTGATTTTTGTAATGTGCTGACATTATCACGTAATTCCATAAACAAAGCCATCCATTCCGGTGTCGACTCCCTGGGGGGTGACATCACCATTACCGGCAATTGCTCTGCCTCCACACCAACATCGTCCTCATACATGTCGACACACACGTACCGACACACAGCAGACACACAGGGAAAGCTCTATTGAAGACAGGACCCCACTAGCCCTTTGGGGAGACAGAGGGAGAGTTTGCCAGCACATACCCAAGCGCTATAATATATATGGGAACAACCCTATATAAGTGTTGTATCCTTATAGCAGCTTAAATATAGTAATATCGCCAAAAAAAGTGCCCCCCCTCTCTGTTTTACCCTGTTTCTGTAGTGCAGTGCAGGGGAGAGTCCTGGGAGCCTTCCTCACAGCGGAGCTGAGCAGGAAAATGGCGCTGTGTGCTGAGGAGAATAAGCCCCGCCCCCTATTTCGGCGGGCTCTTCTCCCGGAGTTTGTGAGATCTGGCAGGGGTTAAATACATCCATATAGCCTCAAGGACTATATGTGATGTATTTTTAGCCATAAGAAAGGTATTATACATTGCTGCCCAGGGCGCCCCCCCCCAGCGCCCTGCACCCTCAGTGACCGCTGTGTGAAGTGTGCTGACAACAATGGCGCACAGCTGCAGTGCTGTGCGCTACCTCATGAAGACTGAAAAGTCTTCTGCCGCCTGTTTCTGGACCTCTTCAATCTTCGGCATCTGCAAGGGGGGTCGGCGGCGCGGCTCCGGGACCGGACTCCATGGCTGGGCCTGTGTTCGATCCCTCTGGAGCTAATGGTGTCCAGTAGCCTAAGAAGCCAATCCATCCTGCACGCAGGTGAGTTCACTTCTCTCCCCTAAGTCCCTCGATGCAGTGAGCCTGTTGCCAGCAGGACTCACTGAAAATAAAAAACCTAAAAACTTTTTCTAAGCAGCTCTTTAGGAGAGCCACCTAGATTGCACCCTGCTCGGACGGGCACAAAAACCTAACTGAGGCTTGGAGGAGGGTCATAGGGGGAGGAGCCAGTGCACACCACCTGATCCTAAAGCTTTATTTTTGTGCCCTGTCTCCTGCGGAGCCGCTAATCCCCATGGTCCTGACGGAGTCCCAGCATCCACTAGGACGTCAGAGAAACATAGTGTTGATGGACTCTATTTTCTATCATTGAAATATTGGGGATGACCGCTGACTTCCATTTGGAGGCAATGGCGGCTTTAGAGGCTATGAGGATATGGCCTAAGAGATATCTATCAGCGCAAGACATCTCCTTCTCGTAATAGTGGAAGAGTGCCAAAAGGGGGTCTGGCAGAAGGACAACTCCTAGTATGTGGGAAATGAACAAGAACACCTCACTCCATAGCGCTCGGATTTTCGGACATAACCAAAAAATATGTAGAATATCTCCCACCATCCCGCAATCTCTCCAGCAACTAGCGGAGATATCAGGCCAGATCTTGTGCAAACGGTCCGGCGTTAAATATACCCTGTGAACCAGTTTGTAATACATTTCACAATGGTTTACGCATTTGGAGATTCTAAAACAGGATTTAAAGATATCTTTCCAGACATCTTCAGTGAAGACTGCAGGGAGATCTTTTTCCCATTTAGTCTGTGCGGGGAATACCCCATGGTGGGATTCGATCACAAGATGCTGGTACCATCTAGATATACCTCTCCTATTGCCGCTAGGCACTAGAAGTGACATCAGTATTTTAGGGAAGTCAGTATGTGGGACTCGACTGGGAGAGCAGCTTTGAAGCCAATGTCGCAATTGTAGATATTTATGAAAATCTTGTTTGGGTACCTGAAATTGTTCTTGGAGTAGGGAGAAGGGGACTAAAGCGCCCTCTTGAAGAACATCTTTTAGAATGGTGAGACCCAAGTCCCGCCAGTGGTGTAATTGCAAATCTGGGATCGATAGGGCTATTGCATGGAGAGACAGCTGGGGGGAGGGCAGAGCACCAGGAGGGAGAGACCTAGTCACGTCCTTCCATGCCAACAGCGTTGCATGGATTGCGGGGCACTCAGCAACTCTAGCTGGGAGTGATTTGATGGGCAACCATAACAAGTCTGATAGTGTAAAGGGGGATATTGCGTCCTGTTCAAGGGATACCCATGGTTTAAAATTGCCCTGAGTGAGCCAATCTCTAGCCTGGGAGAGTAAACAAGCAATATGGTATCTCTCTAAATCTGGATATGCGACTCCACCGGCACACTTTGGAGCGGTTAATGTAGATTTCGCTATTCTCGGCTTTGAGCCCCCCCATATATATTTAGTTAATAGACGATTGAATCTATTACAAACATCTTTGGGGAATGTCCTTGGGATGGTACGGAAGAGATACATCAATTTTGGTAAAAGAACCATCTTCGCAGCTGCCACCCGTCCGACCCACGGGCACATTTTCTAAACTGAGTCTGGTAGGAGGGGCATACAAGGAGGAGCCAGCCCACACTATTAAACTCTTAAAGTGCCAATGGCTTCTACTGGACCCGTCATTACCCCATGGTACTAAATGGAACCCCAGCATCCTTTAGGACGTAAGAGAAATTAATAAATGATAGTTGGTGTCAGATAAGTAGTGTCTCAGAAAATGCTGATCAAACAAAAAAACGGAGGATCTGTTCTATGAATTAAAATGCCTTGTAAATAATAGGTCAGAAGAGAATGGACTGGACTTGGTTAATCTTTCAGGAAGGACACAATAAGATGAACCTTGATGTGGATGGGCTACAGTAGCAGTTGAAAACAGTGAATTCCAACCACTTCAACAAAGAACTCGAGAGCGAGGCTACAGAAGGACACAGGCTCACAAAAAGTGGACAGCTGATTATTGGAAAACACCTGGGGGTCTATTCATGTAACAGTGAAAAGCTCTAAATCAGTGACAACATGGCCTTTTGTCCTATTCAGAGAAGGGGTTGCTGAGGAGAAATCTCAGAATTCCCCTATACAGTAGTACGGGGAAAGCCCTTCACACCTGCACTGACTTGATCAGTCACATGCCTTCAGCTGTGCTAGGCTACATGAAGAAAATACTGAAAACAACAGATAATACACATTTTTGTTTTAACTCTGCAGCACATTGTTCCTATTGCCACAAATGCAAAACTTAAATAAGAACGTTACCTGCACTGCGATATATACAAGTAGGCAGCATGTAACAGCAAGAGAGCTACTAAGGCTGCTGAATTCCTCTGTCCATCTTTCTACATTGAAACAAGCCAGGCATGTGTAAAAGCGTTGTCTTTGAATATCAGGCTCTTCAGAGAGCCAGAGCCTCCTGGCAGTTGGTGTTCCACCTACACATATACAATAAAACATTTTAGTCAACAGTAATTCTTGCCACCTGTAAATATAGTTCCTTTACTTTGATTAAACACATAGGGTGGAATTCAACTGATGGCAAACGGATTTACCTGGTCAAATTCGCACGACACCTGATGCACTCTACGGCAGCAGGACCTTGCTCAAAAGTCTTTGCTACCACAAACGGTAGTAAGCACTTTTGAGCAAAAGTGCTGCTAATTGGGCAGGGGGAAGAGTGCAAATCGGGCTGCCACTGCCACTTCTGACATCTAAATTTCCCCCATTGACTAAAGACAATAAAAAAAAAGATTTATGGTAGACTTACCATTGTTAAATCTCTTCCTGCGAGGTACATTGGTTCCACAGGGAAAACATTGGGGTGTAGAGATGGATCTTGATCCAGGCACCAACAGGCTAAAGCTTTAGACTGTCCCAGGATGCAATGGGGCCTCCTCTTCAACCCCACCTTCAGCCACTGTGAGCTCAGTTTCGTTAACCAGTCCAATGCAGGAGCAGGTAAAAGAGAAGGCTGATGTTAGTCACATAGAACCACAGTCTCACGACAGGAGAAGGGACAAGCGGCTAATGCCATAGAAACCCATAGAAGCTAGGTGCGTCAGGGTGGGTGCCCTGTGGAACCAATGTACCTCGCAGAAAGAGATTTAACAATGGTAAGTCTACCATAAATCTCCTTTTCTACAGCGGTGTACATTGGTTTCCACAGGGAAAACATTGGGGATGTTCTAAAGCAGTTCCTCATGGGAGGGGTCGTGCCGTAGCGGGTGTGAGAACCCGGCATCCAAAGGAAGCATCCTGGGAGGCGGAAGTATCAAAGGCATAGAACCTAATGAACGTGTTCACTGAGGACCACGTAGCCGCCATGCACAATTGTTCAGCGGACGCGCCTCAGGGGGCCGCCCAAAATGGTTCAACAGAACGAGTAGAATGGGCTTTAATAGCAGCAGGAGCTGGAAGACCAGCCTGTGCATATGCTTGTGTAATCACCACTCTAATCCATCTGGCCAATGTTTGCTTGTTCACAGGCCAGCCACGTTTGTGAAAACCACAAAGTGCAAAAAGGGTATCTGACCTCTGAATAGAGGCAGTCCTCTCCACGTAAATATGGAGAGCCCGTACCACATCCAAAGACCGCTCTTTGGAGGACAATCCAGAAGAGATAAAAGCCGGAACCACAATCTCTTGGTTAAGGTGGAAAGATGACACCACCTTAGGTAGATAACCAGGGCGAGTTCTAAGAACTGCCCAGTCACGGTGAAAAATCAGAAAGGGTGGACGACAGGATAAAGCGCCTAAGTCCGACACCCTCCTGGCAGAGGCAATAGCCAGTAAGAACAGGACCTTGACCGTAAGCCATTTAAGGTCCACTGACTCAAGAGGTTCAAATGAAGATTCTTAGAGCGCATTCAGGACAACAGACAAATCCCATGGAGCCACAGGAGGGACATAGAGAGGCTGAATCCATAAAACACCGAGTGAAAGTGTGAACATCAGGAATAGATGCAATTTTTCTCTGAAACCACACCAACAAGGCAGATATATGAACCTTGAGGGAGGCCAGACGAAGGCCTAAATCCAGGTCTTGTTGTAGAAAAGCCAGAAGTCTGGAAGTACTGAATTTGTAAGCATCGTAATTCTTAGCAGCACACCAGTTGAAGTAGCATTCTGGGAGGCGGAAGCATCAAAGGCATAGAACCTAATAAACGTGTTCACTGAGGACCACGTAGCCACCTTGCACAATTGTGCTGTGGACACGCCATGACAGGCCGCCCAAGAGGATCCAACAGACTGAGTAGAATGGGCTATAATAGCAGCAGGAGCTGGGAGTCCAGCCTGCACATAAGTTTGTGCAATCACCATTCTAATCCATCTGGCGAAGGTTTGCTTATTCGCAGGCCAGCCACGTTTGTGGAAACCAAACAGTACAAAGAGGGTATCTGACCTCCTGATAGAGGCAGTCCTCTCCACATATATACGGAGAGCCCATACAACATCCAAAGACCGTTCTTAGGAGGACAATTTGGAAGAGATGAAGGCTGAAACCACAATCTCTTGAATGAGGTGAAAAGATGACACCACCTTAGGTAAATAACCAGGGCGAGTTCTATGAACTGCTCAGTCAAGATGAAATATCAAAAAGGGTGGATGACAGGACAAAGTGCAGAAGTCTGACACCCTTCTAGCAGAGGCAATAGCCAGAAGAAACAGGACCCTGGCTGTGAGCCATTTAAGTTCAAATGGAGACTCTTGAAGGGCATTCAGGACAACAGACAAATCCCATGGAGCCACAGGAGGGACATAGGGAGGTTGAATCCGCAGTACGCCCTGAGTTAATGTATAAAAGTCGGGTATAGATGCAATTTTTCTCTGAAACCACACCAACAAGGCAGATATGTGAACCTTGAGGGAGGCCAGACGAAGTCCTAAATCCAGGCCTTGTTGCAAAAAAGCCAGAAGTCTGGAAGTAATCATAATTCTTAGCAGCACACCGGGTGAAGTAAGAATTCTAGACCTTATAGTAAATCCGCGCAGATGCCGGATTGCGGGCCTTCAGCATAGTTTGGATAACCACCTCGAAGAAACCTTTGGCCCTCAGGAGTGAAGCTTCAAGAGCCACGCCATCAAAGCCAGTCTGGTCAGGTCCGTGTAGACACAAGGGCCCTGAATGAGGAGTCATCGGCATTGAGGAAGTAGAAGAGGACGTTCTATCGATAGACCCTGTAGACCTGAGAACCAATGCCGCCTGGGCCATGCTGGAGCGACTAGAATTAGTATTCATCCTTCTTGTTTGAACTTCCGCAGTACCCTGGGCAGAAGTGACACTGGAGGGAACACATATGGCAGACGAAAGTTCCATAGAATTGGCAGTGCATCCACGAACGCTGCTTGAAGATCCCTGGTTCTTGATCCGAAGACTGACACTTTGTGATTGTGTCGAGACGCCATCAGGTCTATATCTGGTAGGCCCCACTTGTCTACTAGAAGTTAAAAGACTTCCTGATGAAGACTCCACTCTCCGGTGTGCACGTCCTGACGACTGAGGAAATCCGCTTCCCAGTTGAGGACTCCCGGAGTGAACACTGCCGATATTGCTGGCAGATGGCGTTCCGCACAACAACGGATTTTTGACACCTCCATCATTGCCATGCGGCTTTGAGTGTCGCCTTGATGGTTTATGTACACCACCGTGATGGCGTGGTCTGGCCGTACTTGAACAGACCTGTTCTGTATCAGAGGCAGGGCGAGAGACAAAGCATTGATCATTGCCCCAACCCCTCAGACTGGCGTCCGTAGTCAGTAGGACCCATTTGGAGATTCAGAAGGGACGGTCCCTGCTCAACTGCTGGTCCTGTAGCCACCAGGTCAGCGACAGACGAACCTCTGGAGTAAAGGAGATCATGTGAGACTTGATCCGATGAGGTAGGCCGTTCCACTTGGAAAGGATTAACCTCTGCAGAGGGCGGGAATGAAATTGAGCGTACTCTAACATGTCGAACGCTGACACCATGAGGCCTAGTACTTGCATAGCCGAGTGTATCGACACTCCTGGGCGAGACAGGAAGTATCTGATCCTGTCCTGAAGTTTCAGGCCCTTCTCTGGAGACAGAAACAGCCGTTGGCGGTGTGTGTCCAGTAGTGCCCCCAGGTGCACCATGTTCCGAGCAGGGACCAGCAAGGACTTCTTCCAGTTGATGAGCCACCTGTGGGCTTGTAGGAAGTCTAACATCAGGTGTAGATGACTGATGAGGGCATCGTGAAAGTTTGCCAGAATCAGCAAGTCATCCAGAAATGGCACGATTCTAACTCCCTGGCGACGGAGATAGGCCGTCATCACGGCCATAACCTTGGTGAAGATCCAAGGTGCCATGGCCAGTCTAAACGGCAGAGCCTGGAATTGATAGTGAGGGTTGCCAATAGCAAACTGCAGATATTGCTGATGTGATATGGCAATAGGTATATTCAGGTAAGCATCTTGTATGTCTAGGGATACCATGTAATCTCTGGGTTCCATGGTCAGTACAATTGACCGCAGTGTTTTCATACGGAACTTGGGACACTCTCACAAACTTGTTCAGTGATTTGAGGTTGAGTATAGGCCGGAAAGACCCATTGGGTTTCGGGACTAGAAACAGGGTCGAGTAGTATCCTCCGTCCCTCTGGGACATAGGTACCGGCACTACCACTCCTGTATCCAGGAGGGAACGCACAACCAGACGTAGAGCTTGCGCCTTCAACGGATCCGAAGGAATAACCATTGTGCAGAACTGGAAAGGGGGACGTCTCTTGAAAGAGACTGCGTACCCGAGAGAGACAACTTCTCGCACCCATGCATCTGAAGTGGTCTTTAACCAGACCTGGGTGAATCGCAGAAGTCTGCCTCCCACCCTGGGGTCCTCCAGGATTGTTTTGCATTGGGCTTGGTGGTTTCGGTCTCGGGAATGCCTGACCTTTTGCTTTCCCTTGAGGCCGAAAGGAGCGAAAAGTGATACCTTTTGCCTTCTGTGCAGAAGGATTAGTATTCGGGAGAAATGCAGTCTTAGCAACCGCTAAATCAGTCACAATCTTATTGAGATCTTCCCCAAATACGATGTCTCCCTTAAAAGGGAGTACCCCCAAGGTCTTTTTGGAGTCCAGGTACAACTTCCACGACCTCAACCACAGAATACGGCGAGCCAGGATGGACATAGTTGATGCCTTGGTCGCTAGCACACCTGCCTCAGAGGACGCCTCCTGAATGTAATAGGCGGTGGTGGTAACGCGAGACAGGTACTGTCTGGCAATGTCCAATATATCCTGAGGCAGCTCCTCCTCTAATGCCTGAACCCTTTGCTTCAATTCCTTTTGCAGCCCAGGAGGCTGCTATAGTGGGTCTATGTACAGCCCCTGTAAAGGAGTAAATAGACTTCAGGCAACCCTCCACACTCTTATCTGTCTGTTCCTTCAGTGAGGTGACAGTAGTGACATGTAGAGTAGATGACACCACGAGACGGGTGACATGGGAATCCACCGGTGGTGAATTTTTCCACTTGTTATACAACTCAGAAGGGAGAGGATAACGAGCTACCATTTTTTTTAGATAGGGAGAATTTCTTTCCTGGCGAAGACCAGGGTTCTTGACGAATGTCTACTAAATGGTCAGAATGCGGTAATAATATTTTAGTTACCTTCTGATGTTTAAACTTATCAGGTTTCTTAGACACAGTAGTGGGATCCACATCATCATCTATTTGTAGAATTTGCTTAATAGTAACCACTAGGTCAGGAACATCAACCTGAGTTGTAGAGTCCTCGTCAGAAGCAGCTGTATCGGTGTCTGACGGGTCAGTATACTCCCCTTCCTCATCAGAAGAGATTAGTGGATTGTGAGGAGGAAGTGGCCCGCTTAGATGACCCCTTGACACCAGAGTGACGTGGGGTAGGTTTACATCTAACCAAAGATTGATTCAATTGCTGCAACTGGGTAGACAAATTATCTGTCCAAGGCGGATTTACCATAGGGACAATATGTGGCTGCAATGGCACAGGAGGTCCCAAAGGGGGCGTAAGGCTTGTCACAAGCGTATTGAGCATAGATGAGAACGCTGCCCAAGGTGGCTCCTGATTGGTTACAGGAGCTGCAGACTGACTGGGAGATGTATGGCAGATATTACACAGGCCATCATACAAAGCTTCCCCCTCAGGCAAGTCCCTGGCGCATGCACTGCATGATACAGGAGCGTCCGTGGATTTCCCGCCCTTTGTGTTAGACATTTTAGTGAATGTAACCGCAGAGCGTACGAGTACGATACAGCCAGACAGAGTACACTATCTGTGAATAAATCCCCTAGTACAGTATGTGACTACATACACAGTACACAACACCAGCGAATAAATCCGGTAGTATGTGACTGAGTACACAATAAAATACACTTGACGGTAAATATTATGCAGCACTATATATGAGACCCTGACGCACCTAGTCCCTTAGGGTACAAAATACAGTGATAGACACAGCTGTGATACACTGAAAGTGAAGTGAAATCCACACAGCAGATACAGGCACACACGGTCACAGTGACAATGCAGATAATTATTGTAGTAAGACAATAAAACTGCACTGGATTATTATATATATATATATATATATATATTTTTTTTTTTTTTTTGCAGGAAAATATAGAACAGCGCCTACGTATATCTATTAAGACACAGTGGTGGGTGTTTAAAAGAATTTATTTTCTAAAAACCCTTTTTACTTAGCACAACACACCTCATAAGTGGATGAGTGGCAGCTCCTATACAGTATGTAAAGATTAAGAAAATTGAGTAAATAGAAGCGCCTACTAGTGTCAGTGAAAAAACCTGTGAGCTCAGGTGTAGTAAATAAAACAATAGGTAGCAACTTAGCTTAAAAAACTTTCGGGCTGATGACTCTTAGAAGCAGGACATGTGATAAAAAGAGATAAAAGCAACATAGTGTGTACTGTTTTTTGTTTTTTTTTACAAAAGCTCAAGAATTAGGAACTCTGCTAGTTCCAATAATTATTAGGAGAGCAAGGTAAAATAAAAACAGTGACAATTTAATAGGCACAGTCCTGCCACAAATGCAGGTAACAAACGTACAAGATTAAAAAATATAAGCAGCTTATCTGTCCGTTAATGCAGGCAACAAACGTACAAGACTGAAAAATATAAACAGCTTATCTGTCCGCATATGGGAAGTCCAAGGGGTGAGCATCAAGTCCCTGTCCCAACGCGTCTTGCGTCTTGTCCTAATGTGAGGACTTCATCAAGGGAATGCCTGACCTTATGCTTTCCCTTGACGCCGAAAGGAGCAAAAAGTGATACCTTTTGCCTTCTGTGCAGAAGGATTAGTATTCGGGAGAAATGCAGTCTTAGCAACCGCTAAATCAGTCACAATCTTATTGAGATGAAGTCCTCACAATAGGACGAAATGCGTTGACAGGTCCCGTCTGGGAGATTTTCTTCCCTTCTATAGCAGCCATGCGAACCAAGACCGTGTGCCTAGAGCCGGAGCGTCTCCACCGCAAGTACCCGGGAACAGAGCCATTGGGAGTATGCAACGCCGCTTGGGAGGTAACAGAGACGCAGCACAGAATGTCACCTTGACATGTAAGTGCTGTGTCCCTTGAAGTCTTCGAAAAGCTTTTTCAGGCCTGCCCAGTGCAGATTCCCTATTAAGTGACCTGCTTCTGCAGGCACCAACTCGAAAACAGAGCTCACAGTACCTGGAGGCGGGGTTGTAGAGGAGGCACAAATGCATCCTGGGACAGTCTAAAGCTTTAGCCTGTTGGTGCCTGGCTCAAGATGTTTTCCCTGTGGAAACCAATGTACCCCGCTGCAGAAACACAGTTTGACCTGCGTTTACCTACTGTGAACCTATCCACAGTAAACGTGGCATACAGGCAGGCAGATACATGACAAATACTATTTAAAATAAAACTGAAAACTGGCTTTGTCGGTTAATCTAAAAAATATATAATTAATTCAAATGTATCGGAACAAAATAATTAAATGGGTCTTTAACGGACATTTCAACAACCATTTTATCTAAAATGAATGGTGACTAATGGCTTGCAGGCATTGTCAGGTGCTGAAAGGCAGTAGGGATATATATACAAACATTCTTTTGCATGTTAGGCCAAAGGATGTCACCTTTTTAAATGCTTTATGAACAAGAGAACACCAACCTGATTGAAAACTGACCCTACTTTCAAGTCAAGTTAAATATATGTTTGTTTATTTCTGTGTCTGGCATACTTGGTGTAACTTCAGTTCCATTCATGGGGCAGGCTTGGGCCAAATGTCTGCCCAGGGATAACACTGAACTTGTGCAAGGCTTGTGCTTCTAAGGAATGTAAACTATACGGCAGAAGGCATAAGTCTTTGTAATGTCATGGAGTAAAACATATCACTCAGGAAAAAGAAAAGAAAGATTAAAGTTGACAATGACCCCATGACAGTGGACGTCAAGTGCTTATAAAAGGAGATTTATTATTACGATAGATATGCCAGTAATTTCCTGCACTCCTAAACATTAATAATGAATAGGAAAATGCAAAAAAAAAAAAAAAAGGAATAAACCCCACATTTCTTTGTTTTAAGTGAACAGACTACAAAATAAATAAATAAAAATCACAAATAAATAATTTGAAACTACCCGTTAGATCAAAATGTCAATATTCATGTAGATTTGCCCAAATCTGTTAATCCCACAAAATGTCACTAATTGCAGGATAAGATCTATATCACCCTGAAAGCCACTAAAACTATCATCCACACATTTATTTCCCACCTTCAGTAAAGTATCTACTCTTTGGCCTAACCCACTGCCACCTTGCCCATCTATAATCTATGCTCAACTCCACTGTCAACTTATTTTCTTCTCCTGCTCTCTCTCTGCTAATTTTCCCAATAGTTACCGATTCCATCCAGAATAAAATTCGAAACTCGCTTGTCAAAATCTACAACCTTGAATAGATAGCATGACGAGGTGATTCAACACTAACAAAATGTCTTTTGGGAGTTCCTATTTAAACTGCCATAAATGAGAACAGGCTAGAGTGATTATTTTGCAAGTGAACATACATCTGCATAAACTACAATGCAATCCAGGTAGTCAGTGAGCCACATAGACATGCAGTATATTATACAAAGTGCATATAATTGACATTCCTTATTTTATTTTTTGTTAATCATTAAAATAATTGAAACAAAATGGTAGTACCAAAAATCTGCTTGGACATAACATTACATATGTGAACTTCATACCTCTCAGCATTGTAGGTGAGCAGATTGGGGCAGGAGGTGTGGCCATGCCTTAAAGATGGCAAGTCTGCACCAGGGTGGACCTACCGCGATCAGAACATGGAATACCGATCATAACAGCAGGACAGAACCCTTAAATCAGGACAGACCCACTAAAATCAGGATGGTTCGGAGGTATGAATGTTGCAGGACTGCCAATGACATGGATTTAGAAATAACACTAATGATTTCAGATTCATAAAGTACCTGAATTTCAGCTTTATCTGTCTAATTCAGTATATCTCACCTGGTATGGAAAGTGGCAGTGCTGGAACAAGGTCTGGCCGTTGCAGCAGATTTCCGGGGTATACATACCACTCATGGACTATAGGACATGTACCAGGGGAACCTAAAATTACAGAAAAAAAACAAGAATTATGCTATTTACCAGTTAAAACTCTTTCTCTGACTTCATCTGGGGGACACTTCAGTACACGAGCGTAGAGTGGTATATAGGCATCAGAATGTAAAAAATTTAGTGCTTTAAAAGCTCCTCCCCACTAACCCCACCTCAGTTTGAACTTAAAGAGCCTGAAGGACAGTTTAAAGAACAACTATTTCCATCTTACTCATATAGTCAACAAATGAGGGATGGACCCAACTGTCCCCCAGATGAAGTCAGAGAAAGAGATTTAACTGGTTAATACCATAAATCTTATTTTCTCTTCCTACATCTAGGGGACACTTCATTACACATGGAAATGTACAAAAGCTACCCTTAGGGGAGGGCATGTACATACTACATCCAAAGTCAGATTCACTGGACGCAAATTTCTAAAAACTGTAAAATCTGGTGAATATATGGGTCAAGATCCTTATAGCTGTACTACATAACTGCTCTGCAGATGCCCCATTCTGAGCTGTCCCTGAAGTATCCACTGAGCAAGTGGAATGAACTGAACTCTAACTGGAACAACTCAATCAGCCGCTGTATATGGTTGCTTAATTGTGGCCATAATTCATCTAGCTATCACCTGTTTAGATGCTAGCCTAGCCAACCTCCTTCTAGCATCAGAGGAATCAGTCTTTCCCATACCTGACCAAGTATTTTCTAATACTTTGAAAACATCTAAAAAGGGACAATTTCCTTGCTAACTGACTTGTCTGATTCAGAAAAAGAGGAAAACACTATTTCTTGATTAAATTAAGTCAGACACTAAGTTAAAAGAGAGACATGTACGAACAGTGCTCTAGTTATAGATGACTAGATATGAAGATTTACAGGATAAAGCTCCTAATTCTGACACTTTTCTGGCTGATGTAATGGCCAGGAGAAAATAGGATTTTAATACCTACCGGTAAATCCTTTTGTCTTAGTCCGTAGAGGATGCTGGGGTCACTTCAAGAACCATGGGGTTTAGACGGGATCCGCAGGAGACATGTGCACTTTAAGACTTTCAAATGGTGTGACCTGGCTCCTCCCTCTATGCCCCTCCTCCAGACTCCAGTTTAAGGAACTGTGCCCAGGGAGACGGACATTTCGAGGAAAGGATTTATTGTTAAACCACGGTGAGCATCTTACCAGCTCACACATCAAGCATGCGGCAGAACGTGGCATTCCACAGAACACAAGCCAACGGCATGAAGAATTTGCAGCAATATGCTGACAAAAATCGTAACACAACCTGTGTGTAACCACAAATAATTACTGCAGATACAGTACGCACGGGTGTAGTACAGTATGCCGGCGCTTGGGCTCCCGGCGACCAGCATATCGGCGCCGGGAGCCCGTCCGCCTGCATACCGACAGCGCGGCATGCGCAAAGGAACCCCTTGCGGCAATGGTGGAACGCTACGCGCGCCGCACTATTTTATTCTCCCTCCAGGGGGGTCGTGGACCCCCACGAGGGAGAATAGTTGTCGGTATGCCGGGTGTGGGGATTCCGGCGCCGGTATACTGTGCGCAGGAATCCCGACATTTGGCATACAGAAGACCACCTAGTACGCACTGGGATGGGCGCCCAGCATCCTCTACAGACTAAAAGAAAAGGATTGACCGGTAGGTATTAAAATCCTATTTTCTCATACGTCCTAGAGGATGGTGGGGTCACTTCAAGAACCATGGGGTTATACCAAAGCTCTAGAACGGGCGGGAGAGTGCGGATGACTCTGCAGCACCGATTGACCAAACATGAGGTCCTCAGCGGCCAGGGTATCAAACTTGTAAAACATTTCAAAAGTGTTTGAACCCAACCAAACAGCTGCTCGGCAAAGTTGCAATGCCGAGAACCCCCGGACAGGTGCCCAGGACGAGCCCACCTTCTAGTAGAATGGGCCTCCACCGATTTCGGTAACGGCAATCCAGCCGTGGAATGAGCATGCTGAATCGCACTACAGATCCAGCGCGTAATGGTCTGCTTGGAAGCAGGATACCCAATGTTGTTGAAAAATACAGAACAAACAGAGCCTCTGTTTTCCTTATCTGAGCCGTCCAGGAGACATAATTTTCAAAGCTCTAACCATAGCCAGAGACTTTGACTCAGCGAAGGAGTCAGTAGCCACAGGCACCACCATAGGTCGGTTCCTGCTGAAAAAAGGACAACACCTTCGGCAGAAACGTTGATGTGTCCTCAATTCAGCTCAGTCTTCATGGAAGATCAAATAAGGGCTCTTGTGAGATAAGGCCCCTAACTCAGACACCCGCCTTGCAGATGTCAAGGCCAACAGGATGACCGCTTTTCAAGTGAGAATCAGCAACTTCACCTTCTGTAAAGGTTCAACCACGTAATTGAAGGAACTGCAACAACACATTAAGAACCCAAGGTGCCACTGGAGGCACAAATGGAAGGTAGCCGCGCAACACGCCTTTCACGAAAGACTGAACTTATGGAAGGGAAGCCAATAGTTTTCGAAAGAAAATTGCCAATGCTGAAAACTGGACCTTAATGGAGTCCAATTTCATGCTGCATTCCCTCCAGCCCGTAGGAAATGGAGAAAACACCCTAACTGAAACTCTTCCATTGAAGTTTTCTTGGATTCACACCAAGACACCTATTTTCACCAGAGACGGTGGTAACGTTTAGATGTTACTCCTTTCCTGGCCTGAATAAGAGTGGGGATGACTCCCTTGGGAATACCCTTTCGGGCTAGAAACCGGCTCTCAACAGCCATGCCGTCAAACGTAGCCGTGGTAAGTCCAGGTACACGCACGGCACATACTGTAGTAGGTCCTCGCGAAGAGGCCCAGGGTCTTTTTTTTTTTTTAATTCCTAAAGATCTGGGCACCAAGCCCTCCTTGGCCAGTCTGGGCAATTACATTTTTCCCGAAACCTCGTTCATCTTATGATCCCGAGAAGTTTTGGGAACGGTGGAAGTGTAGGGAATACATACACTGACCGGAATAGCCACTGGGTCACCAGTGCATCTTTTGCTATTGTCCAGGAACAATATTTCTGAAGCTTCTCGTTGTCTCATGTCTATTTGAGAAACTCCTCAAAGACTTATCACCTCTGCGAAGCCTTCTTGGTGGAAGTTCCACTCTCCCGGCTGGAGATCGTGTCTGCTGAGGAAGTCTGCTTCACAGTTGTCCACTCCTGGAATGAAAATTACCGACAGAGCCCTTACATGTTTTCCTGCCCAGAGGAGGACCTTTATCACCTCTGCCATTTCCGCTCTGCTTTTCGTTCCGCCTTGCTGTTACATTATCCAACTGGACTTGTATCCGTGGTTACCAGGACCCAGTCCTGAACTCCGAACCTGCGTTCCTCTAATAGGTACGAGCTGTGTAGCCACCACAGGAGTGAAATCCTGGCTTTCGACAACAGGACTATCTTCTGGTGCAGGTGTAGGTGGGATCCACTTTACCAACAGGTCCCACTGGAATACCCTGGCATGGAACCTGCAAAACTGTATGGCCTCGTAGGCCGTCACCATCTTTGCACTGATGGATCGATACTCTTGATGGTTTCAAACCTAGTATCACCATTTTCTGGATTACCAGAGCCTTTTCCACCAGAAGAAAAAATAAGATTTTACTTACCGATAAATCTATTTCTCGTAGTCCGTAGTGGATGCTGGGACTCCGTAAGGACCATGGGGAATAGCGGCTCCGCAGGAGACAGGGCACAAAATAAAAGCTTAAGGATCAGGTGGTGTGCACTGGCTCCTCCCCCTATGACCCTCCTCCAAGCCTCAGTTAGGATACTGTGCCCGGACGAGCGTACATAATAAGGAAGGATATTGAATCCCGGGTAAGACTCATACCAGCCACACCAATCACACCGTACAACTTGTGATCTGAACCCAGTTAACAGTATGATAAACGCAAAGGAGCCTCTGAAAAGATGGCTCACAACAATAATAACCCTAATTTTTGTAACAATAACTATATACAAGTATTGCAGACAATCCGCACTAGGGATGGGCGCCCAGCATCCACTACGGACTACGAGAAATAGATTTATCGGTAAGTAAAATCTTATTTTCTCTGACGTCCTAGTGGATGCTGGGACTCCGTAAGGACCATGGGGATTATACCAAAGCTCCCAAACGGGCGGGAGAGTGCGGATGACTCTGCAGCACCGAATGAGAGAACTCCAGGTCCTCCTCAGCCAGGGTATCAAATTTGTAGAATTTAGCAAACGTGTTTGCCCCTGACCAAGTAGCTGCTCGGCAAAGTTGTAAAGCCGAGACCCCTCGGGCAGCCGCCCAAGATGAGCCCACTTTCCTTGTGGAATGGGCTTTTACTGATTTTGGCTGTGGCAATCCTGCCACAGAATGTGCAAGCTGAATTGTACTACAAATCCAACGAGCAATCGTCTGCTTAGAAGCAGGAGCACCCAGCTTGTTGGGTGCATACAGGATAAACAGCGAGTCAGATTTTCTGACTCCAGCCGTCCTGGAAACATATATTTTCAAGGCCCTGACAACGTCAAGCAACTTAGAGTCCTCTAAGTCCCTGGTAGCCGCAGGTACCACAATAGGTTGGTTCATGTGAAATGCAGAAACCACCTTAGGTAGAAATTGAGGACGAGTCCTCAATTCCGCCCTGTCAGAATGAAAAATTAAGTAAGGGCTTTTATGTGATAAAGCCGCCAATTCTGACACACGCCTGGCTGAAGCCAAGGCTAACAGCATCGACACCTTCCATGTGAGATATTTTAAGTCCACAGTGGAAAGTGGTTCAAACCAATGTGACTTTAGAAAACTCAACACCACATTGAGATCCCAAGGTGCCACTGGAGGCACAAAAGGAGGCTGTATGTGCAGCACCCCTTTTACAAATGTCTGAACTTCAGGTACTGAAGCCAGTTCTTTCTGGAAGAAAATCGACAGGGCCGAAATTTGAACCTTAATGGACCCTAATTTTAGGCCCATAGACAGTCCTGTTTGTAGGAAATGAAGGAAACGACCCAGTTGAAATTCCTCTGTAGGGGCCTTCTTGGCCTCACACCACGCAACATATTTACGCCAAATGCGGTGATAATGTTTTGCGGTTACGTCCTTCCTGGCTTTGACCAGAGTAGGGATGACTTCTTCTGGAATGCCTTTTTCCCTCAGGATCCGGCGTTCAACCGCCATGCCGTCAAACGCAGCCGCGGTAAGTCTTGGAACAGACAAGGCCCCTGCAGTAGCAGGTCCTTTCTTAGAGGTAGAGGCCACGGTTCGCCCGTGAGCATCTCTTGAAGTTCCGGGTACCAAGTCCTTCTTGGCCAATCCGGAACCACGAGTATAGTTCTTACTCCTCTCCTTCTTATGATTCTCAGTACTTTTGGTATGAGAGGCAGAGGAGGGAACACATACACTGACTGGTACACCCACGGCGTTACCAGAGCGTCCACTGCTATTGCCTGAGGGTCCCTTGACCTGGCGCAATATCTGTCCAGTTTTTTGTTTAGACGTGACGCCATCATGTCCACCTTTGGTTTTTCCCAACGGTTTACAATCAGGTGGAAGACTTCTGGGTGAAGTCCCCACTCTCCCGGGTGAAGGTCGTGTCTGCTGAGGAAGTCTGCTTCCCAGTTGTCCACTCCCGGAATGAACACTGCTGACAGTGCTATCACATGATTTTCCGCCCAGCGAAGAATCCTTGCAGCTTCTGCCATTGCCCTCCTGCTTCTCGTGCCGCCCTGTCTGTTTACGTGGGCGACTGACGTGATGTTGTCCGATTGGATCAACACCGCCTGACCCTGAAGCAGAGGTTTTGCTTGACTTAGGGCATTGTAAATGGCCCTTAGTTCCAGAATGTTTATATGAAGAGATGTTTCCATGCTTGACCACAAGCCCTGGAAATTCCTTCCCTGTGTGACTGCTCCCCAGCCTCTCAGGCTGGCATCCGTGGTTACCAGGATCCAATCCTGAATGCCAAATCTGCGGCCCTCTAGTAGATGAGCACTCTGCAGCCACCACAGGAGAGACACCCTTGTCCTTGGCGACAGGGTTATCCGCTGATGCATCTGCAGATGCGATCCGGACCATTTGTCCAGTAGATCCCACTGAAACGTTCTTGCATGGAATCTTCCGAATGGAATCGCTTCGTAAGAAGCCACCATTTTTCCCAGGACCCTCGTGCACTGATGCACTGAGACCTGGCCTGGTTTTAGGAGGTTCCTGACTAGCTCGGATAACTCCCTGGCCTTCTCCTCCGGGAGAAACACCTTCTTCTGGACTGTGTCCAGAATCATTCCTAGGAACAGTAGACGCGTCGTTGGAATCAGCTGCGATTTTGGAATATTTAGAATCCACCCGTGCTGACGTAACACTACCTGAGATAGTGCTACTCCGACTTCTAACTGTTCCCTGGATCTTGCCCTTATCAGGAGATCGTCCAAGTAAGGGATAATTAAAATGCCTTTTCTTCGTAGAAGAATCATCATTTCGGCCATTACCTTGGTAAAGACCCGAGGTGCCGTGGACAATCCAAACGGCAGCGTCTGAAACTGATAATGACAGTTTTGTACTACAAACCTGAGGTACCCTTGGTGAGAAGGGTATATTGGGACGTGGAGATAAGCATCTTTGATGTCCAGAGACACCATATAGTCCCCTTCTTCCAGGTTCGCTATCACTGCTCTGAGTGACTCCATCTTGAATTTGAACTTTTTTACGTAAGTGTTCAAGGATTTCAGATTTAAAATTGGTCTCACCGAGCCGTCCGGCTTCGGTACCACAAACACCGTGGAATAATACCCCTTTCCTTGTTGCAGGAGGGGTACCTTGATTATCACCTGCTGGGAATACAGCTTGTGAATGGCTTCCAAAACTGCCTCCCTGTCGGAGGGAGACTTTGGTAAAGCAGACTTCAGGAACCGACGAGGGGGAAACGCCTCGAATTCCAGTTTGTACCCCTGCGATACTACCTGTAGAATCCAGGGATCCACTTGCGAGTGAGCCCACTGCGCGTTGAAATTCTTGAGACGGGCCCCCACCATATCTGAGTCTGCTTGTAAAGCCCCCGCGTCATGCTGAAGACTTGGCAGAAGCAGGGGAGGGCTTCTGCTCCTGGGAAGCGGCTGCATGGTGCAGTCTTTTTCCTCTTCCTCTGCCCCGGGGCAGAAAGGAGTGGCCTTTTGCTCGCTTGTACTTATGGGAACGAAAGGACTGAGTTTGAAAAGACGGTGTCTTTTTCTGCTGATGTGAAGTGACCTGGGGTAAAAAGGTGGATTTTCCAGCCGTTGCCGTGGCCACCAGGTCCGATAGACCAGCCCCAAATAACTCCTCCCCTTTATACGGCAATACTTCCATGTGCCGTTTGGAATCCGCATCCCCTGACCACTGTCGCGTCCATAACGCTCTTCTGGCAGAGATGGACATAGCACTTACTCTTGATGCCAGGGTGCAAATATCCCTCTGTGCATCACGCATATATAGTAATGCATCCTTTAAATGTTCTATAGTTAACAAAATATTGTCCCTATCCAGGGTATCAATATTCTCGGTCAGGGAATCCGACCATGCGACTCCAGCACTGCACATCCAGGCTGAGGCGATTGCTGGTCGCAGTATAACACCAGTATGTGTGTATATACTTTTTAGGATATTTTCCAGCCTTCTATCAGCTGGTTCTTTGAGGGTGGCCGTATCAGGAGACGGTAACGCTACTTGTTTAGATAAACGTGTGAGCGCCTTATCTACCCTAGGGGGTGTTTCCCAACGCGCCCTAACCTCTGGCGGGAAGGGATATAATGCTAATAATTTTTTAGAAATTAGCTGTTTTTTATCGGGGGAAACCCACGCTTTATCACACACCTCATTTATTTCCTCTGACTCAGGAAAAACTATTGGTAGTTTTTTCACACCCCACATAATACCCTTCTTTGTGGTACTTGTAGTGTTTGCAAATTGCTGACATTATCACTTAATTGTTTAAATACAATCATCCAGTCAGGTGTCGACTCCCTAGGGGGTGACATCACCAACACAGGCAACTGCTCCGCCTCCACATCATTTTCCTCCTCATACATGTCGACACACGCGTACCGACACACAGCACACACACCGGGAATGCTCTGATAGAGGACAGGACCCCACTTAGCCCTTTGGAGAGACAGAGGGAGAGTCTGCCAGCACACACCCAGCGCTATATATATATACAGGGATAACCTTATATAAGTGTTATTCCCTTATAGCTGCTGTTATTATCGTTATTTGCTGCCAAAAATGCCCCCCCTTCTCTTTTTTACCCTGATTCTGAAGCAGGACTGCAGGGGAGAGTCAGGGAGCCGTCTTTCCAGCGGAGCTGTGAGGGAAAATGGCGCTTGTGTGCTGAGGAGAAAGGCTCCGCCCCTTCACGACGTCCTTATCTCCCGCTTTTTTGTGTAAAAATGGCAGGGGTTAAAATACATCCATATAGCCCAGGAGCTATATGTGATGTATTCTTTTTGCCACCTAAGGTATATACTGTTATATTGCGTCTCAGGGCGCTCCCCCCCAGCGCCCTGCACCCTCAGTGACCGGAGTGTGAAGTGTGCTGAGAGCAATGGCGCACAGCTGCGGTGCTGTGCGCTACCTTAGTCTGAAGACAGGATGTCTTCTGCCGCCGATTTCACCGGACCTCTTCGTCTCTTCTGGCTCTGTAAGGGGGACGGCGGCGCGGCTCCGGTGACCCATCCAGGCTGAACCTGTGATCGTCCCTCTGGAGCTAATGTCCAGTAGCCTAAGAAACCCGATCCACTCTGCACTCAGGTGAGTCCGTTTCTTCTCCCCTTAGTCCCACGATGCAGTGAGCCTGTTGCCAGCAGGACTCACTGAAAATAAAAAAACCTAAACTAAACTTTTATTCTAAGCAGCTCAGGAGAGCCACCTAGATTGCACCCTTCTCGGCCGGGCACAAAAATCTAACTGAGGCTTGGAGGAGGGTCATAGGGGGAGGAGCCAGTGCACACCACCTGATCCTTAAGCTTTTATTTTGTGCCCTGTCTCCTGCGGAGCCGCTATTCCCCATGGTCCTTACGGAGTCCCAGCATCCACTAGGACGTCAGAGAAACTGGTGGAACTACCCTGTCCAGAATCAGTTCGAAAGAAACAAATCTTTCCTGGAAAATTTATGATTCAACCGTGTTGTTGGAGTATGGACAGGGAGAGAGCAATGTTTTGTACCATGCGCTCACTGGATTTCGCCTTTATCAGGAGATCTTCTAGATAAGGAATTAAATTGACTCCTTCTTGACGCAGGAGGACCATCATCTCCACCATCACTTTGGTGAAAACCCTCGGCGCCGTGGAAAAAACCGAAAGGTAACGTCTGGCGTCTTGAAATTCCAGTTTGTACCCCTGGGACACTATTTGTAACACACCGGGATCCAGGTCAGATTGACTCCAATCCTGACTGAGCTGTTTTTAGATGTGCCCCCACCCGAGCTACTTCCCGCGAGGGATCCCCAGCGTCATGCTGTGGACTTGGCAGAAGCATGGGTAGACTTCTGTTCTTGGTAACCTGAAGCCGTTGTAGACATCTTCTCGCTGTACTTACTGGGCCGAAAAAGGACTGCATGTGAGGGTGATCCTTTTGCCAGTGCAGGTGCAGAGGGCACAAATGTCGACTTACCTGCGGTAGTCGCTGAGACCAACGTCGCCAGTCCCTCAGCAAATAAGGCCTCACCTTTGTATAGGAGATCCTCCATATTTCTCTTGGAATATGCATCCGCGTTCCATTGGCAAATCCCCAACGCCCGCCGAGCCGATACTGCCCTGGTAGCGGCTTGTGAACGCAAAGGTCCAATATCTTTCATTGCTCCTAGCATGTATGCGGCAGCTTCTTTGATATCTCCTATCTTAGGGAGTATTCAATCGTATCAATTTCTGATGACACGCTTTTTTACCATTTTTTTTTATTTAATTTTTTATGCGAGACACCCACGCACAAGCAATAGTGGGCCTGAGCAGTGCACTCTTTGCAACCTAAATGGATTTGAATATAGTTTTCACATTTCGGATTGCCGGCTCTTTTAGTGAAGCCATGTCAGGTGCAGGGAGAATTACCTTCTTTGTCACCCTAGACAGTGCACTATCTAACACAGGGGGTGACTGCTGGGAAAGAAAATATTAAGCTCGTGGGAGGGAGTCTTATTTGATCTATTACCCTGGAATCCCCATCGGCGACACAGGACTCAGAGTCCGTGTCAGTAGCAGTAGTCATAACATTTGTAAATGGACTTTATGTGACCCAGAGAGGGTCGCCTGCAGATGGAAGAACAGAATGCTGACAAAACACATCTTCTACATATCCAGCATGCAGCCTTATCTAATCTTTGATATGATGCATACTACCACGTATTTCTTTCACCCATGCAGGCTCTAGGTGTGTCGGTAGCATCACCACCTTACAACTCTGTGTCCCTAAAATGTCTTCCTCCAGGGAGGAACTCCCTGCCTCAGACATGTCCCACACATGTACCACACACACTCACAGACACACTGGGGCTTATAGGGACCAGACCTCTGTCAGATGGACACAGAAAGGAAAATCCAGCTCACACCCGAGCACCAAGCACACCCATCTGTGAAACATACAATTGAAAACAGACCTGCAGCGCATTTATACATAATACAAACATATACATTGCCCCCCCCCCCCCCCTCTTTGCACCCTGATACATGTCAGTAGTGAAGGGAGGACAAGCGTTTCTGTGAGGAGAAAATGGTGCTGATTAGTGCGCTGGCTTAGAGAGGAAGAAGCCCCGCCCCCTTAATGGCGCGCTTCACCCGTTCTTAAATCCAGAGTTAATTATACTGGCGGGGGTAGGACAGTGTGCCTTTTGCCATAAACAAGGATTTATGTTGCCAAGGGCGCCCCCCCCCCCCTGCGCCCTGTACCCTGCAGTTGTCAGCAGTGTGTGTGTGAGCTGTGAGGAAGAAGCTACGGCTCCTTAATGGCGCGCTTCCTTCCCGCAATTTTCAACAAATATCTATACTGGCAGGGGTTAGGACAGTGCCTTGGCACTAATGTCCCCTCTTGCCAGTGTCAAAATGAGGATTTATATGCTGCCCAGGGCGCACCCCCTCCCCCAGCACCCTGTAGTGCTGCTGAGGGAGCATGGCGCGCAGCGTGCGATCGCTGTGCGGTACCTCAGAATGCAGTCACTGAAGTCTTCTGATCTCCTTCTACTCACCTGTCTTCTGACTTCTGGCTCTGCAAGGGGGCTGACGGCGGGCTCTAAGAACGAGCATCTAGGCGTACCTAGCGATCAGACCCTCAGGAGCTAATGGTGTCCTGTAGCCAAAGAAGCAGAGCCTTTAAACTCACAGAAGTAGGCCTGACTTCTCTCCCCTAAGTCCCACGAAGCAGGGAGACTGTTGCCAGCAGTTCTCCATGAAAAGAAAAAAACTAACATAAGTCTTTTTCAGAGAAACTCAGTAGAGCTCCTCAGAGTGCATCCAGTCTCACTGAGCACAGATTCTAAACTGGAGTCTGGAGGAGGGGCATAGAGGGAGGAGCCAGGTCACACCATTTGAAAGTCTTAAAGTGCCCATGCCTCCTGCAGATCCAGTCTATACCCCATGGTTCTTGAAGTGACCCCAGCATACTCTAGGACGTATGAGAAAAACAGTTTCCAATTTACCCATTTAGGATTTACCTCCTCATCTACAGGCTCAAAACAATTAAACTGAAGAACTGTCAACAAGAGATTTAAATCCAAAGGCTCTATTGGATGCCTATACAGTATATTGGTTGTATATGTAAAATATATACAGCACTGTGCAAACGTTGAAGGCAGGTGTTGTAAAATACTGCAACTGCACACAGTTTTTGAAGGAACTTGGCAGGGAGGTTGTCCCAAACATCTTGGAGAACAACAGATCTGTGGATGTAGATTTGCTCAAATACTTCTGTCTCTTCATGCAATCCCGGGCAGACTCTATGATGTTGAGATCAGGGCTCTGTGAGGGCCATATCATCACTTCTGGGACTCCTTGTTAAACTATTAATACGTCTATTTTTTAAAAGCATTCTTACTTTGACGCATTTTTCCAAACCCGCCTAAAACTTTTGCACAGTACTGTACATGGTAAGGTGATATATAGAAAAATAGCAATTTCATAACTGGTTGTACATCACACATCTCCACTCAAGATACAGTTTTACAAATAACATTTTTCATATAGAATATACCTTGCTACAACATACAATTAAAATGTCAGCTTTAGAGCACAGTATTTAATTGCTAAAGTTCTGGAACACAGCAAAAAAGGAGATTCTGATCTATGTTTTATATCAGGCCTGGCCAACCTGTGGCTCGCCGGGTGTTGTGAATCTACAAGCACACCCTCCCACTGATTAACCGATACAGCATGAAGGGACTTGCAGTTTCACAACAGTTGGTGAACCACAAGTTGGCCAGGCTGTTTTATGATCCACAATTGCTAGCTACAGTCACCCATTCATCACACTGTATGTGTCTTAGCCACTCGTGTAACAGTATCTGATTGTTGATACTCTCCGGAGTAAATTCAATTTGGTGGAATGTGCTGCGATGCTTGGCTGTGCACACGTCTGCCATATACGAAACTTGCCACATCCCTTGTTTTCCTGAGTATCTATATGGGTGCAAAGAAAAACTAGTAATGTTGATGGCTGTTATGTGCAGTCCTCAAGGCCGAATTAAGGTCTGATGGGGACCCTTGGCAACAAACTTGTGGGGGACCCCTATCAATCACTACATATATATATATATATATATATATATATATATATTTGTAGTACAGTGTGTTTGTTTCTTACAAGTCCAGTGCATGCCGCCTCTATCGCAATACCTACCTGAGTTAATTGAGGAGGGCACCGGGATCGCTGTGTGGAATAATTGTGAGTGTCAGGAACCGCTGCTCTATATATATATATATATAATTTTTAAAGGTAAAAATATTTACCTTTTTACCTCAAAGGAGGAGCCCTAAGGAGAGCAAAAAGCTAAGCAAGGAGACCTGGGGCCCTTTGGAATAGAGTCAGCCTATCCCTGCAACATACAGTGGGTGGAGCTTGGCCTGTCGTCCTAGCACTTACAGTACTGAGTAGGGCAGTATCAGAGGCAGGAGAGGGCAGCGAAGGAGAGGCGGATTATTCTCCTCAGTGCCAGCCTTTTGACAACATCAATCTGGGGAAGGCCTGCCCAGCGGTGCGGCCTGACAAAAATTTGCAGCGACAGGCTGTGATAAACTAATAACCTATCCCATTTTCTAGAAACTAAGACACAGAGGGGTAAATTTACTAAGATGGGAGTTCTACTTAAGATGGGATGTTGCCCATAGCAACCAATCAGATTACAGGTATTATCTTCTAAAAGGTGCTAGATAAATGAGAAGTAGAATCTGATTGGTTGCCATGGGCAACATCCCATCTTAAATAGAACTCCCATCTTAGTAAATATACCCCAGAGACTACAGATTCCTGCACAATAAAATCTTTGTGATTATACTTGAAATTCTGTAGCGAAGCACAATTATTCAGCTTATATATATATATATATATATATATATATATATATATATATATACACACATACACACACACACGCACGCATACAGTATATGGTCCCAGCTCAGTCGTGGGTGATACTGAAACCTGCCAGACAGTGACACCGCACCCCGTACCTCCTCCTACCTGCACAGCCATTTGTTCACCCGTCATACCTACCAATTCTTAAGGATGGATGAAGCCACCGGGGCCTGCACTCGCTGGAGCAGATGGCAGGCTGTGCAGTTGCCCGCAGATGATGCTAAGCCTGCACTGGGAGCAAGCAGACACTGGCCTGTTATGGCGGCCGCCATGCTTCCGTGTTGCGCAAAAGCGGAGAGAGGGCTGCCCATGTGGAGTGGTTGCAGCGTGAGCATTCTGTAGCATTCCAGTATGCAGCATTGAGCCTTTGCTGGGCCACCGTGGGACGCCATCCCCTTTCTTCACTGCTGCCCGCTGCCGAATAGGGGGAAGAATGGAGACAGAGCTAAATGCTGTGCTCTGATTTTAATAGTGCTGTCTGTCACCCCTCCTTTAATCCAGAACTGCCCATTCTGGAGTACCACATCACAGCATAGCCACAGCAGCATTACAATAATAACAGTATACCACAACTCTAGAGTGCAAAAACAGTAAGTGTTATATTAATGAATATACAGAATTACTAAGGTTTTTCCTTGATTCACTGAAAAGTTATAATAGGAATACTCAGCTTTTAGCAAGGCCTCTTTAACATTCACTTAACAAAGGAAATAAAAACTTTGACAGCTTTCACATCTTGCTCTTCTAATATGATGCAAAAAAGAAGTCTACTCTGTCCAAAAAGTTTGTTTCGCTTACATATTACTATGTTTATTTAGTGACTTAAATACACAGGGTGGGGGATTGGAGGGTGTATCAAAGTATTCTTTCTTATACGATTTTAAAACAAACATCATTATCCATTAATCTTCGATTTGCGTAAGTCACAGTTAGGTCCACCTTATTAGCAGGAGAGCACTAACAAGGTGGGTGGCTTATCATATATTTGCAAATGTGTGTAACTAAGAAACATACATCTATTTTGTACAAACAGAAGAGCAACTCTATTGGTTTACTGCTCTGTGCTGAGGGATTTCTGTTTTCTTATTTGAAACAGAATATTACGTAAAAACCATTCCCTCCTAATTTAACTCTTTGCAGTGCATCCAATTTTTACATATAGCTTTATAATATACCTCTTAGGAAGCGTATCTTTGGGCACCCTATACTTGATATTTATTGATAATTAATTCTTAACTGCAACTTAATACATGACTGACAAATAACTGGCAAGGTGGGCCATAAAGTTACATCCCAAATCCCTGTTCTGCCAATAACGATCGGTGGATATTGATGATCGGTGATCCGGTGAAGAATTGGGGGGAAAAAATGCATGTTAAAAATCCCATGCTCCTGATAATTATTTGGTCAGAATCGGTGACTTGAGGCTTTCCAACACAATGGATTTCACCAATCCCCCGACCCAGGCATTGGGAGATCTGGAAATTGCCCCCATACTCCCCTAATGTATAGTCACCTTAACATAGAACTACAATACATGGTTACAAATCAGTTGTTACTGTTGAAAAAAAAACACTGCATATTATGATACATTTTAGGAGTTAGAGAGCCTGGGAATTTGATACATCTGCTGGGTACATACTTGTCCAACCGGTAGATCCGACATTAAACAAGTGTGTATCCTCAGCCGACCAAGTCGTTTACCAAATCCTGGTCACCTGTCGGGTATCCTGGGTTTTTTTTTACGCTTACGAACAAGAAAACCCAGCCGCCGACCAGACGACCAATGTTGTAGTGTACAGGCTGCTGAGACCAGTGCTTGTGACCGATCTCCATTCCCAGCAGGTCAGCACACCACAGGCGTCACATCGGTGCCGTATCCGGAGGGATCCCGGCACCATCCACCAATGTGGCACACCCGGCTGAGGCAGCAGGCACGGCAGCCGGACACGGCAGAGGGCCTGGATCCTGAGGGATCCAGTCCCCCTCAGTCATTACTGCAGAGTTTGACAGTGGGCATAGGGTACAATGGCAGCATGTCCAGTTTGAAAAATGGTGCAACAATCTGTGATTGGCTGGCTAGAGGCACCATTATTAAAGTTTAAGATAGCTGAAGCGAGCCAGGCATCGCTCCGCCCTCTTGTGGCAGGTAATATTAGTCAGTGCGACGCAGCGGCTGTTAGTGTGACAGCAGGGAAGTGGCGAGCAAGAGCTCCTGAAGGCAGAAGAAGCTGGATGTCCTGGGGAGGCATACAAAAAAAATTAAAGGTCGCCGACCACCGAAGTGTAGAAGTCTAAAGAGACACTGCAATTCCGGGGAGGTGTCGGACACCCATAAGAGCTTAAAGGACGCAACCCCACAGGTGAAAGTGCTGTCTAATAAATTATTGCAGCGCTAGGTGAAAGTTTTGTATTAACATAGTAACATAGTTGGTGAGGTTGTAAAAAGACCAGTAGTCCATCGAGTTCAACCTGAGTTATATTATTTTCCTTTTTTCTATTCTGGTTAAAGACTATATCCTCGGATATCTTTTTTTTTAGAAATTTATCAAACCCATTTTTAAACGCATTGACTGAGTCCGCCATTACAACCTTCTCTGGCAGTGCATTCCATATTCGTATTGTCCTTACAGTGAAGAATCCCTACCTGCGCTGAGTACGAAATTTCCTCTCCTCAAGCCTTAGTGGATGTCTGCACGTTTTGTGTAAGGGTCTCTTAATAAACAAATCACCTGATAGCTCCGCATATTGCCCCTTTAAATATTTGTAAATAGTAATCATATATCCTCTTAGTCGTCTCGTTTCTAGTGTAAACATATCTAACCTAGAAAGCCTCTCCTCATAGTCCAGTGTCTCCAACAACTTAATCAATTTGGTAGCTCGCCTCTGAACTTTTTCAAGTTCTAACATGTCTCTTTTATAGTGTGGCGTCCAGAACTGTACACAATACTCAAGAAACGGTCTTAACAATGATTTATACAGTGGCAGGATTGCACTCTCATCCCTTGTCTCAATTCCCCTTTTAATGCATGCTAACACCTTATTTGCCTTTGTTGCTGCACTTTGACACTGTAAACTGCTTCTAAATCTACAATCAATGAACACCCCCAAATTTTAATATTCTCAATACAGGTAGTCTACAGGTGCCAGCGGACCCATAATGTTTGGGCATGCTGCCTATTGTGGTTCTCAAAGTGCTGGCATGCCAGGGCTGGCCTTTTGGGACATGTGGGCTGACTGTAAAGAATATTAACATACCAGGTACCCCACATACACTGCCACCAGGGGTGCGGGGCATAGTCCTTGGCTTTCAGCCGAGGGCAAGTTGTTTGCCCGGAAGGAAGAACCCCATTTTGTAATTTTTTGGATTCCCCACCTTTAGAGGATTCCAGCCCTGGACTAATCAGTTTGGAGTTGGGTAATGTAACGGCAGAAGGATCCCACACTGTGTTCCCCTGTTCAGCATGGTGACGGTTATTGGAAAATAGGGGGAATTCCACACTGGATTTCCCCTAAATTTCCATCACCAGATCAGACCCATATCCAGGCCTAGATATAGATTTGTAGGGGGAAGTCCCTTTTTATTCAAGTGAAACAACCATAAATTATTCAAAATCCCTGTCCCCATCTCCCAGCTACAATATTAAAATCCCCCTTCAACACTGCTGTCAATATATTCATCCCATTCCCCTACATTATAATGAATCCATCATACTGCTAAAAATTTGGACAAGTGTAGAACTGGTATTGTATTAAGAATCTGTAATCAGGGCTGCAGTAGGATTATATACACAGTCTGCTCTAAAGTCCGATTGTATGTATACTCAGCTAAAGCCAAGACAAAATTAATTCTGGATCATGGGATAACAATAATGTTCCAATTGAAGATACCCCCAGTATACATCATATAATTAATACAGCCTTGTTCCCTTTTTTGTGTTATTAATTTGATATGTACACTATATCCCCCACTCACTACCTGTGCTTGGTTCCTTTGGATTGTTCCACTAACTGTGTAGTTCAGGAGAGTGTGAATATACAACAATTGCTGGAAACATGACTGAGCTAAACATATAAATGAAAACACCTCTGTATATCCCACCGTTGATTTGTAAAGAAAAATGTTAAAGAGAATGTTTAACCCATACAGAGTAAACCATTAATGTTTGTGTTAAACAGATTAAAGATAAGGGATTTCCATGGCCAAATGTTTAGCAATGTTTTCAAAACTGCCTTTTAAACACATTTTTAAAAAAGTGTGTCCCATTTTTTACAGTCATAATAAGAAAACACTGATGTAAGTGCAAAGAAATGTACCTCTCAAAGAAAGAAAAAACAAACAATTATTTCTGCAATTTCCTTTCAGGCGCCTGAAGTAGGTCCGCACTATGCATCAAGATTTATTGTATGTCCTATAGTGGATAACAATATATTGCTTTCAAACATTTATCTTATACAGGTTATCGATTATTTATATATGCAGCACTTTAAAAGGGGTGTGAAATAATTTTCTGGATGCACAGAAAGTATATTTACAAACAAAATGATCACTGCATTTTTTCAAAGTATTTGCCAGAGGAGTCTATGAAAAGTTGCATGCGCTCAAAGGGGGTCATTCCGAGTTGTTCGCTCGTTGCCGATTTTCGTAACGGAGCGATTAAGGCAAAAGTGCGCATGCGCATGGTACGCAGTGCGCATGCGCTAAGTATTTTAGCACAAAACATAGTAGATTTACTCACGTTCAAACGAAGAATTTTCATCGTTGAAGTGATCGGAGTGTGATCGACAGGAAGTGGGTGTTTCTGGGCGGAAACTGACCGTTTTCAGGGAGTGTGCGGAAAAACGCAGGTGTGCCAGGATAAAACGCGGGAGTGTCTGGAGAAACGGGGGAGTGGCTGGCCGAACGCAGGGCGTGTTTGTGACATCAAACCAGGAACGAAATGGGCTGAGCTGATCGCAGTGTAGGAGTAAGTCTCGAGCTACTCAGAAACTGCTAAGAATTTTCTATTTGCAATTCTGCTAATCTTTCGTTCGCAATTCTGCTATGTTAAGATACACTCCCAGAGGGCGGCGGCCTAGCGTGTGCAATGCTGCTAAAATCTGCTAGCGAGCGAACTCGGAATGACCCCCAAAATCTCTTGCTAAAGCAAGCAGTCTCCTTTTCATCAACAGGTAAACTGAACAGTTGTTACTGCCAGATGCAAGTGATATCTGATTCTATCGCAAAGCAGTGTTTATATTGCATAGGTAAATTGAACAGTCACTACTCCCATTGGATGCAAGTGATATTTGATTATAATTGTATAGCAATGTTTATATTGCGTAGGTAAAATCTGAATAGCTGTTATAAGTTTGTTTAAATATGAGATGTTAAGAAACTATAGTGAATAAGTGCAGTATACTGACCTTGCAATGATTAGATTTGATTAGTACCTTTTGCTGAGGGAGGAGAATGTTCAGAGGGTGGTGGGAGTTGAATCTGGGTGCACACTTCTGTAGCCTTATTTATTTTAGTTTAGAGTTGGCAGTCGGTGTGTGTAGTTCTAAAGTGTAATGAGTTTTTGGGTGATAGACTGGAGGGAAACATAACAAACCAACACCACTACAGATGGACTGAGTTAAAGCCACAAAAGTATGTAAGTCATTTCTCATGCTGCAAAATCTACTCTGCATCTGCATCTCGTGTTTTTAAACTGAGAAGTCCTCCCCATTCAGCATGCAACAAAATCCAAACTACATTTCTCTCTTCTGCAAACTCATGTATGTTTTTAAAGCTTTTGATGTAATGACTTGTTTATAATTGGTATATTACCTATGTTGTTCAGTGAGGGTGTGTATTGCGTGACCGGCGGTCAGCATACCAAAGCTGGCATCCCGGCAGCGGAATGCCGGCGCAGGGGGGTGAGTGCAACAAGCCCCTTGCGAGCTCGGTGGCGACATGGGTTCTATTCCCACTCTATGGGTGCCGTGGACACCCATGAGTCGGAACAGTCTCTGTTGGTTGGCATGCCGACCGTTGGGATTGTGAGGGTGTAGGATGTAAGGTCTACATAACTGCATCCCTTCAGTGAATCATTTTATTGTTGCATGCTGCCTGTTTACCTAAACACAGTGCTAATTATCTCCTTTGATCATTTGGCCAGTTGTGGTCAGGAGTAGCCTATCTTAATGCTCACGAATAGTTACAAGATATCAGACATATATGTGGGTGAGAACCTAAGATCCAATGACCATGAAACAGAATGGTTTAGTATAAAGGAAGAGTCCAACTCATGCCACACAAAAACAAATGTTTTGGATTTTAGGAAGGAAGACTTTGCAAAAAATGGGAAGATGTATTAGTGATTCACTGGCAGATTGGAGTACGAAAGCAAAATAGATGGCCTTTAGGAAATATAAGCAGACTCAAAATAATAATGCCAAAGAGGTGTATCTTTAGAGATAGAAGGATGCTAAGGTGATCAGGCATGCAAAGGCAAAAGCTGTGGAGAAAATAGTGCAGTCAGTAGATAAAGGGGGTAAAATGTTTTTTTATACGTATATAAGTTAAAGGAGACAATTAAATGGAGGAATAGTAAAACTTAAGACAGAGAGTGGGAGTTTGGTTAAGGGAGACAAGGTAATAGCACATCATCGAAATAATTATTTTTGCTCAGTATTCACTACAAAAGGAAAGTTGAAGGGGACACAGTTGCGAGGACACTGATACTAATAAGGTAGATGAAAAAGAAGTACATTTACAGAGGAGAAAATCCGAACAGAACTCTCAAAACTGAAAGTGGGATAAATCAATGGGGCACAGATGGGATACTTTCAAGGATACTAAAAAAGCTTAAAGATGTGCTGGTAGCACCATTAACAGAATTATTCAACCAGTCACTAGCTACAGGAGAAATTCAGAGGACTGTGTGAATGCCAAATTGCTTTCTCACAAATATTTAAAATGCCTGCTCTAATATATATTGTAAACGCCTGCACCTCTTATTACCATATCCCATGAATGTGCGCTATATATCGCAAAACACTGCATCCCATAAGAGAAAACAATACACCCACACATTATCTGAGTTCCAAAGCTCATTGATGTATATATTTGTTATTAGAAGGATATGCATTCAATATATTACAAAGTACAGTATACCTATAGTTACATGGTTACAACTCACACAGTAAGCAGTTAAAACATACAGTTACAGTTACATACAGTTACAGGCCAGCATACAATACCATTATCTTTAAGTTATATAAATTTGTCTTTCCATATCACTCTCTCTCTCTCTGTAATTAAATGCAGGAACTGGTCTGCCAGCAACTCCTTCATCCCCTGGTACCAAAAAAGCAACTGCCCTACTGTGTGGTCAGCAATGTGTTATCTAGTTTCTGGGGGAGGGGACTCACTCATTCATGATGAGTCACTAGTCTCTTTGTATATGCTGAACAGGTTCAGCCTTGGGGACGTCCAAAGGGGCTGGCTTGAGCTTCCTGTCTACTACCTGTTTGGAATATCTATTGTTCTAATAAAAGTGATTTTAGCTTACATACATATAATCATAATTATTTGTTGCAATGTCCTACAACTTTATAACAAGTATCAAATGAATCTACACATTAATCTAGTTGCTTTAATAGTAAATATGACCGGTCTATCTTGTTTCGTTCAAATAATACACATACATGACATTACTTCATTATATATCATTTTAAATCATCATGATGTCTGGCGCTTGATATTAGTATAGTTATGTACTGTATGAAATAAGTGTCGAATCCATCTCTGTGGCATGTCCGTGTAAATGCGTGTGTTACCATATATGGCTGTGCTCGCTGCGCGTATTTGCAAGTATAGCGACTTATGTGTGTGTAGTCTGTATGTTCTTTTTATGTAATATTTTTGACTTCAACAGTCCACCCTTTGGCAGCAAACAATAACTGCCATCAATTATTAACATAAGAAAAAAATATTCCATACAATAATCGGTGACCTAGACACAAGTATGTATGCATTTCGCAAATCAGACACTTTCACTATATTTGGGGAAGACAGGGAGGAGGACGAGACATCCTCTATATGCACTCGGCGGTCACGGGACCACTGGTTGGGTGTGGGACAACATTCAACCTATAGAGTATGCTGGGACAGTGTTTTGGTCTATAATGTCTGATTTGCGATGAACAATTCACACATACATGTACCTACGTCTTTGTACACTGATGTTTGGATTCGATTGAGGTACTACTGGGTAGATGAAGAAGACACAAACAAATCGTGACAGTGACATATAAAATTTCCATGATCTACATATTCCTATCATTTTCTGAACATTGTTTCCATTTCTGGAACGTATGCTAGGTCTGTTTAATCATAGAACAAGGGTTATAAGTAGTGTCCTTCCTAAATAACATAAACCTTCGGAGTTCGGGGAGAGCCACTCATAAACCTTTCTTCCACATCTATTAATGAACTCTTTATCTGCAATGTGTGAATAGCCATTGTCGGATTGTTCCTGATTACCTCTGAACTCCATAACTACTAGAACTTTGATTTTTCTCTGACTTTAACAAACTGATCGGCTAATCCTGGGATCCTATAATGAAATCACTTCTTCCTCCAGAACCAGTTCCAGTCCCACACTCGACTCCTCATAAAAAAACCTTGCAAAAATAGAATATCCTGAAAGAAAATGTATGTCAGCGGGAAAGAGAGAAAAGAGAAATAGAACAAAACAACTCTTGTTCATAACAAATCAATTACAATGACTGGTCTTTCTGCAATCCTTTAGTACGCTCAGGTAGTGTTCAACAGTGCCGCCTCTCAGTCTTCACGGAACAGAGTCTCTAGTGATACGAGGTTCTCTTTGCCTTGCTCCTTGAAGACACAGTTCACTTGGAACACACAGTTCACTTTGCTCTCCACCTTGCTCTTTGAACACACAGTTCACTTCGAACACACAGTTACCAAACTACACAAACTCGATGAATGTGAGCAATAAACTACTTTGTCACGAGTTCTCTCCGGGTCAGCGACCTTCTTGCAGTGGGACGAGTGGACCCAAGTCTCTCTTTCGGCGACCTTTAGTGCTGTCAACAAAACTTGGTATGGTCCTTCCCACCTGTCTATTAGGCAACCTGAGCGTAAGAACAATCACACAGTCTCTTGGTTCACAATCAAGACAATTAGTATTTGGCATACCAGCAATCAACAGTTTCAAGTTCTTTTGTCAAGTTCTCAAATGCTGGCTCATCTCAATAAGGTACTGTACTGTCACCTCATTGGTGTATTTCTGATCATTGTGCGGATCAATCATGACATGAGGTTGTCTTCCAAAAACAACAACAAAAACACAAATACCAAAACCAAAACAAATTTCGAAGAGGGTGATTCGTTAAGTGAAGATCTGGGAGTGGTTCCGAAGCTACATAATACTAGTGTCAGTATCTATGATCACAATAGTACAATTTCAAGCTTTGCTCCTACTTCTAGGGATACCATTATCTACACACAAATTTCAGCGCAATTTTCCTTTGCGGTAAACACAGCAGCATCCGTGGCGGCAGGAAATTACTCTACCCAGTTTGAGAAAACATCAGTGCACACCAATACATAACAATAATTCCTAAAGGGTGTTAACTGTACGAAGTCGATTTGTATTTCCTGAAAAGATCCGTCTGCAGGAGGGATATGGGATGGCTCTGTTGGTATTGCTTTACCAATATTCTTCCTCAAGCAAGCAAGACAGGTCATTGCTCTCTTACCTGCATGAGAATAGAATCCTGGCGCACACCAGTAGGCTCTCATCAGCCTGCACCTACCCTCTTTGCCTAGATGAGTCAGACCGTGTGCCACCTCAGCTAGACTCGGAAGGTATACTCTGGGGGCTACTGGCTTACCGTGTCCACCTGCCCACAGTCCTGAGGACTCCTGGCCATACCCCTTTGTCCTCCAGACTGCCTTTTCCTGTAGGGAACACAATTTTTTTGTATCTTAATTTAACTATCGTGTGTTTGCAATGTAGAGTACCATGAGCATAACTCAAAAAAAAAAAAAAAGAAATCTCTAGAGGAGAGAAAGAAGAAGAAAATGAAAAAGAAAATGTCAGGTTTGCCATTCACCAACAGGCATATCAGTGTCTATACAAAATTTCCCTTCACCAGTATTCCCATTCTCCACCCTTTGTGCATGACAAGGCACACTGCAGTAATACTGGTGTCATCGTGCTGTTAAGATATACTGGGTTCGGGCAGAACTCTGAAGGACCTAGGAAAGTGGAGTTTGAACTGTACTTGGGTCCATGTATTGTCCCACCCTGTGTGAATGCAAAAGATGAAGAGGAAAACTGTAGAGAAACAGAATAGAGGTTGGTGACAGATGAGTTTGTAGAGGTGAAGAAGATTTTATAAAAATTTGACAACTGGATTGGGCACTACAGGGAAGTGATTCTCTACTTGGTTTACTCCCCTTAAAAAAAATTCTGTGTTTGTCATATCACTATTGGGACTATCCCAGCCATCAATCCAGTGTACTGTCCATCCTAAGTTCATAGGGAACCCGGTATCTGTGAGATAATTTCCTCTACCTGTGATGGACATGCACCTAGAACAGTAGAATGTGACATTAGTCTTCGTGGGTGTCTAACATACTTTGTACTTCCTGAGCAGGAGCATAGTATATGTATATCATATCTAACAAAATTAAGTTAATCAGGGGCCATTTCTGCTAGGAAAAAGAAGCAAAAGTTTAGAGGCCCCATCTTAACCCCAGCAAATTTTGTCAAAGGGTAATGTTGCATTTATTTTGTTCTTCCCATTAGCCAAATCTGAGTTTTCTATATGGCTTATAATTCCTTACTATATGTCCCTTGGTCACGTCTATGTGATTAATAATGTGGCTTGTGTTTTCTGTCTAGGGGATCTGTATTGACTATGTGTCCTACTACTCCTACAATCTCTGGCAAAATGCCCTTCCTTCCTACAAGTGTAACATATTATTGACCATTAGGGATCTGGGGTTTGGACTGATGGGTCTTTCCTGTATGTGCCAGTATACTTACCGTCCTTAACCTCTCCACCTGTTGTTCTCTGTGCCTAGCACTATTCTTGTGATGTTCAATAGCACACTATCTAAGATTAGCTACTGTGACCCCTTTCCAATTTTGCAAAGAAGTCTGCACCCTGACACTCAATGCCTTATTGAGCCCGTTCATTTGCACAGAGACAGCCACCTCCCATTTGCCGAATTAGTGTTTACCAGTGGTCTTATCCAGATGGAGAGTTTTCTATTACTGCAAGAGACAAAAAAAAAAAAAAAGTTAAACAAGCTTCTAGGTCATGCGAAGTATTTCATTCAATCCTTCTCATCCCGTATTAAGAGTCTGTACATGGTCCAACAAACATTTCCGAGCTCATCTTTACTAGGGGCAATACTAGGAATGAATACTTCTTATATGGTAACTGAAAGAAATACCCGGGGGTTACCTTGTCTCTGTCCGCTTTCCTACTGGCAAATACTAATGTGCGGACAGATTTTTCTCCATTTCTGACGTTACTTTCTTGATTTTTGTTTTTGTTTTATTTTTGGGTTTTACTATATATGTACACAAATGATACCATACTTACCAGTTCCACTGGTCTCAGACACTTCCCCCACAGGCTACTGCTCTTCTTTTACCGGTTGGATACTCCTCTGGGTGCATGAGAAATGGCTGAAAACAATCAGGTCACCTTCTCCTCCTACATAAAACTTCAACATTCATTAGTACATATATAGGTTACAGTCATATTTTTCATATTTTTATTATTTTCTATAGTTTGTATGCTGGCCGTAACTGCTTCCACATCTACATATGGCGGTGTATTTGCATTCTCTTTTTTTTCTTCCTACTTGTTTATTGTTGCTACAAGTTCAAACAGTTCTTATATTTCCATTCTTGTCTTATATGACTTTGGTTAGAAATACCACCTGCAATACCTTAGGATCAAACTCACCAACCCCTCTTGCTGCCACAGGTTTAAACACTTTGTATGTCTGACCCTTTGTTTTCGGGATTTTATCAGACATAGTCTTATCCTTAAGTTCTACAATACCTCTGGTTCAAAACTGCCCACCCTAGGGAATGGTACCCTATCTTTGTCAGTCATACATGACCATTCATTGCAAAAAGCCTCCGTGTGTGAACCATACTTTTAACACATAATAAACCTTGTGACCCTCTTGGTCGCAATTCTGACCTTTTCGGTCCCTCTTCTTCAGCCTGAACCCTAGCTACTAAACGCCCACTGCTTGTGCAATTGGATCCCATCGCTGACTTTTTGCCAATAAACGCAATCCCCAATGCACACCGCAGATAGACGGTGAAAGACACCTAGCGCTTTCACTCGCTCCTTCTCCGCTGAGTACCACGACTCACTCCAATAGTGACCACCGCGTACCCAGTGAGGCCCTATTTAGTTTCTATTTACTGGAAGTGTTAGGAGTGACTTACCTTTTTCAGTAAATATCTGCCGCTGGAGATTTTCCTGAGAGAGACCAGCGAAAACTCCCTATACACTTATACACAAATCACGCTTGCGTATGCTCTATACAGCGCTGATACCGCGATTTTACGCAAAAAGCTCGTAAAAGGGGTACCAAGTTGAGCTATATATCGCACCCACAAACGCGCGGTCCAATCGCACAGCGTATAGGTACTTGTTACCTATCTGCCGTACAACCACGGGTCGATGTACAAACTGCGACCCTCAGCTCGGAGCGTAACAAAAAACCTTTTTACTTCAATACTACACAATGCACAATTCCCTATTACGCTCCTCTGCAAATCTCCTCACGATTTGCGTATTTCAATCTATATTAACGTGAGTCAGCCGCCTCACGCCACCAAGCCTCCTCTTACTTGGTGTACCACGGGACCCGATTCCCGGAGTTCAAAACCACTCACTCCTACGTTCGCTCACTCAAATACACTTTGGTTTTTCTGTACAGAAAATTTTAATTCATTCAGATAGGCAGCTTTACCCCAGAGGAAATACAGTTTAATCAAAAGTTTTATACTAATATGCTTTAGAAACCGAGTAGTTTTGTGCTATTGAAGCATGGCTACTGTCACACCTTTGAACTTAAACGACACTATTGTGTAATTTGTACTTATCGCCCGCACTTCTTACGCACTTTCCGTAAACACGCGACCGTGCGTGTCTTTTTACGCTGCTTGCGCAGTCCTGTACTTTGTCCGAGACACGTTTACAAAACCCTGCGTCCGCAATAAAACAAATCACCCAGCTCTACAAATGTGAACAATACTAATTACTATTGCCCACTAGACACAACTTGTTCTGTATAAACTTTAATGCAGACCTGCCTTTGTGTCTTTACACTTACTTCCTTAAAATACTGTTATTTCAAATTTACCTATATAGCAACAAATTAATCCTATTTCAAACAGATCTATAATGACTCAAGCAATAATCAATGATTTAAATGATATGATTCAGATTGGATAGCTATCTTGCAGAACATACACTGATATTAATATACACATAATTATAATAATATTATATATATGTACCATTCACTGGTCTCCTATGAGACACCTTGCCTCTTATTTGCATATCAAAGCTATTTGCTTTTCCCTGCTAAGAAAAAGCAGTTACACAGGTTAATTTGCATTTCAATGGCTATCTTATAGTAAGCAGAGTCTACAAGTCTTGGAAGGAAAAAAAAAAACCCTTTCTTTCCTTTTTCTATCTGTGCAATTTCTTATCCCAAGCCAAGCATTTATCTTACCATTTACTCTCACTATGCCCAATTGAAACTAATTGTAATTGACTATGGCATGGGTTAAATAAATTAATTGGTAACTCATAAATGGTGTTTGATGTGACCAAGGAAAGCTGATTGTTCTGGGCAGAATAAAAATCAGCTATTTAGAAAATGACCTTCCTAAAATGGCCACTGCTCCTCCCCCTTCCACATCCATGAGGTTTACACAAAATTGTGGACAGGCCATGTGGTTAGTCCAAAATGGAGGACAGACCATGCGGCTTCCTTTGTCACAAAGAAATCACACATTATACAAGCACCAGAAGTTATTTTAGGCCTGAGTTTAAAAAAACAAAACTATATCAAGGCTATGCAGCAAATTTTAAATGTAATTTTAACCCTACTTAACAGATAAACAATCCAATCTGAATCAAACACAATATGACTTATTTGAACTTTGTTTTGCAACAATAAAAATACATTTTAGCATCTTAAATATTATGAGAAACGCATTGTCCCTTGAAATTTCATATCATTGGCTTACTGATACCACAACAATGTTATTTTCATCAGCATCGCGATGCGTCCATCGGAGCCGGTCAATTACAGCCGCATTTGTCATGTACAGTGCATCATTAAGACCCTGATATCCCGTAAGAGCCCCCATCTGTGAATGCCAAATATTTAAAATGCCCGCTCTAATATTAATTGTAAACGCCTGCACCTCTTATTACCATATCCCATGAAAGTGCGCTATATTTCGCAAAACACTGCATCCCATAAGAGAAACAATACACCCACACATTATCTAAGTTTCAAAGCTCATTGATGTATATATTTGTTATTAAAAGGATATGGATTCGATATATTACAAAGTACAGTATACCTATAGTTACATGGTTACAACTCACACAGTAAGCAGTTAAAACATACAGTTACAGTCACAGTTACATACAGTTACAGGCCAGCATACAATACCATTATCCCTAAGTTATATAAATTTGTCTTTCCATATCACTCTCTCTCTCTCTGTAAATAAATGCAGGAACTGGTCTGCCAGCAACTCCTTCATCCTCTGGTACCAAAAAAGCAACTGCCCTACTGTGTGGTCAGCAATGTGTTATCTAGTTTCTGGGGAAGGGGACTCACTCATTCATGATGAGTCACTAGTCTCTTTGTATATGCTGAACAGGTTCAGCCTTGGGGACGTCTAAAGGGGCTGGCTTGAGCTTCCTGTCCACTACCTGTTTGGAATATCTATTGTTCTAATAAAAGTGATTTTAGCTTACATACATATAATCATAATTATTTGTTGCAATGTCCTACAACTTTATAACAAGTATCAAATGAATCTACACATTAATCTGGTTGCTTTAATAGTAAATATGACCGGTCTATCTTGTTTCGTTCAAATAATACACATACATGACATTACTTCATTATATATAATTTTAAATCATGATGTCTGGCGCTTGATATTATTATAGTTATGTACTGTATGAAATAAGTGTCGAATACATCTCTGTGGCATGTCCGTGTAAATGCGTGTGTTACCATATATGGCTGTTCTCGCTGCGCGTATTTGCAAGTATAGCGACTTATATGTGTGTAGTTTGTATGTTCTTTTTATGTAATATTTTTGACTTCGACAACTGTAAAAAAGTGAATGTAGTACCACTGCACAAAAGTGGACTGTCGTTGGAACGATAACCTGGCAGTGTGTGGGATCAAACGATTATCAGCCGTTTGCTCCCACACGCTAAAAAACTTCCAGAAACATTCGGTCCAACTAGTTGGGAAAATCAAACCTGTTTGATTTTCCTAAATTATCGTTCATGTGTAGGGGGAACTTTCCCCACAAGTGAAATAAAAGTAGGCGGAGACTGACCAGCAGTGTCCACCTACTACTTCACTATCATTCAGCCCAGGATCCCCGGCAGCGGCAGTACTTCACTGCTGCCCTACCAGGACCCCGAGCAGTGGCGGCAGAGCAGGAGGAGAACCAGGGGCATCAGCGGCAGTACTTGACTGCTGCCCGGCTGCCTGTTAATCCCACAACGCTGGTACTGTGGTGCGGTAGCTGTCTGGATTGGTCTGATAGCCGGTACCCCTCACAAAGCTGCCAGACTGGCAGATCCCCCCGCGCACGCGCGGTCACGCATACTACCCCTGCAATCACCGCTATTACGGCATCCCCGCAACCCACCACATGCGATTGCGGCATCCTCATACTCCCCCACACACGATCGTGGCACCCTCCCCTCCCGTGGCAGTCTATCGCTGCAGTCGGCTGCAGAAGAGGAGGATGATCGGTGCTGCTGCTGGAGAATGAGGACAGGCACCCGCGATTGCTCCTCGATGACAGTCCTTGAAAGCTGGGGCTTCCTGTTAGCCTGGCATCGTGGTGGCAGTGGTGGAGTAACATAGTAACATAGTATCTGAGGTTGAAAAAAGACAATTGTCCATCGAGTTCAAGCTATTCGTGGTCTCCTATGTATGATGATTTGTCTAAAATTTTTGACTGATGCTGATGTCAGCCGTTGCATTTTATCCCTTTTTGTAGTAACTATAATGCGTGACTATGCACCATAACCCTGGATATCATTATCCACTAGGTGTGTGCAAGGAGGAGCAGCAGTTTGCAGCAGACCATCACTGCAGGATTGCCCCTACCCCTGTTAGTGTCTGTCTCCTGCTGTTGGGCACTGGGTAGGAGGGGAGCTGAGCATCAGGAGAGGAGAGCTGGGCATTAGGAGATGGGAGCTGGGCATCAGAAGGAGAGGGGAGCTGGGCATCAGAAGGAAAGGGGAGCTGGGCATCAGAAGGAGACTGGAGCTGGGCATGGGAGGGAGAGGTAAGCTAGGCATCAGGAGAGGGGAGCAGGGTATGGGAGGGAGGGAGAGGAGAGCTGGGCATCAGGAGAGGGGAGCAGGGTGTCGGAGCAGAGAGATGAGAGCTGGGCATCCGAAGGAGGAGAGGAGAGCTGGGCATGGGAAAAAAAAGGGTAGCTGGGTGTCGGAGGGCAGAGACGGGATCTGGGCTTTTTAGGTGGGAAACTGAAGCTGGGCATCTGAGGAGAGAGAGGGAAGCTAGGCATCGGAGTAAAGAGACAGATAATACATCCCAGGAATTCCAGTATTTGTGGATACTCCCACGAGAAAACAAGAAGTTGCAGCTTTCCCTTTCACCAGGCCATGCTGACAACTGTAGTTTAACAATCACAAAATTAATTACACTGACTTCTACAAATAAAACTTAACAAATGCTAAGACCAGTAGTTCACTATTTAAAAAACCCCAAAACCTAACATTTATGCAAAATATGCAGAAGTAGGCAGAACCTGTCTGCCTACTTCTGTGACATCACAAGTTGGAGAGAAGTTGGCTGGCCTGATGAAAAAGTTGCTTTGCTGTGTGGGGCACCGTTTTAGTTGGACAGAAAAGTTGGACGGATGGTCAGTTGGATGGTTGAAGGAAAGTTGATCTGATGTATGGCTAGCATAAGACTCAAAATTGAAAGAGATATATGATACGCTTGTTATCTTGGAGTGTCTCAGTCAGAGTATGAGGACACACCTGTACCCTCATCAGGGGGTGGGCAGAGATCTGACACCCACTCCAGCTCATGTCTATAGTTGGGACCAGAAGATGACCGTAACAGTATACTATAGATGAAGGAAAGCATGTCCCATACAAGGGGGCGATTGAGACTTTTTTTATTTGTAATGGCTACATACAGTAGTGAGGCTGTATAGTGGGGCTGCATAGTGTTGAGCGGGGATATGTGTGACCTATCTGAAGACGGTAAATAACAGTTTATTGGACTAGTGAGAAGAATATCTTGGTGTACATTCTGAAGTGAACAAAGAGTTTCATAAATGTATGATGGGGTATATAGTGTCAAACAGGCTGAATTTAGATGCACAAGTTCTCACACTTGAATTGTGAATCAGAGAGTGGGTAATTAAGTGAAGATAATGTGTGCCTGAGGTCTAGGAAGACCCCATATATAGGAGAGGTAGGAGGAAACAATTTGGTTTTTCTATGTCCACCCTCACAGTGGCGTTAGGAGAAACAAAATGTAGCCATGCTTATTTCTTTATTAAGACAAATTTGGTTTATTTTATTGGATTACCTATCAATTACAGATCTCTTTGCAACATTCATAAAAATAATGTGTGGCAGGGAAAGGTTAGACTAAAGTAAATCAAAAACATCTACCCAAAAACTACAGGATTTATTTACAATATTTTATATTAATATTAAATAATATTTTATTTACAGTATTTACAATACTATTTATTACCAGTTATTTATATAGCGCACACATATTCCGCAGCGCTTTACAGTGAATATTTGGCCATTCACATCAGTCCCTGCCCCAGTGGAGCTAACAATCTATGAGGGCTGATTCAGCATTAGCCGCTATTGTGCTGAAATCGCTATTAGGCAATTGTTGTTTAAATCTTAGCATAATTCAAAAAAATCTTTTTTCAAATAGTCTTATTTTCTTAAAGGTAAATTCAAACACTATAAAACCAACCAAATAAAGCTTCTAAATAAAACAATGAAACTCTCTTCGTACAGCATCAGTTCGGCATTTCAACAACTATTCAACATTCCACCCATTAATGTTGAAGGAAGTGTTTCTCACTCCTTGCCATTCCTCCAGCCTTTAGAGGTTGAGTTAGCTACAGTACTTCAGCAAAACACTTTGTGGGAGATATACTGTATCAAAGTTTGGAGAGAGATAAAGTGGAGGGAGATAAAGTACTAACCAATCAGCTTCTAATTGTCAATTTACCGCCTGTGTTAGAAAAAATAAGAATTTAATACCTACCGGTAATTCCTTTTCCCTAGTTCGTAGTAGATACTGGGGTCTTGTACTTTAGTACCATGGGGTATAGATCTGGTCCACTGGAGCCTGGTACTTTAAAACTTTTAGTGTGTGCTGGCTCCTCCCCTCTATGCCCCCCCCCCCCCCCACCATACTCAGTCTATGAAAACTGTGCCCAAGGAGACAGATATGATATGAGAGAAGAAAAAATACAACAGCGGTGAGGCAACAAGCCAACACACAACCAGAAACGAAAGGAGAGTGCTAACCAGAACAGAGGATAACAACACCAACCTAACCCGGATAGCACAGCTATCCCAACAGAATGGGACCGCAACGCCCAGTATCCACTACAGACTAGGAGGAAAGGATTTACCGGTAGGCATTAAATTCCTGTTTTCTCTTACGTCCTAGTGGGTACTGTGGTCTTGTACTTTAGTACCATGGGGAAGTCCCAAAGCTCCCAAACGGGTGGGAGAGGGGCGAGACCCCTGTAAAACCGCCTGACCAAACTGAAGGTCATCCTTGGCCAAGGTATCGAACCTATAGAATTTAACAAACGTGTTCGAACCAGACCAAATTGCAGCTCGGCACAACTGTAGGGCAGATATACCCCAGGCAGCCACCCAGAAAGACCACAACGACCTCGTTGAGTGGGCCTGAATAGACGTCGGCAAGGGCAGAGCCGCCGAAGTATAGGCCTGTTGAATGGTCAACCGGAGCCAATGAGCAATAGATTGCTTAGAAGCTGGCCAACCAATCTTGGAGGTATCATAAAGGACAAACAGCGAGTCAGATTTCCGATGACGTGTCATCCTTTTGACATAAATCTTCAGCGCCCTGACCACATCCAAAGACTCAGGACCAACGGAAGCGTCAGACAAAACTGGAACCACAATAGGCTGATTCACATGAAAAGCTGACACCACTTTCGGCAAAAACTGAGGATGGTTCCTAAGTTCCGCCCTGTCTTCATGAAATATCAAATAAGGGCTCTTACAGGATAAAGCCCCCAATTCAGAGATACGACTGGCAGATGCCAAAGTCAATAACATCACCGTCTTCCAGGTGAGAAATTTTAACTTCACCCTATTTAAGGGTTCAAACAAGTCCAATTGGAGAAAGGAAAGAACCACATTGAGGTTCCACGGAGGTACAAAGGGCAGTTGCATATGAAGAACTCCCTTTAGGAAAGTCTGCACTTCTAGCAACAAGGCAAGCTGTCTCTGGAAGAAAATAGAGAGCACAGAAATCTGGACTTTGATGGAGCCCAACCATAGGCCCATATCCACTCCCGCTTGCAGGAAAAGTAGAAAACGACCAATCCGAAATTCCACGGGAGAAACCTTTCTACCCTTACACCAGGAAACATACTTTTTCCAGATACAATGGTAATGATGTGACATAACCATCTTCCTGGCCTGGACCATGGTGGAAATGACCCTGGAGGAAAGACCTTTCCTAGCTAGAATTTCCCTCTCAACTTCCAAGCTGTCAAACGTAGCCACTGTAAGTCTGGATAGACGAACGAACCTTGTTGAAGAAGATCGTCTCGGAGCGGTAGAGGCCAGGGATCCTCCAGAGCCATGGTTAAGAGTTCCGAGTACCAGGCCCTTCAAGGCCAATCCGGGGCAATTAGAATTGCATGAACGCTTTCCCTTCTTAGTCTTTAGAGAACCCTTGGGATTAGCGGTAGAGGAGGGAACAGGTATACAAACTGGTACATCCACGGCGTTGTCAGCGCGTCCACTATAAACGTCTGTGGATCCCTCCTCTTGGAACAGTAACGGCATAGCTTCTTGTTGAGTTGAGAAGCCATCAGATCTATCTGAGGACAGTCCTACTGGTAAATTAGCTGTTGAAACACGTGGGGATGTAGGCCCCATTCCCCCAGATGGAGGTCGTGCCTGCTGAAGAAGTCTGCTTCCCAGTTGTCCACTCCTGGGATGACTATAGCTGAGATGACCCTTGCGCTGGCCTCCGCCCAGAGGAGGATTTTTGATACCTCTCTCATCGCCGCTCTGCTTCTTAATGCCTCTTGTCGGTTTATGTACGCCACAGCCGTGGCGTTGTCCAACTGAACCTGAATCGCATGATCCTTTAAGAGATGAGAAGCCTGCAGAAGAGCATAGTAATTTGCCCTGAGTTCCAGGATGTTTATCGGCAGAGCAGATTCCTGTCTTGACCATATCCTCTGGAACTGGGCCCCTGGGGTCACAGCTGCCCATCGCCGGAGGCTTGCATCCGTTGTCAGTAGAATCCACAAGTAGATATTGAAATTCCTGCCCTCTACCAGGTGAGGAACCTGTAACCACCATAATAGAGAAATCCGGGCTTTCGGAGACAAGGTCACTTCCTGATGCATGTGAAGGTGAGAACCCTGACCAGTTGTCCAGCAGATCCAGCTGAAATGGACGAGCATGAAATCTGCCGTATTGGATTGCCTCGTAAGCAACCACCATTTTGCCCAGTAATCAGAAGCAAATATGTATGGATACCCTGCAAGGACTGAGCACCAAGCGAACCATAGCCTGGATAGTCAAGGCCTTGTCCATCGGGAGAAACACCTTTTGAGAAACTGTATACAGAATCATTCCCAGGAACTGAAGACGTTGGGTCGGTTCCAGGTGAGATTTCTGAAAACTCAGGATCCACCGATGATCTGTAAGCAGGCGAGTCATCAGATCGATGGTGTGCAGCAGATGCTCCCTAGACACAGCCTTTATGAGGAGATTGTCCAAGTATGGGACTATGTTCACTCCCATCATGCACAGTTGCAGCATGATCTCTGCCATAACTTTGGTGAAGACCCTTGGAGCTGTGGATAATCCGAAGGGTAAAGCCTGAAACTGGAAATGGTCTTCCAATATGGCGAACCTGAGGTAAGCCTGATGTGGTGGACACATGGGAATGTGTAGGTAAGCATCCTTGACATCTAAAGACACAACGAACTCCCACTCCTCCAGAGCGGACAACACCGCCCGCAGGGATTCCATCTTGAATTTGAACAGCCGCAGATACGGGTTTAGAGACTTCAGGTTCAAGATGGGGTGCACCGAGCCGCCTGGTTTGGGAATGACAAAAAGACTGGAGTGGAAACCCCTGTTGCATAAAGGAGGAGGTACAGGAACTACCACCCCTGTCTGCAAAAGTTTTTGAATAGCCTCGTGCAAGCTAACCTTTGCTGCGGGTAAAGCTGGTAAGCCCGACTTGAACAACCTGGGAGGAGGGAGTGCTTGAATTTCCAGCAGGTATCCTAGGAAAAAATAGGATTTTAATTACCTACCGGTAAATCCTTTTCTTATAGAGCCCTTACAACTGTGATTTTCAACCTTTTTTTACTGGCGGCACACCGAACAATATTTTACAATTGCCAAGGCACACCATCAGTTCCCCACAGAAAAAAAACACACACATTGGCCCTCATAGTAAAAAAAATTCCAACCATACATTGGCCTACACAGAAAAAACAATCACATTGCTCTCTACATAAATCCTATTGCTCCCCACAGGAGAACTAAAATAACAAATATTAGCCCCTACCGGTCAGCTGTCCTCCTACCTGTCCCTCAGTGGCGGGGATTGTTCATGGGTGCGGTTCATCAAATCGACAGTGTCTAGGTCGACAATGTTTAGGTTGACCACTATAGGTCGACAGTCACTAGGTCGACATGGATGGAAGGTTGACAGGGTTTCTAAGTCGACATGTGCTAGGTCGACAGGTCTAAAGGTCGACATGAGGATTTTTTTTTTTTTTTGGTGTCGTTTTCTTCGCAGAGTGACCAGGATCCCAAATTAGTGCACCGCGTCCCCTCGCATGGCTCGCTTCGCTCGCCATGCTTCGGGCATGGTGCCTTCGCTCCGCTACCGCTTTGCTCGGCACACTTTACCGTTCCGATTGTAGTCCACGTAGATCGTTAAGTATGAAAAAATTAAAAAAAATTAAAAAAATGTGAAAAACTCATGTCGACCTTTAGACCTGTTGACCTAGCACATGTCGACCTAGAAACCCTGTCGACCTTCCATCCATGTCGACCTAGTGACTGTCGACCTATAGTGGTCGACCTAAACATTGTCGACCTAGACACTGTCGATCTTCAGACCGGATCCCATTGTTCATAGTGGAGTGCTGCGAATACTGAGCAGCGGGTGGTCGGGCAGCTGTGGATGTGGGTGGGCAAGGAAAGCTGTGTATGCAGGCGGAAACTGGAATATGTGAATGCAGGTGGGTGGACTGGCTGGCTGGTGATACGCGGCGGCCGTGACCTATGATATCACACCGCCATGTCTTCAAGGCATACGTCACGGCCGGAGCACGACTGATCCTCTAAGAAGAGCCCGGGCCAACAGTTCACTCTGAAGGTGCAGGAAGCTGCTCTGGCTCCGCGGCACACCTTGCAACTGGTCGCGGCACACTAGTGTGCCACGGCACACTGGTTGAAAAAGCCTGCCTTACAACATCCAAGGACCTTGATTTAATTGAGGATGTCAGTACCCGCTGGCACCACAATAGGCTGGTTAATATGAAAAGTCGACACAACCTTTGGAAGGAACTGCTGACGCGTCCAGAGCTCAGCTCTATCTTCATGAAAGATTAAGTAGGGGCTTTTACAAGACAAAGCCCCCAATTCCGACACACGTCTAGCATGATAGCCTTCCACGTGAGAAACTTGACATCAACCTCTTGTAAAGGCTTGAACCAATTCGATTGTAGCAACTGTAACAGTACGTTAAGATCCCAGGGTGCCGTAGGAAGCACAAAGGGAAGCTGGATGTGCAGATCCCCTTTCAAGAAAGTCTGAACCTCAGGGAGGGAAGAAAATGGACAAGGCCGAAATCTGGACCTTTATGGATCCCAAATGCAGGCCCACATCCACACCTGCTTGCAGGAAGAGGAGAAATCGTCCAAGTTGAAACTCAACCGTAGGAAACTTCGATTCACACCAAGACACATACCTTTTCCAAATGCGATGGTAATGCTTTGACGTTACTCCTTTCCTAGCCTGTATCAGGGTATGAATGACCTTGCTTGGAATGTCCTTCCTAGCTAAGATCTGGCGCTCAACCTCCATGCCCTCAAACATAGCCGTGGTAAGTCTTGATAAGCGAACGGCCCCTGTAGCAGAAGGTCCTCGCGAAGATGAAGAGGCCTCGGCTCTTCCAGCAGTTATTCCAGAAAATCCGCGTACCAAGCCCTTCTCCGCCAGTCCGAAGCAATGAGGATTGCCTGAACTCTTGTTCTCCTTATGAGCTTTAAAATCCTTGGAATGAGTGGAAGTACAGGGAACACTGATTTGAATACCCATGGAGTTACCAGGGCGTCCACCGCCACTGTTTGCGGGTCTCTCGACCTGGAACAGTACCTCCAAAGCTTCTTGTTGACACGGGAAGCCATCATGTCTATTTGAAGTACACCCCAACGACATGTCACTTCCGTGAACACCTCCGGATGGAGACCAAGCTCTCCTGGATGGAGATCGTGTCTGCTGAGGAAGTTCGCTTAACAGTTATCCACTCCCGGAATGAATATCGCTGACAGCGCCACCACGTGCTTTTCTGCCCAGAGGATGATTCTTGTTACATTGCAGCTCTGCTCTTCATCCTGCCCTGTCGGTTTATGTAGGCCACTGTCGTTACATTGTCCGACTGTACTTGAATGGCCTGATCTTGTAGAAGGTGTGCCGCATGTAGAAGACCGTTGTACATGGTTCTTAGTTACAGGATGTTTATTGGAAGAATGGATTCCAGATTTGACCACCTTCCTTGGAAGGTTTCCACTTGGGTGACTGCGCCCCAACCTCTGAAACTTGCATCCATGGTTAGAAGGATTCAGTTCTGAATCCCGAACCTGCGTCCCTCGAGAAGGTGAGGCAGCTGTAGTCACCACAGGAGTGAAATCCTGGCTTTCTGCGACAGACGTATCCTCTGGTGCATGTGTAGGTGAGATCCCGACCACTTGTCCAGGAGATCCAGTTGGAAGGACTGTGCATGAAATCTTCCATATTGTAGAGCCTCATCGGAGGCAACCATCTTCCCCAGAAGGCACTGATGAACCAATACCCGGGCAGGTCTCAAGACATCCCGAACCATCGTTTTTATCACCAACGCTTTTTCCACCGGTAGAAATACCCTCTGCACTTCCATGTCGAGGATCATCCCTAGGAAAGACAATCTCCTTGTTGGCTCCAAATGTGACTTTGGAAGATTCAGGATCTATCCGTGTTCCCTGACCAGTCGAGTCCTGAGAGCAATGGACTGCAACAACCTCTCACTGGAAGATGCCTTTATCAGCAGATCGTCCAGATACAGAATTATATTCACCCCCTGCTTGCGGAGGAGAATCATCACCTCTGCCATCACCTTGGTGAACACCCTCGGTGCACTGGAGAGGCCATATAGCAGTGCCTGGAACGGACAGTGACAGTACAACAGCGCAAATCTGAGATAAGACTGGTGTGGTGGCCAAATTGGAATGTGGAGGTACGCATCCTTGATATCTAGAGATACCAGAAACTCTCCCTCCTCCAGCCCTGAGATCACCGCTCTCAGAGACTCAATTTTGAACTTGAATTCCCGTAGATAAGGGTTTAACGACTTCAGGTTCAAAATTGGTCTGACCGAACCATCCGGTTTCGGTACCACGAATAGGTTTGAATAATAACCCTTGTTTATCAGATGAGGTGGAACTGGGACAATGACAACTGACTTTTCTAATTTTTGAATGGCTTCCTGAAGGATAGCCCTGTCTGTCAGCAAAGCTGGCAAGCCTGATTTGAAGAATCAGTGAGGTAGGAGCTCTTGAAACTCCAGTCTGTACCCCTGGGACACAATATCCTGCACCCAGGGATCCAGGACGGATGACACCCAGACGTGACTGAAATGTCTGAGTCTCGCTCCCACCTGCCCATTCTCCAGGCAATGAGGTCCACCGTCTTGCTGAGGATTTTGAGGAAACAGAGGCAGGCTTCTGTTCCTGGGAACCTGTGGGTGCAGGTTTTTTGGATTTTGCTTGATCACCTCTGAAGAAAGTGGTAGGAGGTTTGGACTTTCTAGCCTTTGCGGTCCGAAAGGACTGCGTTGTGGACATAGAAAAGGGTTTCTTCATCATCTGAGTGGCTGAGGGAAGAAAGGTTGATTTACCAGCGGTTGCCATGGAGATCTATGCATCCAATGCTTCCCCAAATAAAGCCTGACCTGGGAAGGGTAAATTCTCCACACTTCCCCTGGATTCCACGTCGGCAGACCATTGGCGTAGCCAGAGTCTCCTGCGTGCTGAGACAGCCATAGACGATGTCCTTGCAGTCAGATTACCCAGGTCCTTCATGGCATCCACCGTGAACCCCGCAGAATCCTGTATGTTACGTAATAAAATGTCAATGTCACTTCTATCCATAGTATCTAATTCCTCAAGCAATGGGCCTGATCACTTTACTATGGCTTTAGAAATCCATGTACAGGCAATAGTAGGCCTTAACGCCACGACTGAAGCAGTATATATGGATTTGAGTGTAGTCTCAATCTTGCGGTCTGCCGGTTCTTTCAATGCAATAGACCCAGATACAGGTAAAACCACCTTTCAGTGAAATAAGCCTCCTCAACCTGCTCAGGGGGCTTGTCAGTAATGTGTAAAACATCACTAATGGCCTCAATCATGAGCTGTACCCCTTTAGCAAGGGAAGCCTCAACCCCTCGCATATCCCCATCACCGTCTGCCGTGTCAGAGTTGGTATCCGTGTCGACTTGCGTAATCTGGGCATGGACACATTTCTTTGGGTATATACCTGGGGATTTTGATGAAGTCGTGGGGACAGAACCAGACAAAACCTCCACAGATTTTCTTAAAACCTGTGTTTCATTATGGGCTATGCTAGAAGAAATCTGGGATAACATTCCCTTAATGGAAGCCAACCAATGTGGCTCAGATTCAGAAGGCTGATACATGATATTACATTCCTGAGTACAGGGAATGGATTCCTCTGGAGAAGATACATATTCTGCCGCACAAGACACAGAGTCCCGGGACATTGTTATGTGAGAAATTTGCATACACACACACACACAGGAAAATGTCAGACACAGTTTCCCCCAAGTACCTTCAGAGAAACACGGAGTTAAAGGAGTCAGCACACACAGCACCCCAGTAGGCAGATATAAAATAACTGTCTGGCGCTGACTGTGCACCCTTAATAGACTACACAGTTATATACAGTCTCCCCCACTTCTACAACCCCCTGGTTCCGCACAGGATAGCTGCAGTTACGTGGAGGGGCAGCGCTCCATGTCAGTGTCTCTTGGTGTGGATCTGCAGGGAGAAAATGGCGCTGGTGAGCTGCTGGGTCCGCTCTGAGAAGCTCTGCCCCCAAACATTGCGCGTCTTCCCGCACTTTGAATCTTTATACTGGCCTGAGGTAATGGCGCTAGTAGCGGTACCCAAGTCCCTGATAGCCTGAGTGACCAGTTTTTCAAGGGTATCACGCTGGCCCAGGGCACCCCTCACAGTGCCGCATCTGAGTACCTCTGAGCCTGTCCGGAGCGCAGTGTCAGAACTGTGCTCCCACCCTGTTGGCCGCTATTCACACCGGCTCCCCGCTTGTCTGGTCAGCGGTGACACACTCACCACCGCGATCTTCTGGCTCTGTTAGGGGGTGGTGGCATGCTGCGGTAGTGAGCGGTCGCCTCGGGGGTTAACGATCATCACCCTCAGGAGCTTATTGTCCTGTCAGCGGAGACAGTGGCCATTAACCTCAGAGGGTTGGACACTACTCTCCCCCTAAGTCCCACGAAACAGGGAGGCTGTTGCCAGCAGCCTCCCTGTGCCTAACTACTCTTAAAAAAAAAAAAAAAAAACAGAGAAACTCTAGGAGCTCCCCTAGCTGTGACCGGCTCCACCAGGCACATTTTCTAAACTGAGTCTGGTAGGAGGGGCATAGAGGTAGGAGCCAGCCCACACTATCAAACTCTTAAAGTGCCCATGGCTCCTGGTGGACCAGTCTATACCCCACGGTACTAATATGGACCCCAGCATCCTCTAGGACATAAGAGAAATGAGGTCTCTCACCCAAGGATACCGGCAGGACTCCGCCCACACGTGGACAAAGTGTTGTAGGTGAGCACCTACCTGAAAGTCGCCTTGTCGCTGGGGCCATCCATCACGTGGAAGGCTTTGCGGCAGGGGATCCGGTGGTCTAGTCAAGGGAGACATACTTACCTGCCGTTGCTTGGGAGATCCATTTATTAAGTTCGTGACCAAACAAAGCATCACCTGTAAAGGGAAAATTTCTACAACCTTTTTGGAATCAGTGTCTGCCAACCACTAACGCAACCACAGAGCATGCGCGCCGAAACAGCCATAGCAGTAGTGCAGCCATTAATCTTACACAACTGCTTAATAGACTCGCTCATAACATTTGCAGCATCCTGAATATGTTGCAGCAGAGTAACTACCTCATCTCGGGGCAAAGAGTCCAAACCGTCAATAATGTTATCAGACCACTAGACTATTTGCCCTGGAAATCCACCCACAAAAAAGTGTGGGGCGATGAGCAGCGCCTGCTGCCGTATATAATGCCTTAAGCGTGGTTTCAATCTTATGGTAAGCTGGCTCTTTTAGGGATATAGCCCCTGGGACCAGCAGTACCAATTTCTTAGACAGTCTGGGCACAGACGTATCGGCGGACAGGAGGTTTTCCCATATCTTCCTGTCCTCAGCGGGAAAGGGAAAAAATAGGATTTTAGTTACCTACCGGTAAATCCTTTTCTCGTAGTCCGTAGAGGATGCTGGGGTCCATATTAGTACCATGGGGTATAGACCGGTCCACCAGGTGCCATTGGCACTTTAAGAGTTTAATAGTGTGGTCTGGCTCCTCCCTCTATGCCCCTCCTACCAGACTCAGTCTAGAAACTGTGCCCGAGGAGACGACATACTTCGAGAGAGAGAATGACACAGATAGTGGCGAGATTCATACCAGCTCACACAAACATGAAAACCCGGCCAATAAGCCGGAATAACTTCAGCAACAGCTGAAACAGCAAATAACGCAGAACTTACCTAGGAACCAGGTAACGCTGAACCAGAAAACCAATGCAGGAGAGCGAAGCGCTAGGCGGGCGCCCAGTATCATCTATGGACTACGAGACAAGGATTTACCTGTAGTTAACCAAAATCTTATTTTCTCTTACATCCTAGAGGATGCTGGGGTCCATATTAGTACCATGGGGATGTACCAAAGCTCCCAGAATGGGAGGGAGAGTGCAGAGGCTCCTGCAACACTGATTGACCAAACTTGAGGTCATCAGAGGCCAAAGTATCGAACCTGTAAAACTTGGCATACGTGTTCGACCCAGACCAAGTAGCTGCTTGGCAGAGTTGCACCGCCGAGACACCCCGGGAAGCCGCCCAGGAAAAGCCCACTTTACGAGTAGAGTGGGCCTTTACGGAATTCGGACACGGCAATCCTTCCATGGAATAAGCATGCTGGATAGTGAACCTGATCCAGCGTGAAATCGACAGCTTAGAAGCAGGACATCCAATTTTCTTTGGATCATAGAGGACAAATAGAGAGTCACTTTTCCTATGACGAGCCGTCCTCTTCCCGTAAATCTTCAAAGTACTCACTACATCCAATGCCTTTGAAGCAATTTAAGGAGTCAGTAGCCACTGGCACCACAATAAGTTGGTTGATGTGGAAAGCCGACACAACCTTAGGCAGGAACTGTGGAGGAGTCCGAAGTTCTGCCCTGTCTTCATGGAAGATCAGATAGGGGCTTTTACAAGATAAAGCCCCCAATTCCGACACGCGTCGTGCAGAAGTCAAGGCCAACAAGGTGACCACCTTCCACGTGAGAAACTTGAGATAAGCCTCCTGTAGAGGCTCAAACCAAGCAGAATGCAGGAAATGCAACACCACATCAAAATCCCATGGAGCCGTAGGCGCCACAAAGGGAGGCTGGATCTGCAGAACCCCTTTCAAAAAGGTCTGAACCTCAGGAAGAACAGCCAATTGTTTTTGAAAGAAGATGGACAAAGCAGAGATCTGGACCTTGATGGAGCCCAGTCTCAGTCCCATATCCACCCCTGCTTGCAGCAAAAGGAGAAAACTTCCAAGTTGAAACTCCACCGTTGGAAACTTCTTGGCCTCACACCAAGAAACACATTTCTTCCAAATGCGATGGTAATGCTTAGACGTTACCCCCTTCCTGGCCTGTATCAGGGAAGGAATGACCTCACTCGGGATACCCTTCCGAGCTAAGATCTGGCGTTCAACCACCATGCCGTCAAACGAAGCCGCGGTAAGTCTTGATAAGCGAACGGCCCCTGCAGAAGCAGATCCTCCCGAAGAGGTAAAGGCCGTGGATCTTCCAGCTGAAGATCCAGCAGATCCGCGTACCAAGCCCTCCTTGGCCAGTCCGGAGGAATGAGGATTGCCAGAACCTTTGTTCTTCTCACGAGCTGAAGAACCTTTGGTATCAGAGGAAGTGGTGGGAACACATACACTGACTTGAACACCCACGATGTTACCAGTGCGTCCACCACCACTGCCTGTGGGTCTCTTGACCTGGAACAGTACCTCCGTAGCTTCTTGTTGAGGTGGGAGGCCATCATGTCTATGTGAGGAACCCCCCTCCAACCGGTTACCTCCTCGAACACCTCCGGATGGAGGCCCCACTCCCCTGGATGGAGATTGTGTCTGCTGAGGAAGTCTGCTTCCCAGTTGTCTACGCCCGGAATGAAGATTGCAGACATCGCCACCGCGTGCCTTTCTACCCAGATGAGGATTTTTGACACCTCTGCCATGGCAGCTCTGCTCTTCGTTCCGCCTTGTCGGTTTATGTAGGCCACTGTGGTCACGTTGTCCGACTGCACCTGAACAGCCCAATCCTGTAGGAGGTGTGCTGCTTGCAGAAGGGCGTTGTAAATGGCCCTGAGTTCCAGGATGTTTATTGGGAGAAGCGACTCTTGATCCGACCATCGTCCATGAAAGGGTCCCCCAGAGCGACTGCTCCCCAACCTCTTAGATTTGCATCTGAGGTTAAAAGGATCCAGTCTTGAATTCCGAACCATCGCCCTTCCAGAAGGTGTGGAAGTTGTAGGCACCAGAGGAGTGAAATCCTGGCTTTCAGAGACAGGCGTATCCTCTTGTGCATGTGTAGGTGAGAGCCCGACCACTGGTCCAATAGGTCCAGCTGAAAGGGTCGAGCATGAAACCTGCCGTACTGCAGAGCCTTGTAGGCTGCAACCATCTTCCCCAGAAGGCGGATGCATGATGAACTAATACCCGGGCAGGCTTTAGGACCTCCCGTCCATTGCTTGCATCACCAACGCTTTCTCCACCGGGAGAAATACCCTCTGCACTTCCGTGTCGAGGATCATTCCCAGGAAAGACTGCCGCCTTGTCGGCTCCAGATGAGACTTTGGAAGATTTAGGATCCAACCGTGCCTCCTGAGCAGCCGCATTGTGAGCGTGATGGAAAGCAACAACCTCTCCCTGGACGACGCCTTGATCAGGAGATCGTCCAGATATGGTTGCGGAGGAGAACCATCATCTCTGCCATCACCTTGGTGAAGATCCTCGGTGCTGTGGAGAGGCTAAACGGTAGCGCCTGAAACTGATAGTGATTGTCCATCAGCGCAAACCATAGATATGCTTGATGCGGCTCCAAATGGGAATGTGGAGGTAAGCATCCTTGATGTCCAGGGACACCAAGAACTCCCCCTTCGACATGCCTGAGATGACAGCTCTCAGAGATTCCATCTTGAATTTGAACTCCCTGAGAGAAGGATTGAAAAATTTTAAGTTTAGAATACGCCGTACCGAGCCATCCGGTTTCGGTACCACGAAAAGGTTCGAATAATAACCCTTGTTCCGCTACTGAAGTGGGACCGGAATAATGATCTCTGACATCACCAATTTTCTGATGGCCTCCAGAAGAATTGTCCTGTCTGCCAGCAGGGCTGTCAAGTCTGACTTGAAGAAACGGTGAGGCGGGGATCATGAAACTCTAGTCTGTACCCTCTGGACACTATATCCAGAAACCAGGGGTCCAGGCCAGACGACACCCAGACGTGGCTGAACTACCGGAGTCTTGCCCCCACCTGACCTTCCTCCAGGCCTGGCTGTCCACCGTCATGCGGAGGACTTAGGGGTATCAGAAGCGGGCTTCTGGGCCTGGGAACCTGCGGGAGCAGGATTTTTTCCTTTGGCATGACCACCTCTGAAGAAGGCGTTAGAAGGCTTATTCTTTCTCTGCCTCGTGGGTCGAAAGGACTGTGACGTGGTAGATGAAAAAGGCTTCTTCGTAGCCGGTGCAGCTGAGGGAAGAAAAGGAGACTTACCCGCGGTAGCCGTGGCAATCCACGCATCCAGCGCCTCCCCAAAGAGAGTCAGACCCTTGTATAGTAGGCCCTCCACACACTTCCTGAATTCTGCATCCGCAGACCAGTTGTGCAGCCAGAGATCCCTGCGAGCAGAGAGGGACATGGAAGAGATCCCCGCAGCCATGAAACCCAGGTCCTTCATGGAATCCACCAGAAACCCTGCAGAATCCTGAATATTACATAAAAATAAATCAACGTCACCTTTGTCCAGCGTAGTCGATTCCTCCTGCAGAGTGATTGACCACCTGGCAATAGCTTTAGCAATCAAAGCACAGGCTATAGTAGGCCGCAATATAGCCCCTGAAGCCGTGTAAATGGATTTCAGCGTAGCATCCACCTTGCGATCTGCCGGGTACTTTAACGCGGTAGATCCCGGGACCGGTAATACCACCTGCTTGGACAGCCTGGATACAGAGGCGTCGACTATCGGCGGGGACTCCCATCTCTTCCTATCTTCCTCTGGGAAGAGAAAAGCCACCAACACACTCTTGGGAATCTGGAATTTCTTTACCAGAGTTTCCCATGCCTTTTCAAAGATAGCATTCAATTCTTTGGATGCCGGGAAGGTGAGGGGGAGCTTCTTATTATCCGTAAAGAAAGCCTCCTCCACCTGTTCCGGAGCTGTGTGCGAAATGTGTAAAACATCCCTAACAGCCTCAATCATCAACTGCACCCCCTTGGCAAGTGATGCCATCCCCCGCAACACATCCCCATCACCGTCTGCAGTGTCAGAGTCTGTGTCCGTATCATCCTGCATACTTGCAAGTGCACGTTTATGAGAATGTACCGCAGGGGATCCCGAGGAGGCAGAATCAGACCATACCACCATAGAGGACTGGAGGACCTGAGTGGCATGCTCAGTCCTAGCAACCATATCAGAAATCTGAGAAATAGTCCCCCTCAGAGAGACTAACCATTCTGGCTCTCTAGCTAGGATCTGCGCTAAAACAGTGCAATCCTGATTATATGGAATGGAGTCTTCCTGGGAAGACAAATCCTCTGCAGCATATGAAACAGTGTCCCTAGACATGTTGTCACACACACTCAAACACCCCACAAACACACAGGGTATTATGTAGACAGAGTTTCCCCCCCAAGAATGGCAGAGAGACACAGAGATTGGAGCCAACCCACACACAGTGCTTTTCAGGCAAAGGGAGTCCCTTCCCAGCGCTGACTGTATCCCTTAATAGGTGACACAGCCTTTAAGCAGCCTCCCCTCCCTCTTCTACAGCCCCCTGTACCATACAGACTGCTGGAGAAAGCTCTGCAGGGACCTGGATCCAGTGAACAGTGACTGCAGGCAGGAAAAATGGCGCTGAACGCTGCTGGGTCCGCTCTGAGGAGAAGCTCCGCCCCATTCAATGGCGCTGTCTTCCCGCTCACATGAGGATTATACTGGCCCGAAGGATTGTGCTGACCTGGATCCGCAGACCCAGACATGCCTGAAACGACCAATGTAGGTTCCGGAGCTGGCCCAGGGCGCTCGCTCCCAGCGCTGCACCGCAGTACCGCTAAGCCTTCCAGAAGCGTGGGTAAGACCGCGCTCCTGACCCTGTAGCCACCCTCCTCACACTGTCCCCCCCGCTTGCAAGGGGGGACAGTGACTCACTCGCCACTCTTCAGCTCCTGAGGGGGTGGCGGCTGGCTTCCGGGGCGAGCGTTCCCCTGCGGCGGGGCGCGATCAGACCCCTCTGGAGCCAACGTCCAGTCAGCGGGAACAGTGGCTCAAGACCCCGCGGGGCAGACAGTGTTCCCCCCCTTCCCCCAGTCCCACGCTGCAGGGAGGCTGTCGCCAACAGCCTCCCTGTAAAATAAAAAAACCTGAAAAGGAAGAAAAATACTCTCTACCAAGAGAACTCTGTAGAGCTTCCCTAGCTGTGACCATATCCTCGGGCACATTTTCTAAACTGAGTCTGGTAGGAGGGGCATAGAGGGAGGAGCCAGCCCACACTATTAAACTCTTAAAGTGCCAATGGCTCCTGGTGGACCCGTCTATACCCCATGGTACTAATATGGACCCCAGCATCCTCTAGGACGTAAGAGAAAAGTGGTTAAAAACCTCTGAGGAAATTTAAATTTTTTATCAGGGTTTAACCATGCCTCCCTGGCCAGGGGGTTTAACTCTTTAGACACAGGAAATGTCACTGAGGCTTTTGGTTTAACATTAAAATATAGGCCCTCATTCCGAGTTGTTCGCTCGGTATTTTTCATCGCATCGCAGTGAAAATCCGCTTAGTACGCATGCGCAATGTTCGCACTGCGACTGCGCCAAGTAACTTTACTATGAAGAAAGTATTTTTACTCACGGCTTTTTCTTCGCTCCGGCGATCGTAATGTGATTGACAGGAAATGGGTGTTACTGGGCGGATACACGGCGTTTCAGGGGCGTGTGGCTGAAAACGCTACCGTTTCCGGAAAAAACGCAGGAGTGGCCGGGGAAACGGTGGGAGTGCCTGGGCGAACGCTGGGTGTGTTTGTGACGTCAACCAGGAACGACAAGCACTGAAATGATCGCACAGGCAGAGTAAGTCTGGAGCTACTCTGAAACTGCTAACTCGTTTGTAATCGCAATATTGCGCGTACGTCGGTCGCAATTTTAAGAAGCTAAGATTCACTCCCAGTAGGCGGCGGCTTAGCGTGTGTAACTCTGCTACATTCGCCTTGCGAGCGAACAACTCGGAATGAGGGCCATAACTCCTCATCTGGCTCTGACTCCTGATCCGGTATGTGAAGGGCCTCTCTCACAGCGAAGATGAGGGCCTCCACCCCTAGGGACAGAGAGCTATACTCATCCATATCATCATCATTATCTACATAAGGCTGATCAGAATCAGACTGGAGCACCTGTGGCAGTGAACGTTTTTGTGAAACCATTAGATGGGGCTGAGAAACATTCTTTGTATCTGCTGTCTTGGCCACAGAATCAATAGAATGCTTCAACACCTGTCTCTTCCTTTTAGCCGCAACTAATTCTGAAATAACATGCTGGATCATGCTGGTAAAGCTGTCCAGCTAGGCAGGTGCCTGTGAACTGTGTCCTTGTAGAGACAAGGAACATTGGGGGTCATTCTGACCCGATCGCATGCTGCAGTTTTTTGCAGCGTAGCGATCGGGTCAGAACCGTGCATGCGCCGGCGCATGGCTGCCCGTCGCTACGCTACGATCGCCTCTGTCTGATTGACAGACAAAGGCGGTCGATGGACGGGAGGGGGCGAAACGGTGGAGTGGCCCGCAGCGGCTGCGTGACGTCACACGCTGCCGCTGTGGGCCAAGGAGCGATGAGTAGCTCCCGGCCAACACGCTAAAGCTGCGCTGGTCGGCAGCTACTCTTGGAGTGCAAAGGCATCGCCGCTGTGCGATGCCTTTGCACTTTTACGGGGGGGGGGGGGGGGGGGCAGCACTGACATACGGGATGGACTAGGCCTGTGCTGGGTGTCCCACCGCATTTCTGAGTTCATGATCATAGCTGTGCTAAATTGCTACGATCAACTCGGAATGACCCCCATTGTTCACACATGAGTGACCCCGCTGAAGATGGGGATGAATTACAGGCAGAACAAATAACCATGTCTACAGACATTCTTCACCCTGTAAAACAGCACAGCCCACTGACCAAACACCTCCACACAGACCATAGAGAGCCCCAGGAGGAACACTTGAGGAACGGACACCAGCACCCAGAAATACAGCAGTATAAGAGTAACCAGCGTGTATGACCAGCAATGATCATCTATAGTCATCGATGATCGCTGACATCGCTGGGCTGAAAAGCGCTGAGTGCATACACACTGAACGCTTTTCCCCACTGCCCAGCGATGTCAGCGGGGGTGAGCAGCTTTCCATAGCAGGACGCTATGGAAAGCCGCTCACCCCGTCGTTCATCTACTGGTGATACCAGTAGATGAACGGCGGCTGCCAGCGATGAAGCGGGAGCGCGCATCAGCGCTCACCGCTCATCGTTTGGCCATACACACTGGGCGGCTTTGAGCTGAAAGCAGCTCAAAACACCAAAAGTGAGCTGCTTTCAGCTCAAAATCGCCCAGTGTGTATGGGCCTTAAGTGTATGACCTGAAAGGAGTGCAGCGGCGCTATCGCTAGTGTGCTTCCCCCCCCCCCCCCCCCCCCCTGTCTAAGACCCCCTGGTACCAGTCCTGCATCAGCGTGGGTCTCTGGAGGAGCAGCGCTGTGTGCAGCTTTATCCGCAGCAGCAGGAAAATGGTGCCTTCCCACCTCAGGTACCGCTCCGGGAAGCCCCGCCCCCTGTAATGGCGTGCGGTGCCTGTTAATAGATTATACTGGCTATGTCAAAAATAGAGATATACAGTACTCCCAAAGTCTTTCTGTGACAGTGAGCACTGAGGGGCGCCTGCCCTTTGCCAGTTCGTCCGCGGCGGGCACCGCAGCTCAGGGCCCGTGACCACCGCACGACCTGCTGCCAAAACTGCACCAGGGACCCGCTAACCGAGACCCCGGTGTAACCCTCACCGCACCTGTATCTTCGGCATCTGTTAGAGGGTGGCGGCTAGCTGCTGGAGTGGGCGCACATACTAACAATGTGTGATCAGTACCTCAGGAGATCAATGTCCTATCAGCTGGGATTACAAACCATTAACCCTCAGGACGTTGGTTCGGTATCCCCTCTAAGTCCCACGAAGCAGGTAGTCTGTCTGCCAAGCAGAGCTACCTGAAAATAATAAACTAAATTAAACTTGAAGAAAAAATCTCTGGAGCTACAGAGAAGTGCACCCGGCTCCTCGGGCACATTTTTATATATCTACTAGGACCTAAGAGAAATGACAGTTTGGAGCCGATTGGTTAGCGCTTTATCTCTAAGGTTTGATAAAGCTTTACCTTTGAGGGAAAAATACCACATAATTTTCCTTTAATGCAAAAGTTGGTTTCTCTTGGCCAGTGTTCCCCTGGATTATTCGGCAAAAATAGGATTTTGATACCTACCGGTAAATCCTTTTCTCCTAGTCCGTAGAGGATGCTGGGGTCCACTTCAGTACCATGGGGTTCCGCAGGAGCCATGGGCACTTTAAGACTTTTTCAGCATGTGAACTGGCTCCTCCCTCTATGCCCCTCCTCCAGACCTCAGTATAGGAACTGTGCCCAGGGAGACGGACATTTCGAGAAAAGGATTTACTTTTAAGTTAATGGTGAGATTCATACCAGCTCACACTTCAACCATGCTGCACAACATGGCATTCAACAAAACATATGCCAAAGGGCATGAGCATTACAGCAAACGTGCTGAAAACCTTTTCAACAAATTAACAACTGCAGATAAAGTACGCACTGGGCTGGGTGCCCAGCATCCTCTACGGACTAGGAGAAGATGATTTACCGGTAGGCATCAAAATCCTGTTTTCTCATACGTCCTAGAGGATGCTGGGGTCCACATCAGTACCATGGGGTTATACCAAAGCTACAGTACGGGCGAGAGTGCGGATGTTCCTGCAGCACCGATTGATCAAATTTTAGGTCCTCATTGGCTAAGGTGTCAAACTTGCAAATCTTAAAAAACGTGTTTGTCCCTGACCAAGTAGCTTCTCGGCAAAGTCGTAATGACGAGATCCCCCGGGCAGCAGCCCAGGACGAGCCCACCTTTCTAGTAGAATGGGCATTCACCGACTTCGGTACCGGCAATCCTGCAGTGGAATGAGCGTGCTGAATCGTACTTCTGATCCAGCGCGCAATAATCTGCTTAGAAGCAGGACACCCAAACTTGTTGGGAACATACAGGACAAACAGAGCCTCTGTTTTCCATATCCGAGCTGTTCTTGCGATATAAATACTCAAAGTTCTGACCACCTCCAGAGACTTCGAACCAGCGAAGGTGTCAGTAGCCACTGGCACCACAACAGGTTGGTTTATATGGACAGAAGAAACCACCTTTGGAAGGAAATTCTGACGAGTTCTCAACACAGCCCTATCTTCATGGAAGATTAAGTAAAGGCTCTTGTGAGACAAGGCCCCTAACTCAGACACCCTCCTTGCGGATGCCAAGGCCAACAGAATGACCACTTTCCAAGTGAGAACTTCAACTCTAGCTCCTGGAGAGGTTCAAACCAATCTGATTGAAGGAACTGCAACACCACTTTAAGATCCCATGGTGCCACAGAAGACACAAATGGAGGTTGGATGAGCAAAACCTCTTTCATGAACGTCTGAACTTCTGGAAGGGAGGCCAATTGTTTCTGAAAGAAAACGGACAAGGCCGAAATCTGGACGTTTATTAAACCCAATCGTAAGCCCGCATCCACACCCGCCTGGAGAAAATGAAGAAAACGTCCTAACTGAAACTCTTCCGTTGGAGCCTTCTTGGTTTCACACCAAGATACATATTTTCTCCAAATACGGTGGTAATGTCTAGACGTTACTCCTTTCCTGGCCTGAATAAAAGTGGGAATGACTTCTTTGGGAATACCCTTCCGGGCTAGGATCCGGCGCTCAACAGCCATGCCGTCCAACATAGCCGCGGTAAGTCTTGATTATGTCTTGATATACGCACGGCCCCTGCTGGCAGCAGGTCTTCGCGAAGAGGAAGAGGCCGAGGATCTTCTATAAGCAACTCCAGAAGATCTGGATACCAAGCCCTCCTTGGCCAGTCTGGGACAATGAGGATCGCTCGAACCCCTGTTCTTATGATCTTGAGAACTTTCGGTATGAGTGGAAGTGGAGGGAAGACATACCGACCGAAACACCCACTGGGTCACTATTGCATCCACTGCTATTGCTTGAGGGTCTCTCGACCTGGAACAATATCTCTGAAGCTTCTTGTTGAGACAAGATGCCATCATGTCTACTTGAGGAACTCCCCAAAGACCTGTCACCTCTGCGAAGACTTCTTGGTGGAGGCCCCATTCTCCTGGATGGAGATTTTGTCTGCTGAGGAAGTCTGCTTCCCAGTTGTCTACTCCCGGAATAAAAATTGCAGACAGAGCTCTTGCATGTCTTTCTGCCCAGAAGAGAATCTTTGTCACCTCTGCCATTGTCGCTCTGCTTTTCATTCCGCCCTGGCGGTTTATGTACGCGACTGCTGTTACATTGTCCGACTGGATCTGTACGGGTTGATCTTGAAGATGTACCGCTTGTAGAAGGCCGTTGTAAATGGCTCTCATCTCCAGAACGTTTATGTGAAAACAAGTTTCTTGACTTGACCAATCTTCCTTGGAAGCTTTTCCCCCTGTGTGACTGCCCCCCCAGCCTCCGGAGACTTGCATTCGTTGTTACTAGGACCTAGTCCTGAATCACGACCCTGCGTCCCTCTAGTAGGTGAGAACTGTGTAGCCACCACAGAAGCGAAATTCTGGCTCTGATTGACAGGATTATCCTCTGACGCATGTGGAGATGGGATCTGGACCACTTATCCAACAGGTCCCACTGGAATACTCGGGCATGGAATCGGCCAAACTGTATGGCCTCGTAGGCCGCTATCATGTTACCCAACAACCGAATGCATTGGTGAATCGACACTCTTGTTGGTTTCAGAGAAGAACAATTCCAGACGCGCTGTCACAGCTGCCAGCAAGGGATTGTCAGTCCCAATACAGAGTTTTTACAACAAAAGGCAAGTAAGCCGGCGCTGGCTGTCTTTCCAATAATTAAAACAACTATGGATGATTGAAAAACACTTGTATTTATTAACTGACACTAATTAGTGAATAAAAACATGAATAAAATATAAAATTTACATAATCATATAAAATTAAGGGCATATATGGAGCTGAGAAAAAAAAAATTCAAATGTGCTGCTAATGAGTGTCCACTGAGGATCCCGGACTAGAACACTGGACAAAAGTTCCCTGGGGAAGAGAAATGGAATACAGCTGGTTTTACCCGTATAAGCGGAGGCTTCCAATTGCTTTTGAAAACAGCAGGCGAGCTGTATCACTTGTATTCAAGCTGGGTCTCTCCGATGAATGCTGTAATTGATATGTCCCACAGAGAACAATTCCAAGGCAGGTGTTCCAAAATAGATTGTCAAAAGTCCATATCTGGATCCTGTGATGAAGTGGAGCACTGGTGATAGTGGTGACGGCAGCTTTTTCACACTTAACGCGTTTCCCTAGGCACGGTCACCTAGCTTCATCAGAAGTAGAGCTCCCACTGATTCAGAGATCTATTTAAACCCTATTTAATCACCTGATGCCCAACAGGTGTGTAACAGGTGTATAACAATAATGAGTAATCAATCATCCATAGTATTTATAAAAACTATAGTTTTGCAATTTCACTAATCCCATTTAATAGATAGAGTGTGTGTAGGAGGCAAACCCACAAAAAATGTATATATATATGTAATCCATAAACATAAATAAAAATAAAACTGAATAGGAAAGGTGTTAAAGGTCAGTGCAGTCACATGACCTAATTCCGGACTCTTAGTTCTATAGATTTTCCATGTAAATCTCAGAAATCCCTATGTTATGTATATCCAAGCCTACAGACCTTACCAATGATATTAAGATCACTTTTATATATATGATAGCCAAGTCTCGATGTTCCGTCCTGCGGCCCCGTGCAGCCCGGTCACGTGACTGGCAATGGCCAGTGAATGTGGCCTGGCGGAAGTAACTCGGTTGCTAGGCAACCCGTGTATACTCCGGCGTGCGGTGTCCGGACCGGGGTTGTTTAGTTGCTAAGCAACCCCAGTGAGCGTCGTCGCGATGCGCGACGACGTCACTCGCCTGTCATGTGACTCACAGGGCGGGACTTCAAGGACGGAAAAGCGGGCATATCTTGCCCCCCTGTGGGCATATAAGGAACATAGATCACATATGAAAATCTTGAAAATGGGATACATAAATATATAAATCGTTGTTTTTAGCATATGGTGACACTTCCAATTATATTGAATACTTATAATTTCTGGTTCTTACGATAAGAGATTATCTTCAGATCAAATGTTATATGAGATACATGCAATATTAATCAGATAATACTCATATACTAGAACTATATGAGACAGTTATACATAATGCAGATTCAATCGATAACATCTTTCGGATCTTCCTTAGATCTCCTCAGGATATATATTTTGATACAGGGCACACATAAGATAATAATAGTACTAATGGTAGCAATTAGTAATGCTTGCTTGATAATAAATAAAATTTAGACATTAAAGATATATGATTTTTTATACATTTATATAGAACCCAAAATGGGAGGAGGGGGGGGGGGGGGGAAGGGGGCGGGAGGGGCGGAGACCAACACAAGAAGAGAAAGGGGACGGTACAAATGGATGGAGCTTTGTTTTTCTCACAGAACCTGTCATCTTCGCTATGATTGGGTGGCTATCCGGCCGTGGGGGGTCCTCTGTTAACAGAGGTGTCCCAAATATCCTTAGATGTGCCGGATATACGCACTACCCAGGCGTGCTGACAGGGATAAACCACCGTCCCGTCCAGGTTGTGCGTGGATGCCTCCACGGCCGAACAGACCACACACAGGTGTCACAGAGTTGTCACCTGTACCAACCACAGACGACAGATGTTCAAATTTATTGAGAGATAAGAGTTCAACATGACATATCCCAATGGTTTTATATTACTATATTTAGTTCCATTGTCTCATTTAAACCAGTCGGGTGTACTGAATTGAACTGTAACATCCAATATATCTCTCTCTTACATAAGGTTGTATATCTATCTCCACCTCTCACAGTAGGTGCCACATGTTCTAAAGCTAGGATTGAAAGGCATCCAGGATCTTTCTGATGTGTGTTTAAGAAATGACGAGATACACTATGCTTGAGGAAGCCTTTAGCAATATTTCTTTTGTGTTCCATGAACCTGGTGCGCAGTTTCCTGGTGGTGCGACCTACATAATATAAGGGGCAACTACACCAAAGTAAATAGATGACATATGAGGAATCGCAATTCATAAATGATTTAATTAAATATACATCAGTTTTGTTTGGTAGATCTACAGACACTGTTTTTCTTGGTGTATGTGTACAAACTTGGCATTTATTCTTACCACAGTGGAAGAAGCCAAGTGGTTTCTTTGTCAACCATTCGGATCCTGACATATATTGTCTCTTTTTATCATCCTTATCTATTGTTTTCAAATGGCTAGGTGCCAAGAGAGTTTTTAGTGACCTATTCTTTCTATATATTATTTGTGGTACTTTAGGTAATGTATCTGTCAACATACGATCTTGTCTCAGGATTTTGAAATTTCTATTTAGTATGTTGCGAATCTGTCCTGCACAACTGTTAAATTTGCATATAAATGCCGAACTTCTATCCATTTTTTCCCCATATTCTTCTTTCCTAGAATTGTATTGTAGGAGGCTATTTCTTTCCAAACTAGAAACCTCTATAAATGCCTTTTGTAGAAGGTTATCGGGATAACCACATTCCCTGAAAGATTTAAGTAAACTTTCTGCTTGTTCGACAAAAGTATCAAAGTTGGAACAATTCCGCCTCAGGCGAATGAGTTGTCCCTTAGGGATGTTTTGTTTCCAGGGTCTAAAATGTGAACTCGTGAAGTGTAAATAAGAATTGGTGTTTGTTTTTTTATTAAATGTGGATGTGATTATTTTGTTATCAATAATCTCAAGGTTTACATCCAAAAAATTAATTTTGGAAGTGTGAAAAATGGAAGTAAAAGAAAGATTATATTCATTACAGGAAAGGGACTGAATAAATTGTGTCGCAGAATTAAGGTCCCCATCCCAAATAATAAATAGATCATCAATATAGCGCCCGTAGAGGACCAGGTTCTTCGCCCAGCCACCATCCCACACATGGGTTTGTTCGAACTCCCCCATGTATAGGTTGGCAAAGCTGGGCGCGAACCTGGTCCCCATGGCTGTGCTCATCACCTGTAAATAAAATGCACCGAGAAACAAAAAATAATTATGTGAAAGGATAAAAGAAATGGACGTGATGAGGAATGATTTTTGTTCCTCACTGAGGTCATCATCGGAGTCCAATCTCCTTTTAATAACCTCACACCCCAACTCATGAGGGATGTTTGTGTACAAAGCAGAAACATCTAAAGTGAGAAAAGCATAAGAGTCTCTCCATGTGATGGTGTTAATTAAATTCAAAAAATGTGTCGTGTCTTTGATATGAGACCTCAGTGAGGACACTCGAGATTGTAAAAAGGAATCAACATAGAATGAGAGGTTGGAAGTCAAAGAGTCAATGCCAGAAATAATAGGTCTCCCGGGAGGTGCAGTGATGGATTTGTGAATTTTAGGAAGATAATAGAAAACAGGAATGTGAGGATGTGCAGGGTATAAAAAATTATATGTATCTCTGGTAATAACTCCAGACTCTAAGGCTCTTTCTAATAAGGTTTTAAGTTCTAACTGGAATTTTATGGTCGGATCCCCTTTAAGTACACTGTAGTGCTCTTGATTACTTAGTTGTCTTAAAGACTCACTTATATAGTCTGAACGGTCAAGGATTACTATCCCCCCCCCCCCTTATCGGCTTCTTTTATTATGATAGTGTGATCTTCTGTCAATATTTTTATTGCTTCTTTTTCCTTTCTATTTAAATTAGATGGTTGTTTTTTATCATAATACTTTTGACACATATCTCTAAAGTCCTCCAAAGTAATACGATAAAAGGACTCGATAGAACTACTCTTAGCACTAATTGGGAAAAAATCCGATTTTTTCTTAAATTTATCTCTGTTCTTTATATCAAAGATTTTTTCCTCAGTTCTAATGGGATTTTCTGATTCTGTGTTCCCTTCCTGCAATAGACTCTCTAAAGTGTTTATAAGGATGGTGTCTGTGCTGTCTAGTACTATAGGGATAGATGTATCCTGTGTCTCTTTTAATCGTTTATTTGCAAAGTAACGTTTGCGACAGAGCGTACGTACAAATCTGTTCAAATCAACATATAGATCGAACAGGTTTGGCCCCCTGGTAGGGGCAAATTTAAGTCCCTTCTCCAGGAGTGCCAATTCAGATTTAGTTAGTTGTTTGGAAGAAAGATTAAAGACTTTTTTATGATTTCTATTTTGATCTATACTAAGGGCTTTTTTAGTCTTAGTGATCCCATGGGCATGTTTGTTTTTTAATCGTCCTCCTCTGGTTCCTCTAAGCTTGGGTTTCTTGCTCTTTTGTTTCGAAAGGCTGCTCTCTGTTTCTTTGATGGGGATTCCCACCTGTTGAGTCTGTGTTCCCTGTCTAAAAAATGATCCTCTCTACTTCTAATTTTGCTTCTATAGGAATCTGCAATAGAGGATTCTGCTTGATCTGAATAATGGCCTAGAGAGTGTTGATATTCTTTCTTTCTTGCTCCCATTTGTTTAGGTGACCTTCTAGAGTTATCAAAATGGTCAAGAGGTTCAAATCTATTTTTATGTTCAAATGTTTCCCTTCTAGTGTTAGACTTTTGTCGTGGGTGATCTCTTTCCCTCCCCTGAATATTTCTAGGGGTACCTGGTCTACGGGTTTGTTTATAGTTATTCCTATAGGTTCTAATTTGATCATTTTTATAATCAAAAGAGTCCCTCTTAAATTTCCTATACTTGTTATCCATCAAATTCTTTTCAAAATTAATGACTCTTTCATTAATACGTTTATCCTTTTCTTTCAATTCTGTTAATGACATGTATTTATCCATTGATTTTTTCAAAGAGTCTATTTCTTTTTCAATTTGTTGGACCTTAAATGCTCTGAATTTAATGATGGTTTTCATGAGGGCTAATGAGCAATTGTCCAACAGATTATCCCACTCCTTCTGGAATTCAGGATAATCAGAGAAAATAGAATTTTTGAATAGTCTAAGACCCCTTGGTACCATCCCCTTATCTAGATAGTTCTGCAGATTGGTGCTGTCTAACCAATTCCTTGATTCATTTTTTAAGAGATCCTCAAGAGCATAGAAATCCTTATTCATATCACACAATTCAGAATCAGGTTTATCTATCATTGAATCACCCCAATTGGTCATATAGGTTTGCCTCCTATCGCTACTCTCTTTAAAATTGGAAAAACAACTCATGACTGCTGCGTCTGGATATAGACAAAAAAAGAAAAAGAGAAGAACAATTCCAGACGCGCTGTCACAGCTGCCAGCAAGGGATTGTCAGTCCCAATACAGAGTTTTTACAACAAAAGGCAAGTAAGCCAGCGCTGGCTGTCTTTCCAATAATTAAAACAACTATGGATGATTGAAAAACACTTGTATTTATTAACTGACACTAATTAGTGAATAAAAACATGAATAAAATATAAAATTTACATAATCATATAAAATTGTTGGTTTCAGAATCCATTTGACCATTCTTTGGATTTCCAGAGCCTTTTCTACTAGAAAAAATACCCTCTGTACTTCTGTGTCCAGTATCATCCCCAGAAAGGACAATCTATGACTTTGGAAAGTTATGATTCAACCGTGTTGTTGAAGTACTGTCAGGGAGAGTGCAATGTTCTGCACCCACCTTTCCCTGGAGCTCGCTTTTTATCAGGAGATCGTCCAGGTAAAGGAATTATATTGACTCCTTGCTGTCGAAGGAGGACCTTACCTCCGCCATCACCTTGGTGAACACCCTCGATGCCGTGGAGAGTCCGAACGGCAGCGTCTGAAATTGGTAATGACAATCCTGTATTGCGAATCTCAGATAAGCTTGATGTGGAGGATAAATGGGAACATGTAAGTAGGCATCTCTTATGTCTACCAACACTATGAAGTCCCCTTCCTCCAGACTGGAAATCACTGCACTCAGAGATTCCATCTTGAACTTGAACTTTTGCAGGTGGAAATTCAGAGTTTTCAGGTTTATAATCGGTGTGACCGAGCCGTCCGGCTTCGGAACTGGGAATAGGCTTGAGTAAAATCCTTGTTGTAACAAGGGAACCATGTTGATCAATGACTTGATCCTGACACAATTTTTGTATTGTTGCTGCTACTACTTCCGTCTGGGATAGAAGCTGGTACGGTCGATTTGAAAAATCGGAATGAGGGAATGTCTTGAAACTCCAGTTTGTACCCGTGGGACACTAATTTGTAAGACCCACGGGTCCAGGCCAGATTGAACCCAAATATGACTGAAGAGTTTCAGACGTGCCCCTAATTGAGCGGACTCCCGCAAGGGAGCCCCAGCGTCATGTTGAAGATTTAGCAGAAGCAGAGGTTTATATCTGCTCCTGTGATCCAGGAGACGCTGTGGATTTTTTCCCCTTTTCCCCTTCCTTTACCCTTTGTAATTATTGGTTCGAAAGGACTGCATCTGAGAGTGATGTGTCTTTTTCGCCGGCGTAGGAGCATTAGGCAAGAATGTCGACTTACCTGCGGTAGCCGCAGAAACTAACGCATCCAGCCCATCTCCAAACAAGGCCTCACCTTCATACGGGAGAGCCTCCATATTCCTTTTGGAATCTGCGTCAGAATTGGTTTCTAGCATGTACACAGCAGCGTCTTTGATATGACCTAACGTTTGGAGTATCTCGTCTCAATCTATTGTGTCCATGTCTGATGACAAGTTTTCTGACCACTTTTCAATAGCACTACTCACCCACAGGCAATAGTAGGCCTGAGTAGTGTCCCATTGGCCACATAAATAGATTACAACGTATTCTGTAACTTGCGGTCTGCCGGCTCCTTAAGTGAAGCCGTACCAGGCGCAGGGAAAATCACCTTGTTAGTTAACCGTGACAGGGCGAGGGCGTGGCCACGGTGGCATCAGGGTAGGAAGCAGGGTGAAGGAGCTCCCTGGACGATCACTCCTGTTTCCATCTTAACCCCCTTTCCGGAGCTGTCCTCCTGCACAGTCTGCCTCCTGAGCCTCTGGGGCAGCGGCGTGCGCCCTTAGCTGCCTTCTCCGAGCGTCTCCCCAGCCGCGCCGGCCGCCACACGTATTTCCGGCCTAGGCCGCCGGAGCATCCCCGGCCTCAATTTGCGGGCGCCAGGACGCGCTGCCGCGGGCGCGCGCGTACCCGCGGGGGAAATATCGGTGCTGTACACTGCCTGGAGTACGCGGCACCCCCCTGCACCCTGAATAACTGCCTCCCTACATTTGTCCCCCAGTGCCTGGGCTCCTAGGTCTGCGGGGGGAGTGGGGAGGCTGTGGGCCTGGTGGCCATTTTGGAAGCAGCTCCATAAGCATTTACCCCTATTGTACTGCACTGGGACACTGAGGAGCCTGTGGGGCTGGCTGAGGTGTCCCTGGGCACACTCTCCTGCTCTCTAATAAACTGCCACCCACTACCCATTGACTCTACATTTACCCCTGGGCCCTCCTGACCCACATCACCTGTTTCTTCACTGGCTGTTGGGGCGCATTTGACACTATGTTTCTTTCTTACTGCTGGGCCTTCTGACACTAAATATTTGGGACCTGTGTGCCGCCTGTGCCCAATTGGATCCGTGTCGTACCTGGTCGGCGGTTCCAACTCTGCTAATATGGTGAGGGACAGTCAACGCGCGGCTGCGGCCAAGTTGGAGAAGTTTGCACACCAGCCTACCACCCAGCCGGCGCGATCATCTCCTAAATCGTCCCCTCCTGCCCGCCCTGATCCCCCGGCCGGGGCCGAATCGGATGCGGCTAAGCAGCCTTCTGCTCCATCCATTCAGCAGGTAATGGAGGCTATAGCGGCTAGCGAACAACGCTTGTCGGACAAAATGGAAAGGGTGCAGTGCGATCTGTCCTTGTTGCGTCAGGATGTCCAACGTATCCGGGAGAGAGTGGGTGAAGCCGAGATGAGGGTTTCTAATCTGGAGGATCTCTGCGGCCCCCTGAAGCAATCCGTGTCGGCAGTCTCTCAGCAGGTCTCCACAATGCAATCCAAGCTTCTGGATATGGAGGGGCGCCTCCGTAGAAACAACGTGCGGTTTGTGGGCCTGCCTGAAAGGGAGGAGGGGGCACATTCTGAAGATTTCCTGGAGTCATGGCTCAAGGAGGCATATGGTGCAGAATCCTTCACCTCCCAGTTTGCGGTGGAACGGGCCCACAGAGTTCCTTTCCAGCCCTTACCTCCTGGTGCCCCTCCACGAACTTTCATCGCAAAATTTATGCATTACAAAGACCGGGACTCTGTGCTACGCCTGGGCCGCACGAAGGGCCCTCTGCTTCGGAATGGTGTCAGGGTGTCGGCATTCCCGGACTTTGCAGAGGATGTCCAGAAAGACAGGGCCCAGTTCCTGCCTATCAAGCGGCGCCTTCGTGATTTGAATCTTCCCTACTCGATGCTATTCCCCTCCAGGTTACGTGTGGTGGCGGACGGGGAAACTAAGTTCTTCGGTTCTCCAAGGGAGGCGGCGGCCTGGCTGGACAGATATGCTCCGGGCGTCCGTCAACTCGCTCCGGACTGATATCCTGTTTTCCCTCCTACATGAACACAAAGCATGCAAGTATATGTCCGGGGAGCACCCTTCTGTTTTGGTGGTTCTGGACTTTGTTGCGTAGTGTTACATACACTTAGGGTTCCTATTTGCACTGGGACTTTAGGTCCTATGCTACGCACAAGTTTGTCGTAGGCACTTGTATCTCCAGGGTTGGGTTTTGTTAGGGATAGGTGTATTCCACTGTTTGGGAAGGTATACGGGGAGGGGTGTTGGTATTTGGGTATTGCTTGTTTCTGTATGGGATCTGTTTTTCTTTTTTTAGTTTATTGTTTTCTATATTTCTCTATTTTTTTCTGTGAGGTACTGATGTGTTGTTTTGACCGGCTAGGTTTGTGGCCCGGGGTCTGTGGACGGCAGGGTCTGCGGGATAATGCTTTCTATGGGCGGGCAGATGCGCGGACGATTTTGATTGAAGGGTCCCTTTTCCACCTTGCGAGGTACATATGTGATGTGTCCCAAATGGCCGTACAGACGCCATGCCTGCCTTAAAATTTTTGGCGTAGAATGTCCGGGGTATCAACAATAAAAGTAAAGCGATCCCTGGTACTTAAAATGATTAAGAAACATGACCCGGACATTGTCTGTCTGAGTGAGACTCATTTAGAGGGAAATAGACTGCTGTCGCTCCGCAGACCTTGGGTGGGATGGGCGTATCATTCCTCTCATTCCTCCTTTTCCCGAGGGGTGTCAGTCATGATAAAAAGAACTGTCCAGTTTGAATTGATTACGGTAAATACCGACCCCTATGGTAGGTTTGTGTTCCTGGAATGCAAATTGAATTCCTGTCATTTCTTCCTGCTATCAGTATATATTCCTCCACCTTTCTCGTATGATGTATTGCAGAAAGCCATCTCCTTTATTGCCTCTTCCCCCCAAGCCCCTGTTATTTGCTTAGGGGACTTTAATAACGCGTTAAACGTCTCTCTTGATAGGTGGAAGTCCCCTTCGGCTCCCGGGGTAGGGGGTACCCAGTCTAAATTTGCAGACTTTCTGAGTAATATGCAGTGGGTGGACGCTTGGAGGGTACGGCATCCTGCACTTAGACAGTTCTCGTGCTTCTCCGGCACACATGGCTCATTCTCCAGAATTGACCTGGCCCTGGTCTCCCCTGAGCTCCTGCCCAGAATCTTAGATGTTCACTACGAGGCGCGGGGGGTGTCCGACCATTCACTCTTGCTGTTATCTTTGGAGGTGGAGTGCCAGAGGGGACAGTCGTATTGGAAGATACATCCATCCTGGTTAGCTCAGTTGGGCGACTGCTCGGATTTGACAACACAGTGGGAGGGTTTTTTTGCGGATAATGTGGGCTCGGCCCCGGCTCCTGTCATATGGGACTCATTTAAAGCCTTTCTACGTGGTACACTGATAGGTAAAATTGCTGCACATAAATTGTCATGTAGGGAGAAGGAGAGGACACTTGAATCAGAGTTTAGGGACCTCGAGATCAGTTATCTGGCAGAGGGCACCTCTGCACTTAAGACGCAATGGCTGACGGCTCAGGAGGCATGGCTGGCTCATCTCTCAGATAAAATCGCGCGCTCCTTTTTGTTTCGGGCCACTAATTTGTACATGCAGGTGAAGAGACCGGGAAGCTTGTTGGCCCATTTGGTACATCACGACCGGCCTGGGTCTACGGTTGCGCAGATGTCTGGTCCTGATGGCTCCATTGCAGACAACACCCCAGATATTGCGCAATTGTTCCTTTCATACATCAGGGATCTGTATGAGTCTCGACTGACGTGCTCTGCGGCAGACTTGGACATATATTTAAATAGTGTACCCCTCTCCAGACTCTCCCCCGAGGCTTGCAATTTTCTGGAGGCGCCTTTGACTTTGGAGGAGGTGTCCGCGGCAGTGGGCATGTCCCCCAGTGGCAAGTCTCCGGGCTGTGATGGCATCCCCACTGAGCTGTATAAAACACATATAGAGTTCTTTGGCCCCAAGTTGCTTACTATGTTTACGGACACGTTTGCTGCTAACCAACTTCCTCCCTCAATGTCCGAGGCTGTTATTATAGTACTGCCGAAGCCCGGCAAGTACCCCAGACTCTTGGAGTCCTATAGGCCAATCTCCCTCATTCCTACTGATGCTAAGATCCTGGCAAAAATTTTGGCAGTTCGGCTCAACTCGGTTATTAAGTCCATAATACATCAGGATCAATCCGGCTTTATGCCGGGTATGTCCACGTCCATTAACTTGCGCAGGCTGTATACTATTCTGCAAGCTCCTCATACCTTCCCCTCGGACTCGGTCGTGGACTCTTTGTACGCGGCTAAGGCATTCGATACCGTTGAATGGTCCTACCTGTGGGGAGCCATGAAATGCATGGACTTTGGCCCTAACTTCATACAATGGATCAGACTGCTATATCAAAATTCTTGTGCCAGGATCTTGGTAAATGGTTATATTTCGCTCTCCTTTACCCTGTCTCGGGGTACTAGACAGGGGTGCCCCCTCTCTCCTGCCCTATTTGCTATAGCCATAGAGCCTTTGGCCTGCCTGATTAGGACACACCCGGACATTGGGGGAATCGTCACGGGCCCTTGTGTAGACAAAATAGCCCTTTATGCGGATGACCTACTGTTATTCCTACATGATTATGCTGTTGATATGCCTATATTGCTGCAGGTCATTGAGGAATTCGGCGGCTTTTCTGGTCTCCGAATCAACTGGCCCAAGTCATTTATTATGCCCGTCATTGGTTCTCCTCCCCAGGTCCCGTAGCTCTCCTTGCCGCTATGCTGGACGGATCAGTTTAAATATCTTGGAATTCAAATCACGAATAACCCTTCTGATTTTATACCCCTGAATTTAGACCCATTGACTCAACTGATTATACGCAAGTCGAGAGCTTGGTGCAAGCTTCCGTTGACGGTGACTGGCAGGGTTAGTCTAATTAAAATGATAATTCTACACAAACTATTATATATTGTCTTGCAATCCCCGGTATATATCTTTCCGTCCTTTTTTAGGAAACTGAATGGTATATTATCATCCTTAATCTGGGCCAACAAAAGGCCTAGGATAAAGCTGAATACTCTCACTAGGCTGAAAGCGGATGGAGGTTTAGCCTTGCCCAACTTTCAACTGTACTACTTTGCATCTCAGTTATCACACCTTAGCACCTGGATACAGGGCGGGGATGCCGGCACTTTACAATGGGCATTTCTCCAGTGTTACTACCCGGGTCTCTCTCCGGTGCAGGTTTTGCTGAGTGGAAGGGTTTCTCTGTACTCTCCCCCTATTGTCTTCCAGGCCATGAAGATCTGGCTTGCTTTGAGAAATCTGCTTGGGTTTGATGGATTGGACCCGGATACTCCCCTCTGGCACTCTACTTCACTACCCGAGTTGGGGGCTCTTGAAGGCGGGGTGGTATGGGCTCCATACTCCATTGTCTCCATATCCCAATTGTACAGGGATGGTACGCTGAAATCGTTTCAGCAGTTGCAGGAGGAATTTGGTCTACCTAATTCTTACTTTTTTAGATTCCTACAACTCCGACACGCCTTACAATCACAATTTCGGGACTCACCCCTGGCGCTCCTTCATTTCCCCATAAAGACCTTTTAAAGCTCCCTGGGACGGGTTAGGGTGATTTCCTTTACGTAATCGTACCTATTGGGGACATTTCATGCAGACCCTTTCTCGGGACTTCGTGAGCGCTGGGAGGGCGACCTGGGCCCCATAGGTGAGGAGGACTGGAAGCTTGCCCTGGAGTACCCGGGTATGGTGACTAAGTCACTCTGATTTCAACAAATACAGCTCTTCATTTTGCACAGATCCTATATGACACCAGCTCGGTTAGCCAGGTTTGGGGCTGGCACTACAGCTGTTTGCCCTAAATGCGGGGCCGATGGGGGATCCTTTTGGCACCTTGTGTGGGAGTGTTCGTCCATTCAGGTGTTCTGGTCTGGGGTCAGGTCGATTCTGGAGCACACGGGGATGCCTGGGAGTATGTTGACCTCAAGATTCTGTGTACTGGGAATGGGGGGTCCTGCTTCGGGGTCCAAGTGGGAGGGCCTTTATGCTCGTAGTATCTGTGCCCTGGCCAAAGTGTGCATTGCGCGGTCATGGATGGCCCCGTGTTGCCCTTCTGTATCAGCTTTTAAGGCTCTGGTTAATGACACTCTCCTTAAAGACCGCTATGTATACATGAAAAACAACGCCATTTCCAAATACGAGAAAATATGGTCCCCTTGGACTACTTCTGTATACTCCTCCCCAGCTCTTGCGCTATGGGGGAGGTGTAGGCCCTGGGCTCATACAAGGCCAGGTCGTGATATTAATCATTACTTCATATACCTCACCTATTGTATTGTAATACTGCTCCCTGATGTTTTTTTCTTTCTTTCTCCCTTTTTTTTTTTCATGTTCTAGAAATTTCTGTAGGCCATGTTATGGCCTACTAGTTGGAGTTGTAATTGGCAAATAACTGGGGAGAAAATTAAAAATGTTTAATATGTGAGTTATGACCTGTTTACAGACATTAGATTTTCTTTGCACCGTGAGCTTAGTGTTAGTATGGGAAAAATTGTACATGTGAAGTAATGTACCTTGTTTTTCGAGATCACGTATGCTATAAACTGCTGCATTGCCTGTACTGAATTATTCGATTTCCCATGTCTACTGATATGTCTGTATTGGTGATCCTTTTATGAATAAATAAAATCTATTATTTTTTTTTAAATCGTGACAGGGCACTGTCTAAAATGGAGGGTGACTCCCACCTTTACCTGTCCTCTGCAGGGAAAGGGTAAGCTGCCTGAATTCTTGTGGGAATCTGAAATTTCCCTTCGGGTTAAACCAGACTCCCTCAAAGAGACTGTTCAGCTCATGAGATGGAGGGAAAGTTACATTCATTTTCTTTATTAAAGCAAGCCTTCTCCTGTGGTAAAGGAGGGGGCTCCGTAACTTCTAACACCACCTTTATAGCAAAAATCATGTATTGAATGTTTTTCGCTAACTTTGGATCTATTCCCCTGGAATTACTAGTGTCAACACAGGAATCAGAGTCCGTGTCGGTATCAGTTTGTACTATGTGCAAATTACCTTTTATGTGACCCAGAGGGGTTCCCTGTGGATGAAAAGGCAGAACTATTCAAAATCACATCTTCAACAGATTTTTTTCAGTTTTCTGCATGAGACTCAGACTTATCCGATCTCTTACTGATATGATTCACACTATCACGTAATTCTTTCACCCAGTCAGGCTCTTGGTGTGACGGCAGCGCCACCACATTACAACTCCTGTATCCCTAAAATGGCTCCCTCAGAGGAAAAGCTCCCTGCCTCAGACATGTCACACACGTGTACAATCACACCACAGACACACCGGGGCTTGTAGGGGACAGACCCACAGTAAAATATGTCAGAGGGACACAGAAAGGAATTGCCAGGCCACAACTCAGCGCCTAAAGAAAAAAATCCCTGTGTCGTGTACTTTGTACACAGAGACAAAATCCCTGTGACGTGTACTGTGTACACAGAGACTTTCCACGCTATATATATATCGCCAATAATTGGTTATAGTACCACAACATATACTCCCCCCCCCCCTTTTTTTGACTTTGATACTAGAATCAAAAGTTGCGAGGGGGATCAGCGTTTCTTCCTCTGCTTTTTGCTGGAAGAAAATGGCGCTGAGCAGTGTGCTGGCTGCCTGAGGAAGAAGCCCCGCCCCCTGCAATGGCGCGTTTTTCCTCAGCTATTGAGCTAGATATTTATACTGGCGGGGGTGTAGGACTGTGCCACAGCATCATATGCCACCTTTTGCCAATGAGTGTAGGTTTCATGCTGCCCAGGGCGCCCCCCTACCCCCCACACCCCGCACCCTGCTGTGCACTGTGTTATGGAGAGCATGTTCGCGCAGCGTTCCTGCTCGCTGTGCGGTACCTTAAGCCATCACGATGACCGGAGATCCCTCTCTGCAGACCTCCGGTAATACTACTCACTAGTCTTCTGACTTCTGGCTCTGTTAGGGGGGTGACAGCATGCTGTGGGAGTGAGCGCATAGCCGCAGCTAGTGTTCAGTACCCTTCAGGAGCTAATGGTGTCCTGTCAGCAAGAAGCAGAGCCATGAAACTCTTTAGGAAGTTGGTTCCTACTTCTTCCCCCTAAGCCCCACGAAGCAGGGAGACTGTTGCCAGCAGCCTCCCTGAAAATAAAAAACCTAACATAAAGTATTTTAGTGAAATTCAGTAGAGCTCCACTAGAGTGCGACCAGTCTGCATGGGCACATTTTCTAAACTGAGGTCTGGAGGAGGGGCATAGAGGGAGGAGCCAGTTCACACTCTGAAAAAGTCTTAAAGTGCCTATGGCTCCTGCAGAACCGTCTATACCCCATGGTACTGAAGTGGACCCCAGCATCGTCTAGGTCGTATGAGAAATCTTGATTTCCCTCATCACCCTCAATTTCAAGCTGGCTCAATTTACCCCACAGCCACTATTTTGGAATGTAATGAAAAAAACCAAGGTCTAGTGCTCTGTAATAAAGCAAAGGGGTTGTCAGACCCCACAAATGTCAAGAAACAAGAAATAATAAAAATCCAGCACTAGTATAAATAAATATATGGTAAGAAAAATTCACATTTATTAAAATTACAATAAAGCTAAATAAATAAAATCACAAGGTGTACCACTAGTTGGGACGCAGGTGTATTGGTAACAAAGTTGTATGATCAGAATGACTCCTGTATTAATCAATATTTAAATTAGGATTTTTGTGTCCATAAAGGATCCAATTTTAGCAGCGAGGTATTACCAGTACATATATTTTTAGACCTGGATACATTTGCTTTGACATAAAAATCATTAAACATGACATTCTAAACCTTAAACATTAATTCTAAGCCTGTAGAAAATTTACTTTGAAAAGCATGAAGGGTGCTTCCTAAATGTATGAACACATAATAAAAGTATACAGCCTTGATACAGGGGGAAGGTCATCTTACCCAGTGGCTCATCTTGCCCCACTCTGTGATGTCGCTTGTAGTGGCTATCTGTTGACCATTGATAGTTGAACCCAGGTATTTAAAGGTATCCACGTGTTCAATAATGTTTCCATCTAAGTTTATCTGCATATATGCGTAGTTCCAGTAAAAAAGTACTATTTCCATATAAAGGAGGCGCTGCTGAAGGCTGCTAGAACCTCTGATGAGTTGGCAGAGATCCTAGGAAATCTTGAGCTATTGGGCGACCTCTCTCATGCTACCTCCGCTAAACAATGTTCCTTCCAGTCTCTCACCACTGCTATACAGAAAGGCTAACATACTCTTTGATGGTTTTTCTCTAACTGGTTGCTGGGTATGAAAGTCCTCTCAGAGAGAAACTGAGACATCTTCAAGTTCCTCTCCTGATTGTGGGGTTCAGCAGGACTGGTCCATGGTGTGCCCGCCGGCCTGAGTTCTGGTTCCTCTTCACGTGTTTGTTGTGGCTGCCTTGTTTTTAGCCTAGCCATGTATTTTCCTACATTTGCAATCTTTTATATTCAGACAGGCTTATTGTGCATGTTGGGTATGCTCATGGGGAGTCCTATGTTTGTGTATGTTGTGTGTTCAAATGCTCAGGTTTCCTAGCGCGCAACTGAAAAGTTATTTTGCCCACTTAGATTAAGCCACTTCATGTGTGGTGATCTACTGGTTTGCTTATCTAACTGTATATATGGCAGAGGTTCTCTAATGCAGTCCTCAGGGCACACCAACAGTCCAGGTTTTAAGTTTAAGTTTATCCATACTTGGGCACACGTGACTTAATAAGTACCTCAGTCAATTTTGAGTTAACCATCTGTGCTGAAACATGGAAATACCTAAAACCTGAACCGTTGGGGTGCCTCTGTCCTATGGCATACCCTGTTACTGTGTCCATTCTCTTAAAGACTTATTTTATTTAAGTGTTAGCTTAGATATACGGATGTTGGCTGTTTTCTATTAATGCCCGAGACTACTGCGCACACAGGTGATGGGAGACGGGCTGTTATCGTGCCATCCGTTTGCTACAGCACAAGCTGAGGGGAAAGCGGACAAAGAAGCGTGTGCAAAATATAACTCCAGGGGTGACAATGAGCCTAATTCAGACCTGATTGCAGCAGCAAATTTGTTAGCTAATGGGCAAAAACATGTGCACTGCAGGTGTGGCAGATATAACAATTGCAGAGAAAGTTAGATTTTGGTGGGTTATTTTGTTTCTGTGCAGGGTAAATACTGGCTGCTGTCATCCAGGACGGAGCTGACGTCAGGATCCCTCCTTCGAAACGGCTAGGCATGCCTGCGATCGGATGGACACCCCCTGAAAACTGTCAGTTGACACCTGCAATAGTCTGCTTGGAAGCAGGACAGCCAATCTTTTTGTGATCATACAGGACAAACAGAGCCTCTGTTTTCCGTATACGAGCTGTTCTAGCAACATAGATTTTCAAAGCTCTAACCACATCTAGAGACTTTGAATCAGTGAATGTGTCAGTAACTACTGACACCACAATAGGTTGGTTTATGAGAAAAGCAGAAACCACCTTTGGAAGAAAATGTTGGCGAGTCCGCAACTCTGCCCTATCTTCATGGAAAATCAGGTAAGGGCTCTTGTGAGACAAGGCCCCCAATTCAGACACCCGCCTTGTGGATGCTAATGCCAAAAACATCACCACTTTCCAAGTGAGAAACTTCAACTCTATCTTTTGAAGAGGATCAAACCAATCCGATTGAAGTAACTGCAATACCACGTTAAGGTCCCATGGTGCCACTGGAGGCACGAATGGAGGCTGGATGTGCAGAACCCCTTTCACGAAGGTCTGTCCCCCTGGAAGAGAGGCTAATTGTTTTTGGAAGAACACTGACAAGGCCGAAATTTGGACCTTGATTGATCACAATCGTAGGCCCATCTCCACACCATCCTGCAAAAAATGGAGAAAACGTCCTGAGTGATACTCTTCCGTAGGAGCTTTCTTGGATTCACACCAAGACACATATTTTCTCCAAATACGGTGGTAATGTTTTGACGTTACTCCCTTTCTGGCCTGAATAAGTGTGGGGATGACCTCCTTAGGAATACCCTTCCTGGCTAGGATACGGCGCTCAACAGCCATGCCGTCAAAACGTAGCCGCGGTAAGCCTTGGTACACACACAGCCCCTGCTGTAGCAGGTCCTCCCGAGGAGGAAGAGGCCGAGGATCTCCTATGAGTAACTGCGGAAGATCTGGGTACCAAGCCCTTCTTGGCCAGTCTGGGGCAATAAAGATTGCTCAAACCCTTGTCTTTCTTATGATTCTGAGTACTTTTGGGATCAGCGGAAGTGGAGGGAAAACATACACTGACGGAAACACCCACTGGGTCACCAGTGCATCCACTGCTACTGCTTGAGGGTCTCTCGACCTGGAACAGTATCTCTGAAGCTACTTGTTGAGACGAGACGCCATCATGTCTATTTGAGGAACTGCCCAAAGACTTGTCACCTCTGCAAAGACTTGCTTGGGCTGGTGAGATGGGATAACAATGCAGTACTGTGAGTGTCTGCAGTGTATCATCAATCTATAATACCTGTAGTTCACCAGAACATATTTTAATTTTTCATTTATAATAATATTCATAATTAACCCTTTCCTTTATACAATTGGGGATACTGCATTATTTTACGTGTTCAATAAAATTTGGCTTTAAGTCACCAGACATTATACACTGTCACTACTACCATACTAACGAGTGCGCCAACTATTGTCATATCACACAAACTTTTAATAAAATACAATTAAAAGATTACAAATATAACGCTTACCATTGCCAGTGCCAAGAAGAATTGCATAAATATGCTGACGGGCAGTTCTAAAGACCAGAGCTTGTCCTGGGATCTGTGGGTCATTTTCATCCTCCAAAGTATTACTACAATCACTCACTCCAAGACACAGAACATTGCAGATCATGCTATTCTCTCCTTTGTAGTGCTGACATAATGCAATCTGTTCACAGCAACAAAAGACAAATAAATAAAAAGTCACAATGTGTTTTTTCTACATATTTGTTTTAAAAGTGATGTAAATGGATGGTACTTAACATTTAAGGCAGTGGTTCTCAAACTGTGTGCCGTGGCACCCTGGGGTGCCTCAGGGCATTCGTAGGGGTGCCCTGGGTTGGTGGTCCAGGACCAATTCAAATTATTTACGGTCAATGTAATAAGAAAAACCTGTGCTCTTGTCTGCCAATCATAAAATATGTGGAAAAACAGAAGCGAATCCTGTCCCTCACCACACATTTAAACCTAAGGATGACATATAAACACAATTTACTTAATTTAATATCACTTCCTAAATTCCTCAATAAGAAACTTTTGGCCTAGGGGTGCTGTGACAATAATTATGATACTCTAGAGCGCAATGACTCAAAAAAGTTTGGAAACCACTGATTTAAGGCCAGATACTTACGGCGCAAAGAAAAGTGCTTGCAGCCTCTGATTTTTAAGCTTGGAAATATTCAATTACAAGCACTTTTGCTTGCATAGTAAAATCTCAGCTAATGCGCGTTAACCAATAGATTCTGGGATAAGTGCCCGCAGCTATGTGTTAAGGGGGGTACTCACGGAGCGATATTCTAAGCAATCTGACTAGATTACTTAGAATTTTAGCATTATCGCTTCGTGTGTGTACCCGCTACAGCGATAGCGATGCGCAGCCCCGCGCATCGCTATCGCTGGTGCTAGATTGGCCTGCATGCTCCTCCCTCTCTGACACTCTCTCTCTCTCAATGCCTTTCTCTCTTGTTCTCTCTCCCTCTGTCTCTTCCTCTTTTTCTCCCTGACACTCTCACATTTTCTCTTTTTCTCTTTCTCTTCCTCCCAGACACTCACTCCTCTCCTGCTCCTTTCCCCTCTTCCTGACACTCTCTCTCTCTCTCTGACACTGTCTCTCTCCTTGACACCCTCTCTCGGACACCCTCTCTCTCCCTTTTTGTGTCTCCCTGACACAATCACTTTCTCCCATCTCTTTTTCTCCCTCCCTGACACTCTCTCTCACTCCAGCTCACTCCCCTCCCTCTCTCTGGCATCCTCTCTCTCTATAACACCCTCTCTCTCATCTCACCTCTTTCTCCCCCCCCCCTTTTCTTCTCTGTCATGCTCCTCTCTTTCTGCACCCGACAAACTCTTTGTCTCTCTCTCTCACTCTGTCTCCTGGGCTATGAAGTGACAATGGCGTGGGTGCCCTTTCAGGATTTTGCTATGTGGCCCACAAAGTTCTAGTTACGCCCCTGGATTTATCCTTTTTTTTTTTTACGGACAAATTAGTGCCCTTTTAAAAAAAAAACACAAGCTTATCAAAGGAACTCTTTGCAGGGTGTCTACTCCAACTCAAGGGCCTCCGCATAATTTATTACTTTCTGGACTTGCCAAAAGCAGAAGAACATTAGGCTTGATTCCCACCCACCTTGTTGATACAGGGGTGAAAGCCATGGCTCAGTGATCTGAGCATGGACAGCACTACAGGAAAAACTGGAATTATATCACCTCTAGGCTAGGATTAAGCAAAAGGCTTAGCCAAGCCACTGACTTTTGCTAATTGTATTGTGTATTCCAGTGAGATTGTATATACAGATATCTATTTTTGCTATAAAATAAAAGGAAAATACTATCTTTCCAGTTGTTTTGTCTGAGTGATTCCAAATTCACTGGGTACTTGGTTCCCTCAGCTAGGATAGAAGGATGACTTAAGTGACCAAATAGACAAGTGGACAATGGGGATCCGGTCAGGATCCTGACAGTCGGAATTCCAGCAGTCGAAATACCTGCACCGGAATCCTGACACTGCTTGGAATGTTGGTGCCCTGAATGATATCACAGTCCCAGCGCCGGCATCCCGTCAGCCGGGATCCCGCACAAGTGACTGCCAGGCCGATAGAGAGGTAAGCCGTGAAGGGGAAGGGTGGAGGGTAGGTTTAGGCTGTGGGGAGAGGGTTAGGCTGCGGGGAGAGGGGGGGGGGGGGGGGTTAGGTTTAGACACCCACAGGGAAGGTTTAGGTTAGGCTGCGGAACGTGGGGTTAGGTTTAGGCTGCTGTAAGGGAGGGTTGGGGGTTAGCATACTTACCCGATGGGATGCCATGGTTGGTATTCTGACTGCCGGCATCCTGGAGGCCGGAATTTTAGCCCCAACCCGGACAATGGCCCTCATTCCGAGTTGTTCGTTTGCTAGCTGCTTTTAGCAGCATTGCACACGCTAAGCCGCCGCCCTCTGGGAGTGTATCTTAGCTTAGCAGAATTGCGAACGAAAGATTAGCAGAATTGCGAATAGAAATTTCTTAGCAGTCTCTGAGTAGCTCCAGACTTACTCAGCCATTGCGATCAGTTAAGTCAGTTTCGTTCCTGGTTTGACGTCACAAACACACCCAGTGTTCGCCCAGACACTCCCCCGTTTCTTCAGACACTCCCGCGTTTTTCCCAGAAACGCCAGCGTTTTTTCGCACACGCCCAGAAAATGGGCATTTTCGGCCCAGAAACACCCACTTCCTGTCAATCACAGTACTATCACCAGAACAATGAAAAATCCTCGTTATGCCGTGAGTAAAATACCTAACTTTTGTGTAAAATAACTAAGCGCATGCGCTCTGCGAACCTTGCGCATGCGCAGTAAGCGACTAATCGCAATATAGCGAAAATCGGCAACGAGCGAACAACTCGGAATAAACATAAACCTGAGAAATAGCAAATTACTAAAAAGAGTGATGACAATTTTAGCTGTATTTCTACTTATTAGGAGAGTTTGCTCCTGGAAAACTAATACTTTGGCTGATTTCTATTTCTTATGTTAAATTTCCCAGGACTGGCAAATTCTGTGTCCCTGGATCTGTACACACAGGCTGGGAAGGTGTCTCTTTTGAATACAGGAACTTAGGTGACGGGATGTAGGATCTACACATGAAAGAGTGTACTCAGTATAATGGATGTAGAGTCTGAAGGTAGAACAAAATGAGCCAAAGGACTGAAGTATTAACTTGGACTGGACTGGAATCAGACTTGGACCAAACTGGAGTCAGAGACTTGAACTGGAATGGAGTCAGAAACTGGAGGTACACTAGAACCAGACATAGACCGGACTGGAATAAGAAACTTGAAGCGGAATGGAGTCGGAATCTGGAACTGGACTGGAACCAGACTTGGACCAGATTGGAACTGGCTGGAGTGAAGCTCAGGAAGCTAGCAGTGTTCATAGAATGCAGGTTTTTGCTGGAATAACTGCAGACTGCTGGAAACAGGAGCAATATGGAACCTGTGAGACTTGGATCAGTCAGCTTTATTACTCTGGTTGAAGATCTGTAGCTTCTGAATGTGTATAGCTCAGAGGGAATATATATGATTTACTGATGGCCGGGACACCGGCTGTCATGCAGGGCGAGCACTAAGAAGCCCCTTGCGGGCACGGTGGCTCCCTCTATGGGTGTCATGGACACTCAGAGGAAGAAAAGCCTGTGGTGCCGGGATTCCGGCAGCATTTCACTACCTGTTGGGATTTCGGGATCCCGACAGGTGGTCTCATGATTGCCTCCCGCTCAGAGAGCAGTCAGGGAGAATACCAACGAGGCCGGATAGCAGGAGGCAGCTTGAAGACCAGATCACTGATGCAAGGATGAACTGCAGGTGCACTCTGTAGCCAGAAGCTGGAAGCAGTCACCTGAAGTCAGGACACACTGGTAAAAAGAAACGTTGCACTGACAGTCTGCAGAGGCTCTGGACACTGGCTTTATAGGTTAAGACAGGAGCGGATAGGCTGTCAGTGTCATGAGACTAGAGTCTGGTTTCAGATTGGCTGGAGACCAGTCAGGTGATATTGTCCAACTTGGCAGTGGAAAAATGGCAGGCAGGAGACAGGAAGAGAATGCCAGGACCATGTGGAGCATGGCAGTGCAGCACAGGAACAGCAAGAGGAGTCCCCACAGAGCTCCAAGACGCGCTGTGAGATGGCATGGGGATAAGTGCTGGAGCACTAGACACTTTGTTTCTGACAAAATGTATGTAATTGCTGAGTAAGATCTAGCCATTACGATACAGTGTTAAGAATGGTTGCAAGAAAGAAACTAGTTTATACTATTTATATTAGATGCACGGTGGAGAACATTATACATGAGTTCATATTCTGTAAAATAATTTGTGTTACACATATAACAAACAATGTACATGTGCAATGTTGAAGGAGTGATAAAAGCTTTGTGTATGTGTTAATTTTGTTAAATGCAGCATTCATTGGAAATGCCCTGCATCAGTTATAACGATTTACATTTTAAAAAAAAGTGTGTTAAGTTTTTTTTTGCATATTAGGAGACTGAGCTACATTAAGTATCTCAGACTTGCACAGAACAAGAGACACTAAAATTTAAACAGCATCTTTCACACAATGAGAACTTGTAAAAAAAAAAACACTTTTGCTGAATTCAAAATGTGTTTCCACAGAGATTAAAGGAAATTGCTGGCAATAAATTGATTAAAAATAAGTCAATTTATATTCATGTAAAATAAGAAAACACTATCTAAACTATGAGGATACTTCAGCATCCATGTAGAACACCCTTTGCATGGCATGTTAGTTAAAAACCGATATAAAAATAACAGTATACTGCCTCAAATAGACATTTAAAAAAAAAAACAGAAAAAAAACAACAACAATAAAATCATTAAATACATCTTTACATAATTTTTCCTCAAATAGGAAAATGGAGTGGGCAGGAGACAGGAAGAGAATGCCAGGACTATGTGGGTCATTCCGACCCGATCGCATGCTGCAGTTGTTCGCACTGATTGACAGGCAGAGGTGGTCGCTGGGGGGGAGGGGGTGGCACGGCGGCGTTTGGCGTGGCCGGACCGTGCTGGGGGGCGGGCCACAGCGGCTGCGTAATGTCACATGCAGCCGCTGCGACCCGGGGCAGCGACAAGTAACTCCCGGCCAGCCATAGGAGCTGTGCTGCCCGAGAGTTACTCTTTAAGTACAAAAGCATTGCCGCTGTACGATGCTTTTGTACTTGTGCAGGGGGGGCTGGACTGATCTGCGGAGCGGACTAGCCCTGTGCTGGGCGTCCCCTCACGTCTGGCAAGATGATCGTAGCTGTGCTAAATTTAGCACAGCTATGATCAACTCGGAATGACCCCCTATATACGGATGATAGAGCTATAATGTCTAGGTAGACAGTCAATAGGTCGACCGGTACAAATGGCTGACATGTTTTACCAACATCTGCTTGATTTACTGTCCACTTGGACAGCTACTGGGAACAGTAACCACTGGTCAAGTGATAGCAGAGAGAGCAACCTTGCCCGAAGTGTGGCAAGCGAATCAAACCCGTGAGGGTACACTTTTGGACTGATGGCGGTCATATAACATGGTATATACAAGATGTGGCCTTAAAAACACAAACCATTTTTGTATAGACCATTGTCATGTCAAATTTTTGTACCTGTCTACCTAATGCATGCCGACCATATGTTGTCGACCTATTGATTGTCTACCTAGACATTGTAGATCTAATATACCACACCCCTGTATCTTATATATAAAATTCATTGGTCTGTTAGTTTGTTTGTCTGTCCATTTCAGGGCTTGGCTTGATGTGTGTACCCAGTATAGGTTAAGAGAAAAAAGGAAATAAGAGCGGCTAAAGTAGAAACTGAAAAACTAGTAGCAAAGGAAAGCAAAGCGAATCCCAAAAAATTATTTAAATACATTAATAGCAAGAGATTAAAGAAGGAGAGTATAGGCCCTTTAAAAGACAAGTTGGGAGTCTTGAGCAAAAATGATAATGACATAGCGGACACACTAAATGAGTTTTTTTCAACAGTATTCACTAGAGAGGACCCAATTCAGGGACTGACACACAATCTCAATAATGAGAATATCACACTGATAGGTACTTATTTAAGCGAGGAAGTAGTCTGTGACCGATTAAAACATTTAAAGATTAATAAATCACCAGGGCCCGATGGTATTCATCCAAGGGTTCTAATGGAGCTTCACTCTGAACTGGCAAAACCGCTATCTTTGATCTTTAAGGATTCAGTTATATCAGGTATGGTTCCCAAAGACTGGCGTATAGCGGAAGTAGTGCCTATATTCAAAAAGGGAAGTAAAGCTGAACAAGGTAATTATAGACCAGTTAGTCTTACATCTATAGTGGGGAAAGTATTGGAAGGTATTCTAAGAGATAGTATTCAGAAGTTCCTTGAAGCCAATAAGGTCATTAAAAGGAATCAACATGGGTTTATGAAGGACAGATCCTGTCAAACCAACTTACTTGGCTTTTATGAAACAGTAAGCGCAAACCTAGATCAGGGTAAAGACGTGGATGTAATCTTTTTAGACTTTGCAAAAGCGTTCGATACTGTACCACACATGAGACTTATCTACAAGCTACAAGAATCAGGGCTAGGAAGCACAATATGCACTTGGGTCAAAAACTGGTTAGATAATAGGGAGCAGCGCGTTGTGGTTAATGGATCTTTTTCAACTTGGACTGAAGTGCTAAGTGGTGTGCCGCAAGGCTCAGTATTAGGACTGCTATTGTTCAATATTTTCATTAACAACCTAACAGAAGGTCTAGAGAGCATGGTGTCAATTTTTCCAGATGATACCAAATTGTGTAAGGCTATAAATACAGAGGAGGATGCCGAGTCTCTTCAGAACGACTTAGTTAAATTAGAAGCATGGGCAGCCAAATGGAGAATGTGCTTCAACACAGACAAGTGTAAGGTAATGCACTGTGGTAACAAGAACACAAATTACACCTACCTACTAAATGGGGTAAAATTAGGGGATTCTGTACTGAAAAAGGACTTAGGTGTCCTCATAGATAGCAAGCTAAGCAGTAGTACCCAAAGTAGGACTGCAGCAAAGAAGGCTAATAAGATATTAGCATGCATAAAACGGGGTATTGATGCTAGGGACGAGAGTATTATACTCCAGTTATATAAATCACTAGTGAGGCCACACCTTGAATACTGTGTACAATTCTGGGCACCGTACTACAAAAAGGATATCCTGGAGCTTGAAAAGGTACAGAGGAGGGCGACCAAACTAATTAAGGGCATGGAGACGATGGAATACAAGGAAAGGCTTGAAAGACTAGGCATGTTTACATTGGAAAAGCGGAGACTAAGAGGGGATATGATCAACATCTACAAATATATAAGGGGACAATACACAGAGCTTGCGCGGGACCTGTTTTTGGTTAGATCAACACAGAGGACTCGTGGACACTCGCTCAGGTTAGAGGAGAGGAGATTACGCACAATACGGCGTAAAGGCTTTTTCACGGTAAGGACAATACGTGTTTGGAATTCCCTGCCCGAGGGAGTTGTAATGGCGGAATCTGTCAACACCTTTAAGAATGGGTTAGATAAATTCCTAATGGATAAGGATATCCAGGGGTATGGTGCATAGTCATGCATTATAGTTACTATAAATAGGGATAAAATGCAACGGCTGATAGCAGCATCAGTCAGAAATTTTAGTCAAATCATCATGCATAGGAGACCACAAATAGGTTGAACTCGATGGACAATTGTCTTTTTTCAACCTCAGATACTATGTTACTATGTTACTATATTGACACAGCTAAATGTAACTAGCGTGGAGGCTTGATGTTATTCCTTCACATCGACTAAATGGTGGAGGGGTAACTATAATGTGCTGTAACAGGTAACTAATAGACTGAAGACAAGGTGATCACAATAACAAGAGAGGAGGCTCTCTGTATAGTGGCTGGTTACAGCTGAAAATGATGCTGATGGGCAGCTGACTCAGTGGAATTTCTAGCTTACTGTAGTGGTAACACAGACAGAGTCTGCTGGTTGCAGAAGGGCAGGAACTGGATACTGGCTGGCTGCAGTAATAACTAAGGATGGCCATCGACCACCAATGATTCCTACTCATCGATGATTTATGGCCAATGTCGAAGGCTTTTGCCATCGATGGGAGAGAACCAGATGGTTTCCCTCCATCGATGGCACAGCATAAACAAATAATAGGATTTTAAATACCTACTGGTAAATCCTTTTTCTCGTAGTCCATAAGGGATATTGGGGACACATTAGTTTGATGAGTATAGACGGGGTCCAAAGGAGCTAGTGCACTTTAAATTACTTCCACTGGGTGTGCTGGCTCCTCCCCTCTATGCCCCCTCCCTCAGGCAGTTATAGGTAAGACAGTGCCCAAAGGAGAAATTACATACTTGAGAGAAGGAACATAACAACGAGAAGTGTGGTGAGATTTATAAACCAGAACACCATAACATAACTGGGCCAGCAACATCTGGCAACAGAAACAGCAACGGCTGAACAGGTAACACCTAACAGAGAACCTGCAGAAAGTCACTGTACAGAGGCGGGCGCCCAATGGTGGTCATTCCGAGTTGATCGCTAGCTGCATTCGTTCGCTGTGCAGCGACGAGGCAAAAAAACTGCACTTCTGCGCATGCGACGCAATGCGCACACGCGCGACGTACTTTTTACAATGGCCGATGTAGTTTCACACAGGGTCTAGCGAAGCTTTTCAGTCGCACTGCTGACCGCAGAGTGATTGACATGAAGTGGGCGTTTCTGGGTGTCAACTGACCGTTTGCAGGGAGTGTTCAAAAAAACGCAGGCGTGCCAGGAAAAACACACGTCAACACAGGAACTGTATACAAACAATAAATAATCACCTGCGCTCCTTACTTACAATCAGGCTGCGGAAATCAGACGTGACTTACACCAATCACCAAAATACAATAAAAACACAAATGAGATTTCTGCGCACTGATCAAGGGTACAAGGCACTTAAAAATGAATGAAATAAATAACCCTTCCGGGTATAGACGTTTAAAATAAATCTGGTAAACAAAAAGAGTCTCAATAAAATCAATTATCAAAAAAATATACTATGGTTAGTCTTTGTGTTGATCTCTCTTAATGATAATAAATCAGACTAAAGATTAGACATGATGTCCCAATAAGATGATTTTTCCAACAAAGTCAGACATAAAGTCTTTTATCTGGTCTCGTTCTTGGTCCTCCAATCGTTTAAAAACTTGAACGTGATAAAACTTAGATTCAGTCAGCACCACCGTGATTTAATTCTTTGTCTCTGTCCTCAAGCAATGGTACATGAAAGACAAATAACGGGGGATCATAGTGCAGACTTATAAAAAAGTTTATTTAAACACGTATACAATTAAAAAAGACTTAGCATGCGTACCCTCAGTGACCTTCGGTGGAAGGCACAATTTTAGGCGTATAGGGGTGATTAAAGAAGCTTCCCCTATTGAGCTTTACCTTCACCGAGTCCTGGGCCGCAGGAAACACCAACGCGTTTCAACCGGTAGGTCTTTATCAAGGTGTGTAAGGTGCATGGAGGACCAGATATTTAAAGGAAAATATAGCCACACCCATTTCCTGTTGTAATGGGCGGGACTAGTCAGTGAAAAGTATGAAACCAAAAATACAATGATGTCCCTTCATTATATTGTGGTAGAATTACTATCCACAGTGGTTAAAATTAGCCCGTTATCTATAAATTGGGCTTTACAGACGTAAAATGGGATAAAATCACTAAAAACACGCCGTGCGTTCCAACCCCTGGAACGCATGGCGTCACTTCCGGTTCCGCCGGAAATGTCACGGCGGCTCATGCGTTCTGCCCGTTGATCTACGTGTCACCTCCGGTAGTGACATCGCGGGTGGCTAACAGTGGGTGGGAGTGTAACACACTCTCTATTCTTACTCAAAACTGTTTGTGGGCCCACTTAGAAATAAAAATCGCTAACAAGCACGCCATGCGTTCCAACCCCTGGAACGCATGGTGTCACTTCCGGTTCCGCCGGAAATGTCGCGGCGGCTCATGCGTTTCACCCGCTAATCTATGCAGCTTCACTGCCGGTTCTGCCGGAAGTGGCATCGCGGGTGGCCAGCGGTGGGTGGGAGTGTAGTGCACTCTCTATTCTTTACATTAACCAGTGTGTGTGCACCATTTTTAGTGAGGGCAGAAAAACCATTCTTTCCCAAAATGGAAAAGAATCACTGCATAAAACAGCAATTAGTAAACGGCATATATCAACAGTCGTGGTTCCCCTATTATATACAAACAGCATAGTATATATTATGTGACAAGAACACTGGGATAGTGTTTGAGGGCAGGTATATTTGTCCCAGGTTCTTGTCTTACATGTTTTAGAAAATGTTAACTTCTAGGAAAAATGCTTTTTGTTTTGTCTGAACCTTTTCAGTTTGCTGTAAAAGCTGGGTAAAGGCTCTGAGAGAGAGATAAGGCGAGTTCTAGACATTGGGCCCAGTTCGGGTCTTTGGCCTCACAGAGGGCTAATCAGGGTTTCAGCTGTGTAAGAGTGTTATAGTGCTTCTAACCTGATTAGTATGGGCAGACTGCCTGGGAAGGCTGCAGGATCTGTGTGTGAGAGACACGCTTTCTGATGCAAGTAAGCTATACAGTATGTACTGAAGAACTCTGCGTTTTGTTTAGTGACAGTTAGGAATATCTTATGTTTAGTTAGTGCCGGACAGGCAAGGTATTTTTATTTTGGGGTTTGTTTTATTTTCTGTTTCAATAAAACTGGCCGGGGTCAGTTGTACCAGAAACTGGACTTGTGTTGTTCCTCAGCTGCTGCGTGCGGCCATATTCCCCAGGAAAAGGCGCCTTGCACCCCTACAGTGTTACAACTTGGTGGAGAATGCGAGCACACCGTTCTGCGCATAAGTGAAAGCAGCAGCTTTGTGAGGCCTGCAGAAAACGGTGGTTTATGCAGATACAGCCCAGTGTGAAGTTACTGAGACTCACCCCTGAGGGTTTGATATATGTCCTGGGTGAAAGCAGCTACAAAGCCGCCTGAAAAATCTGTCGACATGGAGGATCTGCTTAAAGCCTTGCTGCAAGCTACAGCGGCTCAGCAGGAGGCCAACCGACAGCAGCAGGTGGCAATGGAGGAAAATAGGAGACAACAGCAGGTGGCAATGGAGGAAAATTGGAGACTACAGCAGGAGGCCAACAGACAGCAGCAAGTGGCAATGGAGGAAAATAAGAGACAACAGCAGGCAGTTGTTGATGAACTTTACAGGCAACAGCGTCAGGATAGAGAGGCCTTAGCAGAAGTGGTGCAGAGACTTGCAGCTCGGGTTGGAGATGTGGCCGTCAGTGCTCCAACCAGCTCTAGTTCTATACGGGCCAGTCACTTCCTGCAGAAAATGACAGAGGCTGATGATGTGGAGGCCTATCTGACCACGTTTGAAAGGACTGCCGAGCGTGAGACCTGGCTGAAAGCACAGTGGGCCAGTCTGCTGGCACCTTTCCTGTCAGGTGAGCCCCAAAAAGCTTACTTTGATTTAAGCCCTGCTGAGGCTCGGGACTATGATAAACTAAAGACTGAGATCCTGACCCGCCTGGGAGTCACGCTGTCAGTACGAGCACAACGGGTGCACCGTTGGCTGTACGCCATGGAGAAGCCTCCGCGCTCCCAGATGCACGACCTTATTCAGCTAACAAAAAAATGGCTACAGCCAGAGACATTAACTGGTCCCCAGATGGTGGAAAGAGTCGTCATGGACCGCTACTTGAGATCTTTGCCCATGGTCCTGCGCAAGTGGGTGAGCCATGGAAACCCGGGTACTGCTGACCAATTAGTGGACATGGTAGAGAGGTATTTGGCAGCAGAGGAACTACTGATGACCACCCAGCAACCCATAGATCCTCGACAGCGCCCTTCAGTAAAGACTGGTAAGACTGTTCCGTGGGAAAACGTTGCTGGGCGGTTAAGAGAACGCAAGGCTGGAGAGACTGTAAACACTGGCCCTGGAAACAGGCCAATGGGGCTAGAACGGTCTATGCTGCCCAAACGGGTTGATAATCGTGTGATTAAATGTTTTAGGTGTGGTATGCCAGGTCATGTTATTGCCAATTGCACAGTCACGCAAGAACCCATGCAATGTGATGCTGCCTTTGAATGTCGCAGAATGTCTTTCTTTGCTAGGTTAGCCTGTACTGTGGTACCTTCACCTGAGCTGGAAAAACAAATGTGTGATGTGTTCTTAGAGGGTAACCGGGTAGAGGCCTTGCTAGATTCAGGAAGTTTAGTTACCCTCGTGAAAGCTGGGTTAGTGAACCCCTTAAAGGTCCAGCAAATACCTATTGGGGTAACTTGCATACATGGGGATACCCAACATTATGCCACTGCTGAGGTGAATATAGAAACTTGTTGTGGGTCAGCAATAGTTAAAGTGGGACTGGTCCCTACCTTGGTGCATGAGGCCATAATAGGGAGGGATTTTCCTCATTTTTGGAAACTGTGGGAATCACGGTTATCTACAGATGTGAGAAGTAAAAAGCCAGTTGATAATACCGGTGATTTTATGGATGTACGTGGGTCTTCGGAACTTTCTGGCCCTTTGCCTTTTGCTAGTTTGGCTGGGGAAGTGACAGATGGGGAGTCCAGTGAGGACCCTCTTGCTGGGAACAGAGACATAGTAGTTAGAACTGAAAGCGTGCCTGACCTGGAGGTAAAGAAGGATCTGTTTGCGTCTGAACAGTTAAAGGATCCTACCTTAATAAAGGCTAGAGAGAATGTTAAGATTGTTAATGGGGAACCTGTGGTACCAGGTGACAGGGTTACGTATCCCCACATGGCCATCTGTAATGAGCTCTTGTACCACATTGTCAAAAGGGGTGAGGATGTGGTGGAACAGTTGGTAGTTCCCCAGCCTTATCGGAGAACGGTACTAGATTTAGCTCATAGTCACGTTACCGCAGGACATTTAGGGGCAGAAAAAACCACTGAAAGAGTTTTACAAAGGTTCTTTTGGCCAGGGGTTTATAAAGAAGTGTCTGAATATTGTTCTTCCTGTCCTGAATGCCAGTATCATGCCCCTAGACCCCATTTCAGGAGCCCACTAGTTCCCATGCCTATTATAGAGGTCCCGTTTGACAGAATAGCCATGGATCTCGTGGGGCCCTTGTTAAAGTCTGCTCGGGGCCATCAGTATATCCTGGTAATTATGGACTATGCCACTCGATATCCTGAGGCTGTCCCTTTACGCACTATCACAACCAAGGCGATAGCTAGGGAGCTGGTGCAGGTATTTAGTAGAGTGGGAATACCAAAAGAAATTTTGACTGACCAAGGTACTCCATTTATGTCAAGGATCATGAAAGAATTGTGCAAGTTATTTAAGGTCACTCACCTCAGGACGTCCATCTACCATCCCCAAACTGACGGGTTGGTGGAAAGGTTTAATAAAACATTAAAAAGTATGTTAAAAAAGGTTGTTGAGAGAGATGGGAAAAACTGGGATTGTTTGTTGCCCTACTTGTTAATGGCCATCAGAGAAGTTCCTCAGTCCTCTACGGGGTTTTCTCCATTTGATTTGTTGTATGGTAGACACCCCAGAGGGCTGTTGGATATTGCCAAAGAGACGTGGGAAGGACAGCCCACTCCTTATAGAAGCGTTATTGAGCATGTAAACACAAATGCAGGATAGGATTGCAGCCGTGGTACCTGTTGTCAGAGAGCACATGGAACAGGCCCAAAGTGCTCAACAGAGGGTCTATAACCGGAGTGCCAAGATACGGGAATTTGCTCCTGGAGATAGAGTTCTTGTTTTGGTACCCACTGTGGAAAGCAAATTCCTAGCTAAATGGCAGGGTCCATTTGAGATTAGGGAAAAAGTGAATGAGGTTAATTACAAAGTATACCAGCCGGGAAAGAGAAAACCCGAACAGATCTACCATGTTAACTTAATCAAACCCTGGAAAGATAGGTTGTCTCTGTCAGCGGAGCCTTGCCCTTCGGTGTCTTCACCCCGGTTGCTTCCCGCAGTGAAGGTGTCAGAGACATTATCAGCTGATCAGAACAATCAGGTTAAAGAATTTCTCATCCAAAATAGGGAGGTATTTTCAGAGCTGCCTGGCCGAACGACCATAATAAAACATGACATTGTCACAGAACCAGGGGTCAGGGTTCATTTAAAGCCATATAGGATTCCTGAAGCTCAGCGAGAAGCTATTTCTAAAGAAGTTAAAACCATGTTAGAACTTGGAGTCATAGAGGAGTCTAACAGTGAGTGGTCCAGTCCCATAGTGCTCATCCCGAAGCCCGACGGTAGCATACGCTTCTGTAATGACTTTCGTAAGTTAAATGAGGTGTCCAAGTTTGACGCATACCCCATGCCCCGTGTGGATGAGCTTGTAGAAAGGCTGGGAACAGCCAGGTTTCTCACCACATTGGACCTGACCAAAGGTTACTGGCAAATACCTTTATCTGATAGCGCCAAAGAAAAAACAGCCTTTTCGTTTCCGGAGGGGCTGTACCAGTATAAGATGTTACCCTTTGGGTTGCATGGGGCTCCAGCAACCTTTCAACGGGCGATGGATAAAATTTTGAGGCCCCATAGAAAATATGCAGCTGCCTATTTGGATGATGTGGTAATTCACAGTAAAGACTGGGGGTCCCATTTGGTTAAAGTACAAGCAGTACTGGACTCAATCAGAGAGGCAGGGTTAACTGCTAACCCAAAGAAGTGCTGCCTCGCAATGGAGGAGGTCAAATACTTGGGCTTCACCATAGGCAGAGGTCTGATTAGGCCCCAATTGAATAAAGTTGATGCTATTCAAAACTGGCCTCGTCCAGTGAATAAAAAACAGGTAAGGGCTTTTTTGGGAATTACTGGGTACTATAGACGGTTTATTCCCAATTTTGCGACCACAGCGGTGCCGTTGTCAGACCTTACCAAAGGGAAGCAGTCAAATGTGGTGAAATGGAACCCTGATGCAGAAAAGGCGTTCCAAGCGTTAAAAGTGGCTTTGTGTTCACAACCGGTGTTGATAACACCAGATTTTTCAAAAGAATTTGTGGTACAGACAGATGCCTCAGAGGTAGGGATAGGTGCTGTGCTGTCCCAAACCAGAGATGGGGACGAACACCCTATCATTTATTTGAGTAGGAAACTCAATGAGCATGAAAAAAGGTATGCCATTGTGGAAAAGGAGGCTTTGGCCATTAAGTGGGCACTAGATACCTTGAGATATTACCTCTTGGGTAGACAATTCAGACTAGTGACGGATCATGCCCCTTTAAAATGGATGTATGTAAATAGAGGCAAGAATGCTCGGGTAACTAGATGGTTTCTAGCGTTGCAGGATTTTAAGTTTACTGTTGAATATAGACCGGGAACACAATTGGCCAACGCAGATGCATTGTCTCGCATCTTCTGTTTGGGGGCTACAAGTGTTCCGGCCCCTAGGTCGAAACAGGGGAGGGGGATATGTGACAAGAACACTGGGATAGTGTTTGAGGGCAGGTATATTTGTCCCAGGTTCTTGTCTTACATGTTTTAGAAAATGTTAACTTCTAGGAAAAATGCTTTTTGTTTTGTCTGAACCTTTTCAGTTTGCTGTAAAAGCTGGGTAAAGGCTCTGAGAGAGAGATAAGGCGAGTTCTAGACATTGGGCCCAGTTCGGGTCTTTGGCCTCACAGAGGGCTAATCAGGGTTTCAGCTGTGTAAGAGTGTTATAGTGCTTCTAACCTGATTAGTATGGGCAGACTGCCTGGGAAGGCTGCAGGATCTGTGTGTGAGAGACACGCTTTCTGATGCAAGTAAGCTATACAGTATGTACTGAAGAACTCTGTGTTTTGTTTAGTGACAGTTAGGAATATCTTATGTTTAGTTAGTGCCGGACAGGCAAGGTATTTTTATTTTGGGGTTTGTTTTATTTTCTGTTTCAATAAAACTGGCCGGGGTCAGTTGTACCAGAAACTGGACTTGTGTTGTTCCTCAGCTGCTGCGTGCGGCCATATTCCCCAGGAAAAGGCGCCTTGCACCCCTACAGTGTTACAACTACTACATGAATTATCAATGTGGGTTAACAAAAAAGGACCACACCATTTCTTCAGGATTATGGTGACATAGGAAATGTGCAGCAAATTAAAAACCAATTCTTCTTAAAACATGTACATTAAAAATGGTGCATTAAATAATCAAGGAATGATATTCAAAGCTGGATGTATGGTACAGAGGAAATAATAGTCGAAATACCCCCATTACTGTATCATTCTAACATATTAGAGAATGAAATATTTCTATTTATAGTTTTAGCACGGGACCCTTAACAAATCCTTCAATGTCATTTTTGTATGATATTATATTCAGGGGCAGAAATTAGAGGAAAAAGGAATCTGACACATGGGTGGATGGACCTTCAATTTGGTTATAAGAACCACTTCAGTTCAAAGTCTACATTTAGACCCCATGGGTCCAGTGTTTTGATCTCATGGATGGCTCTCATCTCCGCTTTGGCCAAAAAAGTCTCTATCCCTTTTGTTCTCCAGTGTCCATCTATTTTTTTGATTCCTATTATATTTTTGATGTGATCTGGGGAACATTGATGCTTTAATGAAAAATGTTGAGAAAGGGAGTGATTGGCGAAACCTTTTTTTATATTTCTTAAATGTTCAGCCCATCGTTCCCTCAATTTCCTTGAGGTCTTTCCTATGTATTGAAGACCACAACTGCATTCAATTAGATAGATGCAGTTGGGACTATTGCACGTGATGAATTCATTGATTTTAAAAATTTTCTTTGTGGTATTAGAGATGTATTCAACCATTTTCGTGGGTTGTTTGGTATGAGTAATACAAACAACACATGAGCCACACCTATGAAAACCCTTTGTTTTTATTCGACCTGTTCTTTTCTCTGGGACGGCGCTCTTCACCAATCTATTTTTTAAATTAGGCGCTCTCCGGTAAACAAATCTAGGTTTAGGGGGAATGATGTCTTTTAAGATGGGGTCTTGCTGCAACAAATGCCAGTTTTTTCTTATAATGTGTTCAATAGTTTTATATTCATTATTAAAAGTGGTAATAAACGGAACCTGGGGTTTCTTCTTGTCCTGAGTTTTTTCCTTATATGTCAGAAGAGATTCTTGAGTTATTACTTGAAAATCTTCTATAGTTTTTTCAATTGTGGTCTTTTCGTAACCCTTAACGAGTAACTTATCTTTCATTTCTTTAATTTGGTCAGTGAAAACTTCTTTATTGGTACAGTTCCTTCGTACTCTTTGAATCTGGCCTTTGGGGATGTTCTGTAACCATCGTGGATGGTGATGGCTTGTTACCTGGATGTAAGAATTACTATCAGTAGGTTTGGAGAAGTTGCGAGTGGCTAGAGATTCCCCTTCCTTGTATATTACCAGATCTAAGAAGCTTACTTCCATAGGACTAATGTTGAATGTTAGTTGAATACTGTAAGGGTTGTTGTTCAATGTCCTGCAGAAATCCTCTAGAGTCTCCATTTCTCCTGTCCAGATAAAAAGGATGTCGTCTATAAAGCGTATCCATAGGGCGATGTTCTCTTTTAAGGGGTTATTATGCCCCTGAATATAATATCATACAAAAATGACATTGAAGGATTTGTTAAGGGTCCCGTGCTAAAACTATAAATAGAAATATTTCATTCTCTAATATGTTAGAATGATACAGTAATGGGGGTATTTCGACTATTATTTCCTCTGTACCATACATCCAGCTTTGAATATCATTCCTTGATTATTTAATGCACCATTTTTAATGTACATGTTTTAAGAAGAATTGGTTTTTAATTTGCTGCACATTTCCTATGTCACCATAATCCTGAAGAAATGGTGTGGTCCTTTTTTGTTAACCCACATTGATAATTCATGTAGTTATATATACTACGCTGTTTGTATATAATAGGGGAACCACGACTGTTGATATATGCCGTTTACTAATTGCTGTTTTATGCAGTGATTCTTTTCCATTTTGGGAAAGAATGGTTTTTCTGCCCTCACTAAAAATGGTGCACACACACTGGTTAATGTAAAGAATAGAGAGTGCACTACACTCCCACCCACCGCTGGCCACCCGCGATGCCACTTCCGGCAGAACCGGCAGTGAAGCTGCATAGATTAGCGGGTGAAACGCATGAGCCGCCGCGACATTTCCGGCGGAACCGGAAGTGACGCCATGCGTTCCAGGGGTTGGAACGCATGGCGTGCTTGTTAGCGATTTTTATTTCTAAGTGGGCCCACAAACAGTTTTGAGTAAGAATAGAGAGTGTGTTACACTCCCACCCACTGTTAGCCACCCGCGATGTCACTACCGGAGGTGACACGTAGATCAACGGGCAGAACGCATGAGCCGCCGTGACATTTCCGGCGGAACCGGAAGTGACGCCATGCGTTCCAGGGGTTGGAACGCACGGCGTGTTTTTAGTGATTTTATCCCATTTTACGTCTGTAAAGCCCAATTTATAGATAACGGGCTAATTTTAACCACTGTGGATAGTAATTCTACCACAATATAATGAAGGGACATCATTGTATTTTTGGTTTCATACTTTTCACTGACTAGTCCCGCCCATTACAACAGGAAATGGGTGTGGCTATATTTTCCTTTAAATATCTGGTCCTCCATGCACCTTACACACCTTGATAAAGACCTACCGGTTGAAACGCGTTGGTGTTTCCTGCGGCCCAGGACTCGGTGAAGGTAAAGCTTAATAGGGGAAGCTTCTTTAATCACCCCTATACGCCTAAAATTGTGCCTTCCACCGAAGGTCACTGAGGGTACGCATGCTAAGTCTTTTTTAATTGTATACGTGTTTAAATAAACTTTTTTATAAGTCTGCACTATGATCCCCCGTTATTTGTCTTTCATGTACCATTGCTTGAGGACAGAGACAAAGAATTAAATCACGGTGGTGCTGACTGAATCTAAGTTTTATCACGTTCAAGTTTTTAAACGATTGGAGGACCAAGAACGAGACCAGATAAAAGACTTTATGTCTGACTTTGTTGGAAAAATCATCTTATTGGGACATCATGTCTAATCTTTAGTCTGATTTATTATCATTAAGAGAGATCAACACAAAGACTAACCATAGTATATTTTTTTGATAATTGATTTTATTGAGACTCTTTTTGTTTACCAGATTTATTTTAAACGTCTATACCCGGAAGGGTTATTTATTTCATTCATTTTTAAGTGCCTTGTACCCTTGATCAGTGCGCAGAAATCTCATTTGTGTTTTTACAGGAACTGTATAGTCTGAAGTGATCGCAAGCGCCAAGTAGGTATTGAGCTACTCAAACTGCACAAAACTTTGCCGCCACTCTGCGATCCTTTCGTTCGCATTTCTGCTAAGCTAAAATATACTCCCAGTGGGAGGCGGCATAGCGTTTGCACGGCTGCTAAAAACAGCTAGCGAGCGATCAACTCAGAATGACCACCAATTTCCCTTAGGGACTACAAGAAAAGGATTTACCGGTAGGTATTTAAAATCCTATTTTCTCTAGCATCCATAAGGGATATTGGGGACACATTAGTATGATGGGGATGTCCCAAAGCTTCCAGAATGGGTGGGAACGTGCGGAGACATCTGCAGCACCGCCCGCCCAAACTGGGTATCCACTTTGGCCAGGGTATCAAATTTGCAGAACTTCACAAAGGTGTTCTTCCCTGACCAGGTAGCGGCTCGGCATAGTTGCAAGACCGAGACTCCACGGGCAGCCGCCCATTAAGAGCCCACCGATCTAGTAGAGTGGGCCTTTAGAGACTTAGGAACAGGTAAGGTTGCCGACAAATAGGCCTGTTGAAAAGTAAGTCGAATCCAACGAGCAATGGACTGCTTCAAAGCAGGGCAACCCTTCTTCTGCGCACCATAGAGCACGTACAAGGAATCAGTCTTTCTGATCCGAGCTGTACGCCTGACATAGATCTTCAAGGCACGCACAGCATCCAATGCCCTCGGAGGAGCAGAAGCGTCAGAATAGGTTAGAATCACAATAGGTTGATTCAGATGAAACGTGGAAACAACCTTCGGCAGGAACTGCTGTCTAGTCCGGAGCTCCACTCTGTCCTCATAAAAGACCAAATACGGACTTTTATACAATAAGGCCCCCAATTCTAAGACCCGTCTAGCAGAAGACAGGGCGAGTAACATCCTCGTGAGGTATTTGTCTTCTACCGTCATCAGAGGTTCAAACCAGGAGGACTGTAGAAATTGTAATACCACATCCAAATCCCAAGGAGCCGTAGGCGGCACAAACGGAGGTTGGATGTGAAGCACCCCTTGCAAGAAGGTCTGAACTTCAGGCAGTATAGCCAACTTCTTTTGGAAAAGATTGAAAGAGCTGAAATTTGAACCTTAATGGATCCCAGACGTAAGCCTTGATCCACTCCAGCCTGCAGGAAACTAAGGAATCTTCCCAAGTGAAAATCGGCAGATGGATATGTGTGTTCCTCGCACCAGGAGATGTATCTCCGTCAGATATTACGATAATGTTGTGACGTCACAGGATTTCTGGCTTGCACCATAGTGGCAATTACCTTTTTGGTCAAACGAAGCCGCTGTAAGTTCGGGTAGACGAACGGGCCTTGTTGAAGAAGATCCTTTCTGAGTGGTAGAGGCCAAGGGTCTTCGACGGACATGTCCAGAAGATCCGTGTACCACGCTCTCCGGGGCAAGCAGAATTGCTTGTACTCCTTGATGCTGGATTCTCTTGAGCACCTTTGGGATCAACGGAATCAAAGGAAATATGTAGACCAGCTGGTAAGGCTAAGATGACGTCAGTGCATCCACTGCGCACGCCTGAGGGTCTCTGGTTCGCGAGCAATAGAAGCAAAAGTTTCTTGTTGAGGCAAGACGCTATCATGTCAATCTGGGGGCAACACCACCGGTCGATGATCTGTTGAAACACTTGAGAATGTAGGCCCCACTCCCCTGGGTGGAGATTGTGGCGACTCAGGAAGTCCGCTTCCCAATTGACCACTCCCGGAATGAAGACTGCGGACTGTGCTAGTGCATTTCTTTCCACCCAGAGGAGTATTCTTGATACTTTTCGCATGCAGGCCCTGCTTTTTGGCCCTCCTTGTCGATTAATGTACGTCACAGCCGTGGCGTTGTCCGACTGTACCTGGATTGCTGGATCCCGTAGCAGAAGGGAGGCCTGAATAAGGGCATTGTATACAGCTCAAAGTTCCAGGATGTCAATGGGAAGTAGGGCCTCTTGGGCAGACCACCTGCCCTGGAACTGTACTCCTTGGGTGACAATCTCCCATCTTCTGAGACTTGCATCCGTCGTGAGGAGACTCCAATCCTGAATTCTGAAGCGTCGACCTTCCTGGTGATTGGAAGACTGCAGCCACCACAGGAGTGAAATCCTGGCCCGGGGTGACAGTTGAATCATCCGGTACATCTGAAGATGGGAACTGGACCACTTGTTCAGGATGTCCAGTTGAAAGGGTCTGGCATGGAGCCGTCCGTACTAGATGGCCTTGAACGAGACTACCATCTTTCCCAACAATCTTATGCAAAGATGAATGGAAAATCGAGTCGGCGCAAAACCATGCAAACCATTTCCTGGAGAGTTCTCACTTTGTCCTCTGGGAGGAACACTTTCTGCGCTACAATATCCAGTAGCATTCCCAGAAACAGGAGCAGCTGAGATGGCTCCAGGTGGGACTTCTGTAAATTGAGGATCCACCCGTGGTGTGACAGAAGGTGTATAGTGCGATCTACATGGAGCAGTAGGAGCTCCCTGGAACTCACTTTTATCAGGAGATCGTCCAGGTAAGGGACCACGTTGACTCCCTGGACCCTGAGCTGGAACATCATTTCTGCCATCACATTCGTGAATACCCTCGGAACTGAAGATAGGCCAAGGGTAATGCCTGGAACTGGTAGTGATCGTTCAGCAGGGCGAACCTCAAATAGGCCTGATGCGGCGGCCAAATTGGGATATGGAGGTAGGCATCCTTGATATCCAGGGACAGTTGCAGGGGTACTGGAACAATGACTTGGGACTGGACCAACTTTGTGATGGCCTGCAGTATCGCAACACGCATATTTTCCAAAGCTGGTAAGCTTGATTTGAAAAATCGTTGGGGAGGAGAACCGTCAAACTCCAGCTTGTAACCCTGAGAAATAAGGTCCCTTACCCAGGCGTCCTGGCAGGAACTTTCCCAAATGTGGCTGAAGTGACTTAACCGGGCTCCCACCTCGAGATCCTGCCGGGGTGGGTGGGCACCGTCATGCTTATGTCTTTGCGGAAGCTGAACTGGTGCTCTGTTCTTGAGAGCCGGCAACTGCTGGTTTCTTAGGTTTACCCCTGGTGCCTCTAGCTGTATTTGATGCACCTCTGGCCCTAGATTGAAATCTGGTGGACCGAAAGGACTCAGTAGACGGTCCTGGGTAGGTACATCTAGTGGGCGGAGCCCCCGAGGGAAGAAACGCGGATTTCCCAGCAATAGCTTTGGAGATCCATGCGTCCAATTCGCCTCCGAAGAGCCATTCACCTGTAAAGGGAAGAGATTCCACATTACGATTGGAGTCAGCATCTGTAATCCACTGACGCAACCATATGGCTCTGCGTGCTGACACAGCCATAGCAGTTGTTCTAGCATTAATATTGCCAATCTCTTTTAGGGAGTCACAGAGGACTTTTGCCGTGTCCTGAATGTATTTTAGTAAAGTCACCGTATTAACTAGGGTCATGTCACCCGAGAGACCCTCCTGAAATTGAGTAGCCCAGGTGTGAATTGCATGCGTCATCCAGCAGCCTGAAATGACCGGTCTTTGAGATACCCCTGCACCGATTTCTAAACTGCCTGTGGGAGGGGGCATAGAGAGGAGGAGCCAGCACACCCAGTGGAAGAAATTTAAAGTGCAATGGCTCCTTTGGACCTCGTCTATACCCGTCGTACTAATGTGTCCCCAATATCCCTTATGGATACTGGAGAATTTTTTTATTTTTTTTTGCAAGGTGCCAGCGCATAGGTCCACCCCTGCCACCTGCAAAACCCCGCCCCAAGGGTGTGATTGGCCCACGGGTCATTCACTGAAATAACAGTAATAACCATTGAGGAGTGAAACTATCGATGGTCTCCCATACCATAGTTGGTGACCATCGATGGCCACTCACAATTTCACCATCGATGGCAAACTATCGATGGCGAACACACCGTTAGCCATCCCTAGTAATAATACAGGCTGAATACTGCTGGCTGCAGTGAAAGCAAAATTTGGACACTGGCTGGCTACAGTAATAACACAGGCTGAATACTGCTGGCTGTAGTGAAAGCACAAACTGGACACTGGTTTGCTGCAGGCTGAACACAGACTGGCTGTGGAGCACAGCAACAAGCTACTTACTCATTTTACTGACTTGTTGCACTGGCGCTTGCTGTCCGCTGCTGAACCCTTCTTATAGGGGCTGAAGGTAACTGACTGGCATTTGGATTGAAACCCACCCTCGGTCCAGTTGGATCCTGATCAGGATTTAGGATTGGACCTCCTGTTAGTGTACGCTGGGAAGAACTTTGACACTGGAAGCCTGTTCTCAGCTTTCCACAGAATGGATTTGGATGAAAACTTTACAGAGTGGTAATCTTGGATCCTAGAAGACATACTAGGGGGTTGGGGTCCTGGTTAGACCTCCTCTTAGTATTCACCAGGCAGAACTTTGACCCCGGTGAGCCTGTTCTGGGCCTTCCACTGGATGGATTTAGATGAAAACTTTAATGAACTGTGATAACCTACCTAAATTTAATGACCTGAAATGACTGGAATAACGATAAATCAATTACCTAAAATAACTGACAGAAAAGGAGCTGGGAAGACAAAAAATAGGATTTTAATACCTACCGGTAAATCCTTTTCTCAAGGTCCGTAGAGGATGCTGGGGTCATCATAGAACCATGGGGTATAGACGGGATCCGCAGGAGACAGGGGCACTTTAAAACTTTCAAAGGGTGTGAACTGGCTCCTCCCTCTATGCCCCTCCTCCAGACTCCAGTTATAGGAACTGTGCCCAGGGAGAAGGACATTTCGAGGAAAGGATTTATTGTTAAACTAAGGTGAGATTCATACCAGCTCACACCTCAAGCATGCCGCAGAACGTGGCATTCAACAGAACACAAGCCAACGGCATGAACAATTGCAGCAACATGCTGACAATAACGTAACACAACATGTGTGTAACCACAACTAATAACTGCAGATACAGTACACACTATGACAGGCGCCCAGCATCCTCTACGGACTAAGAGAAAAGGATTTACCGGTAGGTATTAAAATCCTATTTTCTCATACGTCCTAGAGGATGCTGGGGTCATCATAGAACCATGGGGTTATACCAAAGCTCTAGAACGGGCGGGAGAGTGCGGATGACTCTGCAGCACCGATTGACCAAACTTAAGGTCTTCATCGGCCAAGGTGTCAAAATTGTAGAACTTTGCAAATGTGTTTGACCCCGACCAAGTAGCTGCTCGGCAAAGTTTCAATGCCGAGACCCCCCGGGCAGCCGCCCAGGATGAGCCCACCTTTCTAGTAGAATGGGCCTTCACTGATTCCGGTAACGGCAATCCAGCCGTGGAATGAGCATGCTAAATCGTGTTACAGATACAGATCCAGCGTGCAATGGTCTGCTTGGAAGCAGGACACCCAACCGTGTTAGGAGCATACAGGACAGACAGAGCCACTGTTATCCTAATCTGAGCCGTTCTGGTGACATAAATCTTCAAAGCTCTGACCACATCCAGAGATTTTGACTCAGCGAAGGCGTCAGCAGCCACAGGCACCACAATAGGTTGGTTCATGTGGAAAGAGGAAACCACCTTCGGTAGAAATTGTTGACGTGTCCTCAATCCAGCTCTATCTTCATGGAAGATCAAATAAGGACTCTTGTGAGACAAGGCCGCAAACTCAGACACCCGCCTTGCAGATGCCAAGGCCAACAGGATGACCACTTTCCAAGTGAGGAATTTCAACTCCACCGTCCGTAAAGGTTCAAACCAATGTGATTGAAGGAACTGCAACACCACATTAAAATCCCATGGTGCCACTGGAGGCACAAACGGAGGTTGGATGTGCAACACGCCTTTCACGAAAGTCTGAACTTCTGGAAGGGAGGATAATTGTTTCTGAAAGAAAACCGATAAGTCCGAAATCTGTACCTTAATTGAGCCCAATTTTAGGCCCGCATCCACACCTGTTTGTAGAAAATGGAGAAAACGTCCTAGCCGAAACTCCCTTGGATTCACACCAAGAAACATATTTTCTCCAAATACGGTGGTAATGTTTAGACATTACCCCTTTTCTGGCCTGAATAAGTGTGGGAATGACTTCACTGGGAATACCCTTACGGGCTAGGATTTTGCGTTCAACAGCCATGCCGTCAAACGTAGTCGCGGTAAGTTCTGATACACGCACGGCCCTTGTTGTAATAGGTCCTCGTGCAGAGGAAGAGGCCAGGGATCTCCTATGAGTAATTCCTGAAGATCTGGATACCAAGACTTCCTTGGCCAGTCTGGGACATTGAGGATTGCCCGGATCTTTGTTCTTCTTATGATCTTTAGAACCTTTGGAATGAGAGGAAGTGGAGGGAATACAAACACCGACTGAAACACCCACGGTGCCACCAGCGTATCCACTGCAATTGCTTGAGGGTCCCTTGACCTGAAACAATATCTCTGAAGCTTCTTGTTGAGACGAGATGCCATCATGTCTACTTGAGGAACTCCCCAACGACTTGTCACCTCTGCGAAGACTTCTTGGTGGAGGCCCCACTCTCCTGGATGGAGATCGTGTCTGCTGAGGAAGTCTGCTTCCCAGTTGTCCACTCCTGGAATGAAGATCGCTGACAGAGCGCTTGTATGCTTTTCCGCCCAGCGGAAAATCCTTGTGGCTTCTGCCATTGCCGCTCTGCTTTTTGTTCCGCCCTTACAGTTTATGTAAGCTACTGCTGTTACATTGTCCGACTGGATCAGTACAGGCAAATCTCGAAGAAGATGTTCCGCTTGCAAAAGGCCGTTGTAAATGGCCCTTAACTCCAGAACATTTATGTGGAGACAAGTTTCCTGACTTGACCATCTTCCATGGAAGTTTTCTCCCATTGTGACTGCCCTCCAGCCTCGGAGGCTTGCATCCGTGGTCACCAGGATCCAGTCCTGTATCCCGAACCTGCGCCCCTCTAGGAGGTGAGAGCTGTGCAGCCACCACAGGAGTGATACCCTGGTCTTGGAAGACAGGATTATCCTCCGGTGCATGTGTAGGTGGGACCCGGACCACTTGTCCAACAGGTCCCACTGGAACACTCTGGCATGGAACCTGCCAAACTGAATGGCCTCGTAGGCCACAACCATCTTCCCCAGCAACCGAATGCATTGATGGATTGACACTCTTGCTGGTTTCAGAATTTGTTTGACCAGACTCTGAAGTTCCAGAGCCTTGTCCACTGGAAGAAAGACTCTCTGTAGTTCTGTGTCCAATATCATTCCCAAAAACGACAACCGCGTCGTCTGAATCAACTGTGATTTTGGCAAGTTTAGGAGCCAACCATGTTGCTGAAGAACTGTCAGGGAGAGTGCAACATTTTGCACCAACTGGTCCCTGGATATCGCCTTTATCAGGAGATCGTCGGAGAACCATCTTCTCCGCCATCACTTTGGTGAAAATCCTTGGAGCCATCTTCTCCGCCATCACTTTGGTGAAAATCCTTGGAGCCGTGGACAGACCAAACGGCAATGTTTGAAATTGGTAAGGACAATCCTGAATTGCAAACCTCAGGTAAGCCTGATGCGGAGGAGAAATGGGAACATGTAAGTAGGCATCCTTTATGTCCACCGACACCATAAAATCCCCTTCCTCCAGACTGGAGATCACTGCTCGGAGAGACTCCATCTTGAATTTGAATTTCTTTAGGTAGATATTTAGGGATTTCATCAAGGCCATCACCGAATAAGGTCTTACCTTTATATGGTAGAGACTCCATACTTTTCTTGGAATCAGCATCAGCATTCCATTGGTGAATCCACAACGCTCGTCTAGCTGAGACTGCCATGGCATTGGCCTTTGATCCCAAAAGACCAATATCTCTCGCAGCTTCCTTATGGTATGCTGCAGCGTCCTTGATATAACCAGGCGTTAAGAGGATGCTATCCCTATCTAGGGTATCTATTTCAGAAAACAAGTTGTCTGCCCACTTTTCGATAGCACTACTCACCCACGCAGATGCAATGACAGGTCTGAGTAACGTACCTGTGGTCGCATAAATGGACTTTAACGTAGTCTCTTGTTTACAATCCGCAGGATCCTTAAGGGCCGCCGTGTCAGGTGACGGGAGAGCCACCTTTTTAGACAAACGTGACAGGGCCTTGTCCACAGTGGGGGGTGACACCCACTTTTCCCTATCCGCCGAGGGAAACGGATAAGCTACCGTAATTCTTTTGGGAATCTGAAACTTCCCAGACTTTTTCAAATAGCGTGTTCAGTTCATGAGAGGGAGGAATCGTCACCTCAGGTTTCCTTTCCTTATACATACAGACACTTTTATCAGGGATAGCTGGGTCCTCAGTGATATGTAGTACCTCTTTAACCGCCACAATCATGTACTGAATGCTTTTTGCCAGTTTTGGATCTAATCTGGAATCGTTATAGTCGACATTGGAATCAGAGTCCGTGTCGGTATCAGTGTCTGCCAACTGGGCCAGTGTACGTTTCAGCGACCTTGAGGGGACCTGACTTTGCAATAACATATCTTCTACAGATTTCTTCCATGCCTGGGTCTGAGACTCAGACTTATCTAGCCTCTTACTAATAAGAGCCACATTAGCATTCAAGGCGTTCAACACATTTACCCAATCCGGCGTCGACGGTGCCGACAGGGTCACCCCTGCAGCCGTTTGTGTCCCTAATACAGCCTCCTCCTGGGAAGAGCCTTCAGCCTCAGACATGTCGACACACGTGCACCAAACACCCACTGACACACCGGGCATATAGGGGACAGACCCACAGTAAAGTCTATTAGAGAGACACAGAGGGGATTTGCCAGCTCACAACCCAGCGCTAAATCAACGAGTCTGAAATCATCAAGAAATTGCCTCAGACCGAAAGCGTTTTTACTATCACATATATATTGCACCAATTGACCTGCCTCCCCCCCACCCCACCCCCGTTTTGTACCCCTGGTACTTGACAATGTGAGGAGGACCAGCGTCTCTGCAGCCTGCGGAGAGGAAATGGCGCCGTGAGCTGGAGGAAGAAGCTCTGCCCCCTTAATGGCGCGCTTCTGTCCCGCTTTTTTTGATATTTATACTGGCGGGGGTTAGGAATAATAAGTGGAATAATGAGGATGATTTTAGCTGCCCAGGGCGCCCCCCCCCCTCCCCCCTGCACCCTGTAGTGCTGTGTGTGGGAGCTCGGCGTGCAGCGCGGGCCCGCTGCGCGGTACCACAGAAAATGCCTTCAGTGAAGCTGAAGTCTTCTTTTCTTCGGTAACTCACCTGTCTTCTGACTTCTGGCTCTGAAAGGGGGTGACGGACGGCTGCAGGAGTGAGCATCTAGGCGTACCCAACGATCAGCACCCTCAGGAGCTAATGGCGTCCTGTAGCCAGAAGCAGAGCCCTTGAACTCACTAGAAGTTGGTCATACTTCTCTCCCCTAAGTCCCACGAAACAGGGAGACTGTTGCCAGCAGCCTCCCTGAACATAAAAAATAAGAATTTACTTACCGATAATTCTATTTCTCGGAGTCCGTAGTGGATGCTGGGGTTCCTGAAAGGACCATGGGGAATAGCGGCTCCGCAGGAGACAGGGCACAAAAGTAAAGCTTTCCGATCAGGTGGTGTGCACTGGCTCCTCCCCCTATGACCCTCCTCCAAGCCAGTTAGGTACTGTGCCCGGACGAGCGTACACAATAAGGGAGGAATTTTGAATCCCGGGTAAGACTCATACCAGCCACACCAATCACACCGTACAACTTGTGATCTAAACCCAGTTAACAGTATGATAACAGCGGAGCCTCTGAAAAGATGGCTCACAACAATAATAACCCGATTTTTGTAACTATGTACAAGTATTGCAGATAATCCGCACTTGGGATGGGCGCCCAGCATCCACTACGGACTCCGAGAAATAGAATTATCGGTAAGTAAATTCTTATTTTCTCTATCGTCCTAGTGGATGCTGGGGTTCCTGAAAGGACCATGGGGATTATACCAAAGCTCCCAAACGGGCGGGAGAGTGCGGATGACTCTGCAGCACCGAATGAGAGAACTCCAGGTCCTCCTTAGCCAGGGTATCAAATTTGTAGAATTTAGCAAACGTGTTTGCCCCTGACCAAGTAGCTGCTCGGCAAAGTTGTAAAGCCGAGACCCCTCGGGCAGCCGCCCAAGATGAGCCCACCTTCCTTGTGGAATGGGCATTTACATATTTTGGCTGTGGCAGGCCTGCCACAGAATGTGCAAGCTGAATTGTATTACACATCCAACTAGCAATAGTCTGCTTAGAAGCAAGAGCACCCAGTTTGTTGGGTGCATACAGGATAACAGCAAGTCAGTTTTCCTGACTCCAGCCGTCCTGGAACATATTTTCAGGGCCCTGACAACATCTAGCAACTTGGAGTCCTCCAAGTCCCTAGTAGGTGCAAGGCACCACAATAAGCTGGTTCAGGTGAAACACTGACACCACCTTTAGGGAGAGAACTGGGGACGAGTCCGCAGCTCTGCCCTGTCCGAATGGACAAACAGATGTGGGCTTTTTTGAGAAAAAACCACCAATTTGACACTCGCCAGGTCCAGGCCAGGGCCAAGAGCATGGTCACTTTTCATGTGAGATGCTTCAAATCCACAGATTTGACTGGTTTTAAACCAATGTGATTTGAGGAATCCCAGAACTACGTTGAGATCCCACAGTGCCACTGGAGGCACAAAAGGGGGTTGTATATGCAATACTCCCTTGACAAACTTCTGGACTTCAGGAACTGAAGCCAATTCTTTCTGGAAGAAAATCGACAGGGCCGAAATTTGAACCTTAATGGACCCCAATTTGAGGCCCATAGACACTCCTGTTTGCAGGAAATGCAGGAAACGACCGAGTTGAAATTTCTTTGTGGGGCCTTCCTGGCCTCACACCACGCAACATATTTTCGCCACATGTGGTGATAATGTTGTGCGGTCACCTCCTTTCTGGCTTTGACCAGGGTAGGAATGACCTCTTCCGGAATGCCTTTTTCCCTTAGGATCCGGCTTTCCACCGCCATGCCGACAAACGCAGCTGCGGTAAGTCTTGGAACAGACATGGTACTTGCTGAAGCAAGTCCCTTCTTAGCGGCAGAGGCCATAAGACCTCTGTAAGCATCTCTTGAAGTTCCGGGTACCAAGTCCTTCTTGGCCAATCCGGAGCCATGAGTATAGTTCTTACTCCTCTACGTCTTATAATTCTCAGCACCTTAGGTATGAGAAGCAGAGGAGGGAACACATACACCGACTGGTACACCCACGGTGTTACCAGAACGTCCACAGCTATTGCCTGAGGGTCTCTTGACCTGGCGCAATACCTGTCCCGTTTTTTGTTCAGACGGGACGCCATCATGTCCACCTTTGGTATTTCCCAACGGTTTACAATCATGTGGAAAAAACTTCCCGATGAAGTTTCCACTCTCCCGGGTGGAGGTCGTGCCTGCTGAGGAAGTCTGCTTCCCAGTTTCCATTCCCGGGATGAAACACTGCTGACAGTGCTATCACATGATTTTCCGCCCAGCGAAAAGTCCTTGCAGTTTTTGCCATTGCCCTCCTGCTTCTTGTGTCGCCCTGTCTGTTTACGTGGGCGACTGCCGTGATGTTTTTCCCACTGGATCAATACCGGCTGACCTTGAAGCAGAGAGGTCTTGCTAAGCTTAGAGCATTATAAATTTACCCTTAGCTCCAGTATATTTATGTGGAGAAAAGTCTCCAGACTTGATCACACTCCCTGGAAATTTTTTTTTCCTTGTGTGACTGCTCCCCAGCCTCTCGGGCTGGGCTCCGTGGTCACCAGCATCCAATCCTGAATGCCGAATCTGCGGCCCTCTAGAAGATGAGCACTCTATAACCACCACAGGAGAGACACCCTTGTCCTTGGATATAGGGTTATCCGCTGATGCATCTGAAGATGCGATCCGGACCATTTGTCCAGCAGATCCCACTGAAAAGTTCTTGCGTGAAATCTGCCGAATGGAATTGCTTCGTAGGAAGCCACCATTTTTACCAGGACCCTTGTGCAATGATGCACTGTTTTTAGGAGGTTCCTGACTAGCTCGGATAACTCCCTGGCTTTTTCTTCCGGGAGAAACACCTTTTTCTGGACTGTGTCCAGAATCATCCCTAGGCACAGCAGACGTGTCGTCGGGATCAGCTGCGATTTTGGAATATTTAGAATCCACCCGTGCTGTTGTAGCAGTATCCGAGATAGTGCTACTCCGACCTCCAACTGTTCCCTGGACTATGCCCTTATCAGGAGATCGTCCAAGTAAGGGATAATTAAGACGCCTTTTCTTCGAAGAAGAATCATCATTTCGGCCATTACCTTGGTAAAGACCCGGGGTGCCGTGGACAATCCAAACGGCAGCGTCTGAAACTGATAGTGACAGTTCTGCACCACGAACCTGAAGTACCCTTAGTGAGAAGGGCAAATTTGGGACATAGAGGTAAGCATCCCTGATGTCCCGGGACACTATATAGTCCCCTTCTTCCTGGTTCGTTATCACTGCTCTGAGTGACTCCATCTTGATTTGAACCTTTGTAAGTGTTCAAAAAATTTTTAGAATAAGTCTCACCTAGCCTTCTGGCTTCAGTACCACAATATAGTGTGGAATAATACCCCTTTTCTTGTAGTAGGAGGGGTAATTTAATTATCACCTGCTGGGAATACAGCTTGTGAATTTTTTCCCATACTGCCTCCTTGTCGGAGGGAGACCTTGGTAAAGCAGACTTCAGGAGCCTGCGAAGGGGAAACGTCTCGACATTCCAATCTGTACCCCTGGGATACTACTTGTAGGATCCAGGGGTCCTGTACGGTCTCAGCGCCATGCTGAGAACTTGTCAGAAGCGGTGGAACGCTTCTGTTCCTGGGAATGGGCTGCCTGCTGCAGTCTTCTTCCCTTTCCTCTATCCCTGGGCAGATATGATCTTATAGGGACGAAAGGACTGAGGCTGAAAAGACGGTGTCTTTTTCTGCAGAGATGTGACTTAGGGTAAAAACGGCGGATTTTCCAGCAGTTGCCGTGGCCACCAGGTCCGATGGACCGACCCCAAATAACTCCTCTTCCTTTATACGGCAATACACCTTTGTGCCGTTTGGAATCTGCATCACCTGACCACTGTCGTGTCCATAACATCTTCTGGCAGATATGGACATCGCATTTACTCTTGATGCCAGAGTGCAAATATCCCTCTGTGCATCTCGCATATATAGAAATGCATCCTTTAAATGCTCTATAGTCAATAAAATACTGTCCCTGTCAAGGGTATCAATATTTTTAGTCAGGGAATCCGACCAAGCCACCCCAGCTCTGCACATCCAGGCTGAGGCGATCGCTGGTCGCAGTATAACACCAGTATGTGTGTATATACTTTTTATGATATTTTCCAGCCTCCTGTCAGCTGGTCCTTGAGGACGGCCCTATCTATAGACGGTACCGCCACTTGTTTTGATAAGCGTGTGAGCGCCTTATCCACCCTAAGGGGTGTTTCCCAACGCGCCCTAACTTCTGGCGGGAAAGGGTATACCGCCCATAATTTTCTATCGGGGGGAACCCACGCATCATCACACACTTTATTTAATTTATCTGATTCAGGAAAAACTACGGTAGTTTTTTCACATCCCACATAATACCCTCTTTTGTGGTACTTGTAGTATCAGAAATATGAAACACCTCCTTCATTGCCTTTAACGTGTGGCCCTAATAAGGAATACGTTTGTTTATTCACCGTCGACACTGGATTCAGTGTCCCTGTCTGTGTCTGTGTCGACCGACTAAAGTAAATGGGCGTTTTAAAACCCCTGACGGTGTTTTTGAGACGTCTGGACCGGTACTAATTGTTTGTCGGCCGTCTCATGTCGTCAACCGACCTTGCAGCGTGTTGACATTATCACGTAATTCTCTAAATAAGCCATCCATTCCGGTGTCGACTCCCTAGAGAGTGACATCACCATTACAGGCAATTGCTCCGCCTCCTCACCAACATCGTCCTCATACATGTCGACACACACGTACCGACACACAGCACACACACAGGGAATGCTCTGATAGAGGACAGGACCCACTAGCCCTTTGGAGAGACAGAGGGAGAGTTTACCAGCACACACCAAAAACGCTATAATTATATAGGGACAACCTTATATAAGTGTTTTCCCTTATAGCATCTTTTTTATATATTTCTAACGCCAAATTAGTGCCCCCCCTCTCTGTTTTAACCCTGTTTCTGTAGTGCAGTGCAGGGGAGAGCCTGGGAGCCTTCCCTCCAGCCTTTCTGTGAGGGAAAATGGCGCTGTGTGCTGAGGAGATAGGCCCCGCCCCTTTTTCGGCGGCCTCGTCTCCCGCTCTTAACGGATTCTGGCAGGGGTTAAATATCTCCATATAGCCTCCGGAGGCTATATGTGAGGTATTTTTAGCCAAAATAGGTATTCATTTGCCTCCCAGGGCGCCCCCCTCCCAGCGCCCTGCACCCTCAGTGACTGCCGTGTGAAGTGTGCTGAGAGGAAAATGGCGCACAGCTGCAGTGCTGTGCGCTACCTTTAGAAGACTGAGGAGTCTTCTGCCGCCGATTCTGGACCTCTTCTTACTTCAGCATCTGCAAGGGGGCCGGCGGCAAGGCTCCGGTGACCATCCAGGCTGTACCTGTGATCGTCCCTCTGGAGCTGATGTCCAGTAGCCAAGAAGCCAATCCATCCTGCACGCAGGTGAGTTCACTTCTTCTCCCCTAAGTCCCTCGTTGCAGTGATCCTGTTGCCAGCAGGACTCACTGTAAAATAAAAAACCTAAGCTAAACTTTTCTAAGCAGCTCTTTAGGAGAGCCACCTAGATTGCACCCTTCTCGGCCGGGCACAAAAATCTAACTGGCTTGGAGGAGGGTCATAGGGGGAGGAGCCAGTGCACACCACCTGATCGGAAAGCTTTACTTTTGTGCCCTGTCTCCTGCGGAGCCGCTATTCCCCATGGTCCTTTCAGGAACCCCAGCATCCACTAGGACGATAGAGAAAACCTAACAAAAATAGTATTTTTCAGAGAAACTCAGTAGAGCTCCCTGTAGTGCGTCCAGTCTCACTGGGCACAATTCTAAAACTGGAGTCTGGAGGAGGGGCATAGAGGGGGGAGCCAGTTCACACCCTTTCAACGTCTTAAAGTGCCCATGTCTCCTACGGATCCCATCTATACCCCATGGTTCTATGATGACCCCAGCATCCACTAGGACGTATGAGAAATATAGTGTACCAAAAGCCTGGAATAGCAACACTGATAACAAGGAAAACTTTAAACCCACCTCGCAATGTAATATTATTATAAAACTGAACAGAAAGGAAAACTAGTGGATTAGGAGGGATACTGGCAACACTCCAACAACAACAACAAAAAAAGACACTGGGCAGTCACCTCATGGGTGTGTTGGACGAGCTGTTAAGCTCCTAATTATTGACAGTTACAGGCAACTCATTGATAACTTAATAACGTGAAGATTTTAACCCGGACAACACCGGGTAATTCAGCTAGTTTAATATCAAAAGAAATCCACAGTGATTGACAGCTCATAACACTAACCTGATATAAGTGGATGTACTACGATATACCGGCGCTCGGGATCCCGGTGCCCAGCTACCGGCGTCGGGATCCGGACCGCCAGAATATCGGCTGCGGGCACGGTGGCACGCTATTTATTCTCCCTCGCGGGGGTGTCGTGGACACCCCAAGAGGGAGAATAGTTGTCGGTATCCCAGCGCCGGTATGCAGAGCGCCGGGATACCGATAGCCAGGATATCGAGTGCCTCTCGCTATAAGTAGATTGTCTTACAAGCCAGTATATTTTATCAAATTGTATATATAGCTAGCTTTATGATTTTATTATTCACATAATTTATTAGCACTCAATTATGTAAAAGTATATCTGAAGAGGAGTACCCTTCACATACTTAGAGAGCATATTAGAGAGTATACTTATATTAGGCCATAAAAGTTTCACCACCCATAAACAATGCTCTGTGTACTGGGACCTAGATGGCTGTACTACCTCCCCCAGAGTAATGGTAATTCCAGCTTTTAGTGTGTATGCATGTCATGTGAATTTGATTTACAAAAGGCTTTGCAAAAGTTGAATTATTGAGTCACATCATTTTCACACTTTCATGTTGGATTTCATCTCTCTTTAATTTACAGCGTCTATTTATTTTAAAATCTGTCAAACCAGTAAAAACATGAAAGGCATTTCCTGCATAGTATAGCATCACAACTTGTCACAGATGACTGACTAGTGGAAGTAAGGTCGATCACAAAACAATAACATACAGTGGGGTTGATGCAGAGTGAGATTGAGCATGCCCAGAAACGCAAATACACGCATTTATGTAGACCTGCAGGATTCCGGTACTTGCACATAGGCAGAGCATGCTGGACACAGACCCATAGAGGGCTGAGAAAAATGCAAATGCACTGAAGATGCTGTAATGCTGGCCATCAGCCCTGGCAAATTGCTTGTTATTAGCTGAGAACTGATTACCTATGACAAGGCTGTTCTTCCTTGGTTGGGTATTTATTATGCTTTTGTGGCATGTTATGTAAAAATAAAAATTACCATGACAATTGTTCTTACTGTATAAAAGAAGTTATTGAGGTTAAATTGATGGCTAAAAGCGAACACACAATTTACTAGCAAAATAAATTGTTAAAAACATAAGTGCATGTGACATAAGCTGCAGTTGCCTACATCAGGCATAACACAGTTTAAAACTGCAATTTGTGGGGTAAATCAGACCCAATATAGGTATGTACAGTAGAGGTGGTCAACCACACAGTTGTGTTTTTAGCAGGGACAGAATTATGGGATTGTAATTAGTGAGAAACCATCAGCTAAAATAATGTACACATACAATTTTACTTGCAAAATGACAGTACACAAACAAATTCGAAGTGTCATTCACATGTAAGATTAATATACAAATTTTAAATCTGCAGTTAGCTGTGCTTCTGATTCCGGAGTACAGCTCCGAGCAGCTCATGGCATACTTCCTTTTTTATTTTTTTGTTTGGATCACACTTTGTATTAAAAGAGGAAGATGTGCCTTGATAACGAATAAAAAAAAGATCTGGATCTTAATAAATATAGCTATCCTCTGGATTACAATGTATTTCCCTTTGGATTAAAAATACCTGCTATGTTTTGGATCTCACTTCTGATTACAGTTGCATTAAATTACATCTGTTTACAGTTGAATTAAAAGAAAACATTGAATGTCCTCAAAACAGTTTCCTTTGAGTTACAAATGAATCAAATTTCCACTTGGAGTAAAAAAGCATGAATGCTAACGGTTTGCGGAAGATGCAAGGAAGCCAATTATATCATACAGTGTTAATTGAAGGTATCGGGAATTGCTTCATTTGATGAAACTCTTTAAATAAATTGTCCAGATTATTATAAATACAAATTGAGCCTCCTATAGTCAAATTCCAAACACACACACGCACACATATAAATATACAGATGATAGTCTTTCTAGGTGTGGGAATACTGGCTTCTACTTTAGCTGATCTGAGTTTACTTCAACTTATTTATTTATTTTTATATTGAATTTTTATTGAAGTTTTACAATGTATAAACATCATAATATGGGGGGAAAACATATAGAAGAGATGGGAAAGGGGTAAATAGGTACACATAGTTAAATAGGTACACAGCATAGTATGGAGATTCAAAGTCACATTAACACTTCAACATGCCATCCAGAGATTCCATTAACAAGTACACTGATATCAAAGGTATCACAGTATATTAACATTGAATCTGAGGCCTAAGTGGGGGAAAACTCCCTAGCTCTTTTTCAAGGCTCTGTAGTTATTCCACTAAGATGAGGACAATTGGCAGAGGAATAATACGCTGCTCCGGCCATTTCAAACTCACAATATGAATGGACCACATTTTCTATAGCATCCACTGATGGGATTAAAGTTGTGCGCCAATGGTGTGCTATTAATATTTTAGCTGTGATGAGTATATGACTCATTATATACCCGTCGTTACTTCACATATCCCCGTAATATAAATGGAGCACAGCAAGTTTTGGGTGAGGATTTACGCGGAATCCTAAGACTCTGGAGATGAGAGAGAAAACGGAAATTCGTAGGTTTGCCAATAGTGGGCAAGACCAAAAGATATGGTATATTGTTCCCACACTGCCTCAATTACACCAACATGCATTTGGTACATCTGGTTTCATTGCATGCAGACAAACCGGGGTGAAATACAGTCGATGCATAAGCTTATAAAATGCCTCAATATAAGATAAGCACTTAAGAGAGACGAAAGCAGGACTGAAAGACCGTACTCCACTCCTCGTCCGTAATCGTACATGCAAGATCCAACTCCCGCTTGACCTGAAAGGAATGTTTCTGGAGGGTCTGAGGGTTGATAATATAATTATACCATTTAGTTATACCCCCTCTGCTATCTTTCCTAGTTAATAATTCACGGATATACTTTGGGATAGGGAGAATTTTATGGGGAGACGCGGTAGACTGCGAACACAAATGTCTTAATTGTAGCAATTTGAAAACGTCCTTATGTGATATTGAAAACTGAGATTACATTTTGGCAAAGGAAAAAAGATGGCCTTCTTCTGAAATTTCAATAAAGGACACTATTCCTTAATTGACCCATGTGTAAAGCTTCATATCCGGAATGAGTGTCGCCAACCCAGCTAAAGTCAGATCAGAAGATGGAAGTAAACTATTGTCTAGCTTGGTTGACAGTTCTAGCCAGACTTTCCTCGTGGCCTGCACAATAGATTATTTATTAATAAAGGTATTACCCACGTTTGCAGGTAGCCATAACAAATCAGTTAAAGGGAGAGGATGTACCATACCCCTCTCAAGACAGACTCATGGTTTGGGATCATCTCCGTTAAACCATGCACCAGTTTGGTTGAGAATACTAGCCGCTTGAAATGAGTGCAAATCCGGGTAAGCTAGGCCACCTTCAGATTTAGGAAGCAACATCATTTTTTGGGCTAATCTCGGTTTCTTGTCACACCAAACATATATAGTAAAAACAGAGTTGAACTTTGCTAGTAGAGAACAAGGAATGGGGATGGGTATACTGTAGTTCTGAACAAGTATAATATTGTAAGTAGTAACATCATTTTTACCCCTGCTACACGCCCCATCCACGACACGTGATACATCATCCAATCTGAAGACAGCTGGGAAAACTTTTGTAAGAGAGGAGAGTAAGTCGCTAAAATGAGGTCAGACATTTTTGGGGTGATCTGGATACCCAGATATTTAAGGCTTCCATTCTGCCAGTCAAACAGGTAGAGCGCCTTCAAAGCGTCCAATAAAGTCGGAGGAAAATTTGTGGGAAGGGCCTCTGTTTTAATTTTATTCAATTTGTAGTAAGATATTTTGGAAAATACATCCAGAACCACATGGTGGTGCTGTAATGATAAAAAGAGGGTCTACCAACGTAAGTAAAATATCATCTGCAAATAGACAAACTTTATAAAAACCTCCATATCATTCTGGACCCTTAATTGAATCACATGTTCTAATCTTTTCTGCAAGAGGTTCTATCGCAAGGGCAAATATGAGAGGAGACAGGGGGCATCCTTGGCGGATACCATTGGTAATCGCAAACTTCTGTGACAACAGCACATTCACAAACACTCGTGCTGAAGGATTGGAGTATATAATAGAGTGCTAATATAGAGGTCAGTAATCTACCTGTAAAACCAAATTTGCATAAGACGGCCCGTGGATACCCCCAATGAATCCAGTCAAATGCCTTCTCCGCATCCAACGAAAGCAAAACAAGTGGAGCATCTGACTCAGATAAGGCATCTAACACATTAATGACCCTTCTGGTATTGTCCAGAAATAGTCTACCCGGAACGAATCCTACTTGATCAGGATGAAGTAACGACAGGAGCAAAGGGCTAATTCTATTGGCAATAAGTTTGGCGTATATTTTAATATCCATGTTGAGGAGGGCTATCGGGCGATAATTAGACATATGTATTGGATTTTTACCAGATTGTGGGAAAGCTATTATATGAGCCTCCAGCATTTCCTGCCGGGAACTGGCCATTGTCGGAAGCATAATTTAACACCGAAGCCAGAGTGGGAATCAGAGAATATTTAAAGCATTTATAAAATTTGTTGGTATATCCGTCTGGACCCGGAGCTTTATCTAGGGGTAGCGAGTCAATAACTAGCCCTATTTCTTCGCAAGACCATGGTCTCTCTAATGTCAAGATGGTTTCAGAGTCTATTGAGGGCATTGATTTCTTTTAAAAATGCTTCAATATCGTCAGAAGAAGGCTGCGGAGTTGACGGGTCTCCCTTTAAATTATATAGGGCAGAATAAAAATTAGAAAAAGCATTGGCTATATCAGCCGGATCTGTGACTTTGATAGATTTTAAATTAGAAATTACCTTCACACGCTCTCTTGCTTGCTTCCCCCATAATTTCCTTGCCAGCGTCCTGCCCGCCCTGTCTCCTTGTACATAGAATTTTTGTTTTAACTTAAATAGATTTTTATGGGCTTCAAGGGACAATTTGTTTAGTTCATCGAGTGCATTAAGGAGGTTGCGGTAGATGTTTATTAGATGGTGAGGCTTTCAAACAGTTGTCTAAGTCTGCTAGTCTCTTTTCTAGATCTTCCTGATGCATACGAGATGCCCTACTAATGCGAGCTGCCGTTTGTATTGAAGTTCCCCTAATAACGGCTTTAAGGGGGCACCAGTTGGTAAAATGAGACGTGTCAACCGGGTTATTTGCTTCTAGAAATAAAGTGATTGCAAAATGGATTGTTTCGCTTCCATATCTTCTAGGAAATAAATGCCTAAGCGTCAAGGTCTAGGGGGACTTCTCATCATAGAAATTTCCCAACGTAAGAAAAGAGCAGAATGATCCGACCATGCCACTGGCAGGATAGAAGCCATTTTCACCTGTTGTAACGTTCAATTATCTGACAGAACCATATCTATTTTTGAATAAGAGCCGTGGACATGTGAAAAGAAAGTCTAATCCCTAGTAACTGGATTCTTCGCTCTCCAAATATCATAGAGGTCATATTCAAAAAGTAAATGCCTGAATGACTGGGAGTGATCACGTGCCTGGAGGGAACGAACAGAGTGCTGGGTAGCCGATTTATCCACTGTGGGATCAAGGACCATATTAAAATCACCCAAGATCAAAACTGAACCTACTCTATGTTTCTGCAACATGTTACAAAACTTCCTCAAAAATTGGGTCTGTCTGGAGTTCGGGACGTATAGTAACGCCAGATTGACAGGTTTGTCTTCCAGTTTCCCAGCTAAAATTATATATCTGCCCTCCTGGTCCGAGACCTGTTTATCCACAGTAAAGTTACAAGATTTAGAAATTAACACAGCAGCTCCTGCTTTCTTTTTGCAGGACTTTTGGCAATATAGCAGCGTGGGAACTTAGCCTTAGTAAACGAAGGGGGTGAAGTACTAATAAAGTGTGTTTCTTGAATAGCAAACACATGTGCCTTATTTTTAGCTAAATGATTTAAGGCCATTCTGCGCTTGGTGGGCAAATTCAGGCCCTTAATATTTAAAGAGAGAATATTAACCATAAGATGACGACGGTGAGTAATTGCTAAATAAAATTAATCGCGTCATCGAGAATTTGAACATCGTTATATTATTATGTACCAGGATCATTACCCAACATATCAAAGTAGGGAAATTTTTAGGAAAAAGTAGGGGGGTGGGGTGGGGGAAGAGATAAAAAAAATAAAAGAACAAAACGCAACTCATGGATGCCATCTGAGGTTGCCGGAAAGGACAACACAAGGGTGTCATGGCAGGGCTTCTCGCCCTCCCTCGCTCCCTAAGACATAAGGGCTATAGGAAAGGGAAACTTTTTTCATATATTGAAAACACGGTAACATCAATATTAATCAAAAGTAGCAAAGTGTCGCAATCAACATGGCAAACAGTAATAACCAACGGATGCATTCTCCAAGATGGGAAAATTTAACCATAAGCCATCCCAGTCAAATCTCCTCCAGGATTTAAGAAGGTGCTCAAGGACATAACCGCTCAAAGACAATGCACCATGAGTAAATAATAACCATATCCATAACATGTTTTAAGAAATAAAAATAACAAAAACACAGTACCGCAAAGACAGGAGCGGGTCAACGCAAAGATGCCTGGGCAGTACAATAAACCAAACATCCTCATTATCGATTGAGAGTAGCATTAGGCGACCCTGAAAGAGCCGGTGCAAACTTGTGCATCTCTTATGGTGTTTTCCTAAACATATCTAAAATAATTAAATTATCCTAAGTGATATTACAGAACACGTTCAGTTTGAAAGAAAAACAATAACAGTCTATTGGAATCAATCCCATACGACCTGAAAGTTAGTGTGGGTGGATCCTGTTCAGACCACCAGCAACTGTCCAGTCTTGATCAACTTTAAGTTTTCTTGGGACTTTACTTGGGACATCCTCCAAGTTCCATTTGACTAGGAGCTGCATTCCCCACATCCGGGGTCGAAATTGCCGTTGTGAAGCCATTTTGTCTAGTAAGGAGCCTGGTTGGAAAGTCCCACTTGTATGGTATCTCAGCTTTCCGAAGAGCTCTAGTAACTGGAAAGAAGGGCCGTCGTATAGCTAGAGTTGCCGGTGAAAGAAAGATCGCCAAACACCTGGAGGTCCCCAAGAATAGGAGATGAGATGTACGATAGCATCACGGCCCGGAGAATTTGTTCCTTTATATGGAAAATAGGATTTTGATTACCTACCGGTAAATCCTTTTCTCGTAGTCCGCAGAGGATGCTGGGGTCCACATTAGTACCATGGGGTATAGACGGGTCCACCAGGAGCCATTGGCACTTTAAGAGTTTGAGAGTGTGGGCTGGCTCCTCCCTCTATGCCCCTCCTAACAGGCTCAGTCTGGAAACTGTACCCGAGGAGACGGACATCTTCGAGAGAAGGATTTAACACAGATAGTGGCGAGATTCACACCAGCTCACACATACAAGGCACATCAAGCTAACTAGCTTGAAAACACAGCAACTGCTAAAACATTACTTACCAATTAACAATGAAGTACATAACTAAACAAAGTTGTACTGAACCAGATAACGGTTGCAGGAAAACGAAGAACTGGGCGGGCGCCCAGCATCCTCTACGGACTACGAGAAAAGGATTTACCGGTAGGTAACCAAAATCCTATTCTCTCTTACATCCTAGAGGATGCAGGACACCCAATTTTTTGGGGATCATACAGGACAAACAGAGAGTCCGATTTCCTGTGACGAGCAGTGCTCTTTACATAGATTTTCAAAGCCCTCACAACATCCAAGGACTTTGATGAAATTTTGAGTCAGTAGCCACTGGCACAATAGGTTGGTTGATATGAAATGTCGACACAACCTTCGGAAGAAACTGCTGACGTGTTCTGAGATCAGCTCTATCTTCGTGGAAGATCAAGTAAGGGCTTTTACAGGACAAATCCCCCAATTCTGACATACGTCTAGCAGAAGCTAAGGCCAACAACGTGACAGCCTTCCATGTAAGAAATTTGACCTCAACCTCCTGCAGAGGCTCAAACCAGTCCGACTGGAGAAACTGCAACACCACGTTAAGGTCCCAAGGTGCCGTAGGTGGTACAAAGGGAGGTTGGATGTGCAGAACTCCCTTCAAAAAGGTCTGAACCTCAGGGAGAGCAGCCAATTGTTTTTGGAAGAAAATGGACAGGGCCGAAATCTGGACCTTCACAGATCCCAACCTCAGGCCCATATCCACAACTGCTTGCAGGTAGAGGAGAAAACGTCCCAGATGAAACTCCACCGCAGGAAATTTCTTGGATTCACACCAAGAGACATATTTCTTCCAAATATGATGGGATTGTTTAGACGTTACCCCTTTCCTAGCCTGTATTAGGGTAGGAATGACCTTCTTCGGAATGCCCTACCAAGCAAGTATCAGGCGCTCAACTTCCAAGCCGTCAAACGTAGCCGCGGTAAGTCTTGATAGGCGAACGGCCCCTGCTGTAGCAGGTCCTCCCGAAGAGGAAGAGGCTTCGACTCTTCCTGGAAGAGATTCAGAAGGTCCGCGTACCAAGCCCGCCTTGGTTCAAGCAATGAGTTCAAGAGTTCAAGCAATGGTTCAAGAGAGTTCAAGCAATGAGGATCGCTTGAACTCTCGTTCTACTTACGAGCTTTAGAACTCTTGGAATGAGTGGAAGTGGTGGAAACACGTACTCCGACTGGAATACCCACGGAGACACCAGGGCGTCCACTGCCACTGGTTGTGGGTCCCTCGACCTGGAACAATAGCGTTAAAGCTTCTTGTTGAGACAAAAGGCCATCATATCTATTTGGGGTTACCCCCAAAGGTCTGTTATTTCCTTGACACCTCCGGATGGAGACCCCACTCCCCTGGATGGAGATCGTGTCTGCTGAGGAAGTCTGCTTCCAAGTTGTCCACTCCCGGAATGAAGATTGCTGAGAGCACCAACGCGTGTCTTTCTGCCCAGAGGATGATTCTTGTTACCTCTGCTATTGCAGCTCTGCTCTTTGTTCCGCCCTGTCCGTTTATGTAAGCCACCGTCGTTACATTGTCCGACTGTACTTGAATGACCCGATTTCTTAGAAGATGGGCCGCCTGAAGACCGTTGTAGATGGCTCTTAGTTCCAGGAGGTTGATCGGCAGGCCGGCCTCCAGACTTGACCACCTTCCTTGGAAGGTTTTCCCCTGAGTGACTGCACCCCAGCCCTGAGGCTCGCATCCGTGGTTAGAAGGATCCAGTCCTGAATCCCGAACCTGCGGCCCTCCAGAAGGTGAGGCAATTGGAGCCACCAGAGGAGTGAAATCCTGGCTTTTGGCGACAGACGAATTCTCTGGTGCATGTGGAGATGAGATCCTGACTACTTGTCCGGGAGATCCAGCTGGAAGGCCCGAGCATGGAACCTCCCGTACTGGAGAGCCTCGTAAGATGTATTATTTATTTATTAACAGTTTCTTATATAGGGCATCAAATTCCGCTGCGCTTTACAACTGGACACAATTAGAAGACAAAAGGGCCCTGCTTGCAAGCTTACAATCTATGGGGAAATATACATTGATACACAAGGATAGGTACTATCTATTGCATAGTTGTTCACCAGATTGTAAAGGTTCTTGGTGGGCTGGATGATATTACATCACAGCAGTGATGAACCAAGTTCAGAGGAAAGGAAAGTGAAGAAAGAAAATATGTGGGGGATGTGTGGACTATACTGTGAGGATATAATTGGATAGGAGAGCTATGAAGGTAATGTGAGCGGTTCTGGAATTTGATAAGTTTGTCTGAATAGGTGAGTTTTCAGGGAACGCTTGAAGGTTTGAAGACTAGAGGAGAGTCTTATTGTACATGGTAGGGCATTCCACAGAGTGGGTGCAGCCCGAAGAAAGTCCTGTAATCGTGCATGGGAGCAAGTAATGAGTGTGGATGAGAGACGTAGATCTTGTGAAGAGCGAAGGGGCGGGGTTGGGAGATATTTTGAGATAAGTGAAGAGATGTATGTTGGTGTAGTATGGTTAATAGCCTTGTGTGTAAGTAACAGTATTTTATATTGAATACGGTAGAATACAGGTAGCCAATGGAGGGACTGACAAAGTAGGTCTGCAGACGATGAACATCTAGTGAGGAATATTAGCCTCACAGCTGCATTCAGAAATGATTGTAGTGGTGAGAATCTCTACTTAGTAAGACCAGTAAGAAGACTATTGCAATAATCAATGCGGGAGATAATGAGAGCATGGATTAGGGTTTTAGCAGTGTCTTGTGTAAGATATGATCGTATTTTGGATATGTTTCTTAGATGCATGTAACATGATTTTGAGACAGATTGAATGTGGGGAGCAAAGGACAATTCTGAGTCAAGTATGACACCTAGGCAGCGAGCTTGTCGTGTAGGGCTGATTGTAGAGTTCTCAACAGTGATAGAAATATCAGGTTGGTAATTGCTATTGGCCGGTGGAAATATAATTAGCTCTGTTTTGGAAATAATAGGATTTTGGTTACCTACCGGTAAATTATTTTCTCGTAGTCCGTAGAGGATGCTGGGGTACATATTAGTACCATGGGGTATAGACGGGTCCACCAGGAGTCATTGGCACTTTAAGAGTTTAATAGTGTGGGCTGGCTCCTCCCTCTATGCCCTTCCTACCAGACTCATTCTAGATACTGTGCCCGAGGAGACGACATACTTCGAGAGAAGGAATTACACAGATAGTGGCGAGATTCATACCAGCTCACACAACAGGCAAATCCGGCCAACATGCTGGAACAACTCAGCAACAGCTGAAACACAGAACTTACCTAGGAACCAGGCAGTACTGAACTATAAAAACCAATGCAGGAAAACGCAGCGCTGGGCGGGCGCCCAGCATCCTCTACGGACTATGAGAAGAGGATTTACTGGTAGGTAACCAAAATCCTATTTTTTCTTAAGTCCTAGAGGATGCTGGGGTCCATATTAGTACCATGGGGATGTACCAAAGCTCCCAGTATGGGAGGGAGAGCGCGGAGGCTCCTGCAACACTGCTTGAACAAACTTGAGGTCATCAGAGGCCAAAGTATCGAACTTGTAAAACTTGGCAAACATGTTCGACACAGACTAAGTAGCCGCTCGGCAGAGTTGTACAGCAGAGACACCCTGGGCAGCCGCCCAGGAAGAGCCCACTTTACGAGTAGAGTGGGCCTTTACAGATTTTGGACATGGCAATCCTGCCATGGAATAAGCATGCTGGATAGTGAACCTGATCCGGCGTGAAATCGACTGCTTAGAAGCAGGTCATCCAATATTCTTGGGATCATAGAGGAGAAACAGAGAGTCACTTTTCCTATGACGAGCCGTCCTCTTCACATAAATCTTCAAAGTCCTCACTACATCCAAGGCCTTTGAAGCAATTGAGGAGTCAGTAGCCACTGGCACCACAATAGGTTGGTTGATATGGAAAGCCGATACAACCTTAGGCAGGAACTGTGGACGAGTCCTAAGTTCCGCCCTGTCTTCATGGAAGATCAGATAGGGGCTTTTACAAGATAAATCCCCCAATTCCGACACGCGTCGTGCAGAACCCAAGGCCAACAAAGTGACCACCTTCCACGTGAAAAACCTGAGATCAGCCTCCTGTAGAGGCTCAAACCAAGCAGAATGCAGGAACTGCAACACCACATCAAGATCTCAGGGTGCCGTTGGCGCCACAAAGTTGTCAGGTTCTGTTTAGTTTGTGTTCCCGGAGGAGGCGCTAGTGGGTCAGTGGTAGTAGGATGGAGGAAGTGAGGAGGCCGGATTGGATTCCTGCGCATGTGCGCAAAGTTGTTTATTAAACAATAAGTTGAAACAATATGGCAGCAGGAATACTAAATAATAACAGTAACAATGCAGTTGAGAATGTGCAGCGTGGAAGCTGAGAGTCTATGGCAAAGTTTGTATGATAGGTTCAATCGATCAGGGGATCGATGTGTTGGTATGGGAACCGATAGTTCTTGGGTTGTGGAGCCAGCAGAGATGATGGTGGGAATAGCAAGGCTGGTAGCAGTTGCAGGAGACAAGCGTTAAAGTTCTCAGTGCAGTTGGAAATAACACTGGCAGCTTGCAGGCTGATGAACAGGTGTAGATAACGAGATGCACCTGGAGGGAAGTCTCTACTGCAAAGGGCTGGAGCACACTGTAGCTGGTAAAGGTGTGAAGCTTGATCAGAGGTACCAGGAATGCTGGTGCTTGTGGTTCCACGGTAGTACAGGTTCAAACTGGAAGGCAGAGCAGGTACACGGAGGAACTGGAGAACGGAACCAGACACACAGGTCATAGGAGTGACACGAAGTCCAGGACAAGGACTGACTCACCCTGCTGCTCCTGATATACCCCCCGGTCTGCAGGTATTGGTTGGAAGTGAATGAGGAGATGCGGCCAAGCTCCGGATTGGCTGATGCGGTAGTCTGATGGAAACTGTCATGGCGGCGCCCATGCCGCGGCCCGGCAGGAACGCGGCGTGCATGCACGCCCGGCGACAACAGGAGTGTCCCCAGGCCCAAGATGACATCCGGCGACAAGGTGACCAGTGACACCGAGACGCAGGGACCCCGGACGGAGACCGCACTGACGGACAGATGCAGCTGCGGTAAGTCGATTCCTGACAGTACCCCCTCCTTTACGGGTGGGCACCGAACACCCACGTGGCTTGGAAGGATGAGTTCTGTGGAAAACATGGACCAACCTTGGAGCATGGACATCTGTAGCATTTACCCAACTCAGGACCATAACCGGACCAGTCAATGAGGTATTGCAGACGACCGTACCGGCAACGGGAATCCAGAATCTTCTCTATTTCGAACTCAATGCCCCGTTGGGTTCGTATTTTGGGGCCAACTGGAAGAGCTCTTTGGAAACGATTCAGGATCAAGGGTCTAAGGAGAGAGACATGAAAGGCATTAGGTATCCGCAAATAAGGAGGCAATTTGAGCTTGTAGGCCACAGGGCTGATGACTTTGTCAATGGGAAAAGTACCAATGAAGCGTGGTGCAAACTTCATCGATGGCACTCTGAGACAAAGGTTCAGAGTGGAAAGCCAAACCTCATCATTGGGTTTTAGGCTGGGAACTGCACGTCTTTTGCGGTCGGCAAAGAACTTGTATCGACTTGAGGCCTTTTTAAGGGAAACATGAATTATCCTCCAAGTTGACGAAAACTGACTTAGAACAGAAGTGGCTGCAGGAACATCGATGTTAGGTAGGTCTTGGAAATCTGGGACACGAGGATGTTGCCCATATGCAGCAAAGAAGGGGGTGGTTTCCGTGGCAGTATGATAGCGAAAGTTAAGAGCAAATTCAGCCCACGGAAGCAGGTCTACCCAGTCATCTTGGGAAGATGAAACAAAGTCTCAGGAAGGTCTCCAATTCTTGATTTACCCTTTCCGTCTGTCCATTCGTCTGAGGGTGGTAGGCTGACGAAAACTTAAGGTTAACTTGTAGGGCAGAACAAAGGGCTCTCCAAAATCTTGCCACGAACTGAACTCCACGGTCAGATATAATTTCAGCAGGCAGTCCATGTAAGCGAAAAATCTCCCGTAGGAAGACTTAAGCAAGTTTCAGAGCAGAAGGAAGACCTTGGAGTGGAACAAAATGGGCCATTTTGGTAAACCTGTCGACAACTACCCAGATGGTATTGAATCCTTGAGAGGAGGGTAGATCGGAGATAAAGTCCATGGACAGGTGTGACAAGGGACGGCTGAGTACTGATAACGGCTGTAACTGACCTGCCGGAGACTGACGGGGAGTCTTGTGTTGGGCACACTTGGGGCAGGATGCCACGAAGTACTTGATGTCGACCTTCATTTTCGGCCACCAGTAAGTTTCAGACAGGAACTTGAAAGTCTTTAGGACACCAGGATGCCCAGTGAACTTAGACTGATGAGCCCAAGACAGCAACTTGGAACGAAGCTCAGGAGAAACAAAAATCTTTCCAGGAGGCGGAACAGGAGTAACTTGAGACGAGGCAAACACAACTGGATTCAAAATGGAATGCGGAACTGGATCGGACATCTCCTCTTCGGATTCCATGGAACAGGACAGAGTATCAGCTTTGGTATTCTGAGAACCTGGGCGGAAATGAAGCTTGAAGTTGAAACGAGAGAAGAACATAGCCCACCGGGACTGGCGAGGATTAAGACACTGGGCTGCCTTTAAGTAGAGCAAGTTCTTGTGATCCGTGTAGATGTTAAATGGAAACTTTGCCCCTTCCAGGAGATACCTCCACTCCTCAAGGGCCAGCTTGATCGCCAGTAATTCTTGGTCACCAATGGAATAATTAGCTTCTGCAGTAAGGAATTTGCGAGAGAAGAACCCACAAGGATGAATCTTCCCATCAACCCCTACTTGGGAGAGAACAGCTCCAACTCCCACTGTAGAAGCATCTACCTCCAACTCGAATGGCTTGTTAACATCTGGTTGTGACAGAACTGGGGCGGACATGAAAGCCTGCTTGATTTTCTGAAACGCAGCCAAGGCATCTTCTGACCAGTTGGAATGATCTGCCCCTTTTCGAGTTAAGCTGGTAATAGGAGCAATGAGAGTTGAGAATCCTCTGATGAACTTCCTATAATAACTAGCGAACCCCAGGAATCGCTGAATGGACTTGAGAGTACTCTGACCCCACACTCTGACCACCATCCATCGGTCCTGGACTTACTGTCAGGTTCTGTTTAGTTTGTGTTCCCGGAGGGGGCGCTAGTGGGTCAGTGGTAGTAGGATGGAGGAAGTGAGGAGGCCGGATTAAATTCCTGCGCATGTGCGCAAAGTTGTTTATTAAACAATAAGTTGAAACAATATGGCAGCAGGAATACTAAATAATAACAGTAACAATGCAGTTGAGAATGTGCAGCGTGGAAGCTGAGAGTCTATGGCAAAGTTTGTATGATAGGTTTAATCGATCAGGGGATCGATGTGTCGGTATGGGAACCGATAGTTCTTGGGTTGTGGAGCCAGCAGAGATGATGGTGGGAATAGCAAGGCTGGTAGCAGTTGCAGGAGACAAGCATTAAAGTTCTCAGTGCAGTTGGAAATAACACTGGCAGCTTGCAGGCTGATGAACAGGTGTAGATAACGAGATGCACCTGGAGAGAAGTCTCTACTGCAAAGGGCTGGAGCACACTGTAGCTGGTAAAGGTGTGAAGCTTGATCAGAGGTACCAGGATTGCTGGTGCTTGTGGTTCCACGGTAGTACAGGTTCAAACTGGAAGGCAGAGCAGGTACACGGAGGAACTGGAGAACGGAACCAGACACACAGGTCATAGGAGTGACACGAAGTCCAGGACAAGGACTGACTCACCCTGCTGCTCCTGATATACCCCCCGGTCTGCAGGTATTGGTTGGAAGTGAATGAGGAGGTGCGGCCAAGCTCCGGATTGGCTGATGCGGTAGTCTGATGGAAACTGTCATGGCGGCGCCCATGCTGCGGTCCGGCGGGAACGCGGCGTGCATGCACGCCCGCCGACAATAGGAGTGTCCCCAGGTCCAAGATGACATCCGGCGACAAGGTGACCAGTGACAGCGAGACGCAGGGACCCCGGACGGAGACCGCACCGACGGACAGATGCAGCTGCTGTAAGTCGATTCCTGACAAAAGGGAGGCTGGATGTGCAGAATCCCTTTCAAAAAGGTCTGAACCTCAGGGAGGACAGCCAATTGTTTTTGGAAGAAGATGGACAAAGCAGAGATCTGGACCTTAATGGAGCCCAATCTCAGTTCCATATCCACCCCTGCTTGCAGGAAAAGGAGAAAACATCCAAGTTGAATTTCCAAATGCGATGGTAATGTTTAGACGTTCCGAGCTAAGATCTGGCGTTCAACCGCCATGCCGTCAAACGTAGCCGTGGTAAGTCTTGATAAGCGAACGGCCCCTGCAGTAGCAGATCCTCCCGAAGAGGTAACGGCCTTGGATCTTCCAGCAGAAGATCCAGTAGATCCGCGTACCAAGCCCTCCTTGGCCAGTCCGGAGCAATGAGGATTGCCAGAACCTTTGTTCTTCTTACCAGTTAAAGAACTTTTGGTATCAGAGGATATGGAGGGAACACATACACTGACGGGAACACCCATGGTTTTACCAGTGCGTCCACCGCCACAGCCTGTGTGTCTGGACCAATAACTCCGCAGCTTCTTGTTGAGGCGGGAGGCCATCATGTCTATGTGAGGAACCCCCCACCAACCGGTTACCTTCTCGAACACCTCCGGGTGGAGGCCCCACTCTCCTGGATGGAGATCGTGGAGGCTGGGGAAGTCTGCTTCCCAGTTGTCTACTCCCGGAATGAAGATTGCCAACATTGCCACCGCGTGTCTTTCTGCCCAGAGGAGGATTCTTGACACCTCTGACATGGCAGCCCTGCTCTTCGCTCCGCCTTGTCGGTTTATGTAGGCCACCGTGGTCACGTTTTCCGACTGCACCTGAACAGCTCAATCCTGTAGAAGGTATCCTGCTTGCAGAAGGGCGTTGTACACGGCCCTTAGCTCCAGGATGAGTATTGGGAGAAGGGATTCTTGATCCGACCACCTTCCCTGAAAGGTTTCCCCAGAGAGACTGCCCCCAACCTCTTAGACTTGCATCTGTGATTAAAAGGATCCAGTCCTGAATTCTGAACCTTCGGCCTTCCAGAACGTGCGGAAGTTGTAGCCACCAGAGGAGTGAAATCCTGCTTTTCGGCATGTGCAGGTGAGAGCCCGTCCACTGGTCCAATAGGTCCAGCTGAAAAGGTCGAGCATGAAACCTGCCGTACTGCAGAGCCTTGTAGGCGGCAACCATCTTCCCCAGAAGGCGGATGCATTGATGAACCGACACCCGGGTAGGCTTTAAAACATCCCGGACCATTGTTTGAATCACCAATGCTTTCTGCACCGGGAGAAAAACCCTTTGCACTTCCGTGTCGAGGATCATTCCCATGAAAGACAGCCTCCTTGTCAGCTCCAGATGAGACTTTGGAAGGTTCAGGATCCATCCGAGCTGCCTGAGCAGCTGTGTCATGAGCGCGATGGATCGCAACAACCTCTCCCTGGACGACGCCTTGATCAGGGGATCGTCCAGATACGGAATTACGTTCACCCCTGCTTGCGGAGAAGAACCATCATCTCTGCCATCACCTTGGTGAAGATCCTTGGTGCTGTGGAGAGGCCAAACGGCAGCGCCTGGAACTGATAGTGATCGTCCAACAGTGCAAACCTGAGATATGCCTGATGCGGCGACCAAATGAGAATGTGGAGGTAAGCATCCTTGATGTCCAGCGACACCAGGAACTCCCCCTCCGTTAGACATGAGATAACAGCTCTCAGAGATTCCATCTTGAATTTGAACTCCCTGAGATAAGGGTTCAAAGACTTTTAAGTTTAGAATAGATTGTACCGAACCATCCGGTTTTGGTACCACGAAAAGGTTCGAATAATAACCTATTACTGCTATATATATATATATATATATATATATATATATATATATATATATATATATATATATATATAATATATAACTATCTACTGCTGAGGTGGAACTGGGACAATGACCTCTGACACCATAAATTTTCTGATGGCCTCCAGAAGAATTGTTCTGTCCGCCAGCAGAGCTGTCAAGCCTGACTTGAAGAAACGGTGAGGTGGGGGATCCTGAAACTCCAGTCTGTACCTCCTGGACACTATATCCAGGACCCAGGGGTCCAGGCCAGACGACACCCAGACATGGCTGAACTGCCGGAGTCTTGCCCCCACCTGACCTTCCTCCAGGCTTAGCTGTCCACCGTCATGCAGAGGACTTAGGGGTATCAGAAGCGGGCTTCTGGGCTTGGGAACCTGCGGGGGCAGGTTTCTTTCCTTTGGCACGACCACCTCTGAAGAAGGTGTTCGAAGGCTTGTTCTTTCTAGATCTCGCGGGCCGAAAGGACTGTGACGTGGCTGATGAAAAGGGCTTCTTCGTAGCCAGGGCAGTGGAGGGGAGAAAAGGAGACTTACCCGCGGTAGCAGTGGCAATCCACGCATCCAGCGCCTCCCCAAAGAGAGCCTGACCTTTGTGTGGTAGGCCCTCCACATACTTCCTGGATTCCGCGTCTGCAGAACAGTTGCACAGCCAGAAACCCCTGCGAGCCGAGACGGACATGGAGGAGATCCCCGCAGCCATGGAACCCAGGTCCCTCATGGAATCCACCAGCAACCCTGCAGAATCCTGAATATTACGTAAAAATAAATCAACGTCACCTTTATCCATCGTAGTCGATTCCTCCTGCAGAGAGATTGACCACCTGGCAATAGCTTTAGCAATCCAAGCACAGGCTATAGTAGGCCACAATATAGTGTAGCATCCACCTTGCGATCTGCCGGGTCCTTTAACGCGGTAGATCCCGGGACCGGTAACACCACCTGTTTGGACAACCTGGAGACAGAGGCGTCGAGTATTGGTGGGGACTCCCATTTCTTCAAATCTTCCTCTGGGAAGGGAAAAGCAACCAAGACTCTCTTGGGAATCTGGAATTTCCTTTCCGGAGTTTCCCATCCCTTTTCAAAAACAGCATTTAATTATTTGGATGCCGGGAAGGTGAGGGGGGCTTCTTAGTATCTGTAAAGAAGGCCTGCTCCACCTGTTCCGGAGTTGTGTCCGAAATGTGTAAAACATCCCTAACTGCCTCAATCATCAACTACACCCCCTTGGCAAGTGATGCTGACCCCCTCAACACATCCCCATCACCGTCTGCAGCGTCAGAGTCGGTGTCCGTGTCATCCTGCATAATTGCAAGTCACGTTTGCGAGAATGTACCGCAGGGGACCCCGAGGAGGCAGTATCAGACCATACAACCATAGAGGACTGGAGGAACTGAGTGGCATGCTCAGTCCTAGCAACTCTATCAGAAATCTGAGAAATAGTCCCCCTCAGAAAGACTAACCATTCTGGCTCTCTAACTGGGATCTGTGCTAAAACGGTACAATCCTGATTACATGGAATGGAGTCTTCCTAGGAAGACAAATCCTCTGCAGCATATGAAACAGTGTCCCTAGACATGTTGTCACACACCCACCAAACACCCCACAAACACACAGGGTACTGGCATACAGAGTTTCCCCCCCAAGAATGGCAGAGAGACACAGAGACTGGAGCCAACCCACACACAGCGCTATTAGAGTATAGGGAGACTTAATAAGTGACACAGTCTTCACACAGCCTCCCCTCCCTTCTACAACCCCCTGGTACCGTACAGATAGCTGGAGTCGCTCTGGAGGGACCTGTGTATCCACTGGCAGTGAGCTGCAGGCAGGAAAATGGCGCTGAACGCTGCTGGGTCCGCTCTGAGGAGAAGCTCCGCCCCCTTAATGGCGCTGTCTTCCCGCTCCTTGAAAGATTATGCTGGCCGGAGGATTTTGTGCTGGCCTGGATACGCAGTCTCAGACAGGCTTGTTGTGGTCAATGGAGGGTCCGGAACTGGCCCAGGGCGCCCCTCCCAGCCCCGCACCGCAGTACCGCTGAGCCTTCCAGGAGCGCGGTTAAGACTGCACTCCTACCCTCTAGCCGCCCTCTTCACACGGTCCCCCCGCTTGCAAGGGGGGACAGTGACTCACTCGCCACACTTCAGCTCCCTGAGGGGGTGGCGGCTGGCTGCCGGGGCGAGCGTTCCCCTGTGGCGGGGCGCGATCGGACCCATCTGGAGCTCAATGTCCAGTCAGCGGGAGCAGTGGCTCAAGAACCCGCATGGCGGACACTGCTCCCCACCCCCCCTCAGTCCCTCGCTGCAGGGGGGCTGTCGCCAGCAGCCTCCCTGTAAAATAACAAGCTCTGAAAAAAGAAAGAAAAAACTTTTTCTAAGAGAACTCTGTAGAGCTCCCCTAGCTGTGACCGGCTCCTCCGGGAACATTTTCTAAATGGAGTCTGGTAGGATGGGCATAGAGGGAGGAGCCAGCCAACACTACTAAACTCTTAAAGTGCCAATGGCACCTGGTGGACCCGTCTATACCCCATGGTACTAATATGGACCCCAGCATCCTCTAGGACGTAAGAGAAATTAAGTTTGATGTGGCAAGATGACATCCAAGATGAAATGGCAGAGAGGCATTCAGTGATCCCGCCCCAATACAGACAGAGACAAATCAGGGGAGGATAGGTAGATTTGAGTATCATCTGCGTACAGATGATACTGAAATCCAAAACAGCTGATTAGTTTCCCAAGAGACGAGGTATAGATTGAGAAAAGCAGAGGACCACCATATTTCCCAAAAGGCGAATACATTGATGAACCGACACCCGGGCTGGCTTCAGGACGTCCCGGACCATTGTTTGTATCACCAACACCTTTTCCTGCGGGACAAACACCCTCTGCACTTCTGTGTCGAGGATCATCCCCAGAAGAGACAGCCTCTGGGTTGGTTCCAAATGTGATTTTGGAAGGTTCAGAATCCAACTGTGGAGTCTGAGTAGTTGGGTTGTGAGAATAATGGACTGCAACAGCTTCTCCTTGGACGATGCCTTTATCAGCAGATCATCCAGATATGGAATGATGTTCACCCCTTGATTGCGGAGGAGAATCATCATCTCTGCCATCACCTTGGTGAACACCGTCGGTGCTGTTGAGAGGCCGAATGGCAGGGTCTGGAACTGGAAATGACAGTCCAGTAATGTGAAACGGAGATAAGCCTGATGCGGCAGCCAAATCGGAATGTGGAGGTACGCATCCTTGATATTCAGGGATACCAGGAATCCCCCCTCTTCCAAACCTGATATCACCGCCTGGAGAGACTCTATTTTGAACTTGAACTCCTTTAGAAAGGGGTTCAGTGATTTTAAGTTCAGAATGGGCGTGACCGAACCATCCGGTTTCGGTACCACGAAAAGGTCCGAATAGTAACCTGTGGTTTGCAAATGAGGAGGTACTGGCACAATGACCTGTGCCTCCACCAACTTCTGGACAGCCTCTTGTAGGACAGTTCTGTTTGCCAGTAGAACTGGCAAGTCTGATTTGAAAAATCGGTGAGGAGGGAGATTTTGAAATTACAGCCTGTATCCCTAGGACACAATATCTATCACCCAGGGATCAAGGCCGGACTATACCCAGACGTGACTGAACTGTCTGAGTCTCGCTCCCATTGGCCCCACCACCAGGCCGCGCGGTCCACCGTCATGCGGAGCACTTTGGCGTACCTGAAACAGACTTTTGTTCCTGGGAACCTGTGGCAGCAGGTTTCCTGGATTTAACTCGACCTCCCCTAAAGAAGGTATTGGCCTTTCTAGGCTTGTTAGGCCAAAAGTACTGTGATGCTGATGAAGAAAAGGATTTCCTCGGAGCAGGTGCAGCTGAGGAAAGAAACGTAGACTTACCCGCTGTAGCCGTGGATATCCATGCATCAAAAGCTTTCCCAAAGAGAGCCTGACCTGTGTAGGGTAGGGACTCCATGCTTTTCCTGGATTCCGCGTCAGCTGACCACTGGCGCAGCCACAGTCCCCAACGAGCTAAAACAGACATGGAAGAGATTCGCGCAGTCATGGAACCCAGGTCTTTCATGGATTCTACTATAAAACCTGCTGAATCGTGAATGTTACACAATAACAATTCAACATCACCCTTATCCATCATATCCAAATCCTCAAGTAAGGTGCCAGAGTACTTTACTATAGCTTTTGCAATCCATGCACTAGTAATAGTGGGACGCAATATGGCCCCCGAAGCGGTGTACATTGATTTAAGTGTATTATCAATTTTGCGATCAGCCATCTCCTTTAAGGCGGTAGATCCCAGAATAGGAAAAACCACCTTTTTTGAGAGTCTGGACACAGATGCGTCAACAATTGGCGGGTTTTCCCATTTTTTTCTATCCTCTTCAGGGAAAGGGAACGCCACCTGGACCCTTTTAGGGATCTGGAATTTTATCTCAGGGTTTTCCCATGCTTTCTCAAATATAGCATTTAATTCCTTTGACGCAGGGAAGGTTAGCGAGGCTTTCTTATTTTCGGTGAAAAAAGCCTCCTCAACCTGCTCAGGTGTGGTATCAGTAATATTCAACACATCCCTGATAGCCTCTATCATCAATTGCACCCCCTTTGCAAGAGAGGCAGACCCCCGCAACACATCCACATTACCGTCTGTGGTGTCAGAATCTGTATACGTTAGGGTGCATCGAACGCCCCGACATTCGGAATGCTTGCTGTCCCTATTCTTAAAATGTACCTTTTTAGCATAGAAACTGTGCAAATTTTTTTTGATGTACGATTGGACTTAGGTGGTCCACCTCCACACCCAAAAATTGTCAGTATCTTGGTACTAAAGCACGTGTATTGTATTATACAAAACAACTAACTTTAGCAAAACTAAGCCAACTTTTGTATGTGTGCCATGAATGCGTGTCTTACATTTATTTAAGAACATAAGAACGTAACAAAGAAAGGGAACAGCATGAAGCCTCATGGGCCTATCGTGGCTGTTCCCATCCAAATCACAAATCATTAATCAAATCATTATTTCTTTTTCAGATAAAATAAATAGAAATGTATAGAAATAAATAGAAATAAGATAAAATAAATAGAAAAATAGAAATTAATAGAAATCTTTAATCATCAGGGGCATGGTGGGCCACATAAATATCATCTCAGATTCTTCAAAATTGGTATGCAATATGTCCTTAACAATTGTAAAAAATGTAGCATGGGGACAAATAATTTTTCCTACTTTTAAAAATTTATGGGGCGTTTGATGCACCCTAGTATCCGTGTATATAACGGAGCGTCCTGAGGTACCAGAATCGGGCCATACTGCCATAGAGTTCTGTAATACCTGGGTTGCAGATTCATTACTTGCAACCCTGTCTGAAATCTGAGAAATCCAAGATTTGATAGAAGAAAACCACTCAGGTTCCCTTGCTGGAATCTGTGCTAAACCAGTGCTATCCTGCTTACATGGAATGGGGTCATCCTGGGAGGACATATCCTCCGCAGCAAATGACACAGTGTCCCTGGACATAGCTAAAGGAGACCACCAAACACTCCACACACACAAACACACAGGGGAGGGCAGACAGAGTCCCCCCCCCCCCCAAGAATGGCAAGAGAGACAGAGATTGGAGCCAACCCACACACAGCGCTTCTAACCAAAAAGAGACCCCTTTTCAGCACTGACTGTGCACCTTAATAGGATACACAGTCATATCGCAGCCCCCCCCCCCCCCTCCCTTCTACAACCCCCTGGTACCGTTTACAGATAGCTGGAGTTGCTGTGGAGGGACCTGTTTCTCCTGATCAGCACTGTGCAGGCAGGAAAATGGCGCTGAATGCTGCTGGGTCCGCCCTGAGGAGAAGCACCGCCCCCAAAATGGTGCTGTCTTCCGGCTCTTCCACTGATTATACTGGCCTGAGGATTGAGTGCTGGCTGAGATCCGGGGACCGCGACAGGCTTTTGGACCAGTGTAGGGTGTAGCGCTAGCTCAGGGCGCCCCTTACAGCGCCGCACCATTTACCGCTGAGCCTTCCGGAGCGCAGTTAATACTGCGCTCCTACCCTGCTGCCATCTTTATACCGACCCCCCGCTTGCTAGGGGGGTCGGTGCCTCACTCGCCAGCGATTCTTCAGCTCTGTAAGGGGGTGGCGGCATGCTGCTGGGGGCGAGCGATCCCCTGCAGCGGGGAACGATCTGACCCCTCAGGAGCTCAGTGTCCTGTCAGCGAAGTAATTGGCTCAGACCCCGCAGGGCGGACACTACTCCCCCCTTATTCCCACGAAGCAGGGAGGCTGTTGCCAGCATTCTCCCTGTAAAATAATAAACTCTAAATAAAACTTTTCTAGGGAAACTCAGGAGAGCTCCCCTAGCTGTGACCAGCTCCTCCGGGTACATTTTCTAGACTGAGTCTGGTAGGAGGGGCATAGAGGGAGAAGCCAGCCCACACTCTCAACAGTGCCAATGGCTCCTGGTGGATCAGTCTATACCCCATGGTACTAATGTGGACCCCAGCATCGTATAGGACGTAAGAGAAATAGTGTAAACGCATCAGAGTGTCTCTTGGAACATCTTTCAGTGCATTCCTAGCCTTCGGAAGCCGGTGAAACCGATCTAGCAGGAAGTCATTGATGGAGATGGTAGGCAAAAGTTTCATGAATAGATCTGTTGCATATTGTTTTAGGTCTGAGCTAGATACAGATTCAGGGATACCCCACAATTTTATATTATTTCGAAGTTATCTGTCTTCCAGGTCGTATGCTTTCCATCTCAAGTCCTCAACCTCTGTCTGTAAGTCCTCACAGCGTGTAATCAGTTCGTTATGAGATTTAACAGCTTCCTCCAATTTGTTTCCAAGGTGATCAGTGCACTGACCCAGAGCATCCACCGACTGTTGACATGTCTGTAAAGCCGCTGTGAAGTCAGATTTAAAGGGAGACTAAGTTGTTTCAAGGAACCATGCGTGAGAGGCGCATCATCAACCCACGTCGTAATTCATATTTGCATCTGAAGTGGTTCGATCAGAGGTTATTCCTTTCGACATGGGTTCCACCATTCCAGAGCCTTTTAAATTGTGAACAGGGGGTAAGTGTTTGAAAATAATTCACTGACGGAACTGAGGGCGGATCTTTCTGACGTTTAGGCGGCATGACCTGAGAATCCTATAATTCTGAAAAAATAGCTGAGAATACTTAGAAAAAATAGGATTTTAATACCTACCGGTAAATCCTTTTCTCCTAGTCCGTAAAGGATGCTGGGGTCCACTTCAGTACCATGGGGTATAGACAGTTCCGCAGGAGCCATGGGCACTTTAAGACTTTTCAAAGGGTGTGAACTGGCTCTTCCCTCTATGCCCCTCCTCCAGATCTCAGTTATAGGAACTGTGCCCAGGGAGACGGACATTTCGAGGAAAGGATTTACTTTTAAACTAATGGTGAGATTCATACCAGCTCACACCTCAACCATGCCGCACAACATGACATTCAACATAACACACGCCAACAGGCATGAACCATTTGCAGCAACATGCTGAAAACAAATGTAACACAACTTCTGTAACTATAATGAACAAACTGCAGGTAAAGTACGCACTGGGTCAGGTGCCCAGGATCCTCTACGGACTAGGAGAAAAGGATTTACCAGTAGGTATTAAAATCCTATTTTCTCATACATCCTAGAGGATGCTGGGGTCCACTTCAGTACCATGGGGTTACACCATAGCTCCAGTACGGGCGGGAGAGTGCGGATGACCCTCCAGCACCGATTAACCAAACTTGAGGTCCTCATCGGCCAAAGTGTCAAACTTATAAAAATTTAGCAAATGTGTTTGACCCTGACCAAGTAGCCGCTCGGCAAAGTTGTAAAGCCGAGACGCCCCGGGCAGCCGTCCAGGATGAGCCCACTTTCCTTGTAGAATGGGCCTTCACCGACTTCGGTATTGGCAATCCTGCCGTAGAATGAGCGTGCTGAATCGTACCTCTGATCCAGCGCGCAATAGTCTGCTTAGAAGCAGGACACCCAATCTTGTTGGGAGCATACAGGACAAACAGAGCCTCTGTTTTCCGTATCCGAGCTTTTCTTGCGACATAAATCTTCAAAGCTCTAACCACATCTAGAAACTTTGACTCAGTGAAAGTGTCAGCAGCTACTGGCACCACAATAGGTTGGTTTATGTGGAAAGATGAAACCACCTTTGGAAGAAAATGTTGGCGAGTTCTCAACTCCGCCCTATCTTCATGGAAGATCAGGTAAAGGCTCTTGTGAGACAAGGCCCCCAACTCAGACACCCGCCTTGCGGATGCAAAGGCCAAAAGCCTCCCCACTTTCCAAGTGAGAAACTTCAATTCAATCTCCTGCAGAGGTTCAAACCAATCTGATTGAAGGAACTGCAACACCACATTAAGGTCCCATGGTGCCACTGGAGGCACAAATGGAGGCTGGATGTGCAGAACCCCTTTCACGAACGTCTGAACTTCTGGAAAGGAGGCCAATTGTTTTTGAAAGAAAACTGATAAGGCCGAAATCTGTACCTTGATTGACCCCAATCTAAGGCCCGCATCCACACCAGCCTGCAGAAAATGGAGAAAAATGTCCCAACTCAAACTCTTCCGTAGGAGCCTTCTTGGATTCACACCAAGACACATATTTCTCCAAATACGGTGGTAATGTTTAGACGTTACTCCTTTCCTGGCCTGAATAAGAGTGGAGATGACTTCCTTGGGAATACCCTTTCGGGCTAGGATCCGGCGCCGTCAAACATAGCCGCGGTAAGTGTTGATACACACACGACCCTGCTGTAGTAGGTCCTCTCGAGGAGGAAGAAGCCGAGGATCTTCTATGAGCAACTCCTGAAGATCTGGATACCAAGTCCTCCTAGACCAGTCTGGGGCAATGAAGATTGCTCGAACTCTTGTTCTTCTTATTATTTGGAGAACTTCTGGAATCAGTGGAAGTGGAGGGAAAACATATACCGACCGAAACACCCACTGGGTCACCAGTGCATCCACTGCTATTGCTTGATGGTCTCTCAACCTGGAACAATATCTCTGAAGCTTCTTGATTAGACGAGAAGCCATCATGTCTACTTGAGGAACTTCCCAAAGACTTGTCACCTCTGCGAAGACTTCTTGGTGGAGGCCCCACTCTCCTGGATGGAGATGGTGTCTGCTGAGGAAGTCTGCTTCCCAGTTGTCCACTCCCGGAATGAAAATTGCTGACAGAGCTCTTACAGGTCTTTCTGCCCAGAGAAGAATCCTTGTCACCTCTGCCATTGCCGCTCTGCTTTACGTTCCGCCTTGCATGTTTATGTACGCGACTGCTGTTACATTGTCTAACTGGATCTGCACGGGATGATCTTGAAGAAGATGTACCGCTTGTAGAAGGCAGTTGTAAATGGCTCTCAATTCCAGAATGTTTATGTGACGGCAGGCTTCCTGACTTGACCATTTTCCTTGGAAGCTTTCCCCCTGTGTGACAGCTACCCAGCCTCGGAGACTTGCATCCGTGTTTACCAGGACCCAGTCCTGAATCCCGAACCTGCGTCCCTCTAGTAGGTGAGAACTGTGTAGCCACCACAGGAGCGAAATCCTGGCTTTTGACGACAGGATTATCTTCCGGTGCATGTGTAGGTGGGATCCGGACCACTTGTCCAACAGTTTCCACTGGAATACTCTGGCATGAAATCGGCCAAACTGTATGGCCTCGTAGGCCACTACCATTTTCCCCAACAACCGAATGCATTGATGGATTGACACGCTTGTTGGTTTCAATATTTGTTTGCCATTTCCAGAGCCTTTTCCACTGGAAGAAATACTCTCTGTACTTCTGTGTCCAGAATCATCCCTAAAAAGGACAATCTTGACGTTGGTTCCAACTGCGACTTTGGAAAATTCATGATCCAACCGTGTTGTTGGAGCATTGACAGAGAGAGTGCAATGTTCCGCACCGACTGTTCCCTGGATCTCGCTTTTATCAGGAGATCGTCAAGATAAGTAAAATTATATTGACTCCTTTTTGACGAAGGAGGACCATCATCTCCGCCATCACCTTGGTGAATACCCTCGGTGCCGTGGAGAGACCGAACGGCGTCTGGAACTGGTAATGGCAATCCTGTAACGCGAATATCAGATAAGCTTGGTGAGGATAAATGGGAACATGCAAGTAACCATCCTTTATGTCTACTGACACCATGAAGTCTCTCTCCTCCAGACTGGAAATCACTGCCCTCAGGGATTCCATCTTGAACTTGAACCTTTTCAGGTTTAAAATTGGTCTGACCGCGCTGTCCGGCTTCGGAACTATGAATAGGCTTGAATAAAAACCTTCTCCTTGTTGCGACAAAGGTACCAAGATAATGACCTGATCCTGACATAATTTTTGAATTGCCGTTGTTACTGCCTCTCTTTCTGGAAGAGAAGCTGGCAAGGTCGATTTGAAAAATCGGCATGGGGGACGTCTTGAAACTCCAGTCTGTACCCCTGGGACACTATTTGTAAGACCCACGGGTCCAGGCCAGATTGAATCCAAATTTGACTGAAAAGTTTCAGACGTGCTCCCACCCGAGCGGACTCCCGCAAGGAAGCCCCAACGTCATGCTGCAGATTTGGCAGAAGTAGGGGTTGACTTCTGCTCCTGGGATCCTGGAGATGCTGCGGATTTCTTTCCTTTTCCCCTTCCCCTACCTGCAAAGAAGGGGGAACCTTTGGCCATTTTGTATTTGTTGGGCCGAAAGGACTGCATGTGAGAGTGATGTGTCTTTTTCGCCGGTGCAGGAGCATAAGGCAAGAATGTCGACTTACCTGCGGTAGCTGCCGAGACTAACGAATCCAGCCCATCACCAAATAAGGCCTCACCTTTATACGGGAGAGCCTCCATATTTCTTTTGGAATCTGCATCAGCATTCCACTGGCGAATCCACAACGCCCTCCGAGCCGATACTGTCATGGTAGCGGCTGTTGAAGCAAAGGGTCCAATATCCTTCATAGCTTCCAGCATGTAGCGGCAGCGTCTTTGATATTACCTAACGTTAGGAGTAACTCATCTCTATTAATCGTGGCAATTTCCGATGACAGGTTATCAGACCATTTTTCAATAGCACGACTCCCCCACGCGCAAGCAATGGTGGGTCTGAGCAGCGTACCATTGGCCACATAAATAGATTTTAACGTGGTCTCCATTTTGCGGTCTGCCGGCTCCTTTAGTGAAGTAGTCCCAGGTGCAGGGAGAATCACCTTTTTGTTAACCGTGACAGTGCACTGTCTAACACAGGGGGTGACTCCCATCTTTTCCTGTCCTCTAAAGGAAAAGGATAAGCAATCTGAATCCTTTTGGGAATATGAAATTTCTTTTCAGGATTCACTCCCTCAAAAATAAGAATTTACTCACCGGTAGTTCTATTTCTCGTAGTCCGTAGTGGATGCTGGGTACTCCGTAAGGACCATGGGGAATAGACAGGCTCCGCAGGAGACTGGGCACTCTTAAAAGAAAGATTAGGTACTATATCTGGTGTGCACTGGCTCCTCCCTCTATGCCCCTCCTCCAGACCTCAGTTAGGGAAACTGTGCCCGGAAGAGCTGACATTACTAGGAAAGGATTTGGAATCCAGGGTAAGACTCATACCAGCCACACCAATCACACCGTACAACTTGTGATAACTAAACCCAGTTAACAGTATGAAAACAAGAATGAGCCTCATTAACAGATGGCTCATAACAATAACCCTTTAGTTACGCAATAACTATATACATGTATTGCAGAGAGTCCGCACTTGGGACGGGCTCCCAGCATCCACTACGGACTACGAGAAATAGAATTACCGGTGAGTAAATTCTTATTTTCTCTGACGTCCTAGTGGATGCTGGGTACTCCGTAAGGACCATGGGGATTATACCAAAGCTCCCAAACGGGCGGGAGAGTGCGGATGACTCTGCAGCACCGAATGAGCAAACTCAAGGTCCTCCTCAGCCAGGGTATCAAACTTGTAGAATTTTGCAAAAGTGTTTGAACCCGACCAAGTAGCAGCTCGGCAAAGTTGTAAAGCCGAGACCCCTCGGGCAGCCGCCCAAGAAGAGCCCCCTTCCTCGTGGAATGGGCTTTTACTGATTTAGGATGCGGCAGTCCAGCCGCGGAATATGCAAGGTGAATCGTGCTACAGATCCAGCGAGCAATTGTCTGCTTTGAAGCAGGAGCACCCAGCTTGTTGGGTGCATGCAGGATAAAGAGCGAGTCAGTCTTTCTGACTCCAGCTGTCCTGGAAACATATATTTTCAGGGCCCTGACTACGTCCAATAACTTGGAATCCTCCAAGTCACGAGTAGCCGCAGGCACCACAATAGGTTGGTTCAAATGAAACGCTGATACCACCTTAGTAAGAAATTGAGGACGAGTCCTCAATTCCGCCCTGTCCATATGGAAAATCAGATATGGGCTTTTACATGACAAAGCCGCCAATTCTGACACACGCCTGGCCGAAGCCAAGGCCAACAGCATGACCACCTTCCACGTGAGATATTTTAGCTCCACGGTCTTAAGTGGCTCAAACCAATGCGATTTTAGGAAATCCAACACAAAGTTGAGATCCCAAGGTGGCACTGGAGGCACAAAAGGGGGCTGAATATGCAGCACTCCTTTAACAAACGTCTGAACTTCAGGCAGTGAAGCCAGTTCTTTTTGAAAGAAAATGACAGGGCCGAAATCTGGACTTTAATGGATCCCAATTTTAGGCCCATAGTCACTCCTGACTGTAGGAAGTGCAGAAATCGACCCAGCTGAAATTCCTCTGTTGGGGCCTTCCTGGCCTCAGACCAAGCAACATATTTTCGCCATATGCGGTGATAATGTTTTGCTGTCACATACTTCCTAGCCTTCATCAGCGTAGGAATGACTTCATCTGGAATGCCCTTCTCCATTAGGATCCGGCGTTCAACCCACATGCCGTCAAACGCAGGCGCGGTAAGTCTTGGAACAGACAGGGCCCCTGCTGTAGCAGGTCCTGTCGGAGCGGCAGAGGCCATGGGTCCTCTGAGATCATCTCTTGTAGTTCTGGGTACCAAGTTCTTCTTGGCCAATCCGGAACGATGAGTATAGTTCTTACTCCTCCCTTTCTCACTATCCGCAGTACCTTGGGTATGAGAGGAAGAGGAAGGAACACATAAACCGACTGGTACACCCACGGTGTCACTAGCGCGTCCACAGCTATCGCCTGAGGGTCCCTCGACCTGGCGCAATATCTTTTTAGCTTTTTGTTGAGGCGGGACGCCATCATGTCCACCTGTGGCCGTTCCCAACGGTTTACAATCAGCTTGAAGACTTCTGGATGAAGTCCCCACTCTCCCGGGTGGAGGTCGTGTCTGCTGAGGAAGTCTGCTTCCCAGTTGTCCACTCCCGGAATGAACACTGCTGACAGTGCTAGCACGTGATTCTCCGCCCATCGAAGAATCCTTGTGGCTTCTGCCATTGCCATCCTGCTTCTTGTGCCGCCCTGTCGGTTTACATGGGCGACCGCCGTGATGTTGTCTGACTGAATCAGCACCGGTTGGTTTTGAAGCAGGGGTTCTGCTTGACTCAGGGCATTGTAAATGGCCCTTAGTTCCAGAACATTTATGTGTAGGGAAGTTTCCTGACTCGACCATTGTCCTTGGAAGTTTCTTCCCCGAGTGACTGCCCCCCAACCTCGGAGGCTTGCATCCGTGGTCACCAGGACCCAGTTCTGTATGCCGAATCTGCGGCCTTCGAGAAGATGAGCACTCTGCAGCCACCACAGCAGATACACCCTGGCCCTCGGGGACAGGGTGATCAACCGATGCATCTGAAGATGCGATCCGGACCACTTGTCTAATAGATCCCACTGGAAGATCCTTGCATGGAATCTGCCGAAGGGAATTGCTTCGTAAGAAGCTACCATCTTTCCCAGGACTCGCGTGCAGTGATGCACCGACACCTGTTTTGGTTTCAGGAGGTCCCTGACCAGAGATGATAATTCCTGGGCCTTCTCCTCCGGGTGAAAGACCTTCTTCTGTTCTGTGTCCAGAATCATGCCCAAGAACAGCAAACGCGTCGCAGGAATCAGCTGTGACTTTGGGATATTTAGAATCCAGCCGTGCTGATGCAGCACTTCCTAAGATAGTGCTACGCTGACTAGCAACTGCTCTTTGGACCTCGCCTTTATCAGGAGATCGTCCAAGTACGGGATAATTATAACTCCCTTCTTTCGTAGGAGTATCATCATTTCGGCCATTACCTTGGTAAATACCCTCGGTGCCGTGGACAGACTAAACGGCAATGTCTGGAATTGCTAATGACAGTCCTGTACCACAAACCTGAGGTACTCCTGGTGAGGTGGGTAAATGGGGACATGCAGGTATGCATCCTTGATGTCCAGCAACACCATAAAATCCCCCTCTTCCAGGCTTGCAATAACTGCCCTGAGCGATTCCATCTTGAACTTGAACTTCCTTATATAAGTGTTCAAGGATTTTAAATTTAGGATGGGTCTCACCGAACCGTCTGGTTTCGGTACCACAAACATTGTGGAATAGTAACCCCGCCCCTGTTGAAGGGGGGGTACCTTGATTATCACCTGCTGAAGGTACAGCTTGTGAATAGCCGCCAGTACTACCTCCCTTTCTTTGGGAGTAGCTGGCAAGGCCGATTTGAGGTAACGGCGAGGGGGAGTGGCCTCGAACTCCAGCTTCTATCCCTGAGATACCACTTGCAGTACCCAGAGATCCACCTGTGAGCGAACCCACTGGTCGCTGAAGTTCCGGAGACGCGCCCCCACCGCACCAGGCTCCACCTGTGGAGCCCCAGTGTCATGCGGTGGACTTAGTGGAAGCAGGGGAGGATTTTTGTTCCTGGGAACTGGCTGTCTGGTGCAGCTTTTTCCCTCTCCCCTTGCCTCTGGGCAGAAAGGAAGCGCCTCTGATCCGCTTGCCTTTCTGGGGCCGAAAGGACTGTACCTGGTAATACGGTGCTTTCTTAGGCTGTGAGGAAACCTGAGGTAAAAATGTCGACTTCCCAGCTGTTGCTGTGGATACGAGGTCCGAGAGACCATCCCCAAACAATTCCTCACCCTTATAAGGCAAAACCTCCATGTGCCTTTTAGAATCAGCATCACCTGTTCACTGCCGAGTCCATAATACTCTCCTGGCAGAAATGGACATTGCATTAATTCTAGATGCCAGCCGGCAAATATCCCTCTGTGCATCCCTCATATATAAGACGACGTCTTTAATATGCTCTATGGTTAGCAAAATAGTATCCCTGTCGAGGGTATCAATATTATCTGACAGGGTATCGGACCAAGCTGCTGCAGCACTACACATCCATGCTGAAGCAATTGCAGGTCTCAGTATAGTACCTGAGTGTGTATATACAGACTTCAGGATAGCTTCCTGCTTTCTATCAGCAGGCTCCTTTAAGGCGGCCGTATTCTGAGACGGCAGTGCCACCTTTTTTGACAAGCGTGTGAGCGCCTTATCCACCCTAGGGGAAGTCTCCCAACGTAACCTGTCCTCTGGCGGGAAAGGGTACGCCATCAGTAACCTCTTAGAAACCACTAGTTTCTTATCGGGGAAACCCCACGCTTCTTCACACACTTCATTCAATTCATCCGATGGGGGAAAAACCACTGGTTGCTTTTTCTCCCCAAACATAGTACCCTTTTTAGTGGTAGCCGGGTTAATGTCAGAAATGTGCAACACATTTTTCATTGCCGTAATCATGCAACGGATGGCCCTTGTGGATTGTACATTTGTCTCATCGTCGTCTACACTGGAGTCAGACTCCGTGTCGACATCTGTGTCTGCCATTTGAGGTAGCGGGCGTTTTTGAGCCCCTGATGGCCTTTGAGACGCCTGGGCAGGCACGGGCTGAGATGCCGGCTGTCCCACTGCTGTTACGTCATCTAACCTTTTATGTAAGTAGTTGACACGGTCGGTTAATACCTTCCACATATCCACCCACTCTGGTGTCGGCCCCGCAGGGGGTGACATCACACTTATCGGCACCTGCTCCACCTCCACATAAGCTTCCTCATCAAACATGTCGACACAGCCGTACCGACACACCGCACACACACAGGGAATGCTTTGACTGAGGACAGGACCCCACCAAGTCCTTTGGGGAGACAGAGAGAGAGTATGCCAGCACACACCACAGCGCTATATAACCAGGGATCTACACTAAAGCGAGTGATTTTTCCCTATAGCAGCTTATTATACACAGTTTGCGCCTAAATTTAGTGCCCCCCTCTCTTTTTTACCTTTGAAGCCTGGAAACTGCAGGGGAGAGCCTGGGGAGCTGCCTTCCAGCGGAGCTGTGAAGAGAAATGGCGCCCGTGTGCTGAGGAAGATAGCCCCGCCCCTTTCTCGGCGGACTTCTCCCGCTTTTTTATATGCTTTATGGCGGGGGATTATGCACATATACAGTTTATTAGCTGTATTATGTGCTATTTAGCCATGTAAGGTACTCTAATTGCTGCCCAGGGCGCCCCCCCCCCAGCGCCCTGCACCTATCAGTGACCGGAGTGTGTGGGAGCAATGGCGCACAGCTGCAGTGCTGTGCGCTACCTTAATGAAGACCGGAGTCTTCAGCTGCCGATTTTCAACTTCTCTTCGGTTCTTCTGGCTCTGCAAGGGGGACGGCGGCACGGCTCCGGGACCGGACGACCGAGGACTGGGCCTGTGTTCGATCCCTCTGGAGCTAATGGTGTCCAGTAGCCTAAGAAGCCCAAGCCCAAGCTAGCTGCAAGCAGGTAGGTTCGCTTCTCTCCCCTCAGTCCCACGTAGCAGTGAGTCTGTTGCCAGCAGATCTCACTGAAAATAAAAAACCTAACAAATACTTTCTATCTAGGAAGCTCAGGAGAGCCCCTAGAGTGCATCCAGCTCTGGCCGGGCACAGATTCTACCTGAGGTCTGGAGGAGGGGCATAGAGGGAGGAGCCAGTGCACACCAGATATAGCACCTAATCTTTCTTTTAAGAGTGCCCAGTCTCCTGCGGAGCCGTCTATACCCCATGGTCCTTACGGAGTACCCAGCATCCACTAGGACGTCAGAGAAAAGAGTATTGAGCTCATGGGAAGGAGGGAAAGTTACCTTACATTTCTTTTCCATATAGAAATAAGCCTTCTCCTGAGGTACAGTAGGGGCTTCCGTAACTTCTAAGACCTCCTTTATAGCAACAATCATATATTGTATGTTTTTTTGCCAATTTAGGCTCTATCCCCCTGGAATCACTATCGTCAACACAAGAATCAGAGTCCGTGTCGGTATCAGTATGTACAATGTTTGCAAACGGTCTCTTATGTGACCCAGAGGGGTCGCCTGCGGATGAGACAGCAGAACCCTGAAAAATCACATCTTCAACTGATTTTCTCCAGCTTTCTGCATGAGACTCAGACTTATCTAATCTCCTACTGATATGATTCACACTATCACGTATTTCTTTCACCCATTCAGGCTCGTGGTGTGCCGGCAGCGCCACCACATTACAACTCTGTGTCCCTAAAATGGCTCCCTCAGGGGAAGAACTCCCTGCCTCAGACATGTCACACACGTGCACAAATACACCACAGACACTCCGGGACTTATAGGGGACTTATAGGGGACAGACCCACAGTAAAATCTGTCAGAAGGACACAGATAGGAGCAGCCAGCTCACAAACCCAGCGCCAGTAACACAATGCCTGTGAAACATAAAATGCCCACTGACATACAGCGCTTTTTTATAATGTAAATACACAATGTAAAGCACCAATTTCACTGTGCCCCCCCCCCCCTGTTTTGCACCCTGATACTTGTATTCAGTAGTGGAGGAGGACCAGCGTTGTCTCTGCAGCCTGAGGAGAGAGAGAAAATGGCGCTGAGCAGTGTGCTGGCTGAGGAGGAAGCTCCGCCCCCGCAATGGCGCGTTGCTCCTCAGAGATTCTGATATTATTATTTATACTGGCAGGGGTAGGGCTGTGCCTCGACATCTTATGCCCCCTTTCTACCGGTTTTATAAGGTTTTATTTTTTTTCCCAAACAGTCAGAGGAACTTTACCCTTCACTCTTTCCCTTTAACCCTCCACTTATATTTTTTCCTCTCTGTCATTCTCCATGTCTAAACTCTCTTATCAATAGCACATTTATACAGCTTTCACATCGCAAACCCTGCTTTTAAAACGTTTCTTAAAACGGGTCTGAGCAGTTAAACCCCCTTCACATCACATATTGTAACCGGTATATTACCATTTCATTACCATTTTGGTACCTTTCACACTGAACCCGTTTCACCCATAGAAAACAGTGGTTGTCATTTTAAATGGACTTTTCTGGCCCATACATTATTAATAATTATTAATTATTAATTATTTGGCTAGTCATACGATGGAACCCAGCAGCTTCAAGCATCTTTACCATGTTTTTGAAGATTACTGCATCCTTCACTGTCCCAGTGATTTGTCTACATATTTCTTCATCCCCTCTGATCCTAAGCAGCTCCCTAACCTCCTCATCACTCCAATTTGCCATTTTAAACTGTATTCTGTATAATAAAATGCTTCTTCACTCTCATGTGTTTCCTCTAGTTTATTTCCTGCTTCTGCCTGGTGACATCACGCATGGAGACAGCCTATCACCTTCTGTGATTTGGAAATACCGTTTCTGAGCCTTTCACATTGCACAATGAAACGGGTCTGAACCGTGTAAGACCATGCTTTTTAACCGTTTTAAAATACTGGCATTCTGTAACCGGTAAATTCAATGTGGAGCTTTCAGACCGCAGCTAGACCAGTTTTGGAAGGCTTAAAAACCGTCAATTTACCGAGTTATAGCTGCGGTGTGAAAGGGGCATTAATTCTCCCTTGTGCTGCTTTTCAGGTGCCTTCTTTATATATATATATATATATATAGTAGAAAAAGTATAAGACCTTTCTCGCGCTAAAGATATGAAGAGCTACACCGTAGGGGAAGTACCCCCTGTTAGACGGGGTACAACGGTTACGAATAAAAAAAGAAATCGAGTTTCCCCAGGGAGCTAGTGATATTATTTGGTATATCAAGAGTTTTCACTTCAAATAAAAAATCATGAGAAATAGACTTATTTATTTAATAAAATACAGTAAAATAAGCTGTATCACAATATGTCCAAAGTGACAATCAACAAAGTTTCGTACAAATATTTGTGTTGGTAACAATTCAGTCACATAACATGATAATTGATCCTCCTTGAAGAGATGACAAAAACCGCTGTCTTAACCCAACGCGTTTCGTCCTACGGACTTCATCAGGGGTTATATTTATAATCAAAGGATCACAGTATGGACAAGCAACTTAGCGTGTCTTCAAAGGTAAATAAAAACACTTAAAAGTGATATCGAACTAGATCACACCACATGGGATATCAATTAAGCACATTAGATGTAATTCATTCTGTGTTTATCCACTGAGCCAAACTATGTTTGGAGATTTCTGAGAGCAATTGTATTTAAACCACTTGTGTTGAAAAATAGCTCATAGAGCAGCTTTTCACTAAATCGCATCCAAACGTAGATTTTACACAAGGCAGAAAACTGTAAATGTACCTCTCTGCATCCAGTAATGCTCCTAGCTGCTGCACACCTTATATTATATATATATAATAAGATTTTACTTACCGGTAAATCTATTTCTCGTAGTCCGTAGTGGATGCTGGGGACTCCATAAGGACCATGGGGAATAGACGGGCTCCGCAGGAGACAGGGCACTTTAAGAAAGAATTAGGAATACTGGTGTGCACTGGCTCCTCCCTCTATGTCCCTCCTCCAGACCTCAGTTAAGGAAACTGTGCCCGGAAGAGCTGACAGTACAAGGAAAGGATTTTGGAATCCAGGGTAAGACTTATACCAGCCACACCAATCACACCGTATAACTCGTGATAAACTTACCCAGTTAACTGTATGAATAACAACAGAGCATCAGATAACCCTGATGCAACCATAACATAACCCTTATTGAAGCAATAACTATGTACAAGTATTGCAGAAGAAGTCCGCACTTGGGACGGGCGCCCAGCATCCACTACGGACTACGAGAAATAGATTTACCGGTAAGTAAAATCTTATTTTCTCTAACGTCCTAGTGGATGCTGGGTACTCCGTAAGGACCATGGGGATTATACCAAAGCTCCCAAACGGGCGGGAGAGTGCGGATGACTCTGCAGCACCGAATGAGCAAACACAAGGTCCTCCTCAGCCAGGGTATCAAACTTCTAGAACTTTGCAAAAGTGTTTGAACTTGACCAAGCAGCCGCTCGGCAAAGCTGTAATGCCGAGACCCCTCGGGCAGCCGCCCAAGAAGAGCCCACCTTCCTTGTGGAGTGTGCTTTTACTGATTTTGGAAGCGGCAATCCAGCCGCAGAATGAGCCTGCTGAATCGTGTTACAGATCAAGCGAGCAATAGTTAGCTTTGAAGCAGGAACACCCAGCTTGTTGGATGCATACAGGATAAACAGCGACTCAGTTTTCCTGACTCTAGCCGTTCTGGCTACATAAACCTTCAAAGCCCTGACTACATCCAGTAACTCGGAATCCTCCAAGTCACGAGTAGCCACAGGCACCACAATAGGTTCATATGAAAAGATGACACCACATTTGGCAGAAATTGCGGACGAGTCCGCAATTCTGCCCTGTCCATATGGAAAACCAAATAGGGGCTTTTATGTGACAAAGCCGCCAATTCTGACACACGCCTAGCCGAAGCCAAGGCTAATAGGCATGACCACCGTCCACGTGAGATATTTTAACTCCACGGTTTTAAGTGGCTCAAACCAGTGTGATTTCAGGAAACTCAACACAACGTAAAGATCCCAAGGTGCCACTGGAGGCACAAACGGGGGCTGAATATGCAGCCCTCCCTTTACAGACGTCTGAACTTCAGGTAGAGAAGCTAGATCTTTTTGAAAGAAAATGGATAGGGCCGAAATCTGGACCTTAATGGACCCCAATTTTAGGGCCAAAGTCACTCCCGACTGTAGGAAGTGAAGGAAACGGCCCAGCTGGAATTCCTCTGTAGGGGCATTCCTGGACTCACACCAAGCAACATATTTTCGCCGTATACGGTGATAATGTTTAGCCGTCACGTCCTTCCTAGCCTTTATTAGCGTAGGAATAACCTCATCCGGAATCCCTTATTCTACTAGGATCCGGCGTTCAACCGCCATGCCGCCAAACGCAGCCGCGGTAAGTCTTGGAACAGCCAAGGTCCCTGCTGCAACAGATCCTGCCTTAGAGGCAGAGGCCATGGGTCTTTTGTGAGCATTTCTTGCAGCTCTGGATACCAAGTCCTTCTTGGCCAATCCGGAACAATGAGTATTGTTCTCACTCCTCTTTTTCTTATGATTCTCAGCACCTTGGGTATGAGAGGAAGAGGAGGAAACACATAAACCGACTGGAACATCCACGGTGTCACCAGTGCGTCTACAGCTATCGCCTGAGGGGCTCTTGACCTGGCGCAATACCTCTGTAGCTTTTTGGTGAGTCGGGATGCCATCATATCCACCTGTGGCAGTTCCCACTGACCTACAATCTGCGCGAAGACTTCTTGATGAAGTCCCACTCTCCCGGGTGGAGGTCGTGCTTGCTGAGGAAGTCTGCTTCCCAGTTGTCCACTCTCGGAATGAACACTGTTGACAGTGCTCGTACGTGATTCTCCGCCCATCGAAGAATTCTGGTGGCTTCCGCCATCGCCACCCTGCTCCTTGTGCCGCCTTAGCGGTTTACATGAGCCACTGCGGTGATGTTGTCGGACTGAATCAGCACCGATTGGTTGCGAAGCAGGGTCTCCGCTTGACTTAGGGCGTTGTATATGGCCCTTAGTTCCAGGATATTGATGTGAAGGCAAGTCTCCTGACTTGACCACAGCCCTTGGAAACTTCTTCCCTGAGTGACTGCCCCCCACCCTCGGAGGCTTGCATCCGTGGTCACCAGGACCCAGTCCTGAATGCCGAACCTGCGGCCCTCGAGAAGGTGAGTACTCTGCAGCCACCACAGAAGAGACACCCTGGCCCTGGGGGATAGGGTGATCAGCCGATGCATCTGTAGATGCGATCCGGACCACTTGTCCAACAGATCCCATTGAAAAGGTCCTCGCATGGAACCTGCTGAAGGGAATGGCCTCGTATGACGCCACCATCTTTCCCTGGACACGAGTGCAGTGATGCACCGACACCTGTTTTGGTTTTAAGAGGTCACTGACCAGTGTCATGAGTTCCTGAGCCTTCTCCGTCGGGAGAAAAACCTTCTCCTGGTCTGCGTCCAGAATCATGCCCAGGAAGGGCAGACGCGTTGTAGGAATCAGCTGCGACTTTGGAATATTCAGAATCCAGCCGTGCTGTTGTAACACTTCCCGAGAGCGTGCTACACTAATCAACAACTGTTTTCTGGACCTCGCCTTTATGAGGAGATCGTCCAAGTATGGGATAATTGTGACTACTTGCTTTCGCAGGAGCACCATCATTACTGCCATTACCTTGGTAAACACTCTCGGTGCCGTGGACAGACCAAACGGCAACGTCTGGAATTGGTAATGACAATCCTGTACCACAAATCTGAGGTACTCCTGATGAGGTGGATAAACGGGTACATGAAGATAAGCATCCTTTATGTCCAGAGACACCATAAAATCCCCCTCCCTTGCGATGACCGCTCTGAGCGATTCCATCTTGAACTTGAACTTTTCAAGTATATGTTCAGGGATTTTAAATTCAGTATGTGTCTGACCGAACCATCTGGTTTCGGGACTACAACATGGTCGAATAATAACCCCGTCCTTGTTGAAGGAGGGGAACCTTGACCACCACCTGTTGAAGATACAATTTGTGAATTGCAGTTAACCCTGTTTCCCTCTCGGGGGGGGGGGAGCCGGCAGGGCCGTCAGTGAGGAGGCATCTTCTCAAAGTCCAGTTTGTATCCCTGAGACACAATATCTATTGCCCAGGGATCTAACAGGGAGTGAACCCACTTGTGGCTGAACTTACGAAAGCGTGCCACCTGTGGAGCCCCAACGACATGTGGTGGATTTTCGTAGAGGCCGGGGAGGACTTTTGTTCCTGGGAACTAGCTGTGTTGTGCAGCTGGTTTTCTCTGCCCCCGCCTCTGGCAAGAAAGGACGCACCTCGGACTTTCTTGTTTCTTTGTTCGAAAGGCTGCATTTGATAATGACGTGCTTTCCAAGGCTGTGCAAAAATACAAGGCAAAATATCAGAATTACCAGCTATAGCTGTGGAGACCAGGTCCGAGAACCTTTCTCCACACAATCCTCAGCCTTCCATATGCCACTTAAGTTGGCATCATCTGTCCATTGCATATTCTACAGGATACATCAAGCAGAAATCGACATAGCTTTGCCTCTGGGACCCAGTATACTCATGTCTCTTTTGGCATGTTTTATGATATATATCTCTTAAGACAGTATCTTTAATATATATATATATACCAAAATGTGCACGCTATCTGCAGGATCCCTGAGAATAGCTAGGGCTACCTTTTGGGAAAACGTGACACCCTAGGGGAAGATTCCCATCACATCCTGGCCCTAGTGGGGAAAGGATACTGCCTGAGACTTCTTTGTGGGAAGCTGCAGACTCTTGTCTGGAGATTCCCGCTCTTTTTCCTCATGAGAGGAGGGAAATTTACCTCAGCTTCTTTTCCCTTAAAATGTGTACCCTTGTGTCAGGGACAGATGAGTCATCAGTGATATGCAAATCATCTTTATTACAATAATCATATATTGAATACTTTTCTGCCATTTTGGCAGTAACTTTGCATTATCGTAGTCGACACTGGAGTCAAACTCCGTGTCGATATCAGTGTCCATTATTTTGGATAGTGAGCATTGTGAGACTCTGAAGGTCTCTGCGCCATAGGGACACACATGGGTAGATTTCCTGTCTGTTCTCTAATCTTTTGTGCAATAAATTCACCTTAGCACTTACACATATCCAAACAGGTGTCGGCGTTGTCGACGGAGACACCCTCTCACACACATATTAGTTCCATCTCCTCCTTAGGGGAGCCTTTTACCTCAGACATGTCGACACACACGTACTGACACACCACACACACAGGGGATGCTCTATTTGAAGACAGTTCCCCCTCAAGGCCCTTTGGAGAGACAGAGAGAGAGTATGCCAGCACACACCCCAGCGCTATATGACCCAGGAATCACACAGTAACGTAGTGTTAACCCAGTAGCTGCTGTATATATTGTTTTTACGCCAAATTTATGTGCCCCCCTCTCTTTTCACCCTCTTCTATAGTGCTTCTGCAGGGGAGAGCCTGGGGAGCTTCCTCTCAACGGAGCTGTGGAGAGAAAATGGCGCTGGTGAGTGCTGAGGAAGAAGCCCCGCCCCCTCAGCAGCGGGCTTCTGTCCCGCGATTTTGTGTAAAATAATGGCAGGGGATCATGCATATATACAGTGCCCAACTGTATATATGCCCACTTTGCCAAGAGGTCTCTAATTGCTGCCCAGGGCGCCCCCCCCTGCGCCCTGCACCCTACAGTGACCGGAGTGTGTGGGTGTAATGTGGGAGCAATGGCGCACAGCTGCAGTGCTGTGCGCTACCTCATATGAAGACTGGAGTCTTCTGCCGCCGCTTTTGAAGTCTTCTTGGTTCTCACGCCGGCTTCTGGCTCTGCGAAAGGGACGGCGGCACGTCTCTGGGATCGGACGACCAAGGGTGCGTTCCTGTGTTCGATCCCTCTGGAGCTAATGGTGTCCAGTAGCCTAAGAAGCACGACCTATCCGCAGTTAATAGGGCTGCTTCTCTCCCCTCAGTCCCACGTAGCAGAGAGTCTGTTGCCAGCAGATCTCTCTGAAAATAAAAAATCCTAACAAAATACTTTCTATCTAGCAAGCTCAGGAGAGCTCACTAAAGTGCACCCAGCTCGTCCGGGCACAGATTCTAACTGAGGTCTGGAGGAGGGACATAGAGGGAGTGCACACCAGTATTCCTAATTCTTTCTTAAAGTGCCCTGTCTCCTGCGGAGCCCGTCTATTCCCCATGGTCCTTACGGAATCCCCAGCATCCACTAGGACGTTAGAGAAATATATATATATATATATATATATATATATATATATATATACACACATACACACACACACACACGAGTCATTGTACGGGGGTTACGCCTCTTAGGAGACGGACCACATTTTGTTCTTATTCAGAGATGTTTTGTCTGATGTTGCTATTTTTTTTTTTTTTTTTTAATACAGTATGTTGAACCAATTTCTCTGATTTTTTTTTGGTCGATGTTTGTTATCGACTTGTTACAGATTGACAATTCTGAAATTGTCTATTTTTCTCAATAAAAAGTTTATGATTAAGAAAAAAAAAAAAAGCAATGGAACTCATTAATTGGAATGATTACTGCTGCTTCAGGAAGCCAAACACAGCTCCTGACCGCTCCCTCTATGTAAGATGCTGCCCAAGAATCAGTGTCATTACCTTTTAATCCCTGTCAGTTTATCTCCCCACCAGTAGCAGTCACAGCCACTGCCTGAAAAATAATCCGGAGGGCTTGCCAAGTAGCAGAGTAATAGTGCTGCAGCCCCTGCAGTGATGGTACGACAGGGAGGTAGCTCCCACTGATAAAGTGCAGGAGGATAGAGGCAGCGACAGAAGGGAACGCAGAGCGCATCCGGCGCCTCCCACTCCAGCAGCAGCCACTCACCGAAGACCCGGCTCCGAGTCTCAGCCGGGCGGTCCTCTACGGGCGGCGAGTGTGTGAAGCCATTCGGTGTTCCAGCGGCAGGAGGAATGAGCTCACACTAATTCCCACATCTGTAAAACCTGACTAAAGTTACTACATTTAGTTATGGGGGGGGGGGGGGGGGGGGGGGACATTTTGCTATTTGAAATTTTGCCTTTTTATAGAAGCTAATTGAAAATGGGACCAATATGCAATATTATAAGTTGCACAAACGTAAATTGTGCATTAGAAGTATTGTTATATGCAGTATGTTAACAAAAATATATGGCTATATCACAGAAAAATGTAATCACAGGGTGGAATTCAGTTTATCACAGCTCTCACTAATGAGCAACCGACAGACCAATTCAATTATTTTTGGCGCTCATTAGTTATTGCGCTTGTTGTGCACAAATGCACTGGGTTTAGCTTCGAAAATTGGCTAATCACTTCCTAATTTAAGCACTCAAATTGCCGTTTGGACTTTTCACACATTTCTACTTACCATCTCAGGAGGCTGCGAAGCAGGAATGACAGCGCAAGTGGCACTCAATTCTAACCAGAGCAACAACTGAATTGCTCAGTCAAGTGTCCATTTGTTAAAGCCACAATAAAAATAATTAACACCCCACCCCCAACAACATCCAGAGTAACTGCATATGTAAAGCTTTATTACCGTCCTGGAGCGTCCTCCCCCCCCCCCCCCCCCCCCCCCCCCCCTCTCTCCCTAAAGCCCCTGGCCTGCTACGTGCAGCTGTTTTTCCGCAAGGTTCCTGTTGCTAGTCTCCCAGCCTTGGGTGAAAGCTGGGGCATTTGCTGCTGCAAAAGCAGGTCTGATTCTGACTGGTCCTCATGCCTAACTCCCTCTCTCACAGCCAGGGGCAAACTGAAATGTTAAGCAACTCAGGTGGTGGTGCAGCTTATAATATTATTATAGACACTGTTTTCCTTTATTAGATGTTGACAATTTGGAATTAGAACATTAATACAGGTTGAGTATCCCTTATCCAAAATGCTTGGGACCAGAGGTATTTTGGATATGGGATTTTTCCGTATTTTGGAATAATTGCATACCATAATGAGATATCATGGTAATGGGACCTAAATCTAAGCACAGAATGCATTTATGTTACATATACACCTTATACACACAGCCTGAAGGTAATTTTAGCCAATATATTTTATAACTTTGTGCATTAAACAAAGTGCGTGTACAGTCACACAATTCATTTATGTTTCATATACACCTTATACACACAGCCTGAAGGTCATTTAATACAATATTTTTAATAACTTTGTGTATTAAACAAAGTTTATGTACATTGAGCCATCAAAAAACAAAGGTTTCACTATCTCATTCTCACTCAAAAAAGTCCGTATTTCGGAATATTCCGTATTTCGGAATATTTGGATATGGGATACTCAACCTGTATATTACTAATTTTAACTGCCAAACACCTTTTGATGTTTCATTTTGTCATGTAGATCACAAAAACTTAATACACTTAAAGCAGCTACGAGTGCAAGGTTATAGCATAAAAAAAAAAAAAAAATACCTGGACAATCTCCTGATCTTGGCAGACATAGGTTGTTCCCTCAAAGGGCTGTGATCTTGAATAAATCCAAGGAGAACTTTGCTGTGGCAGTACATAGGATTCTATTCCCTTTTGCAGCAATGTCATATCAAATCCAGGGTACAACATCTTCTCTACCTCTTTAAGACCATGTGGCAAAAGTTGTATACTGGAAATAAAAGAAGCCACAGCCCTAATAACATTGGCCTTGTTATGTTTGTTACCGTGTGAAGGATATGATGCCATGCATTTTCTATGAAAGCTTTCCATTATTTTCTCTGGAACAATGTCATTGCCAAGAAGACAGGCAAGAAGAGGCAGGTCTGAAAGACCGAGGCCCAGTTCTCCACAAAAGGATTCTCTTGAGTACATTAGAGTGACCAGATTATCTAAGCAAAGTTTGTTAATGGAAAAGTATGGGGCAGTGTTGAAGATGAGATAGTCACTATCCTCCCCTAAAATTCCAAGACAATTATGTTTCAGGGCATATGCAGCAACTTCATAATCTCCTTCAACTTGTGAACAAATTATTTCCTGACCAAGAGACATTAAAGCAAATCTTGTAAAAGTAGATATTCCAGAAGGAATAAAGAACATATTCCGACCAGGCTGCTGCCTATGAGACTTAACGAAGGAGAAAATTTTGGAAACTTCTTTGTTGTTCTGTAACCGCCGTTTAACCCATTCTGCTCTCTTCTTCTCCTCTATAACACCATCAAAAACAAATACAAGTCGAATACCAGCATTCTTAAAGGCGGTAATGAAGTTATGTAAACTGTCAAGATATTCCTTCCACTGGCCTCCATGAACCCAACCATTTGGTGTGTACCAGGTGCGTAGACAGCACATTGCATCAACGACAACAGTAGGAGCACAATCCGGATAAGAAGACATGTGCCTTTTAGCTAAAGTACGTAAGTTGACTGTGCTGCAAACATTGAGACACTGATTCTGCACAAAACCCTGTAGTCCTTTGATGCCCATTGCTGATAAAAAAAAATGTTGAAACAAAAATCAACCTGTGATGAGACAAAAAGCAGATTAATATACATAAACACTTGGAAAACCTATAACAAAACATTTCAAATATTATTGTTGTTCAAAGGGTTAAATATCTTTTGAGATCAGCATTACTCGTTGGGGCTCTGTGTCTAGGTGTGGTGAACATCGAGGCAGCTCTTGACTTATACATCATGCATGTCGGCAGTTTCTTTTTATCCCTCTATCAGCCTCAGAAACATTATGTGGGAGATGTATCAAACCTTGGAGAGAGACAAAATACCAACCAATAAGCTTGTGTAATTTTTCAAATACAGCCTGTAAAATGGAAGTTAGAAGCTGATAGGCTGGTACTTTATCTCTCTACGAGGCTTGATACATATGCCCCTAAATGAGCGTGAAAGTAAAATTGTGGACTTGTGGAAAATGTTAAATTAACAGAATAAGATTTACCCAAAGGACACAATTTATTATAGGGTAAGAATAACAGTGCAGGGTAGATTGCTTTTTGGACAATATTCTTTGTAAAAAGGTGTTGCTATAGGATAACATGTTGTTTAGAACAGAAATGTCTGTTTGCCCATACATATATAGAATAATAATCCTGTCCTGAGCTATAGTAAGGATTGTTAATACTATAGTGGAAATTCAATTAGCAGCAGTCATTTACCGCACGATAAATGATCCCCCAAGGCTATTCAATTAGCACTGAAGTGAGCCCCCCAGCTTCAATTTGTCCCTGTTTGAAAATCTTTGAAAAGATTTTCTATGTTTTATTTGTTAGAGATTACAATCACAATCTAGAGGGGGGCACAATGCAGGGGAAGTAATCAGGAGTGGTCTTCCAGGTTCAGGCAAAAGTGAAAACTGGGTTTTGAATCACTGCTTGAAAAATTGTAGGTTGTTGGAGAGTCTAGGTGGGAAGAGGCATGGATTTCCATAATTGTGGAGGCAAAAGTGGGAGGAGATAAGGAGAGTAGAGAAAAGTTGAAGGTCAGAGGTGAAACAGAGAGGTCATGTTGGTGCATAAGTAGTGATGAGGTAAGAGATGTTTTAAATGGAAGCATTGATGAGGGTAAGCAATGTGAAGTGAATTCTGGAAGGAAAAGGGACAGTACGGATGGTGTAATGTTAGAATTACTGCCTCACACCACTGACGTTATGGGTTCGATTGCCATGGCCCCTACTGTGTGGAGTTTGTATATTCTCCCCTTGTGTGGGTTTCCTCCGGGTGCTCTGGTTTCCTCTCACAATCCACAAATAAACTGGTAGGTTAATTGGCTCCCAACAATGTGTGTGTGTGTGTGTGTGTGTGTACACATGTAATAATAGGATTTTAATACCTACCGGTAAATCCTTTTCTCTTAGTCCGTAGAGGTTGCTGGGGACTACAAAAGGACCATGGGGTATAGACGGGATCCCAGGAGACATGGGCACTTTAAGACTTTAAATGGGTGTGAACTGGCTCCTCCCTCTATGCCCCTCCTCCAGACCTCAGTTATAGGTACTGTGCCCAGGGAGACGGACATTTCGAGGAAAAGGATTTTTGTTAAACTAAGGGTGAGATACATACCAGCTCACACCACAACACACCGTACAACGTGGCTTTTAACTAAATACCAGTTAACGGCATGAACCAAAATCAGCAACAGGCTGATCTTAACCGAAACACAACTTTTGTGTAACATAAACAATAACTAATAACAAGTACTGCAGATAGAGAAGCATCCTCTACGGACTAAGAGAAAAGGATTTACCGGTTGGTATTAAAATCCTATTTTCTCATACGTCCTCGAGGATGCTGGGGACTCCAAAAGGACCATGGGGTTTATACCAGGGTTGCCGACTTCTGGGCTGCTCTCTCCGGGAGAGAGCAGCCCGTCGGCTCAGCAGGGGGATGGGGGGGGGGTGCCTGAGGTGACGTGCAGGGGGCGGGCCAGAGGCGTAACGGGGGTGGGGCAGATGCAGAACGGGGCGGGGCTTCCAGGCAGCGTCATTTAAGCCACGCCCCCCGCTGTGTAATGCCGCAATTACCGGCATTATACAGCAGGGGGCGTGGTAACGATGACGCGATTCAACAAGAATCGCGTCATCACCTGCCCGGACCGCCCACTTTACTCGTTAAGTGGGCGGCGGGCAGGGGGTGACCCCCGTAAATCGGGAGACTTGCCTGCTCTTCCGGGGGGCCGGGAGGGTCACCCGTTTTTCGGGAGCCTCCCGGCCATTCCGGGAGGGTAGGCAAGTATGGTTTATACCAAAGCTCCAGACCGGGTGGGAGAGTGCGGACGACTGTGCAGCACCGATTGAGCAAACATGAGGTCCTCATCAGCAAGGGTATCAAACTTGCAGAACTTAGCAAAAGTGTTTGAACCTGACCAAGTAGCTGCTCGGCAAAGCTGAACCGCCGAGACTCCACGGGCAGCCGCACAAGATGAGCCCACCTTCCTGGTAGAATGGGCCTTCACCGACTTCGGTAACGGCAATCCAGCCGTAGAATGAGCATGCCGAATCGTATTACAGATCCAGCGTGCAATAGTCTGCTTAGAAGCAGGAGCCCCAAGTTTGTTGGAAGCATACAGGATAAACAGAGCCTCCATTTTCCTAATACGAGCCGTTCTGGCTACATAAATTTGCAAAGCTCTGACTACATCGAGAGACTTTGAATCAGCCAAGGCTTCAGCAGCCACAGGCACCACAATAGGTTGGTTCATGTGAAACGAAGAAACCATCTTTGGCAGTAATTGTTGACGAGTTCTCAATTCCGCTCTATCCACATGGAAGATCAAATAGGGGCTCTTGTGAGACAAAGCCGCTAATTCCGACACCCGCCTTTCGGACGCCAAGGCCAAAAGCATGACCACTTTCCAAGTGAGAAATTTCAACTCAACCTTCTGTAAAGGTTCAAACCAATGTGACTGAAGGAACTGCAACACCACGTTATGGTCCCACGGTGCCACAAATGGAGGTTGGATGTGCAGCACATCTTTCACGAAAGTCTGAACTTCTGGAAGGGAGGCCAATTCTTTTTGAAAGAAGATTGATAAGGCCGAAATCTGCACTTTAATGGAGCCAAACTTTAGGCCAGCATCCACACCTGCTTGCAAAAAATGGAGAAAACGACCCAGCTGAAATTCTTCCGTAGGAGCCTTCTTGGATTCACACCAAGACACATATTTTCTCCAAATATGGTGATAATGCTTTGCCGTTACTTCCTTTCTAGCTTTAAGCAGAGTGGGGATGACTTCCTTGGGAATACCCTTCCGAGCTAGGATTTGGCGTTCAACCGCCACGCCGTCAAACGCAACCGCGGTAAATATTGGAACACGCATGGCCCTTGCTGTAACAGGTCCTCTCTTAGAAGAAGAGGCCAGGTATCTCCTATGAGTAATTCCTGAAAATCCGGATACCAGGCCCTCCGTGGCCAATCTGGAACAATGAGTATCGCCTGAACCCTTGTTCTTCTTACGATCCTTATCACCTTTGGAATGAGTGGAAGTGGAGGGAACACACATACCGACTGAAACACCCACGGTGTCACCAGGGCGTCCACTGCACTGGCTTGAGGGTCCCTCGACCTGGAACAATATCTCTGAAGCTTCTTGTTGAGGCGAGACGCCAACATGTCTATTTGAGGAATTCCCCAATGACTTGTCACTTCTGCAAAGACCTCTTGATGAAGACCCCACACTCCTGGATTGATAAAGCTGCAGGACCAGCAGCAAAACGCGTCAGAAAGGAAGCCATTGGAATTTACTGCCTAGTGTGTCCGGACCAGGACTGGACTTTGTTTTAGCAAAACAGCTGTGGTGAATACCATCAACAGGAATACCACGAATCCTCTACATCTAATGAGGACCCGCAAGTTTGAACTTTCATATGAGTTAATCTCAAGGGACTATACCTCCAGCGGATATATGTGGTAAATAACTGTTTACTTGTGGACTGCGCTGTCAGCCCTGTGCGAACAAATCACCTATCTGCTATCCGGTCTTTACCAAACAGGAACGGATCACACAGAAAAAAACAGTTATTAATCTGAGCCTTTTTAGTTTTTAGTGATATTTTTTGTTTCATATATGTGGATGCTTATGTCAGTTAAGCGATTTTATGGTCTATTATATATTAATAATTATTACTCAATCTTTCTCTTTCTATTTAAGTAATTGTTTATTAGCGCTGCTACCTGTTTTTTTTTCTTTTGTGCTCTAATCTGGGTGTGACTACCCCATATATTTAGCAGCAGCTTTAGAGAAACAGCACATTAAAGCGCCCGATCTTTTATCTCTTTGATAAATATTCCTTTTGGATGGAGATCGTGTCTGCCGAGGAAGTCTGCTTCCCAGTTGTTCACGCCCGGAATGAAGACCGCTGACAGAGCGCTTGCATGTTTTTCCACCCAGCGGAGAACTTTTGTGGCCTCCGCCATCGCCGCTCTGCTCTTTGTTCCACCCTGGCGGTTTATGTATGCCACTGCTGTAATGTTGTCCGACTGAATCAGGACAGGTATCCGGCGAAGATGTTCTGCTTGTAGAAGGCCGTTGTAGATGGCTCTTAATACCAGAATGTTTATGTGCAGACAAGCTTCCTGGCTTGACCATTTCCCTTGGAAAATTTTCCCCCTGTGTGACTGTTCCCCAGCCTCAGAGACTTACATCCGTGGTCACGAGGACCCAATCCTAGATCCCGAACCTGTGTCCCTCTAGGAGGTGAGAACTTTGGAGCCACCACAGGAGAGATACTCTGGTCCTGGAAGATAGGCTTATTTTCCGGTGCATGTGTAGGTGAGACCCGGACCACTTGTCCAACAGGTCCCACTGAAACACCCTGGCATGGAACCTGCCAAACAGAATGGCTTCGTAGGCCGCCACCATCTTCCCCAGCACCCGAGTGCATTGATGAATCGACACTCTTGCCGGTTTCAGAATCTCCTTGACCATGTTTTGGATTTCCAGAGCTTTTTCTACTAGGAGAAACACTCTCTGCAGTTTTGTGTCCAGGATCATGCCTAAGAATGACAGCTGTGTTGTCGGAACCAACTGTGGCTTTGGCAAATTTAGGAGCCAGCCATGTTGTTGCAGGACTGTCAGGGAGAGTGCAACGTTTCTTAGTAACTGCTCCTTTGATCTCGCCTTTATCAGGAGATCGGCCAAGTACGGGATAATTGTGACACCCTGCTTGCGCAGGAGCACCACCATTTCCGCCATTACCTTGGTGAAAATCCTCGGAGCCGTGGAAAGACCAAACGGCAACGTCTGAAATTGGTAATGACAATCCTGAACAGCAAACCTCAGGTAAGCTTGATGTGAAGGATATATTGGGACATGTAAGTATGCATCTTTGATGTCGACTGACGCCATAAAATCCCCCCCCTTACAGACTGGAGATCACTGCTCGGAGAGAATCCATCTTGAATTTGAATCTTTTCAGATGTAAATTGAGGGATTTTATGTTCAGAATCGGTCTGACCGAGCCATCCGGCTTCGGGACCACGAACAGACTTGAATTTAAACCTTCTCCCCGTTGTGACGGGGGTACCGTGACAATGACTTGATGTTGACACAGCTTTTGTATCGCAGCGCATACTATATCCCTTTCCGGAAGAGAAGCTGGCAAGGCCGATTTGAAAAAACAGTGAGGGGCACGTCTTGAAATTCCAGTTTGTACCCTTGGGTCACTATTTCTGGTACCCAAGAATCTAGGGCCGAGCAAGCCCAGACTTGACTGAAGAGTTGAAGACGTGCCCCCACCGGTGCGGCCTCCAGCAGCGGAGCCCCAGCGTCATGCAGTGGTTTTGGTAGAAGCCGGGGAGGACTTCTGCTCTTGGGAGCCTGCCACAGCCGGCGACCTTTTTCCCATTCCCCTACCTCTAGCAGCAAGGAAGGAGGAGCCTCGTCCTTTTTTTAATTTATTAGACCGAAAGGACTGCATCTGATAATGGGGCATTTTCTTTTGATGAGCAGGGTCATAAGGTAGAAAAGAAGACTTACCCGCGGTAGCTGTAGATACCAGGTCCGCGAGGCCCTCACCAAACAAAACACCGCCCTTATACAGCAAAGACTCCATAGCCTTCTTAGAGTCAGCATCACCATTCCATTGATGAGTCCATAATGCTCTTCTAGCCGAGACCGCCATGGCATTGGCCCTTGATCCCAAGAGGACAATATCTCTCGCAACCTCCCTGAGGTAGACTGCAGTGTCCCTGATATGACCCAGTGTCAAAAGCATGCTATCCCTATCCAGGGTGTCTAATTCAGATGACAAGTTATCTGCCCACTTTTCAATCGCAGGTCTGAGCAGCGTACCTGTAGTGATAGAAATAGATTCCAAGGTAGTTTCCTGCTTACGATCCGCAGGCTCCTTTAGGGCTGCCGTGTCAGGGAACGGAAGCGCCACCTTCTTGGACAATCGTGCTAGAACTTTTTCCACAGAGGGCGTTGACTCCCACTTTTCCCTGTCCTCAGAGGGGAACGGATATGCCATAAGAATCCTCTTGGGAATCAGTAACTTTTTGCCAGGAATTTCACAGGCCTTTTCAAAAAGAGTGTTCAGCTCATGAGAGGGAGGAAACGTTACCTCAGGTTTCTTTCCCTTAAACATACAGACCCTAGTATCAGGAACAGCCGGGTCTTCCGTGATATGTAACACGTCTTTAATTGCCACAATCATGTACTGAATGCTCTTAACCAGTTTAGGATTCTATCTGGCATCACTATAGTCGACACTGGAATCCGAATCCGTGTCGGTATCTGTGTCTGCTATTTGGGTAAACCGTTTCTGTGACCCTGAGGGAGTCTGCGTTTGGGATAAAGCATCTTCCATGGATTGTCTCCATGTTTGGTTCTGAGCCTCAGATTTATCCTATCTTTTATTTAACAAAGCCACATTTGCATTCAAGACACTCCACATATTTACCCAATCAGCAGTGGGCGGTGCCGACAGATTCACTCCCCCACTCTGTTCTGTCCCCATTCCAGCCTCCTCCTGGGAAGAGCATTTAGCCTCAGACATGTCGACACACTCGTACAGACACCCACTACCACACTGGGCTATAGGGGACAGACCCATAATAAGGCCTATTAGAGAAACACAGAGAGAGTATGCCAGCTCGCACCCAGCGCCTATCCTGGTCTGAAAGTATATATATATATATATATATATATATATATATATATATTAAACAACCCAGACCTGTCAGCGCTTTTTATAATAATAATAAATCAACACACCACATTGATGTGTGTGTCCCCCCCCCCCCGTTTAGCACCCTGTTACTTGTGACAGAAGTGTAGGAGGCCAGGACCAGCATCTCTGCAGCACACTGTGAAGAGAAAAATGGCGCTGAATAGAGCTGGGAGGACCAAGCCCCACCCCCTGAATGGCGTACTTATGTCCCGCTATTTCTTTATACTGGCGGGGGTCTGTATACAGTGCCTAAGCACTATATATTACTTCTGCCAGGCTGAACTTGAGGCAATATTGCTGCCCAGGGGGCCCCCCCCTGCGCCCTGCACCCATGTAGTGCCGCTTGTGTGTGGGAGCAATGGTGCGCAGCGCGACCGCTGCGCAGTACCTCTGACACTGAAGTCTTCTGTCGTCTTTACTGAAGTATTCTGTACTTCGGTTACTCACCCGGCTTCTTTCTTCTGGCTCTGTGAGGGGGGACGACGGCGCGGCTCCGGGAACGAGCAGCTAGGCTATACAAAGTGATCAGACCCTCTGGAGCTAATGGTGTCCAGTAGCCTAAGAAGCAGAGCCTTAAACTCACAGAAGTAGGTCTGCTTCTCTCCCCTCAGTCCCACGAAGCAGGGAGCCTGTTGCCAGCAGTGCTCCCTGAAAATAATAAACCTAAATCAAGTCTTTTTCAGAGAAACTCAGGAGAGCTCCCCTGTTGTGTGTCCAGTCTCTCTGGGCACAGAATCTAACTGAGGTTTGTAGGAGGGGCATAGAGGGAGGAGCCAGTTCACACCCATTTAAAAAGTCTTAAAGTGCCCATGTCTCCTGGGATCCCATCTATACCCCATGGTCCTTTTGGAGTCCCCAGCATCCTCTAGGACGTATGAGAAATAGGTAATTTAGAATGTCAGGGCAGTGACAGGTTCACATCAGGGACTGATGTGAATGGCCAAATATTCTCTCTGTAAAGCGTTGCTTGTGTGTGCTATATAAATATCTATTAATAAAGAATACATAAAAGGAAGTCAGTGTAGGGAATTACTAACACCACTTTCATGTTGCCAAAATAACCCAAGGTTATTACCGGGTCGAGGTGCAGTGAAAGCGCGAAAGTGAATAACCCAGGTCGAGTAACCCAGCATTTCAACCCAGGTTAAAATAAGAATTTACTCACCGGTAATTCTATTTCTCGTAGTCCGTAGTGGATGCTGGGAACTCCGTAAGGACCATGGGGAACAGCGGGCTCCGAAGGAGGCTGGGCACTCTAGAAAGATTTATGACTACCTGGTGTGCACTGGCTCCTCCCACCATGACCCCCCTCCAAGCCTCAGTTAGGACACTGTGCCCGGATGAGCTGACATAATAAGGAAGGATTTAGAATCCCGGGTAAGACTCTTACCAGCCACACCAATCACACCGTACAACTCGTGATACTATATCCAGTTTGACAGTATGAAAACAACTGAGCCTCTCAACAGATGGCTCAACAATAACCCTTTAGTTAACAATAACTATTTACAAGTATTGCAGACAATCCGCACTTGGGATGGGCGCCCAGCATCCACCACGGACTACGAGAAATAGAATTACCGGTGAGTAAATTCTTATTTTCTCTGACGTCCTAGTGGATGCTGGGAACTCCGTAAGGACCATGGGGATTATACAAAAGCTCCCAAACGGGCGGGAGAGTGCGGATGACTCTGCAGCACCGAATGAGAGAACTCCAGGTCCTCCTCAGCCAGGGTATCAAATTTGTAGAATTTTGCAAACGTGTTTGCCCCTGACCAAGTAGCTGCTCGGCAAAGTTGTAAAGCCGAGACCCCTCGGGCAGCCGCCCAAGATGAGCCCACCTTCCTTGTGGAATGGGCATTTACAGATTTTGGCTGTGGCAGGCCTGCCACAGAATGTGCAAGCTGAATTGTACTACAAATCCAGCGAGCAATAGACTGCTTAGAAGCAGGAGCACCCAGCTTGTTGGGTGCATACAGGATAAACAGCGAGTCAGATTTTCTGACTCCAGCCGTCCTGGAAACATATATTTTCAGGGCCCTGACAACGTCTAGCAACTTGGAGTCCTCCAAATCCCTAGTAGCCGCAGGCACCACAATAGGCTGGTTCAGGTGAAACGCTGACACCACCTTAGGGAGAAATTGGGGACGAGTCCTCAATTCTGCCCTATCCATATGGAAAATCAGATAAGGGCTTTTACATGATAAAGCCGCCAATTCTGACACTCGCCTGGCTGAAGCCAAGGCCAATAACATGACCACTTTCCACGTGAGATATTTCAGATCCACGGTTTTTAGTGGCTCAAACCATGGTGATTTTAAGAAACTCAACACCACGTTGAGATCCCAAGGTGCCACAGGAGGCACAAACGGGGGCTGAATATGCAGCACTCCTTTCACAAATGTCTGAACTTCAGGTACTGAAGCTAGTTCTTTTTGAAAGAAAATCGACAGAGCCGAGATCTGTACTTTAATGGAGCCTAGTTTTAGGCCCATATTCACTCCTGCTTGCAGGAAATGCAGAAATCGACCTAGTTGAAATTCCTCTGTTGGGGCCTTTTGGGCCTCGCACCATGCAACATATTTCCGCCATATGCGGTGATAATGCTTTGCCGTAACATCTTTCCTGGCCTTAATAAGCGTAGGAATGACTTCTTCCGGAATACCCTTTTCCTTTAGGATCCGGTGTTCAACCGCCATGCCGTCAACGCAGCCGCGGTAAGTCTTGGAACAGACAGGGCCCCTGCTGTAGCAGGTCCTGTCTGAGCGGTAGAGGCCACGGGTCCTCTGAGAGCATCTCTTGAAGTTCCGGGTACCACGCTCGTCTTGGCCAATCCGGAACCACGAGAATTGTGTTTACTCCTCGCTTTCTTATTATTCTCAATACCTTTGGTATGAGAGGCAGAGGAGGGAACACATAAACCGACTGGTACACCCACGGTGTCACTAGAGCGTCCACAGCTACCGCCTGAGGGTCCCTTGACCTGGCGCAATATCTTTTTAACTTTTTGTTGAGGCGGGACGCCATCATGTCCACCTGTGGTTTTTCCCAACGGTTTACCAGCATCTGGAAGACTTCTGGATGAAGTCCCCACTCTCCCGGGTGGAGGTCGTGTCTGCTGAGGAAGTCTGCTTCCCAGTTGTCCACTCCCGGAATGAACACTGCTGACAGTGCTAGTACATGATTCTCCGCCCATCGGAGGATTCTTGTGGCTTCTGCCATCGCCATCCTGCTTCTTGTGCCGCCCTGTCGATTTACATGGGCGACTGCCGTGATGTTGTCTGACTGGATCAGCACCGGCTGGTGTAGGAGCAGGGATTTTGCTTGACTTAGGGCATTGTAGATGGCCCTTAGTTCCAGAATATTTATGTGAAGGGAAGTCTCCTGACTCGACCATAGTCCTTGGAAGTTTCTTCCCTGTGTGACTGCCCCCCAGCCTCGAAGGCTGGCATCCGTGGTCACCAGGACCCAGTCCTGTATGCCGAACCTGCGGCCCTCTAGAAGATGGGCACTCTGCAGCCACCACAGTAGAGACACCCTGGTTCTTGGAGACAGGGTTATTAAGCGATGCATCTGAAGATGCGATCCGGACCACTGGTCCAACAGGTCCCACTGAAAGATTCTGGCATGGAACCTGCCAAAGGGAATTGCTTCGTAAGAAGCCACCATCTTTCCCAGGACCCGCGTGCAGCGATGCACTGATACCTGTTTTGGTTTCAGGAGGTCTCTGACTAGAGATGACAACTCCCTGGCTTTCTCCTCCGGGAGAAACACTTTTTTCTGGACTGTATCCAGAATCATACCCAGGAACAGTAGCCGTGTCGTCGGAACCAGCTGTGACTTCGGGATATTCAGAATCCAGCCGTGCTGGTGCAGCACCTCCTGAGATAGTGCTACTCCCACCAACAACTGTTCCTTGGACCTCGCTTTTATTAGGAGATCGTCCAAGTACGGGATAATTAAAACTCCCTTTTTTCGAAGGAGTATCATCATTTCCGCCATAACCTTGGTAAATACCCTCGGTGCCGTGGACAGTCCAAACGGCAGCGTCTGGAATTGGTAATGGCAATCCTGTACCACAAATCTGAGGTACTCCTGGTGAGGATGGTAAATGGGGACATGCAAGTAAGCATCCTTGATGTCCAGGGATACCATGTAATCCCCCTCGTCCAGGCTCGCAATAACCGCCCTGAGCGATTCCATCTTGAACTTGAAATTTTTTATGTATGTGTTCAAGGATTTCAAATTTAAAATGGGTCTCACCGAACCGTCCGGTTTCGGTACCACAAATAGTGTGGAATAGTAACCCCGGCCTTGTTGAAGTAGGGGTACCTTGATTATCACCAGCTGGGAATACAGCTTGTGAATTGCCGCTAGCACCGCCTCCCTGTCTGAGGGAGCAATCGGCAAGGCAGATTTTAGGAACCGGTGGGGTGGAGACGCCTCGAATTCCAGTTTGTACCCCTGAGATACTATTTGAAGGATCCAGGGATCCACCTGTGAGCGAGCCCACTGATCGCTGAAATTCTTGAGGCGGCCCCCCACTGTACCTGGCTCCGCCTGTGGAGCCCCAACGTCATGCGGCGGACTTGGCAGAAGAAGCGGGGGAGGACTTTTGCTCCTGGGAACCTGCTGTTTGTTGCAGCCTTTTTCCCCTACCTCTGCCTCTGGATAGAAAAGACCCGGCTTTTCCACGCCTGTTTTTCTGGGTCCGAAAGGACTGAACCTGATAAAACGGCGCCTTCTTAGGCTGTGAGGGGACATGGGGTAAAAATGCTGGCTTCCCAGACGTTGCTGTGGAAACTAGGTCCGAGAGACCATCCCCAAATAATTCCTCACCCTTATATGGCAACACTTCCATGTGCCTTTTAGAATCTGCATCTCCTGTCCACTGGCGAGTCCATAAGCCTCTCCTAGCAGAAATGGACAATGCACTAACTTTAGATGCCAGTCGGCAGATTTCCCTCTGTGCATCTCTCATATATAAGACTGAGTCTTTTATATGGTCTATGGTTAACAGGATCGTGTCTCTGTCTAATGTGTCAATATTTTCTGACAGTTTATCTGACCACGCAGCGGCAGCACTGCACATCCAAGCTGACGCAATAGCTGGCCTAAGTATAATGCCTGAGTGTGTATATACAGACTTCAGGATCGCCTCCTGCTTTCTATCAGCAGGTTCCTTGAGGGCGGCCGTATCCGGAGACGGTAGTGCCACCTTTTTAGACAAACGTGTGAGCGCTTTATCCACCATAGGAGGTGTTTCCCAACGTGACCTATCCTCTGGCGGGAAAGGGAACGCCATTAGTACCTTCTTAGGAATTACCAATTTTTTATCAGGGAAAGCCCACGCTTCTTCACACACTTCATTTAATTCATCTGATGGGGGAAAAACTACGGGTAGTTTTTTCTCCCCAAACATAATACCCTTTTTAGTGGTACCTGTATTTATATCAGAAATGTGTAACACCTCTTTCATTGCCTCAATCATGCAGTGAATGGCCTTAGTGGGCATCAGGTTAGACTCATCGTCGTCGACACTGGTGTCAGTATCAGTGTCGACATCTGGGTCTGCGGTCTGAGGTAGCGGGCGTTTTAGAGCCCCTGATGACCTGTGCGACGCCTGGACAGGCACGAGCTGAGAAGTCGGCTGTCCCACATTTGGCATGTCGTCAAATTTCTTATGTAAGGAGTCTATACGTGCACTCATTTCTTTCCATAATCTCAACCACTCAGGTGTCTGCCCCGCAGGGGGTGACATCCCTTCTAAAGGCATCTGCTCCGTCTCTACATCATTATCCTCATCAAACATGTCGACACAGCCGTACCGACACACCGCACACACACAAGGAATGCTCCAACAGAGGACAGGACCCACAAAAGCCCTTTGGGGGGACAGAGTGAGAGTATGCCAGCACACACCAGAGCGCTATATAATGCAGGGACTAACTGAGTTATGTCCCCTATAGCTGCTTTTTCTATATAATTTATACCGCGCCTAAATTTAGTGCCCCCCCTCTCTTTTTTTACCCTTTTCTGTAGTGTAGACTGCAGGGGAGAGCCAGGGAGCTTCCTTCCAGCGGATCTGTGAAGGAGAAATGGCGCCAGCGTGCTGCAGGAGATAGCTCCGCCCCTTTTCCGCTGACTATTCTCCCGCTTTTTTCTGGATTCTGGCAGGGGTATTTTCCACATATATAGCCTCTGGGGCTATATATTGTGGTATTTTTGCCAGCCAAGGTGTTATAATTGCTTCTCAGGGCGCCCCCCCCCCAGCGCCCTGCACTCTCAGTGACCGGAGTGTGAAGTGTGTGTGAGGAGCAATGGCGCACAGCTGCAGTGCTGTGCGCTACCTTGGTGAAGACTGATGTCTTCTGCCGCCGATTTTCCGGACCTCTTCTTGCTTCTGGCTCTGTAAGGGGGACGGCGGCGCGGCTCCGGGACCGAACACCAAGGACTGGGCCTGCGGTCGATCCCTCTGGAGCTAATGGTGTCCAGTAGCCTAAGAAGCCCAATCTGGCTGCAAGCAGGCGAGTTCGCTTCTTCTCCCCTTAGTCCCTCGCTGCAGTGAGCCTGTTGCCAGCAGGTCTCACTGAAAATAAAAAACCTAAATCTATACTTTCTTTCTAAGGGCTCAGGAGAGCCCCTAGTGTGCATCCAACCTCGGCCGGGCACAAAATCTAACTGAGGCTTGGAGGGGGGTCATGGTGGGAGGAGCCAGTGCACACCAGGTAGTCATAAATCTTTCTAGAGTGCCCAGCCTCCTTCGGAGCCCGCTGTTCCCCATGGTCCTTACGGAGCTCCCAGCATCCACTAGGACGTCAGAGAAAAGAGGTGTTAAACCCGGGTTGGACCCGTGTCGCTGTGCAGTGTAAAATACCCCTTTCACATCTCCAATGCCGGATCCCACTTGGGAATTGGAAACAGGTCCATCCCGGGTGTGATCCGGCATTGGAGACTCTGCTACCACTTTCACTGGCTGTCCGACCCGGCAATATGCCAGATGGGTTGCCATACTGGCAGGGGGCGGAGCCAGCTGCCGGGGTGGAGGCGGTGCTGGGAGATGAGCTCATCTCCGCGCCGCCTCTCCCCATGTAGTAAACGGGTCCCGATTCGCATCGACCCGGGAATCCGTTTACGCTGCCACTGACCCGGTATTCATCCCGGGAATAACCATTCTCATTACCCATGTTGAATTACTCGGTCAGGCGACCAGGGAATTCTCATGGGTCCCTTTCACATCGCACACTGACCCATGTCGACCTGAAAGGGGTAAAAGCCTCTGTACTGGGATATTCAACCCGAGTCTCAGAAAAAGGTGACGACTGGCTGTTTATGTGTCTGCTCAGAGCAGTCCCCAGCTCCTACTTTTATTTCCTTTGAAACCTCATCAATGTGAGCCAGAAAAGTCCATTTTAAATCACATCACAGTGTTTAACATGGGTGACCCAGGTTCAGTGTGAAAGGCACCAACCCTCGGGTTGAAACTGCAATGTGAAATGGTCTGAGGCTGCTTTGACCCGGGTCGGACCTGGGTCTGCGATATTAAAGCGGTATAAGAGGAGCCGTAGATGAGGAACAGCAGTATTGATGAAGATGAGCATGTGCATGGATTGAAGAGGGGAGAGTCAATGCTAGCAAGAAGGAAATTGCAGTAGTCTGAGCATTGGACAAGTTTGTAGGTTACTTCCTGAGTGAAAAAGGTGTGAAAGTTGGCTACAGTGGCGGATCCGGGAGGGGGGGGGGGGGGGGGTTACGCGTGCCCGTGCCCCCCTGTCATTTGTGGCCTCCGTCCGTCCCCCCCAGCGCCGCATAGGGAGATGACAGGCGCCCGCTGAGATTGTGTTACCAGCGGGCGCCCGTCTCCCTGCACAGCGGCAGCCGGAGGCAGGAGCTCAGTACTGAGCTCCAGCTTCCGGCGCTGTCACTGTGCGGCGTGCGCTATGGGAGAGACGTCAGTCATGACGTCTCTCTCATAGTGCTGACTGAGGAGCGGACGCCCAGGGAGGAGGAGGAGGACTGCAGCGGTCTGGAAGCGGGAACGGGGCTTGGTAAGTATGTTCCGTTTTCCCTTCCTCAGTGCAGTGGGGGCATCTACTGGGGGCAAACTACGGGGGGGGGACACTACTACTGAGGGGCATCAACAAGGGACATTACTACTGGGTGGGGGGGCATTATTACTGGGGGAGCATCTACTGGGGGCATTACTACTGGGGGGCATCAACAAGGGGCATTACTACTGGGGGGCATCAACAAGGGGCATTACTACTGGGGGGGGCATTACTACTGGGGGGGGCATTACTACTGGGGGCATCTACTGGGGGAGTTACTACTGGGGGGGCATTTCTACTGGGGGCAAACTACTGGGGGGCATCTACTGGGGGTATTACTACTGGGGGGTCATCTATTGGGGGCATTTCTACTGGGGGCAAACTACTGGGGGGCATCTACTGGGGGTATTATTACTGGGGGGGTCATCTATTGGGGGCATTACTACTGGGGGCAAACTACTGGGGGGCATCTACTGGGGGTATTACTACTGGGGGGTCATCTATTGGGGGCATTACTACTGGGGGACATTTCTACTGGGGGCAAACTGCTGGGGGGCATTATTACTGGTGGCATCTACTGGGTGTATTACAACTGGGGGCATTATTACTGGGGGGCATCTACTGGGGGGGTCATCTATTGGGGGCAAACTCCTAGGGGGCATTACTACTGGGGGACATTATTACTGGGGGGCATCTACTGGGGGCACACTACTGGGGGACATTATTACTGGGGACCAACTACAAAGGGGCTAATTACTGGGGGAAAACTACAGGAGGGCATTACTACTGGCGGCGTAACTACAGGGGCATTACTACTTGGGGGCTAAACTACAGGAGGGCATAACTACAGGGGCCAAACTACTGGGGGATAACTACAGGGGCCAAACTACTGGGGGCATTACTACTGGGGGCTAAACTACAAGGGGGGCATAACTACAATGGGACAAACTACAGGGGGGCATTACTACTGGTGGCTAAACTACAAGCAGGCAAACTACTGGGGGCATTACCACTGGGAGGCTAAACTAAAGAGGGGGGGGTAAACTACTGGGGTCATAACTGCAGGGGCATAACTACTAGGGCGCTAAATGACTGGGGGCATTACTACAGGCAACATTACTACTGGGGGAAATACGGGCATTGCATAAGGGGCACCACTACTATGGGGTCTATATAAGGGGCACTACCAGTACAGTGGACATTGCATAATGAGCGCTACAACTGTGGGCATTGTATAAGAAGCGCCACCTCACATGCACCTGAAGCCGCACGCAAATGTACTTGCCCCTTCCATGGTGCCCCCCCTATCATTTTCTTCTGGATCCGCCCCTGGTTGGCTATGTTGTTAAACAGAAGGACTATGAGATTGACAATGTATTAGGTGAAGCGGAGGGAGGAGTCAATAATAACACCAAGAGATATAGAGGTGAACTAAATGTGGTCAACTAGGAGGGTGATGGAGGGAAAGGTAATATTGGAAGGCAAAAGATAATGAACTAAGATTGATCTATCAAGAAACAGTTGGGACATCCAGGTGGAGACTGCAGAGAGGCAGTTAAACATGCGGGTTAATATAAAAGAGAGAGGTTAGGGGAGGGGCAGTTGATTTGGATGTCACCTGTGCAGAGGCGGTGGAGATTTCGTGGTGGATGGTGTCTATTTTGCCCATAAACTCAGTGGCAAAGTCATGAGCAATTAGGGAAGAAACAATAGTATTTGGGAGCACGGTTGACACTAGTCAGAGATTTAATTCATGAAATATCACTCTATGCGGTTATTTATCATAAAAAGAAAAAAAATCTCATAAAACACAATAAACAATTCATATATCCATTTAAAAAATTCTTAATAAAACATGATTCATCATTTCACTGAAGATAACTTATTAGGCTTGAGGGGGATATCTTATTGCTCTCCCTGTTTGCTTGTATCCATATATATCATCAGAAGTCCCAATTAGTGTGGATAATAACATTCAGTTCAAGTATCTCTATTTAGATGGACTCAAATAGTTCAACTTATTTGTAATGACTTCTGCCCACCTTTTCCATAAATGATTATGGGTAATTGCAGCTCTTTCGCACACTGTGATTTCTGGTACTGCAGTCCTTTTAAACACTGATCAGCCCTGGGTTCCACATGAATGGCAAGTCCCTCTTACCCGCTGCTGCTGGCTCTGACGGATTTTAACAGCGCTGGTGGTGATGGGACAGTAATGAGCAAGCTCCTGTAATATGTAACGCGTTTCTCCACCCGTTTAGATTTTTCAGTGGCTTCCTCAGACATTAGGGAATTAGGGAAAAAGCACTGTTAGACACTTTGGAAAAGTAATTTGAAGTAGGTATGTTCAGAGAGAGAAAGCTGTTTAGTACGAGTACAGGATTAATTGAATTTGGATGTAGTGAGTGTCTGAGCGTGATTTTATCCATGTTTGAAGGTAGCAAGTATATAAGAACTGCCAGGGTATGGTCTGGAATGCCAGAGATGATGCACAGTTGCTAGGTCTGCATCATTATGGACATTTAAGTGTGTGGAGTTGTATACAAAGACAGTATCAATAAGGTAAAACAGGGGGGGGGGGGGCTTGGCACAGCATGGAGTAGGCAGCAGGCTGCTGTAGCTCCCTATTCTTCATCCTTGAACCCATCCTTAACCCCAGTGTTTTTGGAATTCACACTCATCTGCTGCTGTGTGAACCTCTCCTTCACCCCCTGAGACATCTGGCGCTGCTGTGCGTCTTGTACCTGCGGAGATTTGGACATTGTGGAGGGACCTGCCGGCCCACAGCAGCGCCTTCTGCCCTGCTTGTGACCTCTCCCTGCACAAGATACTCTCCTCTCCCCTCTCTGTGGTGCTGGGACACATGCTCCATTATTAACTGCTGCTGGCAATTACAGAGGCCCACTGCTTCCCACCCAGTGTGCTGCAGTATATAGGTTTGTGCCTGGGCCCTGCATTGGGCTGGTTGCCTGAATCTCTCTCAATATATTTGGATTACAATTCTGCTGTGCTGCACTGCCTTCTATGAATACTGACCGTGCCCTGTTTATCTTGGATCCTGTTTGATAACACTCAGGGGTGCATTTTGTGTTTCTTAATTCCCTGAAGCAGCTACTGTACTCCAAGCTTCACTATATAAGACTTTGCCACTCTCTTTGTGTTTATTTACTCTTTTTTTCCTGAAGAGATTATTCCTCCTGCAGTGCTATGGGAAAAACCGGCAATGCTGCTGCCACTGCTGCGCGCTTGGAAAGATTTGCTAGAAATCCACGTGGGCAGACACCCCCGTGCACCCAGGCTATACCGCCTCCCTCACAGCACGCTTCGGAGGAACCCTCTGTTACTGATGTTATGCAATCCACACAGCAAATTCTGCAAGCCATCAACACGTCTAAGACGAGGGTGATGGACAAGATCGGCCAGGTTCAGGCTGACATCTAAATTATTTGTCATGACATGCAAAGGCTGTGTGAGCGTGTGGGGGGGTGTAGAGTAACGTGTCTCTGACATTCAAGATGTGACTGCACCACTCAAGGATAGTGTCGCTGACCTTTCATCCCAGATGGCTGCTATTAAAACCAAGTTGTCGGATATGGAGGGCCGCTTACGAAGAAATAACGTACGCTTTGTGGGGCTGCCTGAGCGAGCTGAGGGTACACATCCAGAAAAATTCTTGGAGGACTGGCTACTCAGTGTGTTTAAAAAAAGATGACTTTATTGCACAATTCGCGGTGGAGCGCGCACATCGTTTACCCTTTCAGGTCCCCCCTCCCGGTGCCCCAGCGCGCACCTTTATTGCCCGCATGCTCCACTTCAAGGATCGGGATGCCATTCTCCGCCTGGCCAGGTTGCACGGTCCGCTGCAGTTCGATAACCACTCTGTGTCTGTTTTCCCTGACTTTGCTATGGACGTACAGAAATCCAGGTCCCAATTTCTTCAGGTCAAACGAAAGCTGAGGGACAGGCAGATTCAGTATTCGATGCTGTTGCCTGCCAGACTGCAGGTGATATATGAGGGCTCTACCCATTTCTTCAACTCTCCGAGAGAGGACGAGGCATGGCTGGAGCAGAGACCCCGTGCACCTTGCTAAATGGAGCTCCTATTGTACCGCCAGTTTATTCTGTGGTTTTTTCTCACTCTCTCTCTCAGGTTTTTCTTTTTTTAATTATGTGAGAGTTCATATGGTTGACTATTGTATGTGAAGGTTTATTTGTATGTCTTTTTACCGGGGGCCACTCTCCTTTACAGGGAGCCCTTGCTGTGATATAGTAGTTGGGGGTGTCTACTCCTAAATGTTCCCTTTTTACAACCTTTACTATTTACGTTTTTTTTTTTTTTAGTTTAGGTAACGGGAAGTTTAGTTGGGGATATAGGTATATCTAGGTTCTTGATGGATGTACAGGGTGGGGGGTGGTTGGGTTGTTGCTGTTTTATTGTTTTTTTGCTTAATTATTGGTATTTTTTGTTATGGTCAAGTACTGCTGGTGATTTAAGGCTGCAATGTATCTTCAAAGTCATGGTGGATGTGTTCTGGCGTCCTTGTTTCTCGACTGCTCTGAACTTTTTCTCTTCCTCTCTTTTGCGTATTTGTACACCTGCTGCTCTGATCTACATGTGCTCTGATGAGGTATTCTCTTTCATTGTGTCATTTCACCTTTTTCTCCTTTTCTCTTCTTTTCTCCTGTTTTCCAGTCTAACGTCTTTCAATGTTGGTAGCATCTGAGGGCCTTCACCTACTCGGCTGGAACGTGAGGGGCCTTAACAATAAAATAAAGAGAGCATTGTTCCTGTCGCAAGCTAAAAAATATAAGGTGGATATTATTTGTTTTTCGGAGACTCATTTGGTTGGTGGTAAGACGAAGGCCCTGAAAAAACAGTGGGTCGGATGGCGGTTTCATTCTACCTTTTCACAAAATGCCAGGGGGGTGTCTGTACTTATCAGAAAATCTGTACATTTTCATTTAGCTCATAGTCAGGTGCATCAGTATGGTCGCTTTGTTTTTCTTAGAGCCTTCGTTAGCTCCACCCTTCTACATATTCTTGCAGTATATGTCCCCCCCCCCCCCCCCCCCACCTTTACAATAATGATGTTTTTGCGACAAGCTATGTCGTTTGTTGCATTGTCACCGTCTACTCCCACCATCTGTATTGGTGACTATAATAGTGTAATGGACTTATCTTTAGATAGGTGGAGAGAGAACCCCCATACTGATCTATCATCTCCTTCTCCTACCCCCTTATCTAATTTAACTACTGAATTGGGATTAATTGATATTTGGAGGGTCCGGTTTCCCCATGAGAGCCAATACTCTTGCTATTCGGCTACTTTTAATACATTCTCCCGTATTGACCTGGCCCTCATATCACCGGATTTGACCCCTAAGGTAACTCAGATTAAATACTTACCCAGAAGGATTTCCGACCATTCACCTGTCTTGTTGGTCTTAGATCTTTTGTCTCCCCATGGGGTCTTGATTTGGAAACTTAACCCATTCTGGCTGTCCTGAATGGGTGATGGAGCTGATTTGCTTGCTGACTGGCAAGACTTCCAGGATTTTAACACCTCCTGCCCTACCCCTACTGTTAAGCATGATGCATTTAAAGCCTCTATCCGTGGCTCCCTTATTAAAAGGGTGGCTGCTAGTAAAAGGTCTAGTAGGGAAGAGGAATCCTGCCTTGAAAAAATCTGTTGTCAATTAGAAGCCGACTATATTTTGCACAAATCCCCCTCCTTGCATGCTAGCTGGGAGACGGCCAGACGGGAGTGTACGACGTTTCTTTTAGATAAATCCAAGCGTCAGTTATTGTTCTCCAAGCATTCTCTATACTCACAGGTGGAGATTGGGGGTAGTTATCTCGCCTTCCTATCTAGGGAAGAGAGAAGTAGTATTTCTGTCCAACAGGTGTGTGATCCCCAGGGTGTTACGAAGTACTTGTGCCCTGATATTACTGAAGTATTTTTTGATTACTACTCTTCGCTGTACGGGTCTAAAGTGTCTTATACAATGGATCAACTGAGAGACTCTCTCTCCCATATACAATTGTGCCGACTGTCTCTGGAATCTGTTGAATATTTGGATTCCCCATTCACCACTGAGGAATTAGATGCTGCTATAACATCGTTCCCCAATAATAAGGCTCCCGGGTGTGACGGAATACCCATTGAATTGTACAAATGGTTTAAAGAATTATATACCCCTTATTTGGTTGAGCTATTTAACACTTTGTTTGAATACGGTTCTTAGCCCCCCTCAATGTCTGAGGCTATAATAATAGTAATTCTTAAGCCAGGTAAGGACCCCACCTCCCCGGACTCCTATCGCCCTATCTCCCCTATTATCTACAGATGTAAAAATTTTGGCAAAAATGTTAGCTGTTCGTTTAAATAAAGTTGTTACATCTATTGTCCACTGTGACCAAACGGGTTTTATGCCGGGGTAGTCTACGGTACAGAACCTCCGAAGACTCTTTTGCCATCTGCAGAGAGGGGACCAGTCCGAGTCGGGGGCAGTGGTGGTGTCCCTGGATGCTGCCAAGGCCTTTGACTCGGTAGAATGGGGGTACCTGTGGGAAGTGCTTCATAAATTTGCATTCGGTCCTAAATTTGTTAGGTGGGTCCAGTTGCTCCATTCTTTCCCGGCCGCTCGTGTTTCAGTCAATGATCATGTGTCACGACCCTTTTCACTGGAGAGGGGTACGAGGCAGGGCTGCCCACTCTCTCCGGCCCTATTTGCCCTTGCCATTGAACCGCTAGCTAGTTGCATACGTATGTCCCCGGACATTGTAGGCATTAAGGTTGGGAGCCATGTTGATACTATCGCACTATTTGCTGACGATATGCTTTTATTTCTTAATGATTCTGAGAATTCGTTACTCACTATGTTGCAGTTAGTTAATCATTTTGGAACTTATTCTGGTTTACAGATAAATTGGAACAAGTCCAATATCTACCCCCATATCTGGTGATCTCCCTGATGTGACGGACTCCTCTTGCCCGCTGCAGTGGGCCCTCCAGTTTAAATATTTGGGGATTTGGATCTCTCCTTGTCCGCAGGACTATGTTGCGTTAAATGTGGAGCCTGTGACACATAATTGTAAAAAGAAGGCTCACCTGTGGAAGAAGCTTCCTCTCACTGTGATGGGCCGTATTAATTTATTAAAAATGTCTATCCAACCCAGGTATCTGTATGTATTTTTTCCTCTATTGACAGCGTATTGAACTCTTCTGTTTGGGGAGGCGGTGCGCCTAGGGTGGCTATGAAGGCCCTGGTTAAGTCCAAGTTAGATGGAGGTCTTGGCCTCTCTAATTTGAGACTATACTACTTGGCCTCTCAGCTGGTTTACCTTTCTTGTTGGCTCCTGGATGCAGGTGGGGACACATTGTTGGGGTTCTATGCCGAGTGGGTGGAGTCTCCTCTCTCTCTACTTCATTTTTTGCTATCTGGCTCTACTCTCTCTGGTCTTCCCCCTATTCTTAGACAGGCTCTTCTGGTCTGGCGATTGGCGCACACCTTTTTTGACTGGCAAGACATTGATACTGATACACCCCTGTGGTTTAATGCCTCTTATAGGGAGCTACTGCCCCTATCCTCTGATACTTTATGGAGGCGGATGGGACTTACAATATTTGCTCAGCTTTATGATAATGGTATTCTTAAATCATCTGAGCGGCTACGTGGCGACTATGCTATTGCTAATACTGCTTTTTTTCACTACCTCCAGCTGCGTCATGCACTGCAGGCGCAGGTGGGTATGGCCCCCTTAACTATATCGGTGTATCCAGTCAGGAAACTGCTCCTTTCGTTGGGGTCCAGGGGACACATATCTCTGATTTATGCCACATTGAATGTGCAGGTTAATTCTCATCTGTTTGACCCCTTGAAACTTAAATGGGAAGGTAATATTGGCGATCTCTTCAATGAACAATGGATACAGATTTTGGGATCCATTCGTTATACTACCCCGTGTGTTCGGTATCAGCAGGTATATTTTTATACCTTACTTAGAACATATCGTACCCCAGTAATGTTGTATAGTGCACATCTTCGCTCTGATACCTGTTGTCCGAAGTGCAATGGGGAGGGTGCTGACTTTTGGCACCTATTATGGTCATGCCCAAGGTTGGCACCATTTTGGGCTGCAGTTTGGAATGATATTGTCCTTACAGAACCATCATTGCCAGTAATGAACTCTAGATTGTGTCTGTTCGGGTTAGACCTTGAAGAGACGCATTCTCTGGTCATATATCGTTATGTACTATGCTTAACCACTCTGGCAAGAGTCTTAATAGCCAGAAAATGGTTCTCCCCTGAATTACCCAATATATCTCATTGGCGGGCTCTGGTCAACGAGGTTTCTGGCCATGAACGAGCAATGTTTAGATCTAGTGACATGCTGGTTAAATACTCTAATAAATGGGATAGATGGAATACGTCAGCTCTTGGAGTGGGTGAGACGTGATGGAAAGGGGAAGGTATCCTGTGTAATGTATATTGTAGCTAATACGGAATGTGATGTTATGCCTGTTTGCTCTGGGGCGGTGCGGGAAGCATGGATGCTTTAGAAATGACTCCTTATTGTTGTATTGACTATATATGTATGCGATATGTTGCCTGCTACATGTCATATCTTGTTTAACAGATATACTGTAAATCCAATGTCATTGATGTTTTTGATATACTATTTTTGTACTTGACCCGTTTGTTGAGCTAGGTTTAGCTGCTGAATGTTTTTTTGTTTGTATATGTAAAACACTATCAATAAAAAATTACTGAATTAAAAAAATAAATAAGGTAAAACAGAGAAAGAGAGGGGAAGAAGGAGAGGTGGAGTAGTAAATGGGTCAATCCCATTAAGCTTTTGCTGTGTGTGCATGGATTTATGAGAAGTCACCATCACAGTGGATAGGAGAAGAGGTCCATAGGTAGAGGCCATTGGAAGAGGAGAGTGTGAGAAGTATAGAGGCTACAGTGCCACTAGGTGTTTTACTGTGGATGTTGAAATCCCTCAGAATGAGAGTGGGTATACCAACTGTAGCCAGGGGCGTAACTCCCTGAGGCAATGGAGTCACTTGTCTCCGGACTCCAAGCCCTGAAGGGGCACCTGCATGTACAGCAGCACCTGTGTGGTTCCCAGCAGGATCCAAGTGTGACCGCTGCTCTTACAACGTAGCTCTGCGGCGCACCTACTGCTGCTGCAGAGTTAATCAGCTCTGTCCCAGGAGCACTGCAACAGTGGACAAGATACTGTAGTTAATGCCTGGTACTGCTCAGCCTGCGCTAAAGCAAGCAACAGTGCACCCACCGCTGCTGCTGGTTTATGTAATAGTACTCGCCGGTGAATGCTGATTTTGCATGCTGCAGACGACAAAATCACAGCATAGCTGGAACCCTGCCAATTCACTGCGGGCTCTGGTCCTTGTATACCGGCTGATATTGCCATCTATAACATTCTGTAAGTCGTGCTTATATATATAATATATATATATTTATTTATTATTATTATTTTTTTAAATATATATTTATTTATTTTTCGTTGTTTTTTTTTTTACGGGGAGGGCACCAAACCCCAACTTGCCTCTGGACGACTGGGATGAACTGACGTCCCTGACTGTAGCCACATAATCATCAACCACCTCCAAAGCTGCAAGTGGGAACAATCCCAACATTTGAACACATCTCATGCCGTAGGCTTTTGATTTATCATACTGGATAAAGCAAAAGCCTATGGAGTGAGATATGTTTTCAAATTTCAGATTCCTCTATCCATATGTACTGAGTAAAAGACTGTAGCTAAATGAAGAAACATTTCAGAGCCCTGATAACCACTGCAGCATAACACATTATGTAATTGCTTAACTTTTGGCAGTCATTTACTCTTAAAACTGCACTAACATCTAGTTATTCAACCTCAATCCTAGTACATCCTAGTTTCTTCAGGTAACGCAAAACTGCAAAATTAATTTTGTTACCCAGCTTTAAAAGGCAATAGTGAGTGCAGTTAGCAGGAAAAACAAACACAGGCCACAGCCCCCTGATTGGAGCTCTTAAAAGGTTCTGCCCACATCTTCACCCCAGTTTTCTGACAGTCTCTAACTAAGGCCACTTTGAAAGCTCTGCATTTTCTTGTTATGTCATGCCACAAGCTATTGTGCAGACAAACACTATCTGCAACCTGTTTAAGGACGTTAGGATGGGCATTGATAACTAATATTTATGAATTATCGATATCCCAGACAGACACATTGTGATATTTTTGTCATATCGGCTCGCTTGACACATTGGGACGGATGTAATGATGACTGAGATCGCCGGAGGTGCGAGATACAAGGCAAACCATGCCTTGGAAGTGATTTCCCCCACATGTGGATCACTTCTCCCATTTACAGCTGGAGTGCCAAGGTTCCCCATCACTGCCATATAGTATATTGTTCCCAACCCGGCTCATTTCAGAGCAGCAGCCCCATGCCCCAGGTCTGTTATAGACTGTGCATACGCAGTAGTAAATAACCTCATTTAATCAAATTTTATTTTTTTACATTTTTATGTATCACTTTGGATATGCAATCCCTTATCAATCCAGAATATCGATATGGGCCGATTGGTAATCCCTACTCAAAGGTGTGCATCCTTTATTTCGCTTGAGCAATACAGTCTTGTTAAGATAAATATGTATAAGTATGCTGTAATGCAGGATTGGCCAAAGCATTGAACGCCATCGACATCCAACAGCAGTTAACAGAAATCAGCTGCCCACCATTGCCTTGTTGGTACCCGGTACTTACTGCTGGGTGCCCCTGTATCCAGACTCCTTCCTTCTCCTCAGCAGTCTTCATCCTTGTGAAACTCGATTCATGCAACATCACACATATTATGTATCATGATACGATATTATCTGTCAGTATCTGGATTGAAAACCCACTGCTGCTCTGCACTGCTGGAGAGTTATGTGCAGGAGATGGACTGCCAAAACAGAGGTAAGACAGTAAGGGTGCGTACACACTAGGCCATTGGTTCTCAAACTCGGTCCTCAGGACCCCACACAGGTCACGTTTTCCATGTCACCCAGCAGCTGCACTGTGTACCGAGTTTGAGAACCTGTGCACTAGGCAATATCGCGTATGATCCGACCAGTTCAGAACGATATCATCTAGTGTGTATAGACAATATATCGCATGATGCGCACTCCCACGGGTCATCTTCAACATCACACATCGGACCTGCATGGCCCGACGTGCGATATCGCAGACGAGGGACAGGCTGTAGAATACAGCATGCCGACCCCATTGCACCCGACATCAGCAAGTGTGTATGCACTTGCTGATGTCAGGTCCCGTCTCAGACGACAGTGCATCGTTTGCGATGTCTCAGAGTGTGTACGCACACTAAGTTACCTACTGCGGAGGGTGGAGGCACAGCTTTATGGTGCGGTGGAGACACAAGGCACATTGTGCCTATACTGCTGAGGAGGGGGGGGGGGGGCACTTTTCAGCTATACTGATGGGGAGGGGGAAGCATATTGCAGTTATTCTGATGGGGAGATGAGTAGGCACATTTCAACTATACTGATATGGAGCTGTATTGATGGTGAGGTATGGACAGTGCTTCAAGTTATCCTAGAGAGGTGGTGGAACTCACCCCCCCCCTCCCCCCGGCACCCATGCAATAAAGGTATTTTGTGCACCCAAAAAAGGGGCGTGGTCTCAAAAAGAAAGAGACATGGTCACACAATAGTATCCCCAATTAAAATCATGCCACACAGTAGCACAATCTTATTCACATTACACCACATAGTAGTGTCCCTTATTCATGTTATGACACACATTAGTGTCCCTTATACACAAAGTCTACAGTAGTAGCACCCTGCAATACACATAATGCCCACAGCAGTAGCGTCCCTTATACAATGTCCACTGTACTGGTAGTGCCCACAGTGGTAGTGCCCCTTTTAAAGAGCCCATAGTAGTGGTGCCCCTTATGCAATGCCCCCAGTAGTAGTGCCCCTTATGTCCCCAGGAGTGATGCCCCTTATGAAGTGCCCCCTTTACAATGTCCTCATTAGTAGTGCCCCAGCAGTAATGCCCCCAGTCGTTTAGCCCTCCCCCCCCCATAGTTATGCTCCCAGTGGTAATGCCCATGCGGTTATGACCCCTGTAATTTACCCCCCACTTTAGTTTAGGCCCCCCAGTGGTAATGCCCCCAGTAGTTTAGCCCCTGTAGTTATGCCCCCAGTAGTTTAGCCATCATGTAGTTTGCCCCATGTAGTTTAGCCCCCAGTGGTCATGCCCCTTGTAGTTTAGCCCCTGTAGTTACCCCCTTGCAGCTTGCCCCCAGTAGTAATGCCCCCTTATAGTTAGCCCCCAGTAGTAACGCCCCCTTGTAGTTTGCCCCCTTGTAGTTTGCCCCCAGTAGTAACGCCCCCTTGTAGTTTGCCCCCAGTAGGTGCGCCGCTGATACACTGACACTCAAAACATAATAAAACAAACAAACACCATACTCATCAAGCCCCGCTCCCGCGTCTGACCGCTGCAGTCCTCCTGGCGTCCGCTACTTGGCACTATGGGAGAGACGTCATGACGTCTCTCCCATAGTGTACACTGACAGAGCCGGGAGCCAGAGCTCAGTAGTGAGCTCCTGCCGCCAGCTTCCGTTGTGGAGAGGGAGCCGGGCGCCCGCTGGTAACACAATCTCAGCAGGCATTTGGCATCTCCCTGCGGCGTCGGGCACACATCAGGTTTGGTGAGCCGGAGGAGGTGGAACTGCGTTCCGTCTCCAAGTGGAACTGACAAAATGCAGTTCCGCCCCATTCCGGCTCACTTTAACCCCTGGATATGGAGGCACATTGTAGCCATACTGATGGGAAAGTGAGGAGGTACCTTGCAGCTACAGTATACTTATGGGTTTGGTAAGGATGCCCATTTCAGCTATACTAATTAAGAGGTGATTAGTTAGATTGCAGCTATATGAATGGGGAGGTGAGAAGGCATATTGCAGCTATACAGATGGAGAGATGACAAGGCACATTTCAGCTATACTGATTGGGAGGTGAGGAGGCACATTGCAGCTATACTGATGGGGAGGTGAGGAGGCAAATTGCAGCTATACTGATGGGGAGGTGAGGAGGCAAATTGCAGCTATACTGATGGGGAGGTGAGGAGGTACACTGCAGCTATACAGATGGGGAGGTGAGGAGGCACATTGCAGCTAGCTGGCTAAAAAGTGTTTCCCCTTTGCCGCTAGGCCATTCACCCTTTTGCCTACAGTACAGGTAAATACCCCTACTTGTCAGACCGGAAAAGATTTTTGGTCTTTAGAGTACAGTAGATCACTAAATTCAAAAGTCTGGCCATCCCTATTGTAATAAGAGTTCTTTATTTCCCAATTTACATCACTGATGTATAGTGCTAATGCAGAACTTCCCAGGACATATTTTGCCTAATGCTGACATTAAGGGGTTACAAATAACAGCCAGATTAACAATAACACTTATCTCACAAAATAAATCATAAAATAGTGTTACCTGTGTACTGGGGGGGTGACCAAATCAGTGGGGCATGTCCACACCTGTCTGAAAAAAATCAATCTAAAAAGACTATGGGCTCCAATTAACAAGTAGCCTTAATACAAGCGGGACATGTTGTTTAGTATTGTAGGGAGACTAACGAATATGCCGCTTGTATTTAGCATTACTTACCTCAACAGTAAAGTCCAGTTACATCCCCCTCCTGGTAGCCTAACACTGTTAGAGTCAGGCTTCTGTGTCAGCCAGTCTGTGCATGCACATGACTCTCACCCAGGGGGACCCGTCAGTGCCTGGAAGACTGCACTTAGGCCCTCATTCAGCATAGATCGCATTTGTAAAGCTGCTCACAGGCAGCTTTGCAAATGCAATCCATACTAATGCTAATGCAGTAGGTGTTTAACACTTCCTTGCTGCATTTGTGATCCCAGCACTGTGACTGCGTCGGAATGTTCCCTGCAGACTGCCAGCTGAGTAAGCCTCTGCTTACTCAGGCTGGCCGTTGCAGGGGCCCTTGCGAGGCCAAGAAATCTGCGTCTCGGACGCCGACTATGGCCTCACCGGGATCCGGTCTCTAGGTCGACAGTAACTAGGTCAACCACTATTGGTTGACAAGGTTTCTAGGTCGACAGGTCAAAAGGTCCACTTGAGTTTTTCACGATTTCTTTTTTTTAACCTTTGCAAACTCAACGATCCACGTGGACTACGATTGGAACGGTATTCTATGCCGAGCGAAGCAAGGCACCTTGCCCGAAGCATGGCAAGTGAAGCGAGCCATGCGAGGGGGCACGGTGCACTAATTGGGGTTCCCGGTCACTCTACGAAGAAAACACCACCAAAAAAAACATTAAAAAACTCATGTCGACCTTTTGACCTGTCGACCTAGTCCATGTCAACCTAAAGACCCTGTCGACCTAGAGATCCTGTCGACCAATAGTGGTCGACCTAGACGCTGTCAACCTAGTTACTATCTACCTTCCATACCACACCTGGCCTCACCACCCCCAGAAAATGGGAGCAACACGCCCCCATTTCCGGGAACGCCAGCCATCTCCACCCCATGAACGCTTCTGTCTGCCACACACAAGACCCGCTCTGCAAATGTGCATTATGGGTTCTGCGCAGTTTATCGATAATCTGGAAACTGCGCAGGGGATCACATGAGCGATTCATGCTGAATGAGGGCCTTAAGATGACAAGCTGCGTTGGTTCTACATTTCTGGCAATGGGTACCATACTGTTCTTGCCATCTATTAATGGCGTAAGCAATACACAGTGACAAACAACGTAATCTTCGTTTACCTGATGGGAGGATTGCTATAGGAGTTATGTCTCATATGTGTTGCACCCTCAGCAGTTAGCCCCTGGACCCCAACGAGCCCCTCCAACATGCCCAGGTAATTAGTACCCACTCTGCACCCCTGCTCCGATGTCAGAAGGCACGACACAGGATTACTACATACTTGCCTACCTGACCCTCTCCATGAGGGAGAAAATGCTCTCTTCCTGGACTTTCCTGGTAATGTATGATTGCCATCACCTGTGGTGAGCTAGTTAATTGATAAGAAAGGTGTTTCACCACAGGTGATGGCAATCATACATTACCAGGAAAGTCCAGGAACAGAGCATTTTCTCCCTCATGGAGAGGGTCAGGTAGGCAAGTATGGTCATTATTAGGATTTGCAGACTGGCAATATAAGAGAGGCACAGGATTCCTACTTTCTGTAGCACATAGATCAGCATTTCTTTTATCCATGTGACGATAAACTACATCTCCCATAATGCACTGGGTCGCCGACAATTTACAGCACCATAGTCGCTTTGCGCATAGGGGCTCTCACATATGATAATGACACTCACAAGCACTATACTGCGCTCACCTGAGGTTACACAGTGACAGCGCTTTCTATAGTCCTCGGCCTTCCGCTTCCGGGATGTGCTCATGATGTCACGGGGACGTCTGCAGAGCAGTGAGAGCACGGTTGGTTCTAAATCTGAGTGGGGCAAGGGACCTTTGACGTCACCAGGGGCGGAGCCACGTCACTAGGGAGAGGAGCCACGGGTAACAGGGTATCCGAAAAGTACGCTCGCCGCCGGGTTACTAAAGGTAGAAGTTGGTGGCGTGGATAGTAGAATAACTATCCCGCTGGCCTTGCTCCTCCCCCTGGTGACGTGGCTCCTCCCCCTGACGTCATAGTTCCCTTAGGCCACTTGGATCTAGCATCTACCGTGAGAGCACTGTCGGTGTCATAGCACCACAGCTTAGCCTTGATCCCATGTAAAACATGCGCAGAAGTAGTGTGACGACAGCTATTTCTCTCCGTAATTTATTGTATTTTATTATACGCATATTCTGTTGTATTCTATTTATATTATAATTAATTTGCTGAGTAAATAATAGCCCCTCCTGGGTGTATTTATATATTCCAGTGTCTAATCATGGTAAGGTATTCCAGTGTCTAATCATGGTAAGGTATTGAGTGACTAGTCGTAACAGTGTTTTGTTATTGTCCTCTTCAGTGTCTCTTCAGTTCATATAAAAGATGTGCATAGAGACCCATTGCCATTTATTTAATACTTGCAGGCAAACAGTTTTAAGAAATTTTTGTGCCTAATGCGTCTGTCATTAATTAAAGCATTAATGGAAACGGGTGTACCTCAAAGTAAGTGGAGTCTAACACCTTTCTGGTTTAGTTAAAATTAATTTCTCTAACGTCCTAAGTGGATGCTGGGGACTCCGTAAGGACCATGGGGAATAGCGGCTCCGCAGGAGACTGGGCACATCTAAAGAAAGCTTTAGGACTATCTGGTGTGCACTGGCTCCTCCCCCTATGACCCTCCTCCAAGCCTCAGTTAGATCTTTGTGCCCGAACGAGAAGGGTGCACACTAGGGGCTCTCCTGAGCTTCTTAGTGAAAGTTTTAGTTTAGGTTTTTTATTTTCAGTGAGACCTGCTGGCAACAGGCTCACTGCATCGAGGGACTAAGGGGAGAAGAAGCGAACTCACCTGCGTGCAGAGTGGATTGGGCTTCTTAGGCTACTGGACATTAGCTCCAGAGGGACGATCACAGGCCCAGCTTGGATGGGTCCCAGAGCCGCGCCGCCGGCCCCCTTACAGAGCCAGAAGGCAGATGAGGTCCGGAAAATCGGGGGCAGAAGACGTCCTGTCTTCAACAAGGTAGCGCACAGCACTGCAGCTGTGCGCCATTGCTCTCAGCACACTTCACACTCCGGTCACTGAGGGTGCAGGGCGCTGGGGGGGGGCGCCCTGAGACGCAATAAAAACACCTTGGATGGCAAAAAAATGCATCACATATAGCTCCTGGGCTATATGGATGCATTTAACCCCTGCCAGAATACATAGAAAAACGGGAGATAAGGCCGCCGATAAGGGGGCGGAGCCTATCTCCTCAGCACACTGGCGCCATTTTCCCTCACAGCTCCGTTGGAGGGAAGCTCCCTGGCTCTCCCCTGCAGTCACTACACTACAGAAAGGGTTAAAAAAGAGAGGGGGGCACTAATTAGGCGCAGTATTAACTATACAGCAGCTATAAGGGGAAAAACACTTATATAAGGTTATCCCTGTATATATATAGCGCTCTGGTGTGTGCTGGCAAACTCTCCCTCTGTCTCCCCAAAGGGCTAGTGGGGTCCTGTCCTCTATCAGAGCATTCCCTGTGTGTGTGCTGTATGTCGGTACTTTTGTGTCGACATGTATGAGGAGAAAAATGATGTGGAGACGGAGCAGATTGCCTGTAATAGTGATGTCACCCCCTAGGGGGTCGACACCTGAGTGGATGAACTGTTGGAAGAAATTACGTGACAGTGTCAGCTCTGTATAAAAGACAGTGGTTGACATGAGACAGCCAGCTACTCAGCTTGTGCCTGTCCAGACGTCTCATAGGCCGTCAGGGGCTCTAAAGCGCCCGTTACCTCAGATGGCAGATATAGACGCCGACACGGATACTGACTCCAGTGTCGACGGTGAAGAGACAAATGTGACTTCCAGTAGGGCCACACGTTACATGATTGAGGCAATGAAAAATGTTTTACACATTTCTGATAATACGAGTACCACCAAAAAGGGGTATTATGTTCGGTGAGGAAAAACTACCTGTAGTTTTCCTGAATCTGAGAAATTAAATGAGGTGTGTGATGATGCGTGGGTTTCCCCCGATAACAACTGATAATTTCTAAAATGTTATTGGCATTATATCCTTTCCCGCCAGAGGTTAGGGTGCGTTGGGAAACACCCCCTAGGGTGGATAAAGCGCTCACACGCTTGTAAGGGCTCTACCCTCTCCTGAGATGGCCGCCCTTAAGGATCCTGCTGATAGAAAGCAGGAGGGTATCCTAAAATGTATTTACACACATACTGGTGTTATACTGCGACCAGCAATCGCCTCAGCCTGGATGTGCAGTGCTGGGTTGGCGTGGTCGGATTCCCTGACTGAAAATATTGATACCCTAGATAGGGACAGTATATTTTTGCCTATAGAGCATTTAAAAGATGCATTTCTATATATGCGTGATGCACAGCGGAATATTTGCCGACTGGCATCAAGTCTAAGTGCGTTGTCCATTTCTACCAGTAGAGGGTTATGGACACGTCAGTGGTCAGGTGATGCGTATTCCAAACGGCATTTGGAAGTATTGCCTTATTAAGGGGAGGAGTTATTTGGGGTCGGTCTTTCAGACCTGGTGGCCACGGCAACAGCTGGGAAATCCACGTTTGTACCCCAGGTCGCCTCTCAACATGAGAAGACGCCGTATTATCAGGCGCAGTCTTTTCATGGACAAGCGGGCAAAAGGTTCCTCATTTCTGCCCCGTGACAGAGGGAGAGGAAAAAGGCTGCAGAAATCAGCCAGTTCCCAGGAACAGAAACCCTCTCCCGCCTCTGCCAAGCCCTCAGTATACGCTGGGGCTTTACAAGCAGAATCAGGCACGGTGGGGGGCCCGTCTCAATGAATTTCAGCGCGCAGTGGGCTCACTCGCAAGTAGACCCCTGGATCCTTCAGGTGATATCTCAGGGCTACAAATTAGAATTCGAGACGTCTCCCCCTCGCCGTTTCCTAAAGTCGGCTTTACCGATGTCTCCTTCTGACAGGGAGACAGTTTTGGAAGCCATTCACAAGCTGTATTCCCAGCAGGTGATAATCAAGATACCCCTCCTGCAACAGGGAACGGGGTATTATTCCACACTGTTGTGGTGCCGAAGCCGGACGGCTCGGTGAGACCGATTCTAAATCTAAAATCTTTGAACACTTACATACAGAGGTTCAAATTCAAGATTGAGTCACTCAGAGCAGTGATTGCGAACCTGGAAGAAGGGGACTACATGATGCCTCGGGACATCAAGGATGCTTACCTTCATGTCAAAATTTACCCTTCTCACCAAGGGTACCTCAGGTTTATGGTACAGAACTGTCACTATCAGTTCAGACGCTGCCGTATGGATGGTCCACGGCACCCCGGGTCTTTACCAAGGTAATGGCCGAAATGATGATATTCCTTCGAAGGAAGGGAATTTTAGTTATCCCTTACTTGGACAATTCCCTGATAAGGGTAAGATCCAGGGAACAGTTGGAGGTCGGTGTAGCACTATCTCAGGTAGTGTTGCGGCAGCACGATTGGATTCTCAATATTCCAAAATCGCAGCTGGTTCCGACGACTTGTCTTCTGTTCCTAGGGATGATCCTGGACACAGTCCAGAAAAAGGTGTTTCTCCCGGAGGAGAAAGCCAGGGAGTTATCCGAGCTATTACACAAAGGGGGCGACCCGGCACCGGTCTAAAAATAGTTTTTGATTACAGAAAAACCAAATTTGGACAATTTTCAAGTAAAATCTTTAATATAATGTCCAGTTTGGGGGTGCGCCCAGAGCCAGTGACATATGCATAAACAAAAGGGAGAAAGAAGAAGGCTCATTGCATATGATGTGTGGTATGTGACTCCAACAGCAGCATCACCATTTGTTCCTATCCTTTTCTTTCTTTACCCTGGTATATCCTTTGATTTGTTTCTATTATTACTCATTGCCATAATAGCTGTTATTCCTTCATTAGGATTATGACAGAATCTAAAATCAATTGACTTAATTGATCTCATTAACACAGATCATCTGTACTGGCCGGGTGAGAAAGGGTTTATGACTTGCAGTGTCTCTACCCCTCTCCATCTCATTTCCTGAGGCAGGACCAGAACATTTTTATCTGGGATCATTCACATCTCCTCAACCAGGGGCAATTATATTCTTAATATTTCCAAATAAATTTTGTTTTATCTGCTGACTAATCAACCTAGTGTTATTCATTCTAGTTATTTAACTACCATTAATGAGTGCGCCCACACAAGAGCCTTCTTCTTTCTCCCTTTAGTTATCCGAGCTAGTCAGGAACCTCCTAAAACCGAGCCAAGTCTCAGTGCATCAATGCACAAGGGTTCTGGGTAAAATGGTGGCTTCCTACGAAGCAATCCCATTCGGCAGATTCCACGCAAGAACTTTCCAGTGGGACCTGCTGGACAAATGGTCCGGGTCGCATCCTCAGATGCATCAGCGGATAACCCTGTCACCAAGGACAAGGGTGTCCCTCCTGTGGTGGTTGCAGAGTGCTCATCTTCTAGAGGGCCGCAGATTCGGCATTCAGGACTGGGTCCTGGTGACCACGGATGCCAGCCTGCGAGGCTGGGGAGCAGTCACACAGGGAAGGAATATCCAGGGCTTATGGTCAAGCCTGGAGACATCACTTCACATAAATATCCTGAAGCTAAGGGACATTTACAATGCTCTAAGCTTAGCAAGACCTCTGCTTCAAGGTCAGCCGGTGTTGATCCAGTCGGACAACATCACGGCAGTCACCCACGTAAACAGACAGGGTGGCACAAGAAGCAGGAGGGCAATGGCAGAAGCTGCAAGGATTCTTCGCTGGGCGGAAAAATCATGTGATAGCACTGTCAGCAGTATTCATTCCGGGAGTGGACAACTGGGAAGCAGACTTCCTCAGCACGACCTCCACCCGGGAGAGTGGGGACTTCACCCAGAAGTCTTCCACATGATTATAAACCGTTGGGAAAAACTCGACAGGTATTGCGCCAGGTCCAGGGACCCTCAGGCAATAGCTGTAGACGCTCTGGTAACACCGTGGGTGTACCAGTCAGGGTATGTGTTCCCTCCTCTGCCTCTCATACCCAAGGTACTGAGATTGATAAGATGGAGAGGAGTAAGCACTATATTCGTGGCTCCGGATTGGCCAAGAAGGACTTGGTAACCGGAACTTCAAGAGATGCTCACGGAGGATCCGTGGCCTCTACCTCTAAGAAGGGACCTGCTCCAGCAAGGACCCTGTCTGTTCCAAGACTTACCGCGGCTGCGTTTGACGGCATGGCGGTTGAACGCCGGATCCTGAAGGAAAAAAGGCATTCCGGATGAAGTCATCCCTATCCTGATCAAAGCCAGGAAGGATGTAACCGCAAAAACATTATCACCGCAATTGGCGAAAATATGTTGCGTGGTGCGAGGCCAGTAAGGCCCGACGGAGGAAATTCAACTGGGTCGATTCCTACATTTCCTGCAAACAGGCGTGTCTATGGGCCTGAAATTGGGGTCCATTAAGGTTCAAATTTCGGCCCTGTCAATTTTCTTCCAAAAAGAACTAGCTTCAGTCCCTGAAGTTCAGACGTTTGTAAAAGGGGTACTGCATATACAGCCTCCTTTTGTGCCTCCAGTGGCACTTTGGGATCTCAATGTAGTTTTGGGTTCCAAAAGTCACATTGGTTTGAACCACTTAAATCTGTGGAGTTAAAATATCTCACATGGAAAGTGGTCATGCTGTTGGCCCTGGCCTGGGCCAGGCACGTGTCAGAATTGGCGGCTTTATCCTGAAAAAGCCCTTATCTGATTTTCCATTCGGACAGGGCGGAATTGAGGACTCGTCCTCAGTTTCTCCCTAAGGTGTTTTCAGCGTTTCACCTGAACCAACCTATTTGTGGTGCCTGCGGCTACTAGGGACTTGGAGGACTCCAAGTTGCTAGACGTTGTCAGGGCCCTGAAAATATATGTTTCCAGGACGGCTGGAGTCAGGAAATCTGACTCGCTGTTTATCCTGTATGCACCCAACAAGCTGGGTGCTCCTGCTTCTAAGCAGACTATTGCTCGTTGGATTTGTAGTACAATTCAGCTTGCACATTCTGTGGCAGGCCTGCCACAGCCAAAAATCTGTAAATGCCCACTCCACAAGGAAGGTGGGCTCATCTTGGGCGGCTGCCCGAGGGGTCTCGGCTTTACAACTTTGCCGAGCAGCTATTTGGTCAGGAGCAAATACGTTTGTAAAATTCTACAAAATTGATATCCTGGCTGAGGAGGACCTGGAGTTCTCTCATTTGGTGCTGCAGAGTCATCCGCACTCTCCCGCCCATTTGGGAGCTTTGGTATAATCCCCATGGTCCTTACGGAGTCCCCAGCATCCACTTAGGACGTTAGAGAAAATAAGAATTTACTTACCGATAATTCTATTTCTCGTAGTCCGTAGTGGATGCTGGGCGCCCATCCCAAGTGCGGATTGTCTGCAATACTGGTACATAGTTATTGTTACCAAAAAATCGGGTTATTGCTGTAGTGAGCCATCTTTTCTAGAGGCTCCTCTGTTATCATGCTGTTAACTGGATTCAGATCACAAGTTGTACGGTGTGATTGGTGTGGCTGGTATGAGTCTTACCCGGGATTCAAAATCCTTCCTTATTGTGTACGCTCGTCCGGGCACAGTATCCTAACTGAGGCTTGGAGGAGGGTCATAGGGGGAGGAGCCAGTGCACACCAGATAGTCCTAAAGCTTTCTTTAGATGTGCCCAGTCTCCTGCGGAGCCGCTATTCCCCATGGTCCTTACGGAGTCCCCAGCATCCACTGCGGACTACGAGAAATAGAATTATCGGTAAGTAAATTCTTATTTTATGCGGCATCTATAATTAGTTGCCATGTGCAACGGTTCCGGTATGAATGATCGACCATGTTATGGTCGACAGTCATTAGGTCGACCACTATTGGTCGACATTGACATGTGAACGGATACCATGTGCAACACCACCAATTTCTGTTGCATTAGTTATCAAAAATGTACCCAGTTATCTTTTTTTCAAGGATTAAGCTGGTCATACACTATACAATTATCTGTCAGATAATCTGCCAGATCTGGCTGGTTGGAATGAAAATCTGGGAATGTATGAGAGCAAATGACAATTGGCCATTTGCGCACAAACACTGGAAAATGGATAAAAACTGTCGTCCATACAAATTGGTTAAATTCCAGACAGGTTTTGTCCATTTTCAAGTGTTTGGTAGCAAATGTTTTTTTGAAATTTGCTCTCATCCATTACCAGATTTTAATTCCAACCAACCAGATCTGGTAGATTATCTGACAGATAATTGTATAATGTATGCCCATCTTAAGTCTAGGGATGGAGAATGGAAGTGAATGGTTAGCAACTATCGCTGTTCCAATTTTACTTTTCGATGCTGTATGTACATTGGGAATCTTTATATTACTATTACTGTATAAAGAAGTATACTTATACAAGACTTTCCATCTGGGGCTGTTTTACATACCGTATTTTTCGGACCATAAGACGCGCCTGACCATAAGACGCACCTAGTTTTTAGAGTAGGAAAACTGGAAAAAAGTAAAAGTAAGTAAGTAAAATATATTCTGACCTCTAAGAGATATTTCTGTGATTTCTCAGTGCAGCCTTCTGTCAGAGCCAACAGACACACACACACATCAGAGCCAGCATACACACACACACACACACACACACTGACAGTACCAGTGGTTCCCTGCGTCTCCTGAGGAGGGAGGAGGTGGGGGGGAGCGGGGGAGTCACATGACACCTGCTCTGCTGCTGAGATGTGGCCGCTCTGCGCTCTGCTGATGACGGCGCAGCAGCAGCAGCATCCAGGACCCGCCGCTACCCGCCGGCCGCCGCTACCCGACAGTACCAGTGGTTCCCAGCGTCTCCTGAGGAGGTGGGGGGGTGCGGGGGAGTTTACATGACGCCGGCTCTGCTGCTGAGATGTGGCCGCAGCAGCATCCAGGAACCGCCGCTACCCGCAAACGTCTTATTCGCTCCATAAGACGCACATACTTTTCCCCCCACATTTTTGGGGAGAAAAAGTGCGTCTTATGGTCCGAAAAATACGGTAATTGCGTTATTTATGGGATCTGGACTATCAGTCGATAGTCATATGGTAGATAGGCGCAAGGTCGACATGGACAAATGTTATGACATGGCCACACTGGAAAAGGTCAATATGACAATGGTCGACACACATATGGTCGACACATGTTGTTATTTTTTTTTTCATGTTTTGGACTTTTTCCGTCCTTGACCATCCATGTCACAAATTAAAATCTTTAGAAGCCTTGTGACGAGTGGAGTGGAGCAAGACACCGTGCCCGAAGCGTGGCAAGCAAACACGTTTCTACAAACGGCGGTCACAGATGAAAAAACTATCCACACTAACCCCAATAATGCAAAAAAAAGTGTGTTGTGTTGACCATTGTCATGTCTATCTTTTGACCCTGTCGACCTTTATCAGTGTCGACCTTTTGTCCAGGTCGACCTTTTGTCCATATCGACCTTGTACTGTCGACCATATGAGTTTGACCTAATGACTGTAGACTTACTGAATGTCTGAATGTATATCTTCTATTCCATTCCTGACCTTTATATAGTGTCAGGCCGCGAGGGGGGCAGGTTATTAAAATGATATGTGGAATGCCTATTTCTCTAACGTCCTAGTGGATGCTGGGGACTCCGAAAGGACCATGGGGAATAGCGGCTCCGCAGGAGACTGGGCACAAAGTAAAAGCTTTAGGACTAGCTGGTGTGCACTGGCTCCTCCCCCTATGACCCTCCTCCAAGCCTCAGTTAGGATTTTGTGCCCGAACGAGAAGGGTGCAATCTAGGTGGCTCTCCTGAGCTGCTTAGAGTAAAAGTTTAAATAGGTTTTTTTATTTTCAGTGAGACCTGCTGGCAACAGGCTCACTGCATCGAGGGACTAAGGGGAGAAGAAGCGAACTCACCTGCGTGCAGAGTGGATTGGGCTTCTTAGGCTACTGGACATTAGCTCCAGAGGGACGATCACAGGCCCAGCCATGGATGGGTCCCGGAGCCGCGCCGCCGGCCCCCTTACAGAGCCAGAAGAGTGAAGAGGTCCGGAAAATCGGCGGCAGAAGACGTCCTGTCTTCAATAAGGTAGCGCACAGCACCGCAGCTGTGCGCCATTGCTCTCAGCACACTTCACACTCCAATCACTGAGGGTGCAGGGCGCTGGGGGGGGCGCCCTGGGACGCAATGAAAATACCTTAAATGGCTAAAAATACATCACATATAGCTCCTGGGCTATATGGATGTATTTAACCCCTGCCAGTTTTCCACAAAAAAGCGGGAGAAAGGCCGCCGAAAAAGGGGCGGAGCCTATCTCCTCAGCACACAAGCGCCATTTTTTCCTCACAGCTCCGTTGGAGGAAGGCTCCCTGACTCTCCCCTGCAGTCCTGCACTACAGAAACAGGGTAAAACAAGAGAGGGGGGGCACTAAATTGGCATATTAATATATACAGCAGCTATATTAGGGAAAAACACTTATATAAGGTTATCCCTATATATATATAGCGCTCTGGTGTGTGCTGGCAAACTCTCTCTCTGTCTCCCCAAAGGGCTAGTGGGGTCCTGTCCTCTATCAGAGCATTCCCTGTGTGTGTGCTGTGTGTCGGTACGCTGTGTCGACATGTATGAGGAGGAAAATGGTGTGGAGGCGGAGCAATTGCCTGTGTTAGTGATGTCACCCCCTAGGGAGTCGACACCTGACTGGATGGTCTTATGGAAAGAATTACGTGATAGTGTCGGCACTTTACAAAAGACTGTTGACGACATGAGACAGCCGGCAAATCAGTTAATACCTGTACAGGCGTCTCAAACACCGTCAGGGGCTATAAAACGCCCGTTACCTCAGGTCGATACAAACACTGACACGGACACTGACTCCAGTGTCGACGGTGAGGAAACAAACGTATTTTCCAGTAGGGCCACACGTTACATGATCACGGCAATGAAGGAGGTTTTGAACATTTCTGATACTACAAGTACCACAAAAAAGGGTATTATGTGGGGTGTGAAAAAACTACCCGTAGTTTTTCCTGAATCAGATGAATTAAATGAGGTGTGTGATGAAGCGTGGGTTTCCCCCGATAAAAAACTGCTAATTTCTAAAAAATTATTGGCATTATACCCTTTCCCGCCAGAGGTTAGGGCGCGTTGGGAAACACCCCCTAGCGTAGATAAGGCGCTCACACGCTTATCAAAACAAGTGGCGTTACCGTCTCCTGATACGGCCGCCCTCAAGGAACCAGCTGATAGGAAGCTGGAAAATATCCTTAAAAGTATATACACACATACTGGTATTATACTGCGACCAGCAATCGCCTCAGCCTGGATGTGCAGTGCTGGGGTGGCTTGGTCGGATTCCCTGACTGAAAATATTGATACCCTGGACAGGGACAATATATTATTGACTATAGAGCATTTAAAGGATGCATTTCTATATATGCGAGATGCACAGAGGGATATTTGCACTCTGGCATCAAGAGTAAGTGCGATGTCCATTTCTGCCAGAAGAGGATTATGGACGCGACAGTGGTCAGGGGATGCGGATTCCAAACGGCATATGGAAGTATTGCCGTATAAAGGGGAGGAGTTATTTGGGGTCGGTCTATCGGACCTGGTGGCCACGGCAACGGCTGGAAAATCCACCTTTTTACCCCAAGTCACCTCGCAGCAGAAAAAGATACCGTCTTTTCAGGCTCAGTCCTTTCGTCCCCATAAGGGCAAGCGGGCAAAAGGCCACTCATATCTGCCCCGGGGCAGAGGAAGGGGAAAAAGACTGCAGCAAACAGCCTCTTCCCACGAACAGAAGCCCTCCCCCGCTTCTGCCAAGTCCTCAGCATGACGCTGGGGCCTTACAAGCGGACTCAGGCACGGTGGGGGCCCGTCTCAAGAATTTCAGCGCGCAGTGGGCTCACTCGCAAGTGGACCCCTGAAACCTGCAGGTAGTATCTCAGGGGTACAAATTGGAATTCGAGACGTCTCCCCCTCGCCGGTTCCTGAAGTCTGCTTTACCAACGTCTCCCCCCGACAGGGAGGCGGTATTGGAAGCCATTCACAAGCTGTATTCCCAGCAGGTGATAATCAAGGTACCCCTCCTACAACAGGGAAAGGGGTATTATTCCACGCTGTTTGTGGTACCGAAGCCGGACGGCTCGGTGAGACCCATTTTAAATCTGAAATCCTTGAACACTTACATAAAAAGGTTCAAATTCAAGATGGAGTCACTCAGAGCAGTGATAGCGAACCTGGAAGAAGGGGACTATATGGTGTCTCTGGACATCAAGGATGCTTACCTCCATGTCCCAATTTGCCCTTCTCACCAAGGGTACCTCAGGTTTGTGGTACAGAACTGTCACTATCAGTTTCAGACGCTGCCGTTTGGATTGTCCACGGCACCCCGGGTCTTTACCAAGGTAATGGCCGAAATGATGATTCTTCTTCGAAGAAAAGGCGTCTTAATTATCCCTTACTTGGACGATCTCCTGATAAGGGCAAGGTCCAGAGAACAGTTAGAGGTCGGAGTAGCACTATCTCAAGTAGTACTACGACAGCACGGATGGATTCTAAATATTCCAAAATCGCAGCTGATTCCGACGACACGTCTGCTGTTCCTAGGGATGATTCTGGACACAGTACAGAAAAAGGTGTTTCTCCCGGAGGAGAAAGCCAAGGAGTTATCCGACCTAGTCAGGAACCTCCTAAGACCAGGCCAAGTGTCAGTACATCAATGCACAAGGGTCCTGGGAAAGATGGTGGCTTCTTACGAAGCGATTCCATTCGGCAGATTCCACGCAAGAACTTTTCAGTGGGATCTGCTGGACAAATGGTCCGGATCGCATCTTCAAATGCATCAGCGGATAACCCTGTCTCCAAGGACAAGGGTGTCCCTCCTGTGGTGGTTACAGAGTGCTCATCTCCTAGAGGGCCGCAGATTCGGCATTCAGGATTGGGTCCTGGTGACCACGGATGCCAGCCTGAGAGGCTGGGGAGCAGTCACACAGGGAAGAAATTTCCAGGGCTTGTGGTCAAGCATGGAAACGTCACTTCACATAAATATCCTGGAACTAAGGGCCATTTACAATGCCCTAAGTCAGGCAAGACCTCTGCTTCAGGGTCAGCCGCTGTTGATCCAGTCGGACAACATCACGGCAGTCGCCCACGTAAACAGACAGGGCGGCACAAGAAGCAGGAGGGCAATGATGGAAGTGGCAAGGATTCTTCGCTGGGCGGAGAATCATGTGATAGCACTGTCAGCAGTGTTCATTCCGGGAGTGGACAACTGGGAAGCAGACTTCCTCAGCAGACACGATCTTCACCCGGGGGAGTGGGGACTTCACCCAGAAGTCTTCCACATGATTGTGAACCGTTGGGAAAAACCAAAGGTGGACATGATGGCGTCCCGCCTCAACAAAAAACTGGACAGATATTGCGCCAGGTCAAGGGACCCTCAGGCAATAGCTGTGGACGCTCTGGTAACACCGTGGGTGTACCAGTCAGTGTATGTGTTCCCTCCTCTTCCTCTCATACCAAGAGTACTGAGAATCATAAGAAGGAGAGGAGTAAAGACTATACTCGTGGCTCCGGATTGGCCAAGAAGGACTTGGTACCCGGAAATTCAAGAGATGCTCACGGAAGACCCGTGGCCTCTACCTCTAAGAAAGGACCTGCTCCAGCAGGGACCATGTCTGTTCCAAGACTTACCGCGGCTGCGTTTGACGGCATGGCGGTTGAACGCCGGATCCTGAAGGAAAAAGGCATTCCGGATGAAGTCATCCCTACCCTGATCAAAGCCAGGAAGGATGTAACCATACAACATTATCACCGTATTTGGCGTAAATATGTTGCGTGGTGCGAGGCCAGGAAGGCCCCTACAGAGGAATTTCAACTGGGTCGTTTCCTGCATTTCCTGCAAACAGGACTGTCTATGGGCCTCAAATTAGGGTCCATTAAGGTTCAAATTTCGGCCCTGTCAATATTCTTCCAAAAAGAACTTGCTTCTGTTCCTGAAGTTCAGACGTTTGTCAAGGGAGTACTGTCACGATCCGGGTATCTGGACGCCATTTCTTACCCATCAGATGCCTCCTAAGGCTGGCTCAGCGCTCCAGGACCGGATCCCATCTGTTATCCTGATGTGTACATTCCTGTATCCTCTCCTGTCACTCTGGGACGCTGTCACAGTAAACGCCATATTACACCTGGCATGGCGTCTCCCGCGGCCTCCGCCGCCGTCCCTGAACTTCTGCATGCAGAGTGTCTGAGTGGCGATTACGTCAGCCGCGGCCTCCGCTGTGTCCGCGTGGTTGGATGTGCATCTGTCAGCTTGGCGCCTCCTGTCTCCGGTGGCCGGCGCCGCCATTACTGTTTTCATTACCACATGGATTATAAACCAAACTTCCCTCCAAGTGTCTGCATGGGCGCAGCCATCTTGGATTCTGTCAGCTGATCATTTCCACCAATCTGTTGTCAGTATTGATAATCTGCATAATTGCCTAGCCAATCCCTTCCTTGCTGCAGGTATAAATACACTGTGCCTGAGCAAGGAAGGCGTCAGTGCTTTGGTTGTCAAACCTAGTTCCTGTTTGTCTCTCTCCTGTGATTGTCTTCCAGGTTCCAGCTCCTGTCTCAAGACTTCCACCATAGAGACCCGCACCAGCATTCCACCTGCGGTGTAGCCTGACTCTCCAATCCATTGTGGATTCATCTGTTTCCAGCTACAACATTACCTGCTTCCAGCTCAGCTTCCAGCAGAGTACAGCTTCCCTTAAAGGGCCGGTGTCCTTTCTACACTTTACCACTCTCCACCGGTATTATTATTTCTCCGCTCTCAAGTTCTACATTTCAGTTCATATTTCATCGCTCCCAAGTTCATTTATTATTTAACTGGTTCCAGCCAGTATCCACTCCGTGCTAACAACAGTCTGGTTCCAGCCAGTATCCACAGCAGCTGTTTTATCTTCAGCAACCCAGCTTTTCCTGGAACACCAGCTGGCACAATCCTGGGTTATCTCCATTGCTACAGTCGGGCCTGGTAAGGACTTTCCATCTAGAAGATCATAAGAACTATCTCACACTACCAGTGCCCTGTGGCTCCTGCCATCCTGTAGTACCCAGGAACTGTATTTATTCTTTGCTGACTTTTACGTTTTCTTTTACTGCTGCTGTGTTGCGGAGTTGTCATAATAAACATCATTGACTTTTATCCAAGTTGTCGTGGTCACGCCTTCGGGCAGTTATTATTCATGTTACTTACATGTCCAGGGGTCTGATACAGCCTCCCAGGTTCCGGTACATCTCAGCCCCTACAACTGAGGCTGCCTCCCGTCAGCTCAGGCCCTCGGTTGTGACAGTAAGCACTGACCTAATGAATCCAGCCGGAGACCAGGATCAAGCGGCCAGGCCGATGCAAGAACTGGCAGCCCGACTAGAACATCAGGAGGCTGCACAGGGCCACATCATCCGCTGTCTCCAGGATCTCTCTACTCGGCTGGATGGGATTCAGACAACTCTCCGTGGATCAGGCGCGTCTGGTGCGTCAACCACAGTGACTCCAGCTATAACCCCACCCACCTTACCCATTTCTGCTCCACGTCTTCATCTTCCAACGCCAGCAAAATTTGACGGATCTCCAAGATTCTGCAGGGGATTTCTCAACCAGTGTGAGTTTCAGTTTGAGCTACAACCTGGCAATTTTCCCAGTGACCGTACAAAAATTGCCTACATTATTTCTCTTCTCAGTGGCTCAGCCCTTGATTGGGCATCACCGTTATGGGAGAGGTCCGACACCCTGCTATCTTCCTACACTGCCTTCGTGTCAACATTCAGGCGCATCTTCGACGAGCCAGGCCGGGTAACCTCAGCTTCATCCGAGATTCTCCGTTTACGCCAGGGGTCACGTACTGTAGGACAATATCTGATACAGTTCCAGATCCTGGCATCCGAACTGGCATGGAACGACGAGGCCCTGTATGCTGCATTCTGGCATGGCTTATCTGAGCGTATTAAAGATGAGTTAGCTACCAGAGACTTACCTTCTAAGTTAGATGAGCTAATCTCACTCTGCACGAAAGTTGATTTACGTTTCAGAGAGAGAGCAATTGAGCGTGGAAGATCATCTGCTCCAAAATCTTCTGCTCCTCCTCCTCGCCAACTGTCACCAACTAAAGATGAGCCCATGCAAATTGGCCGTTCCCGTTTAACTCCTGCTGAGCGCCGAAGACGTCTCTCCAAGTCTCTTTGTCTTTACTGTGCAGCTCCGTCTCACACCATCAATGCCTGTCCCGAATGTCCGGGAAAACTCCAAACCCTAGCTCGCCCAGGAGAGGGCCGGCTAGGAGTAATGATCTCCTCTCCATCTCCTCATGATTGTAATCTCCCAGTGTCGCTCCAAATTGCTCAACGTTATCGGAACGTCATTGCCCTCCTTGATTCCGGAGCAGCTGGGAACTTTATTACCGAAGCCTATGTTAAACGGTGGTCCCTACCCACCGAGAGACTTCCTTCGTCCATCTCCTTAACTGCCGTGGATGGCAGCAAGATTTTTGATGCAGTTATTTCCCTAAGGACTCTACCAGTTCGTCTGAGAGTGGGAGTTCTTCATTCTGAATTTATTTCTTTTTTAGTGATTCCAAGAGCCACACATCCTGTGGTCCTGGGCCTTCCATGGCTCCGTCTTCACAATCCTACAATTGATTGGACGACTACGCAAATCCTGGCATGGGGTTCCTCCTGTGCTGAGACATGTTTGTTTAAAGTATTGCCTGTCTGTTCTTCCTCCCCCAGGTCGTCTGATGTTCCACCTCCTCCATATCAAGATTTCACGGATGTGTTCAGTAAAGCTTCTGCTGATATCCTTCCTCCTCATAGAGAATGGGACTGCCCGATTGATCTCGTTCCAGGGAAGGTTCCACCTCGAGGCCGAACTTATCCGTTGTCTCTGCCTGAGACGCATTCTATGGAGGAATACATTAAAGAGAACCTAGCAAAGGGGTTCATTCGACCTTCTTCTTCTCCAGCCGGCGCAGGCTTCTTTTTTGTAAAAAAGAAAGATGGTGGTCTGCGGCCGTGCATCGACTACAGAGGTTTGAACGACATTACCATCAAGAACCGTTATCCTTTACCCCTGATTACTGAGCTCTTTGACAGAGTTAGCGGAGCTACCATCTTTACAAAGCTGGACTTGAGAGGTGCATACAATCTCATCCGGATCCGTGAGGGTGACGAGTGGAAGACCGCCTTTAACACCCGTGACGGACATTATGAGTACCTCGTCATGCCCTTCGGATTGAGCAATGCTCCAGCTGTCTTCCAGCATTTTGTCAATGAGATCTTCAGAGACATTCTATACCGTCATGTCGTGGTCTATCTAGACGATATCCTCATTTTTGCCAACGATTTAGAGGAACATCGTTTTTGGGTTAAAGAGGTTCTGTCCCGTCTCCGTGTCAATCATCTCTATTGCAAATTAGAAAAATGCGTCTTTGAAGTCAAGTCCATTCCGTTTCTAGGGTACATTGTGTCCGGTTCCGGACTAGAGATGGATCCTGAGAAACTACAAGCAATCCAAAATTGGCCGGTACCCTTAACCCTCAAAGGGGTCCAGAGGTTCTTAGGGTTCGCCAACTATTACCGAAAGTTTATACGAGACTTTTCCACCATTGTGGCGCCTATTACTGCTTTCACTAAGAAGGGTGCTAACCCGTCCAAATGGTCTGAAGAAGCCATGCAAGCTTTTCATCTTTTAAAACAAAGGTTCATCTCTGCGCCTGTTCTGAAACAGCCTGACATCGACTCTCCTTTCATCTTAGAGGTGGATGCCTCCTCCGTTGGAGTAGGAGCGGTGTTATCTCAGAGGGCTAAAGATGGCCATTTACACCCTTGCAGTTTCTTCTCCCGGAAGTTCTCCCCAGCTGAGCGCAACTATGCCATTGGCGACCAGGAGTTGCTAGCCATCAAGCTCGCTCTAGAAGAGTGGAGGTATCTGTTGGAGGGAGCTTCTCATTCAATCACCATACTTACAGACCACAAGAACCTTTTATACCTGAAGGGCGCACAATGTCTCAACCCTCGTCAGGCCAGATGGGCACTTTTCTTTTCCAGGTTCGACTTTAAACTCCAGTTCTGTCCGGGCTCTCAGAATCGCAAGGCCGATGCCCTTTCCCGCTCATGGGAGCAAGAAAATGAGTCAGAGTCTTCAGACAAGCATCCTATTATAAATCCGTTGGCATTCTCCACGGTAGGGATGGACTCTACGCCCCCATCAGGGAAAAGTTTTGTGAAGCCGATGCTAAGGAAGAAGCTCATGCATTGGGCCCATGCTTCCCGTTTTGCCGGACATACAGGTATCCAAAAAACCCTGGAGTTTATCTCTAGGTCCTATTGGTGGCCAACTCTGAAAAAGGACGTCTTGGAGTTTATTGCATCTTGCCCAAAGTGTGCCCAACATAAAGTATCCCGCCAGTCGCCTGCGGGGCAACTGGTTCCACTATCCGTTCCCCGTCGACCATGGACCCACTTGTCGATGGATTTCATTACAGACTTACCCATGTGCAACAAGTTCAATACCATCTGGGTGGTAGTTGACCGGTTCACCAAGATGGCACACTTCATTCCTCTCACCGGTCTACCGTCAGCTTCCAAGTTGGCTCAAGTATTCATACAAGAGATCTTCCGACTCCACGGTCTTCCTGAAGAAATTATCTCAGATCGAGGAGTTCAATTCACAGCCAAATTCTGGCGAAGTTTATGTCAAGTCCTCCAAGTCAAGCTAAAGTTTTCCACGGCTTACCATCCTCAGACCAATGGTCAAACCGAGAGGGTGAATCAGGACTTGGAGGCCTTCCTCCGCATCTATGTGTCCTCCTCTCAAGATGACTGGGTTCAATTACTTCCCTGGGCCGAGTTCTGTCATAACAACCAGTATCATTCTTCATCTGCTTCAACACCATTCTTCACTAACTTTGGATTCCACCCTAAAGTCCCTGAGTTCCAACCGCTTCCAGCAACTTCTGTTCCCGCAGTGGATATCACCTTGCATCAGTTTGCCAATATCTGGAAGAGCGTACGATCAGCTCTGCTCAAGGCATCGTTCAGGTACAAGAAGTTTGCGGATAAGAAGCGTCGAGCAGTTCCTGCTCTCAAGGTGGGTGATCGGGTATGGTTATCCACGAAGAATTTGAGGTTAAGAGTTCCCAGTATGAAGTTTGCACCTCGCTATATCGGTCCTTTCAAGATTGAACAAGTCATCAATCCTGTTGCTTACAGACTCCAGTTGCCTCCCTTCTTAAAAATACCCAGGACATTCCATGTTTCCCTGTTGAAACCGCTGATCTTGAATCGGTTTCATTCCTCACTTCCTCCAACTCCGAAAGTCCAAACTCAACGAGGCGTTGAGTATGAAGTGGCCAAGATCCTGGACTCACGTCACCGTTACGGTCAACTACAATATCTTATTGACTGGAAGGGTTATGGTCCTGAGGAACGTTCGTGGACCAATGCTTCTGATGTCCATGCTCCTGCCTTGGTCCGGAGATTCCATTCCAAGTTTCCTCAAAAGCCAAAGAAGTGTCCTGGGGCCACTCCTAAAGGGGGGGGGGGTGCTGTCACGATCCGGGTATCTGGACGCCATTTCTTACCCATCAGATGCCTCCTAAGGCTGGCTCAGCGCTCCAGGACCGGATCCCATCTGTTATCCTGATGTGTACATTCCTGTATACTCTCCTGTCACTCTGGGACGCTGTCACAGTAAACGCCATATTACACCTGGCATGGCGTCTCCCGCGGCCTCCGCCGCCGTCCCTGAACTTCTGCATGCAGAGTGTCTGAGTGGCGATTACGTCAGCCGCGGCCTCCGCTGTGTCCGCGTGGTTGGATGTGCATCTGTCAGCTTGGCGCCTCCTGTCTCCGGTGGCCGGCGCCGCCATTACTGTTTTCATTACCACATGGATTACAAACCAAACTTCCCTCCAAGTGTCTGCATGGGCGCAGCCATCTTGGATTCTGTCAGCTGATCATTTCCACCAATCTGTTGTCAGTATTGATAATCTGCATAATTGCCTAGCCAATCCCTTCCTTGCTGCAGGTATAAATACACTGTGCCTGAGCAAGGAAGGCGTCAGTGCTTTGGTTGTCAAACCTAGTTCCTGTTTGTCTCTCTCCTGTGATTGTCTTCCAGGTTCCAGCTCCTGTCTCAAGACTTCCACCATAGAGACCCGCACCAGCATTCCACCTGCGGTGTAGCCTGACTCTCCAATCCATTGTGGATTCATCTGTTTCCAGCTACAACATTACCTGCTTCCAGCTCAGCTTCCAGCAGAGTACAGCTTCCCTTAAAGGGCCGGTGTCCTTTCTACACTTTACCACTCTCCACCGGTATTATTATTTCTCCGCTCTCAAGTTCTACATTTCAGTTCATATTTCATCGCTCCCAAGTTCATTTATTATTTAACTGGTTCCAGCCAGTATCCACTCCGTGCTAACAACAGTCTGGTTCCAGCCAGTATCCACAGCAGCTGTTTTATCTTCAGCAACCCAGCTTTTCCTGGAACACCAGCTGGCACAATCCTGGGTTATCTCCATTGCTACAGTCGGGCCTGGTAAGGACTTTCCATCTAGAAGATCATAAGAACTATCTCACACTACCAGTGCCCTGTGGCTCCTGCCATCCTGTAGTACCCAGGAACTGTATTTATTCTTTGCTGACTTTTACGTTTTCTTTTACTGCTGCTGTGTTGCGGAGTTGTCATAATAAACATCATTGACTTTTATCCAAGTTGTCGTGGTCACGCCTTCGGGCAGTTATTATTCATGTTACTTACATGTCCAGGGGTCTGATACAACCTCCCAGGTTCCGGTACATCTCAGCCCCTACAACTGAGGCTGCCTCCCGTCAGCTCAGGCCCTCAGTTGTGACAAGTACTGCATATACAGCCTCCTTTTGTGCCTCCAGTGGCACCTTGGGATCTCAATGTAGTTTTGGGATTCCTAAAATCACATTGGTTTGAACCACTCACCACTGTGGACTTAAAATATCTCACATGGAAAGTGGTAATGCTGTTAGCCCTGGCTTCAGCCAGGCGTGTCTCAGAATTGGCGGCTTTATCCTATAAAAGCCCTTACCTAATTTTTCATACGGACAGGGCAGAATTGAGGACTCGTCCTCAATTTCTTCCTAAGGTGGTTTCAGCATTTCACTTAAACCAGCCTATTGTGGTACCTGCGGCTACTAGGGACTTGGAGGATTCCAAGTTGCTGGACGTAGTCAGGGCCCTGAAAATATATGTTTCCAGGACGGCTGGAGTCAGAAAATCTGATTCGCTGTTTATCCTGTATGCACCCAACAAGCTGGGTGCTCCTGCTTCTAAGCAGACGATTGCTCGTTGGATTTGTAGTACAATTCAGCTTGCACATTCTGTGGCAGGCCTGCCACAGCCAAAATCTGTAAAAGCCCATTCCACACGGAAAGTGGGCTCATCTTGGGCGGCTGCCCGAGGGGTCTCGGCTTTACAACTTTGCCGAGCAGCTACTTGGTCAGGGGCAAACACGTTTGCTAAATTCTACAAATTTGATACCCTGGCTGAGGAGGACCTGGAGTTCTCTCATTCGGTGCTGCAGAGTCATCCGCACTCTCCCGCCCGTTTGGGAGCTTTGGTATAATCCCCATGGTCCTTTCGGAGTCCCCAGCATCCACTAGGACGTTAGTGAAAATAAGAATTTACTTACCGATAATTCTATTTCTCATAGTCCGTAGTGGATGCTGGGCGCCCATCCCAAGTGCGGATTGTCTGCATTACTTGTACATAGTTATTGTTACAAAAATCGGGTTATTGTTGTTGTGAGCCATCTTTTCAGAGGCTCCTTCTGTTATCATGCTGTTAACTGGGTTCAGATCACAAGTTGTACGGTGTGATTGGTGTGGCTGGTATGAGTCTTACCCGGGATTCAAAATCCTTCCTTATTGTGTACGCTCGTCCGGGCACAGTATCCTAACTGAGGCTTGGAGGAGGGTCATAGGGGGAGGAGCCAGTGCACACCAGCTAGTCCTAAAGCTTTTACTTTGTGCCCAGTCTCCTGCGGAGCCGATATTCCCCATGGTCCTTTCGGAGTCCCCAGCATCCACTACGGACTATGAGAAATAGAATTATCGGTAAGTAAATTCTTATTATTCTGTGTGTGACTGCGGCTGTATCTGCATATGAAATGCTACGTTACAGTGTATTACTGGAAATCACTGTAATGTAGTATTTCGTATGCAGATACAGACAAAAAAGAAGCCCAACGTTAGCAGAGCTGCCAGTTGACTCATGCCAGGCATCTCCTACTGCTGGCATATTGAGGCAAGATGTATGAGGACAAATATGTATCCAAGCAGAGGCAGAGGTCACAGTGTTATCATCCATGTGAGTGCTGTGTGCAGGTGGGTTGGTTGTGCATTAGTAGTGTTCGGCATATGTTTAAGGGGCATTATGTGTGTCATGTGTATAAATGCATTAATAATGTGCGGCATATGTGTAAGGGGCACTATGTGTATCATTATGTGTATAAGTGCATTAATAATGTGCGGCATATGTGTAAGGGACATTATGCGTATAAGGGCATACATAAAGGTTGGCATAATGTGTAAGGCACATTATGTTTATAAGGACATTAATAATGTGTGTCATGTGTAAGGGGCATTACTGTGTGGTATTATGTGTATAAAGGCATTACTAATGTGTGGCATTATGTGTACTAGGTGCTCTACTGTGTGGCGTAACATATAGAAAAGGCACTACTGTGTGGTCTAATGTGAATAAAGAGCAATATGGTGTGGTGCAATATGAATAAGGTGCAATTCAGTGTGATGTAATGTGAATAAGGAGCAATTCAGTGTGATGTAATGTGAATAAGGGGCACTACTTTTAGGAGTAACATTTATAAGGTAAAATGCTACTACTTTGTGATGTAACGTGAATAAGGCACACTATCGCATGATAAAATGTGAAGTTGCACTACTGTTTTGCGTAATTTGAATTGGGGGTAGTATTGTGTAGCCATGCACAACCCAGCAAGAACATGCCCCTTTTTGAGCTGTGCGCTGAATGTGTGCACTGTTCCTATTTAAAATATAAAGGGTAGGAGCACAAATATGAGGACTGCTATGGGTGAGGGGTGATGGTGCTGGGAAAGGGGTGCAGGGCCAGAGCCGGAACTAGCGGCGGTTCTAGGGGGCACCAGCCAAAATCTTGCCTAGGGCATCACATTGGTTAGGGCCGGCTCTGATTACTAAGCAAGTCTATCAAATTGCTGAACCGCCCACATAACCAGAAGCAGTCATATCTAATGTCATCTTATCAGGACTGTCTTTGCAATCTGGTGGGACCGCTATTCTATAGATAGTGCTTATCCTTATGTATACTTTTTTTCCCCTATAGATTGTAAGCTTGCGAGCAGGGCCTTCCTACCTCTATGTTTGTCTGTCTGTTATTACCCAGTTTGTCTTATCACTGTTTCCAATTGCAAAGCACAACAGAATATGCTGCGCAATATAAGAAACTGTAAATAAAAATAAAATAAACTTGAGGACTAGAGTTGAAAGTCCATGGTTTAAACTGGGTACACACTTGTCCAGTCATCTGTGGATCTTACTCCAGACCATGCTGTTTATGAAATCCTACTGTGGCCCTGGTCACAGATTCTACATCCAATCTATGCGTACACACCTGTCCAAGATTAGCCTTGCAGCTGCATTCAGAATGGATTGTAGTGGTGAGAGTCTCTTTTTAGGTAAGACCAGTAAGAAGACTATTGCAATAATAAATTAGGGAAATAATGAGAGCATGGATTACACTTTTTGCAGTGTCTTGTATGAGGTATGGTCATATTTTGGATTTTTTTTTAGATTTATGAAGGAAGATTTAGAGACAGATTGAATGTTGGAAACAAAGGTCAGCTCAAGCATACAAAATCAAGGCAGTGGCGCTCCGGATGAGTAGAAGAGTCAGTCCATTGGGAGAGGCTGAGAGGAAAGGGGGTCGGAAAGAGTAGTTTAGAGGCTTGAGCAGCAGATTTCAGAATATAAATTGCGATATTGCAATCACCCATGATGATGGTGGAGAGGTCTGAAGATAGGAAGTTAGGGAGCCGTGCAGAAAAATCTTCCAGAAATTGTTTGGGTTGCCCAGGTTGGGGATAGATAGCTGCAACATGCAGATAGAAAGGAGTGTAAATCTTGATAGAATGAACTTCAACTGATGGTAGTATATTCCAACCCCACCTCCTTTATTGTTGCAGGGCCTGAAGGTGTGTGTGAAGTGGAGACCAGTGTGTGACAGTGCTGCTGGGGAGGCTGTGTTTGATTGTGTGAGTCATGTTTCTGTTATAGTCAGCAGGTTGAAGTTGTTAGAAATGAAGATGTCATGGATGGCTGTTAATTTAAGCATTCATTCCATAAGGTACGTTTTAGTGATTTGGAAGGTGATGGGAAACGTAAGATGTTTATGAGGTTTGCTGGATATATATACTGCTGCGAATCAGGTGTATGCGGTTGGGGCCATAATTTGGTGAAATGTCACCAGCTAGTAAAGGTAGGAGAGAGAGATAAATATAGTTGTAAGTCAATGGTGAATGTTTTTTTGTGGTAAAGGGTTTGTGGATGTTATTGTCAATGCATAAAGATAAGTAAAAAGATAAAGTGTTAATAAGAGGGTATCTGGCATTAAGACATTAGCAGCAGATCCTTTAAGTCCTGTATGATGCAAGGTGAGGACTTTGTGACTTGGAGCTGTTTTAACAGCACATCCTACAGATGCTTGATCGCATTGAGATTTGGGGTATTTGGAGACCAAGTCAACACCTTGAACTCTGTTTCATGTTTCATGCAGTGATAGCGCTGTATGGTGATAAAGCAGGATACATCTATTACAAGCAGATGCCTACTGTTACAATAGTGATCCAACCTTTGTCCTGGGATCAGGCACCCACCATGGGTCAGTTTACGGTACCCATGATGCAGTGCAAGCCACCCACCACAGATGCCAGGAATTCTCCATCCAAGGACAGAGATCCCTGACCTTTCCGCTCCCCCTAAACGGCAGCAACACTCCTTCGTATTCACAAATGAACTCCGCACCCTTCCCACCCCACAAAACAGCATCAGACTGTCCATCAATGACAGTCTGATGCCAGTCTACATCCTATGTTGCAGGACCCGTTTTTGCATGCACAAAATGAGTCCTGTGCGTGCGCAAAGTACCTAAAATCTGTACTCTGCGGCGATGGGCGTAGGTGCAACTACACCTGAATTTGGCCCTTTGGAAAAAACAGCTCCCTTCTCTTTAGATCATCTCTTCAACTTGTGGCCCTCCAGCTGCTGTGAAACTACACATCCCAGCATGCCCTGCCACAGTTTTGCTATTAAGGTATGCTAAAACTGAGGCAGGGCATGCTGGAATGTTTAGTTCCACAGCAGCTGGAGGGCCGCAGGTTGAAGACTCATGCTTTAGATAGTCAATCAGCTTTGCGATTGTTGCAAGCATGAAAGAAGTTGCAAGAATGTCAGCAGTGAGCTTAAGCAGCGAGGATCACTTACTTCTTACTAAGACGATTCATAGGGCTCTATTTACAAACTTTTCATATTGTGAAGTGTAATCTTTTGAAATGTCTTGCCTATTATTGTTGCAAAATTTTGTTTTATTCAAGAACACTCACCCCTATAGCAAAACAAAACAAAAGTATGTCCTCAGCGATGCACTTAATCCAGACTTGCTGACTTTCTGGCTGTCCCCTCCGGTAGGGAGCAGCCAGGTCAATGCAGCAGGGAGCGTGGCATCAGGGTAGTTGGGAGGAGCAGGGGCGTATAGGCGCAATCACATCATTGTGACTCCTGCTATAAAGTGCTCAGATTATTCGGCATTGTAGAGCGGGAGGGAGGGCTATGATGATGAAATTTAGCACAAAACACATCACTGCCCCTCCCCATTTCACTAGGTAAGCGGACAGCTGCGAGGGTGTATGGTGGTGTGTGTCGGGGGCAGGTTGGGGGTTGGGCTGACTTGATGTTGGCATGCTCTGGGAGACTTTCTGGATGTGCCACCTGATTTTCGTGAGCCTCCCGGCCATCCTGGGAGGGTTGTCGAGTATGGCTTAATCCAGCGAAAGAGGTATTAGTGAAGAAGGGCCTGATTCTGAGAGTCACGCAGACGCGGATGCTTTTCTGGTCACGGTAGCCTACTTACTACTTTATGCTAATGCTGGCATCCACCTGTTTATGGCAAATATTTGTGATTCTGCATTCGGAAGCACATCCCTCCTACTGTTTTTACGTCTGGAGCTGCAACCCTCATTATCAGTATCAGGAATCACACCCACAGTATGCTGTATGCCAAAAGATCCATCAGAAACAATTGTACCATCTGCATTCGCACACGACGAATAAGCATGGAAGTTGAAAACAGGAAGATAGTATACAGTACTTAACTACTTTTCTCCCCCAACGAGGCTCTATAAGAGATCCAGAGATAGCATTAGGATCTGGAGAAGAGAAATGTTCTTTGAATTTCAGATGACTGCTTTCCAATACTATTGTATAACGAAGCAATATTTGCTCTAAATAGGGAGACCACTGGCGAAATTTGAGATTTCCACATGATAACCCACTCTGTTCATATGTTGAAGCAGTGAAAAGTCCCTTTATCCTAGGGAATGATTGATAAAGGACTCCACGCTGCTTTATGAACAGAGGCCATAGAAAGCTGGGTATGGTGCCTTAAGTGCCCCACACCTCAGTAAATAGACACCTACATAGTGGCTATTATAGGCTATACTTACCAGAGATCTATATATCAGCTCGTTTTCCCTGTACCGGGCTACTCATTAAGCCTATGCATAGGGATTGACTTTGGAAAATGGCCTTCGAAAAGTGGTGGCAATGCCACTATTGCAACATGCCTGCGATGGCATGTAGCCATCACCTGGCAATCATTAATAGTTTAACTATCATTATCCACAGTTGGGTGCACACAGCTTATTTTAGATTAAACAGCCATCAGATGGTCATTGGAAGGCGTGTGATGGGAACACATCTTCAGGAGCTGCCTAGGCTTTGGATGATTTATGTCCTCCCCTGCTCCACTCTGTAGTTCGAAGCTCTAATTGTCTGCACTTGTTGAAACAAAGTATTTTGTTACCAGTGGCCCCCGTGTCTGATCTTTAGGTCCCAATGATTAATCCTCTGTCCCACAATCGGGTTTTGATGCAGATCTTCCGGTCCTTTCCCTCATCTTATGCCAGCTGTACTGCCACTCAGCTGTGAACTACCACAATCTGCTGCAGCTGAAGCATTCTCTGATCACAATGGAAACCCAAGTGCCACTTCTACACTCACTGAGCTCTCTTTTCTCTGTTTTCTGTTAAGCTAATTATCTTTGTATTTCCGTGTTTAAAATCTAGATTTTAAGCAGGGATCTGCCGTGTGCATGCCCCCCAGCGATGCATCGCTATCGCCTGCATGCAGGCTCAATATAGCGGGTCGCTCACTTCACCGTTGTGTGAAGTGAGCGGCCCCCCGTCCGTCTGTCCCCTTGCTCAGCACATCGCGCTGTGCTGAGCGGTGGGAGAGATGTGTGCTGAGCGGTCTGTGTTAAGATCGCTCAGCACACATCTCTCCCGTCAGTACCCTCCTTTACTCTGCATTTAGTGGCTGCATTGGGTTCTATGGCTCCTTATCACCTGCTACTATCTCAGAGAATTCCATATCTGGATAGCTGATTAAGCATTATAATTGACGATGAGGAAATAGCTGATCCTTGTTACCTTACCTTGCTATCTTACTAATAGGCCCTACACACTGGCAGATAAAACAGAACGATATGAACGTTCTGTGTGCAGGCACCAGCGATTAACGATGCACGGCCCCGCGCTCGTTAATCGTTGGTGCCCCGTCGCTTATGCATGCAGGCCAATATGGACGAGATTTTCCATATTAGCGTGCAGTGCTATGTAGCCGGGTGACGGGGGGAGTGAAGAAACTTCACTCCCCCCGTCACCTCCCCCCCGCCGCCGGTCGGCCGTATCCGCCGTCGGCCAGCTCGGCGGCGGATCGGTATGTGTGTAGGGCCCTTAAATCTATGCACTAAAAATGAAAAAGCAAAGCCAATGCAAAATGAACCTATAAGACTCACAGACACCTGGAGCTAAATGTAAAGCAGCAATAATTTACAAAGAAAAACCAGGTTGGTTTTGTATTGTAAATGATTGCTGTTTTAAAAATATTTCTCTGACGTCCTAGTGGATGCTGGGAACTCCGTAAGGACCATGGGGAATAGCGGCTCCGCAGGAGACTGGGCACAAAAGTAAAAGCTTTAGGACTACCTGGTGTGCACTGGCTCCTCCCCCTATGACCCTCCTCCAAGCCTCAGTTAGATTTTTGTGCCCGAACGAGAAGGGTGCACACTAGGTGGCTCTCCTGAGCTGCTTAGTGAAAAAGTTTAAGTATAGGTTTTTCTCTAACGTCCTAAGTGGATGCTGGGGACTCCGTAAGGACCATGGGGAATAGCGGCTCCGCAGGAGACTGGGCACATCTAAAGAAAGCTTTAGGACTATCTGGTGTGCACTGGCTCCTCCCCCTATGACCCTCCTCCAAGCCTCAGTTAGATCTCTGTGCCCGAACGAGAAGGGTGCACACTAGGGGCTCTCCTGAGCTTCTTAGTGAAAGTTTTAGTTTAGGTTTTTTATTTTCAGTGAGACCTGCTGGCAACAGGCTCACTGCATCGAGGGACTAAGGGGAGAAGAAGCGAACTCACCTGCGTGCAGAGTGGATTGGGCTTCTTAGGCTACTGGACATTAGCTCCAGAGGGACGATCACAGGCCCAGCCTGGATGGGTCCCAGAGCCGCGCCGCCGGCCCCCATACAGAGCCAGAAGGCAGAAGAGGTCCGGAAAATCGGCGGCAGAAGACGTCCTGTCTTCAACAAGGTAGCGCACAGCACTGCAGCTGTGCGCCATTGCTCTCAGCACACTTCACACTCCGGTCACTGAGGGTGCAGGGCGCTGGGGGGGGGCGCCCTGAGACGCAATAAAAAACACCTTGGATGGCAAAAAATGCATCACATATAGCTCCTGGGCTATATGGATGCATTTAACCCCTGCCAGAATACATAGAAAAACGGGAGATAAGGCCGCCGATAAGGGGGCGGAGCCTATCTCCTCAGCACACTGGCGCCATTTTCCCTCACAGCTCCGTTGGAGGGAAGCTCCCTGTCTCTCCCCTGCAGTCACTACACTACAGAAAGGGTTAAAAAAGAGAGGGGGGGCACTAATTACGCGCAGTATTAAAGATACAGCAGCTATAAGGGGAAAAACACTTATATAAGGTTATCCCTGTATATATATAGCGCTTTGGTGTGTGCTGGCAAACTCTCCCTCTGTCTCCCCAAAGGGCTAGTGGGGTCCTGTCCTCTATCAGAGCATTCCCTGTGTGTGTGCTGTATGTCGGTACGTTTGTGTCGACATGTATGAGGAGAAAAATGATGTGGAGACGGAGCAGATTGCCTGTAATAGTGATGTCACCCCCTAGGGGGTCGACACCTGAGTGGATGAACTGTTGGAAGGAATTACGTGACAGTGTCAGCTCTGTATAAAAGACAGTGGTTGACATGAGACAGCCGGCTACTCAGCTTGGGCCTGTCCAGACGTCTCATAAGCCGTCAGGGGCTCTAAAGCGCCCGTTACCTCAGATGGCAGATATAGACACTGACACGGATACTGACTCCAGTGTCGACGGTGAAGAGACAAATGTGACTTCCAGTAGGGCCACACGTTACATGATTGAGGCAATGAAAAATGTTTTACACATTTCTGATAATACGAGTACCACCAAAAAGGGGTATTATGTTCGGTGAGGAAAAACTACCTGTAGTTTTCCTGAATCTGAGAAATTAAATGAGGTGTGTGATGATGCGTGGTTTTCCCCCGATAACAACTGATAATTTCTAAAATGTTATTGGCATTATATCCTTTCCCGCCAGAGGTTAGGGTGCGTTGGGAAACACCCCCTAGGGTGGATAAAGCGCTCACACGCTTGTAAGGGCTCTACCCTCTCCTGAGATGGCTGCCTTAAGGATCCTGCTGATAGAAAGCAGGAGGGTATCCTAAAATTTATTTACACACATACTGGTGTTATACTGCGACCAGCAATCGCCTCAGCCTGGATGTGCAGTGCTGGGTTGGCGTGGTCGGATTCCCTGACTAAAAATATTGATACCCTAGATAGGGACAGTATATTTTTGCCTATAGAGCATTTAAAAGATGCATTTCTATATATGCGTGATGCACAGCGGAATATTTGCCGACTGGCATCAAGTCTAAGTGCGTTGTCCATTTCTACCAGTAGAAGGTTATGGACACGTCAGGGTCAGGTGATGCGTATTCCAAACGGCATTTGGAAGTATTGCCTTATTAAAGGGAGGAGTTATTTGGGGTCGGTCTTTCAGACCTGGTGGCCACGGCAACAGCTGGGAAATCCACGTTTGTACCCCAGGTCGCCTCTCAACATGAGAAGACGCCGTATTATCAGGTGCAGTCTTTTCGTGGACAAGCGGGCAAAAGGTTCCTCATTTCTGCCCCGTGACAGAGGGAGAGGAAAAAGGCTGCAGAAATCAGCCAGTTCCCAGGAACAGAAACCCTCTCCCGCCTCTGCCAAGCCCTCAGTATGACGCTGGGGCTTTACAAGCAGAATCAGGCACGGTGGAGGGCCCGTCTCAATGAATTTCAGCGCGCAGTGGGCTCACTCGCAAGTAGACCCCTGGATCCTTCAGGTGATATCTCAGGGGTACAAATTAGAATTCGAGACGTCTCCCCCTCGCCGTTTCCTAAAGTCGGCTTTACCGATGTCTCCTTCTGACAGGGAGACAGTTTTGGAAGCCATTCACAAGCTGTATTCCCAGCAGGTGATAATCAAGGTACCCCTCCTGCAACAGGGAACGGGGTATTATTCCACACTGTTGTGGTACCGAAGCCGGACGGCTCGGTGAGACCGATTCTAAATCTAAAATCTTTGAACACTTACATACAGAGGTTCAAATTCAAGATTGAGTCACTCAGAGCAGTGATTGCGAACCTGGAAGAAGGGGACTACATGATGTCTCGGGACATCAAGGATGCTTACCTTCATGTCAAAATTTACCCTTCTGATCAAGGGTACCTCAGGTTTATGGTACAGAACTGTCACTATCAGTTCAGACGCTGCCGTATGGATGGTCCACGGCACCCCGGGTCTTTACCAAGGTAATGGCCGAAATGATGATATTCCTTCGAAGGAAGGGAATTTTAGTTATCCCTTACTTGGACGATTCCCTGATAAGGGTAAGATCCAGGGAACAGTTGGAGGTCGGTGTAGCACTATCTCAGGTAGTGTTGCGGCAGCACGATTGGATTCTCAATATTCCAAGATCGCAGCTGGTTCCGACGACTTGTCTTCTGTTCCTAGGGATGATCCTGGACACAGTCCAGAAAAAGGTGTTTCTCCCGGAGGAGAAAGCCAGGGAGTTATCCGAGCTAGTCAGGAACCTCCTAAAACCGAGCCAAGTCTCAGTGCATCAATGCACAAGGGTTCTGGGTAAAATGGTGGCTTCCTACGAAGCAATCCCATTCGGCAGATTCCACGCAAGAACTTTCCAGTGGGACCTGCTGGACAAATGGTCCGGGTCGCATCTTCAGATGCATCAGCGGATAACCCTGTCACCAAGGACAAGGGTGTCCCTCCTGTGGTGGTTGCAGAGTGCTCATCTTCTAGAGGGCCGCAGATTCGGCATTCAGGACTGGGTCCTGGTGACCACGGATGCCAGCCTGCGAGGCTGGGGAGCAGTCACACAGGGAAGGAATATCCAGGGCTTATGGTCAAGCCTGGAGACATCACTTCACATAAATATCCTGAAGCTAAGGGCCATTTACAATGCTCTAAGCTTAGCAAGACCTCTGCTTCAAGGTCAGCCGGTGTTGATCCAGTCGGACAACATCACGGCAGTCACCCACGTAAACAGACAGGGTGGCACAAGAAGCAGGAGGGCAATGGCAGAAGCTGCAAGGATTCTTCGCTGGGCGGAAAAATCATGTGATAGCACTGTCAGCAGTATTCATTCCGGGAGTGGACAACTGGGAAGCAGACTTCCTCAGCACGACCTCCACCCGGGAGAGTGGGGACTTCACCCAGAAGTCTTCCACATGATTATAAACCGTTGGGAAAAACTCAACAGGTATTGCGCCAGGTCAAGGGACCCTCAGGCAATAGCTGTAGACGCTCTGGTAACACCGTGGGTGTACCAGTCAGTGTATGTGTTCCCTCCTCTGCCTCTCATACCCAAGGTACTGAGATTGATAAGATGGAGAGGAGTAAGCACTATATTCGTGGTTCCGGATTGGCCAAGAAGGACTTGGTAACCGGAACTTCAAGAGAAGCTCACGGAGGATCCGTGGCCTCTACCTCTAAGAAGGGACCTGCTCCAGCAAGGACCCTGTCTGTTCCAAGACTTACCGCGGCTGCGTTTGACGGCATGGCGGTTGAACGCCGGATCCTGAAGGAAAAAAGGCATTCCGGATGAAGTCATCCCTATCCTGATCAAAGCCAGGAAGGATGTAACCGCAAAACATTATCACCGCATTTGGCGAAAATATGTTGCGTCGTCCGAGGCCAGTAAGGCCCGACGGAGGAAATTCAACTGGGTCGATTCCTACATTTCCTGCAAACAGGAGTGTCTATGGGCCTGAAATTGGGGTCCATTAAGGTTCAAATTTCGGCCCTGTCAATTTTCTTCCAAAAAGAACTAGCTTCAGTCCCTGAAGTTCAGACGTTTGTAAAAGGGGTACTGCATATACAGCCTCCTTTTGTGCCTCCAGTGGCACTTTGGGATCTCAATGTAGTTTTTGGGTTCCAAAAGTCACATTGGTTTGAACCACTTAAATCTGTGGAGTTAAAATATCTCACATGGAAAGTGGTCATGCTGTTGGCCCTGGCCTGGGCCAGGCGCGTGTCAGAATTGGCGGCTTTATCCTGTAAATGCCCTTATCTGATTTTCCATTCGGACAGGGCGGAATTGAGGACTCGACCTCAGTTTCTCCCTAAGGTGGTTTCAGAGTTTTCACCTGAACCAACCTATTGTGGTGCCTGCGGCTACTAGGGACTTGGAGGACTCCAAGTTGCTAGACGTTGTCAGGGCCCTGAAAATATGTTTCCAGGACGGCTGGTGTCAGGAAAACTGACTCGCTGTTTATCCTGTATGCACCCAACAAGCTGGGTGCTCCTGCTTCTAAGCAGACTATTGCTCGTTGGATTTGTAGTACAATTCAGCTTGCACATTCTGTGGCAGGCCTGCCACAGCCAAAAATCTGTAAATGCCCACTCCACAAGGAAGGTGGGCTCATCTTGGGCGGCTGCCCGAGGGGTCTCGGCTTTACAACTTTGCCGAGCAGCTACTTGGTCAGGAGCAAATACGTTTGTAAAATTCTACAAAATTGATACCCTGGCTGAGGAGGACCTGGAGTTCTCTCATTTGGTGCTGCAGAGTCATCCGCACTCTCCCGCCCGTTTGGGAGCTTTGGTATAATCCCCATGGTCCTTAGAATTTACTTACCGATAATTCTATTTCTCGTAGTCCGTAGTGGATGCTGGGCGCCCATCCCAAGTGCGGATTGTCTGCAATACTGGTACATAGTTATTGTTATTGTTACCAAAAATCGGGTTATTGCTGTAGTGAGCCATCTTTTCTAGAGGCTCCTCTGTTATCATGCTGTTAACTGGGTTCAGATCACAAGTTGTACGGTGTGATTGGTGTGGCTGGTATGAGTCTTACCCGGGATTCAAGATCCTTCCTTATTGTGTACGCTCGTCCGGGCACAGTATCCTAACTGAGGCTTGGAGGAGGGTCATAGGGGGAGGAGCCAGTGCACACCAGATAGTCCTAAAGCTTTCTTTAGATGTGCCCAGTCTCCTGCGGAGCCGCTATTCCCCATGGTCCTTACGGAGTCCCCAGCATCCACTACGGACTACGAGAAATAGAATTATCGGTAAGTAAATTCTTATTTTTATTTTCAGTGAGTCCTGCTGGCAACAGGTTCACTGCACCGAGGGACTAAGGGGAGAAGAAGCGAACTCACCTGCGTGCAGAGTGGATTGGGCTTCTTAGGCTACTGGACATTAGCTCCAGAGGGACGATCACAGGCCCAGCCATGGATGGGTCCTAGAGCCGCGCCGCCGGCCCCCTTACAGAGCCAGAAGACAGAAGAGGTCCGGGAAATCGGCGGCAGAAGACGTCCTGTCTTCAATAAGGTAGCGCACAGCACCGCAGCTGTGCGCCATTGCTCTCAGCACACTTCACACTCCGGTCACTGAGGGTGCAGGGCGCTGGGGGGGGGGCGCCCTGAGACGCAATAAAAACACCTTAGATGGCGAAAAATACATCACATATAGCTCCTGGGCTATATGGATGCATTTAACCCCTGCCAGTTTTTCCTTAAAAAAGCGGGAGAAAGGCCGCCGAGAAGGGGGCGGAGCCTATCTCCTCAGCACACAAGCGCCATTTTCCCTCACAGCTCCGCTGGAAGGACGTCTCCCTGACTCTCCCCTGCAGTCCTGCACTACAGAAACAGGGTAAAACAAGAGAGGGGGGGCACTAATTTGGCAGATTAATCAATACAGCAGCTATATAAGGGAAAAACACTTATATAAGGTTATCCATGTATATATATAGCGCTCTGGTGTGTGCTGGCAAACTCTCCCTCTGTCTCCCCAAAGGGCTAGTGGGGTCCTGTCCTCTATCAGAGCATTCCCTGTGTGTGTGCTGTGTGTCGGTACGTTGTGTCGACATGTATGAGGAGGAAAATGGTATGGAGGCGGAGCAATTGCCTGTAATAGTGATGTCACCCCCTAGGGAGTCGACACCTGACTGGATGGTCTTATGGAAGGAATTACGTGATAGCGTCAGCACTTTACAAAAGACTGTTGACGACATGAGACAGCCGGCAAGTCAGTTAGTACCTGTCCAGGCGTCTCAAACACCGTCAGGGGCTCTAAAGCGATCGTTACCTCAGATGGTCGACACAGACACGGACACTGACTCCAGTGTCGACGGTGAGGAAACAAACGTGTTTTCCAGTAGGGCCACACGTTACATGATCACGGCAATGAAGGAGGTTTTGAACATTTCTGATACTACAAGTACCATAAAAAAGGGTATTATGTGGGGTGTGAAAAAACTACCCGTAGTTTTTCCTGAATCAGATGAATTAAATGAGGTGTGTGATGAAGCGTGGGTTTCCCCCGATAAAAAACTGCTAATTTCTAAAAAATTATTGGCATTATACCCTTTCCCGCCAGAGGTTAGGGCGCGTTGGGAAACACCCCCTAGGGTAGATAAGGCGCTCACACGCTTATCAAAACAAGTGGCGTTACCGTCTCCTGATACGGCCGCCCTCAAGGAGCCAGCTGATAGGAAGCTGGAAAATATCCTAAAAAGTATATACACACATACTGGTGTTATACTGCGACCAGCAATCGCCTCAGCCTGGATGTGCAGTGCTGGGGTGGCTTGGTCGGATTCCCTGACTGAAAATATTGATACCCTGGACAGGGACAGTATATTATTGACTATAGAGCATTTAAAGGATGCATTTCTATATATGCGAGATGCACAGAGGGATATTTGCACTCTGGCATCAAGAGTAAGTGCGCTGTCCATTTCTGCCAGAAGAGGGTTATGGACGCGACAGTGGTCAGGTGATGCGGATTCCAAACGGCATATGGAAGTATTGCCGTATAAAGGGGAGGAGTTATTTGGGGTCGGTCTATCGGACCTGGTGGCCACGGCAACGGCTGGGAAATCCACCTTTTTACCCCAGGTCACCTCTCAGCAGAAAAAGACACCGTCTTTTCAAACTCAGTCCTTTCGTCCCCATAAGGGCAAGCGGGCAAAAGGCCACTCATATCTGCCCCGGGGCAGAGGAAGGGGAAAAAGACTGCAGCAGGCAGCCTCTTCCCAGGAACAGAAGCCCTCCCCCGCTTCTGCCAAGTCCTCAGCATGACGCTGGGGCCTTACAAGCGGACTCAGGTACGGTGGGGGGTCGTCTCAAGAATTTCAGCGCGCAGTGGGCTCACTCGCAAGTGGACCCCTGGATCCTGCAGGTAGTATCTCAGGGGTACAAATTGGAATTCGAGACGTCTCCCCCTCGCCGGTTCCTGAAGTCTGCTTTACCAACGTCTCCCTCCGACAGGGAGGCGGTATTGGAAGCCATTCACAAGCTGTATTCCCAGCAGGTGATAATCAAGGTACCCCTCCTACAACAGGGAAAGGGGTATTATTCCACGCTGTTTGTGGTACCGAAGCCGGACGGCTCGGTGAGACCTATTTTAAATCTGAAATCCTTGAACACTTACATACAAAGGTTCAAATTCAAGATGGAGTCACTCAGAGCAGTGATAGCGAACCTGGAAGAAGGGGACTATATGGTGTCTCTGGACATCAAGGATGCTTACCTCCATGTCCCAATTTGCCCTTCTCACCAAGGGTACCTCAGGTTTGTGGTACAGAACCGTCACTATCAGTTTCAGACGCTGCCGTTTGGATTGTCCACGGCACCCCGGCTCTTTACCAAGATAATGGCCGAAATGATGATTCTTCTTCGAAGAAAAGGCGTCTTAATTATCCCTTACTTGGATGATCTCCTGATAAGGGCAAGGTCCAGGGAACAGTTAGAGGTCGGAGTAGCACTATCTCAAGTAGTACTACGACAGCACGGGTGGATTCTAAATATTCCAAAATCGCAGCTGATTCCGACGACACGTCTGCTGTTCCTAGGGATGATTCTGGACACAGTCCAGAAAAAGGTGTTTCTCCCGGAGGAGAAAGCCAGGGAGTTATCCGAGCTAGTCAGGAACCTCCTAAAACCAGGCCAAGTGTCAGTGCATCAATGCACAAGGGTCCTGGGAAAAATGGTGGCTTCTTACGAAGCGATTCCATTCGGCAGATTCCACGCAAGAACTTTTCAGTGGGATCTGCTGGACAAATGGTCCGGATCGCATCTTCAGATGCATCAGCGGATAACCCTGTCTCCAAGGACAAGGGTGTCTCTCCTGTGGTGGTTGCAGAGTGCTCATCTTCTAGAGGGCCGCAGATTCGGCATTCAGGACTGGGTCCTGGTGACCACGGATGCCAGCCTGAGAGGCTGGGGAGCAGTCACACAGGGAAGAAATTTCCAGGGCTTGTGGTCAAGCATGGAAACGTCATTTCACATAAATATCCTGGAACTAAGGGCCATTTACAATGCCCTAAGTCAAGCAAGGCCTCTGCTTCAGGGTCAGCCGGTGTTGATCCAATCGGACAACATCACGGCAGTCGCCCACGTAAACAGACAGGGCGACACAAGAAGCAGGAGGGCAATGGCAGAAGTTGCAAGGATTCTTCGCTGGGCGGAAAATCATGTGATAGCACTGTCAGCAGTGTTCATTCCGGGAGTGGACAACTGGGAAGCAGACTTCCTCAGCAGACACGACCTCCACCCGGGGGAGTGGGGACTTCACCCAGAAGTCTTCCACATGATTGTGAACCGTTGGGAAAAACCAAAGGTGGACATGATGGCGTCCCGCCTCAACAAAAAACTAGACAGATATTGCGCCAGGTCAAGGGACCCTCAGGCAATAGCTGTGGACGCTCTGGTAACACCGTGGGTGTACCAGTCAGTGTATGTGTTCCCTCCTCTGCCTCTCGTACCCAAGGTACTGAGAATCATAAGAAGGAGAGGAGTAAGGACTATACTCGTGGCTCCGGATTGGCCAAGAAGGACTTGGTACCCGGAACTTCAAGAGATGCTCACGGAGGACCCGTGGCCTCTACCTCTAAGAAAGGACCTGCTCCAGCAGGGACCCTGTCTGTTCCAAGACTTACCGCGGCTGCGTTTGACGGCATGGCGGTTGAACGCCGGATCCTGAAGGAAAAAGGCATTCCGGATGAAGTCATCCCTACCCTGATCAAAGCCAGGAAGGATGTAACCGTGCAACATTATCACCGTATTTGGCGTAAATATGTTGCGTGGTGTGAGGCCAGGAAGGCCCCTACAGAGGAATTTCAACTGGGTCGTTTCCTGCATTTCCTGCAAACAGGACTGTCTATGGGCCTAAAATTAGGGTCCATTAAGGTTCAAATTTCGGCCCTGTCAATTTTCTTCCAGAAAGAACTGGCTTCAGTTCCTGAAGTTCAGACGTTTGTCAAGGGGGTACTGCATATACAGCCTCCTTTTGTGCCTCCAGTGGCACCTTGGGATCTCAATGTAGTTTTGGGGTTCCTAAAATCACATTGGTTTGAACCACTCACCACTGTGGACTTAAAATATCTCACATGGAAAGTGGTAATGCTGTTAGCCCTGGCTTCAGCCAGGCGTGTCTCAGAATTGGCGGCTTTATCCTATAAAAGCCCTTACCTAATTTTTCATACGGACAGGGCAGAATTGAGGACTCGTCCTCAATTTCTCCCTAAGGTGGTTTCAGCGTTTCACTTGAACCAGCCTATTGTGGTACCTGCGGCTACTAGGGACTTGGAGGACTCCAAGTTGCTGGACGTAGTCAGGGCCCTGAAAATATATGTTTCCAGGACGGCTGGAGTCAGAAAATCTGACTCGCTGTTTATCCTGTATGCACCCAACAAGCTGGGTGCTCCTGCTTCTAAGCAGACTATTGCTCGTTGGATTTGTAGTACAATTCAGCTTGCACATTCTGTGGCAGGCCTGCCACAGCCAAAATCTGTAAAAGCCCATTCCACAAGGAAAGTGGGCTCATCTTGGGCGGCTGCCCGAGGGGTCTCGGCTTTACAACTTTGCCGAGCAGCTACTTGGTCAGGGGCAAACACGTTTGCTAAATTCTACAAATTTGATACCCTGGCTGAGGAGGACCTGGAGTTCTCTCATTCGGTGCTGCAGAGTCATCCGCACTCTCCCGCCCGTTTGGGAGCTTTGGTATAATCCCCATGGTCCTTACGGAGTTCCCAACATCCACTAGGACGTCAGAGAAAATAAGAATTTACTTACCGATAATTCTATTTCTCGTAGTCCGTAGTGGATGCTGGGCGCCCATCCCAAGTGCGGATTGTCTGCAATACTTGTACATAGTTATTGTTACAAAAATCGAGTTATTATTGTTGTGAGCCATCTTTTCAGAGGCTCCTCTGTTATCATGCTGTTAACTGGGTTCAGATCACAGGTTGTACGGTGTGATTGGTGTGGCTGGTATGAGTCTTACCCGGGATTCAAAATCCTTCCTTATTGTGTACGCTCGTCCGGGCACAGTATCCTAACTGAGGCTTGGAGGAGGGTCATAGGGGGAGGAGCCAGTGCACACCAGGTAGTCCTAAAGCTTTTACTTTTGTGCCCAGTCTCCTGCGGAGCCGCTATTCCCCATGGTCCTTACGGAGTTCCCAGCATCCACTACGGACTACGAGAAATAGAATTATCGGTAAGTAAATTCTTATTATTCCGACTCGAAAAAAGTCCCGCACCTCCTGCAGCTCGGAGGCTATTACATTTATCCTGTAGCCTCACTTTTGGTATGCACCAGTTCCTCAGAACACCTACTCCTGACTCACTTGCTGTGGACACACATACCTCCCCCTCTCACTGATGGCTGTGCCACACCAAGATTCTTTTCTCTGGCCTCTCTTGATTAACCTAAAGTCCTTGCCTCATTAACAGGATTGATGCCTTTAAAATAGGATCTGAAGGATAACCTGTTATCTGTCATCTTACTATTACAATGTCACAGAGGAAATAGACACTTCAGAAACTTTCAAAGAGCAGAGGGACCAAATTTTCCAGAATCTTTCTTGGAACACTGCTCATCAGAAACGCCTACTTCACCCTCTAAATATCAAATATAAATGGAGCTGCACCATGAGCCTCTAAGTCCAGCAAAATGGCACACATGCTGTTGTTAATGACCCCGAAGACCTGGAGTTTTTCTGTGAACCTCTCGAACTGGATAAGGCTTTCTGCTCATTTCAGTCTGGAGCTCCGAATAGTGCCACGATCCGAGAGATAGCTACTGACCAGAATTAGAAGAGGCAGAGAGTGCCATCTAGCCCCATTTCACCTGAGACCCTTTTACATTCGACATTAGCTGTTAGATCATAATGTTTCAATAATTTATAGCTAGACAATCTGTTTCTTGTCTATTGCTCTTTCATTTTTGCATCATAGTAAGTTTATGGTTCTATCTTGTCTCATGAATTCTTCCTTAAACCAGATGGAGGTCCTTGTTTTAGAGAGATGGTGCTGACCAGATGACTCCTTTCAATTGAGCCATCTTAGGTTGAGCCACAAGTTGTAATTTTTAAGGGTAATTTTCTTCTTTCTCTTTATATTTTTTTTTTTCTGCAGCTGGATACACTGGTATTCCACAGCGAATAACATCGTGTGTAGAGTTGGATCTTGATCCAAGGCCCCAACAGGCTAAAGCTTTGACTGTTCCCAGGATGCGCTGCACCGCCTCCTCTATAGCCCCGCCTCCAGGCACTGGAGCTCAGTTTGTAAGTTGGTGCCTGCAGTGTAGGTCACTAACAGGTGGGGCTGCGCTAGGCAGCCCTGAAAACAGCTTTTTTTAAAAGACTTCAAGGGCTGCAGCACTTTCTATGTCTTTATGACACTTTCTATGTCTTTCCATCACCTCCCTCAGCGGCGCTGCATACTCCCGCTGCCTGGTTCCCGGGTACTTGCAACGGAGACACACCGGTTTTATCAGGCACGCCACCACTGTTATTCTTCAGGATTGCGTGGCTGCACTTGAAGGGGTAGGTAAGGTAAATCGCGATCCGGTTGCGGTCCCTGGAGACAGACCGCGCCACTGGCTTGGACACTGTGTCGCACAGAGACCCCACTATATCCACCAGGGCAAGGAGCGCAGGTCGGATTGATTAAAATCCATTTGCAAAAGACTCCACAGTACCCGGTGGTGAAGTCCAGCAGAGGGGATAAGGCGCTGACCTGTAGCCCCTCCCACAGCTCCGGGCGCCATCTACTGCTGGTGTTCCCGCCCTGAAGCTGCATCTCTCTCTCTCTCCCTCACTCCCTGAAGAGATTTTGGCGCCATTACATAGCTGGGCTGATCTCCGGGACTGCTGGGCACTGTCTCCTCTGTAAAGCCGCCTGTATCATCAGCGCTGTGCATTTGCAGACACTTAAGTATTCTACATGTCATTTTAGACAGTGTTAGTTAAGAACAAGTGTCCTGTTATCTGAATATTTAGTACAAGTATTCTGTGATATACATCCAGTGTTTACTGTGCATTGTTATATCTGTATACATGCCTATATGTAATTACTAGTCCAGTGCAGTTTTATTGTTATATGTGATAATTCCTGTATTGTACCTGTGACTGAGTGTGCCTATAGCTGCTGTGTGGATTCCACTGTATTACTAGCTGCCTTTTGCGCACTGTTGGGAACTTCATCTCTCTTGCTATCATTGTCCCTTTCTTTTCCATTTTGAAGTTTCCTTTGTGCAGCAATTATGTTTAATTATCGAGATAACAGGAAAGCAACTTTGGAAAAAGTTTTTAGAGATTCGGAAGAATCCTCTCCTGTGACGGATGAGGACCTAGATAATGTCATGAGGAGATTAGAAAATGTGTTATTGAAGGAAAATCGGATCTGGTGGGAGACAGTGACCCTGGAAAGGTATGTCTCCCACCAGATGGTTCCAAAGGGCCTTGTCATTACAAAAAATGCTTCATTTACCACAGCAAGTGACAGTTTTAAAAAGGGGTGGCAGTCGATCTTGAAGGAGTGCTCTATCTCCCTAATGAACCTGATTATTGGGGATAGAAAAGAGGAATTGAGTAAATTAGAAGAAGAGATTAGATCCTTGAGAGACTTGACCATACCTTTTTTAAACACACAGGAATATAAAGAGCAGGAGAAAAGGATAGAAATGAATATTAATAAAAATGAAAGAATTATAACTGACCGTAAAGTTAAAAAATTTAAAAGAGATGTAGCATTGACCAAAGAACGTGAGGTAAATAAAGATATAGAGAAAGAAGGGAAACTAGGTGAGGCGCCGGTGACCCATAGGAGAAAACTTCCTGAAAGGGTTTTTAGGACTCCTGTACAGAATAGGGATTGGACCCCGCAACAAAGGAAGAAAAGCAACCCTCCCGCCAACAAATATAGACCCCCTTTTAAACAATTTAGGGAGAGATCCCAACAATACAGTGAGAACTTCAATGGAGATGTGCCCCCATATAGAGAAGGAGGAAGAGTAGAGAGTAGGCTGCGAAATATCCACAAAAGGGAGGAACCACGTTCCTATTGGAGAGGTGGAAATGTGGAGAATAGAGGTGATCAAGAGAATGAGATCCCCAGAAGGGGAACATGGGGGACCAATAGATTCCATGCACTGAGGGAGGAAAATTAGACCCCACAGACCTCTTTTTTAGAATGGAACAGGAACAGATACAGATGATTAAACGTAAACAAAGAGGGAAGAGGGGGGAGGGTACTAAGAAAAAGTTAAAATCACGACTCAGGAGAAAAAAATACAAAAAGGATAGAACTAACCTTAAACAGAAAAAGATTGACAATAGGGGAACCAGTGATATTGACCGAGAGAAAGGTAAGGTCAAGATCTTTAACCTGAGTTCCCATCTATTGACAAGGGAAGAGATTTCGGTCCTGGAAAAGGGCTTAAAATATGCCCCCTCCAACACCATTAATAAATTTGCCACCTTTGTCGATTTGCAGAAATACATAAGAAAACTGACTGTTAAAAAGTTTTTTTTGAGCAAAGAGACAGATACGAATATGGTGGAGGAGCAAGTTATAACAACTCCCTTTAAGCCCAGGTCTGTTTTTTACCCAGCCCACATCAAAGGTAATTTTTTGGAAACCTTTTTCACATTAGTCCATGATGATCTGACCAAGATTGATGTTAGTAGTGGAAAATTCAACTTCACCTATAAAGAAAGACAGGCACTAAAAAACCTTAAGGACCTTCCAGATTTGGTGATCAAACCCGCCGATAAAGGCGGGGGGGTGGTTGTAATGGACAAAATCAAATATGAAACAGAAGTGCTACGTCAATTGGGTGATAGGTAGTGATGAGCGGATTCGGTTTTACTCGGTTTTACTCGGTTCTCAAAACCGAATCTTATTGGCTCACTGATGTCACGTGTTTTGGATAGCCAATAAGATTCGGTTTTGAGAACCGAGTAAAACCGAGTAAAACCGAATCCGCTCATCACTAGTGATAGGACCACCTACCACAGACTAAGGTCTGACCCAACCGTGAGCATTATGGACAAACTCAACACTCTAGTAGAAAGATTTGTACTACGGGGAGTGTTAACAGAGAAAGAACAAAAATTTCTCATCAATCCGGAGCCAGTGATCCCGGTGCTATATGTTCTCCCCAAGGTCCATAAGGATATAAGTAATCCTCCGGGGAGACCTATAGTGTCCGGGATAAACTCCATCACGGCAGGATTGTCTGAACTTATAGATTATTATCTTCAACCCCTGGTTTTGACTAACAAATCCCATTTAAGGGACACCACTGCCGCTCTAAGACTACTGGAGGGGATTACATGGCAAAATGATTACATTTTGGTTACGGCCGACGTACGGTCTCTGTACACCATTATAGACCACCAGGAAGGGATCAAAGCCGTTAGAAAATTTCTACAGAAAAGTGATTTGAGTAAAGGTTTACAAGAATTCATTCCAGAAGGAGTAACCTTCATTTTGAATAATAATTATTTTTCTTTTGAGAATGATTTCTATTTACAGAAGATCGGGACCGCGATGGGCACCAGGTTCGCCCCAAGCTACGCAAATATATTCATGGGCAGTTGGGAGGCAGAATGTATTTGGAATGACCATCAGTTTGGGGAGAACCTGATATCGTGGTCCCGATATATAGATGATGTCCTCTTCCTGTGGAAAGGGGATGAGAGCTCTCTAAGAGAATTCTGTATGTATTTGAATGATAATTCATTAAACATCGAATTCAGTTTCACTAGCAGTAGAGAATCCATCAACTTTTTGGACATCACGATTTATATAGAAGGGGGCCTGATTCAGACAAAGACATATACCAAACCTACAGATTCTTTAAGCTACATTAAGGCCACGAGTTGTCACCATCCCAATTGGCTTCACACTATCCCACTTGGACAATTGAAGAGAGTGAAAAGGAACTGCTCTAAAACAGCTGTATATCAAGATCAGGCCAAAGAGATGCAAACCAATTTCTCTCTATGTGGTTACAAAGAAAGCACCATTCATAGAGCAGCAGAAGATATAGATAAGATCGAGAGAAAATCTCTCTTAGAGAGGAAGCAGAAAAGGGATGATGCGGGAAAACAGAACAAGTTTGAATGGGCTTTCGTGACCACTTTCTGTGGCCAGTTTAAGACTATAGAGAAGATCTTTTCCAAACATTGGGGAGTGTTACAAAAAGACCCTGTTCTGGGACAATGTCTTCCAGACAAACCCCGGTGCATATACAGGAAAGCCCCCAACCTAGGGAACTGCCTCGTCCGCAGTGCTATGCCTCCAACAATACCAGTGGGAATCACAACTAAAGGTTTCCACAGATGTATGAACTGCATAGCATGTAGAGAGATTAAAATGGAAAACCAAAGTAAAACTAGTGAGGTGATTATTAATGGAAAAAAAGTGATTGTTGGGGATTTCATTACATGCAACACCAAGAGTGTTGTGTATGTGATAGAATGCGATTGTGGTCTCTATTATACAGGGAGAACATCAAGAGCCCTCAAAATACGCCTGGGAGAACATTTAAGGAATATTAAAAAGGGCCTTGAGACCCATGCCCTCTCTAACCATTTTAAAAAACAACATGGATGCTCTATAGCAGCCATCAGACGTTTTGTGGGTGTTAAATGGGTAAGAGGACATTGGAGAAGGCGGGACCTCCCAAATCAATTAGCTAAAGCGGAAATGAGGGCAATTTATGAGTGGGGGACCCTCCAACCTAAAGGCCTAAATTTTAGAATTCGAGGTGAAGTGGTTCCTATAGATTTGGTTTATGCTTTATGCTTGATGTTCATATTAATCATTATGTGTATGTACACGTTTTATAGATAAAAGTTGACATGTGTTTTTAATGTATCCTATTAGGTTAAATATTAAGATCATAGATGCCAGTACCCAGTCCTTATGATACATGATCGCGGCTTGAGACGCGTCACTATAGCAACGGATGACGCGTCTAACCTTTTGGCCATTAAACGATCAGGAAGAATAAAAACCATGTGACCGGTAACTGAGGAGGAGACTCCGAGTAACAGCCGTAATAAAGTTCCGCAACAAGAGGCCAGAAGTGGACACGGCTGAAACGGAAGAGACTGATGGAACGCATGATGTAGTTCTCTGCATGGCATCACGGTAACCATGGTGAGGCGGAACCGGAAGATCGCGTCACCCGATTTACGTAATGTGATTGGAGTTTCCATGGATACCACAGGGTAATGAGAGGCGGTCCTAGCACTTGTATCCACGGACTCTTAGTTGAAATCTGTATAGGGATCAGCTGTGCTGGGACCAATAGGATTCGAGTGCGGGACTTTTTAAACTGGATGGACGACTAGAGAGACATTCACATTTTGAGCTGACCTTGAGAAAGACCCGTGGAGGGTCGTAACGCGTGGGTGCTCCATTTGGGACTTCTGCCTGGTGTGGACGACAAGGAGAGGAGACTAATACGGCTGACGTGAGAACCTTGCCATTGAGGAACCCCGGTGCTGCAGCCTGGTGATTTTCCCTGTTTGGACTTGAATCCAATCCACATCTATATGAGCTTGTTTCTTCCAAAATCCGGTAATTAGTCTACCTTCTGTCGAAGACCCAGAGTGTTTTACCCATATTCTATGCTTACCACATGTGTGGTGTATTTTTAACTTGCTTTTAGTTATTGTGTGTCATAAATCTTTTAAACACTATTTTGCATTCATTTCTTTTTCACGGTACTGAACACGTGATTGAGGTTTGAGAATCTCCCTACATACGGGAAGGTTAAAAGGAGGCGCAGGACCCCTGATAAACGAAACAATACTACTGTCTAGTAAGGCGCTGGTTGAATGGTATACCACGTATCGTATATATTCTGTTTGTATTTTGTATAGGAGGTGGGAAAAGTCTCCTGTGGTGCACTGTATTACTAGCTGCCTTTTGCGCACTGTTGGGAACTTCATCTCTCTTGCTATCATTGTCCCTTTCTTTTCCATTTTGAAGTTTCCTTTGTGCAGCAATTATGTTTAATTATCGAGATAACAGGAAAGCAACTTTGGAAAAAGTTTTTAGAGATTCGGAAGAATCCTCTCCTGTGACGGATGAGGACCTAGATAATGTCATGAGGAGATTAGAAAATGTGTTATTGAAGGAAAATCGGATCTGGTGGGAGACAGTGACCCTGGAAAGGTATGTCTCCCACCAGATGGTTCCAAAGGGCCTTGTCATTACAAAAAATGCTTCATTTACCACAGCAAGTGACAGTTTTAAAAAGGGGTGGCAGTCGATCTTGAAGGAGTGCTCTATCTCCCTAATGAACCTGATTATTGGGGATAGAAAAGAGGAATTGAGTAAATTAGAAGAAGAGATTAGATCCTTGAGAGACTTGACCATACCTTTTTTAAACACACAGGAATATAAAGAGCAGGAGAAAAGGATAGAAATGAATATTAATAAAAATGAAAGAATTATAACTGACCGTAAAGTTAAAAAATTTAAAAGAGATGTAGCATTGACCAAAGAACGTGAGGTAAATAAAGATATAGAGAAAGAAGGGAAACTAGGTGAGGCGCCGGTGACCCATAGGAGAAAACTTCCTGAAAGGGTTTTTAGGACTCCTGTACAGAATAGGGATTGGACCCCGCAACAAAGGAAGAAAAGCAACCCTCCCGCCAACAAATATAGACCCCCTTTTAAACAATTTAGGGAGAGATCCCAACAATACAGTGAGAACTTCAATGGAGATGTGCCCCCATATAGAGAAGGAGGAAGAGTAGAGAGTAGGCTGCGAAATATCCACAAAAGGGAGGAACCACGTTCCTATTGGAGAGGTGGAAATGTGGAGAATAGAGGTGATCAAGAGAATGAGATCCCCAGAAGGGGAACATGGGGGACCAATAGATTCCATGCACTGAGGGAGGAAAATGAGACCCCACAGACCTCTTTTTTAGAATGGGACAGGAACAGGAACAGATACAGATGATTAAACGTAAACAAAGAGGGAAGAGGGGGGAGGGTACTAAGAAAAAGTTAAAATCACGACTCAGGAGAAAAAAATACAAAAAGGATAGAACTAACCTTAAACAGAAAAAGATTGACAATAGGGGAACCAGTGATATTGACCGAGAGAAAGGTAAGGTCAAGATCTTTAACCTGAGTTCCCATCTATTGACAAGGGAAGAGATTTCGGTCCTGGAAAAGGGCTTAAAATATGCCCCCTCCAACACCATTAATAAATTTGCCACCTTTGTCGATTTGCAGAAATACATAAGAAAACTGACTGTTAAAAAGTTTTTTTTGAGCAAAGAGACAGATACGAATATGGTGGAGGAGCAAGTTATAACAACTCCCTTTAAGCCCAGGTCTGTTTTTTTACCCAGCCCACATCAACGGTAATTTTTTGGAAACCTTTTTCACATTAGTCCATGATGATCTGACCAAGATTGATGTTAGTAGTGGAAAATTCAACCTCACCTATAAAGAAAGACAGGCACTAAAAAACCTTAAGGACCTTCCAGATTTGGTGATCAAACCCGCCGATAAAGGCGGGGGGGTGGTTGTAATGGACAAAATCAAATATGAAACAGAAGTGCTACGTCAATTGGGTGATAGGACCACCTACCACAGACTAAGGTCTGACCCAACCGTGAGCATTATGGACAAACTCAACACTCTAGTAGAAAGATTTGTACTACGGGGAGTGTTAACAGAGAAAGAACAAAAATTTCTCATCAATCCGGAGCCAGTGATCCCGGTGCTATATGTTCTCCCCAAGGTCCATAAGGATATAAGTAATCCTCCGGGGAGACCTATAGTGTCCGGGATAAACTCCATCACGGCAGGATTGTCTGAACTTATAGATTATTATCTTCAACCCCTGGTTTTGACTAACAAATCCCATTTAAGGGACACCACTGCCGCTCTAAGACTACTGGAGGGGATTACATGGCAAAATGATTACATTTTGGTTACGGCCGACGTACGGTCTCTGTACACCATTATAGACCACCAGGAAGGGATCAAAGCCGTTAGAAAATTTCTACAGAAAAGTGATTTGAGTAAAGGTTTACAAGAATTCATTCAAGAAGGAGTAACCTTCATTTTGAATAATAATTATTTTTCTTTTGAGAATGATTTCTATTTACAGAAGATCGGGACCGCGATAGGCACCAGGTTCGCCCCAAGCTACGCAAATATATTCATGGGCAGTTGGGAGGCAGAATGTATTTGGAATGACCATCAGTTTGGGGAGAACCTGATATCGTGGTCCCGATATATAGATGATGTCCTCTTCCTGTGGAAAGGGGATGAGAGCTCTCTAAGAGAATTCTGTATGTATTTGAATGATAATTCATTAAACATCGAATTCAGTTTCACTAGCAGTAGAGAATCCATCAACTTTTTGGACATCACGATTTATATAGAAGGGGGCCTGATTCAGACAAAGACATATACCAAACCTACAGATTCTTTAAGCTACATTAAGGCCACGAGTTGTCACCATCCCAATTGGCTTCACACTATCCCACTTGGACAATTGAAGAGAGTGAAAAGGAACTGCTCTAAAACAGCTGTATATCAAGATCAGGCCAAAGAGATGCAAACCAATTTCTCTCTATGTGGTTACAAAGAAAGCACCATTCATAGAGCAGCAGAAGATATAGATAAGATCGAGAGAAAATCTCTCTTAGAGAGGAAGCAGAAAAGGGATGATGCGGGAAAACAGAACAAGTTTGAATGGGCTTTCGTGACCACTTTCTGTGGCCAGTTTAAGACTATAGAGAAGATCTTTTCCAAACATTGGGGAGTGTTACAAAAAGACCCTGTTCTGGGACAATGTCTTCCAGACAAACCCCGGTGCATATACAGGAAAGCCCCCAACCTAGGGAACTGCCTCGTCCGCAGTGCTATGCCTCCAACAATACCAGTGGGAATCACAACTAAAGGTTTCCACAGATGTATGAACTGCATAGCATGTAGAGAGATTAAAATGGAAAACCAAAGTAAAACTAGTGAGGTGATTATTAATGGAAAAAAAGTGATTGTTGGGGATTTCATTACATGCAACACCAAGAGTGTTGTGTATGTGATAGAATGCGATTGTGGTCTCTATTATACAGGGAGAACATCAAGAGCCCTCAAAATACGCCTGGGAGAACATTTAAGGAATATTAAAAAGGGCCTTGAGACCCATGCCCTCTCTAACCATTTTAAAAAACAACATGGATGCTCTATAGCAGCCATCAGACGTTTTGTGGGTGTTAAATGGGTAAGAGGACATTGGAGAAGGCGGGACCTCCCAAATCAATTAGCTAAAGCGGAAATGAGGGCAATTTATGAGTGGGGGACCCTCCAACCTAAAGGCCTAAATTTAGAATTCGAGGTGAAGTGGTTCCTATAGATTTGGTTTATGCTTTATGCTTGATGTTCATATTAATCATTATGTGTATGTACACGTTTTATAGATAAAAGTTGACATGTGTTTTTAATGTATCCTATTAGGTTAAATATTAAGATCATAGATGCCAGTACCCAGTCCTTATGATACATGATCGCGGCTTGAGACGCGTCACTATAGCAACGGATGACGCGTCTAACCTTTTGGCCATTAAACGATCAGGAAGAATAAAAACCATGTGACCGGTAACTGAGGAGGAGACTCCGAGTAACAGCCGTAATAAAGTTCCGCAACAAGAGGCCAGAAGTGGACACGGCTGAAACGGAAGAGACTGGTGGAACGCATGATGTAGTTCTCTGCATGGCATCACGGTAACCATGGTGAGGCGGAACCGGAAGATCGCGTCACCCGATTTACGTAATGTGATTGGAGTTTCCATGGATACCACAGGGTAATGAGAGGCGGTCCTAGCACTTGTATCCACGGACTCTTAGTTGAAATCTGTATAGGGACCAGCTGTGCTGGGACCAATAGGATTCGAGTGCGGGACTTTTTAAACTGGATGGACGACTAGAGAGACATTCACATTTTGAGCTGACCTTGAGAAAGACCCGTGGAGGGTCGTAACGCGTGGGTGCTCCATTTGGGACTTCTGCCTGGTGTGGACGACAAGGAGAGGAGACTAATACGGCTGACGTGAGAACCTTGCCATTGAGGAACCCCGGTGCTGCAGCCTGGTGATTTTCCCTGTTTGGACTTGAATCCTATCCACATCTATATGAGCTTGTTTCTTCCAAAATCCGGTAATTAGTCTACCTTCTGTCGAAGACCCAGAGTGTTTTACCCATATTCTATGCTTACCACATGTGTGGTGTATTTTTAACTTGCTTTTAGTTATTGTGTGTCATAAATCTTTTAAACAGTATCACACTATTTTGCATTCATTTCTTTTTCACGGTACTGAACACGTGATTGAGGTTTGAGAATCTCCCTACATACGGGAAGGTTAAAAGGAGGCGCAGGACCCCTGATAAATGAAACAATACTACTGTCTAGTAAGGCGCTGGTTGAATGGTATACCACGTATCGTATATATTCTGTTTGTATTTTGTATAGGAGGTGGGAAAAGTCTCCTGTGGTGCACTGTATTACTAGCTGCCTTTTGCGCACTGTTGGGAACTTCATCTCTCTTGCTATCGCTGTGTGTATTCCACTCTTGTGTATCACACGTTTGCTGTCACTATATTCTGTACCCTGGGGAACTAGGTGCATCAGGTTCCCATATAATATATAGTGCTACACAGGGTATACTGTTTGTATTTCTCACTGTGTTTTTCAGTCACCCCACACCACATAAATCCTCTGTTTCTGCTCTGTATTTACTGTCACAAACACAGGGGATTATTTGCTATTTTCTCTATCGTCCTAGTGGATGCTGGGGTTCCTGAAAGGACCATGGGGAATAGCGGCTCCGCAGGAGACAGGGCACAAAAGTAAAGCTTTCCGATCAGGTGGTGTGCACTGGCTCCTCCCCCTATGACCCTCCTCCAAGCCAGTTAGATTTTTGTGCCCGGCCGAGAAGGGTGCAATCTAGGTGGCTCTCCTAAAGAGCTGCTTAGAAAAGTTTAGCTTAGGTTTTTTATTTTACAGTGAGTCCTGCTGGCAACAGGATCACTGCAACGAGGGACTTAGGGGAGAAGAAGTGAACTCACCTGCGTGCAGGATGGATTGGCTTCTTGGCTACTGGACATCAGCTCCAGAGGGACGATCACAGGTACAGCCTGGATGGTCACCGGAGCCTTGCCGCCGGCCCCCTTGCAGATGCTGAAGTAAGAAGAGGTCCAGAATCGGCGGCAGAAGACTCCTCAGTCTTCTAAAGGTAGCGCACAGCACTGCAGCTGTGCGCCATTTTCCTCTCAGCACACTTCACTCGGCAGTCACTGAGGGTGCAGGGCGCTGGGAGGGGGGCGCCCTGGGAGGCAAATGAATACCTATTTTGGCTAAAAATACCTCACATATAGCCTCCGGAGGCTATATGGAGATATTTAACCCCTGCCAGAATCCGTTAAGAGCGGGAGACGAGGCCGCCGAAAAAGGGGCGGGGCCTATCTCCTCAGCACACAGCGCCATTTTCCCTCACAGAAAGGCTGGAGGGAAGGCTCCCAGGCTCTCCCCTGCACTGCACTACAGAAACAGGGTTAAAACAGAGAGGGGGGGCACTAATTTGGCGTTAGAAATATATAAAAAAGATGCTATAAGGGAAAACACTTATATAAGGTTGTCCCTATATAATTATAGCGTTTTTGGTGTGTGCTGGTAAACTCTCCCTCTGTCTCTCCAAAGGGCTAGTGGGTCCTGTCCTCTATCAGAGCATTCCCTGTGTGTGTGCTGTGTGTCGGTACGTGTGTGTCGACATGTATGAGGACGATGTTGGTGAGGAGGCGGAGCAATTGCCTGTAATGGTGATGTCACTCTCTAGGGAGTCGACACCGGAATGGATGGCTTATTTAGGGAATTACGTGATAATGTCAACACGCTGCAAGGTCGGTTGACGACATGAGACGGCCGACAAACAATTAGTACCGGTCCAGACGTCTCAAAAACACCGTCAGGGGTTTTAAAACGCCCGTTTACTTTAGTCGGTCGACACAGACACAGACAGGGACACTGAATCCAGTGTCGACGGTGAATAAACAAACGTATTCCTTATTAGGGCCACACGTTAAAGGCAATGAAGGAGGTGTTTCATATTTCTGATACTACAAGTACCACAAAAGAGGGTATTATGTGGGATGTGAAAAAACTACCGTAGTTTTTCCTGAATCAGATAAATTAAATAAAGTGTGTGATGATGCGTGGGTTCCCCCCGATAGAAAATTATGGGCGGTATACCCTTTCCCGCCAGAAGTTAGGGCGCGTTGGGAAACACCCCTTAGGGTGGATAAGGCGCTCACACGCTTATCAAAACAAGTGGCGGTACCGTCTATAGATAGGGCCGTCCTCAAGGACCAGCTGACAGGAGGCTGGAAAATATCATAAAAAGTATATACACACATACTGGTGTTATACTGCGACCAGCGATCGCCTCAGCCTGGATGTGCAGAGCTGGGGTGGCTTGGTCGGATTCCCTGACTAAAAATATTGATACCCTTGACAGGGACAGTATTTTATTGACTATAGAGCATTTAAAGGATGCATTTCTATATATGCGAGATGCACAGAGGGATATTTGCACTCTGGCATCAAGAGTAAATGCGATGTCCATATCTGCCAGAAGATGTTATGGACACGACAGTGGTCAGGTGATGCAGATTCCAAACGGCACAAAGGTGTATTGCCGTATAAAGGAAGAGGAGTTATTTGGGGTCGGTCCATCGGACCTGGTGGCCACGGCAACTGCTGGAAAATCCGCCGTTTTTACCCTAAGTCACATCTCTGCAGAAAAAGACACCGTCTTTTCAGCCTCAGTCCTTTCGTCCCTATAAGATCATATCTGCCCAGGGATAGAGGAAAGGGAAGAAGACTGCAGCAGGCAGCCCATTCCCAGGAACAGAAGCGTTCCACCGCTTCTGACAAGTTCTCAGCATGGCGCTGAGACCGTACAGGACCCCTGGATCCTACAAGTAGTATCCCAGGGGTTCAGATTGGAATGTCGAGACGTTTCCCCTTCGCAGGCTCCTGAAGTCTGCTTTACCAAGGTCTCCCTCCGACAAGGAGGCAGTATGGGAAAAAATTCACAAGCTGTATTCCCAGCAGGTGATAATTAAATTACCCCTCCTACTACAAGAAAAGGGGTATTATTCCACACTATATTGTGGTACTGAAGCCAGAAGGCTAGGTGAGACTTATTCTAAAAAAAATTTTGAACACTTACAAAGGTTCAAATCAAGATGGAGTCACTCAGAGCAGTGATAACGAACCAGGAAGAAGGGGACTATATAGTGTCCCGGGACATCAGGGATGCTTACCTCTATGTCCCAAATTTGCCCTTCTCACTAAGGGTACCTCAGGTTCGTGGTGCAGAACTGTCACTATCAGTTTCAGACGCTGCCGTTTGGATTGTCCACGGCACCCCGGGTCTTTACCAAGGTATTGGCCGAAATGATGATTCTTCTTCGAGGAAAAGGCGTCTTAATTATCCCTTACTTGGACGATCTCCTGATAAGGGCATAGTCCAGGGAACAGTTGGAGGTCGGAGTAGCACTATCTCGGATACTGCTACAACAGCACGGGTGGATTCTAAATATTCCAAAATCGCAGCTGATCCCGACGACTCGTCTGCTGTGCCTAGGGATGATTCTGGACACAGTCCAGAAAAAGGTGTTTCTCCCGGAAGAGAAAGCCAGGGAGTTATCCGAGCTAGTCAGGAACCTCCTAAAAACAGTGCATCATTGCACAAGGGTCCTGGTAAAAATGGTGGCTTCCTACAAAGCAATTCCATTCGGCAGATTTCACGCAAGAACTTTTCAGTGGGATCTGCTGGACAAATGGTCCGGATCGCATCTTCAGATGCATCAGCGGATAACCCTATATCCAAGACAAGGGTGTCTCTCCTGTGGTGGTTATAGAGTGCTCATCTTCTAGAGGGCCGCAGATTCGGCATTCAGGATTGGATGCTGGTGACCACGGAGCCCAGCCCGAGAGGCTGGGGAGCAGTCACACAAGGAAAAAATTTCCAGGGAGTGTGATCAAGTCTGGAGACTTTTCTCCACATAAATATACTGGAGCTAAGGGTAAATTTATAATGCTCTAAGCTTAGCAAGACCTCTGCTTCAAGGTCAGCCGGTATTGATCCAGTGGGAAAAACATCACGGCAGTCGCCCACGTAAACAGACAGGGCGACACAAGAAGCAGGAGGGCAATGGCAAAAACTGCAAGGACTTTTCGCTGGGCGGAAAATCATGTGATAGCACTGTCAGCAGTGTTTCATCCCGGGAATGGAAACTGGGAAGCAGACTTCCTCAGCAGGCACGACCTCCACCCGGGAGAGTGGAAACTTCATCGGGAAGTTTTTTCCACATGATTGTAAACCGTTGGGAAATACCAAAGGTGGACATGATGGCGTCCCGTCTGAACAAAAAACGGGACAGGTATTGCGCCAGGTCAAGAGACCTTCAGGCAATAGCTGTGGACGTTCTGGTAACACCGTGGGTGTACCAGTCGGTGTATGTGTTCCCTCCTCTGCTTCTCATACCTAAGGTGCTGAGAATTATAAGACGTAGAGGAGTAAGAACTATACTCATGGCTCCGGATTGGCCAAGAAGGACTTGGTACCCGGAACTTCAAGAGATGCTTACAGAGGTCTTATGGCCTCTGCCGCTAAGAAGGGACTTGCTTCAGCAAGTACCATGTCTGTTCCAAGACTTACCGCAGCTGCGTTTGTCGGCATGGCGGTGGAAAGCCGGATCCTAAGGGAAAAAGGCATTCCGGAAGAGGTCATTCCTACCCTGGTCAAAGCCAGAAAGGAGGTGACCGCACAACATTATCACCACATGTGGCGAAAATATGTTGCGTGGTGTGAGGCCAGGAAGGCCCCACAAAGAAATTTCAACTCGGTCGTTTCCTGCATTTCCTGCAAACAGGAGTGTCTATGGGCCTCAAATTGGGGTCCATTAAGGTTCAAATTTCGGCCCTGTCGATTTTCTTCCAGAAAGAATTGGCTTCAGTTCCTGAAGTCCAGAAGTTTGTCAAGGGAGTATTGCATATACAACCCCCTTTTGTGCCTCCAGTGGCACTGTGGGATCTCAACGTAGTTCTGGGATTCCTCAAATCACATTGGTTTAAAACCAGTCAAATCTGTGGATTTGAAGCATCTCACATGAAAAGTGACCATGCTCTTGGCCCTGGCCTGGACCAGGCGAGTGTCAAATTGGTGGTTTTTTCTCAAAAAAGCCCATATCTGTTTGTCCATTCGGACAGGGCAGAGCTGCGGACTCGTCCCCAGTTCTCTCCCTAAAGGTGGTGTCAGTGTTTCACCTGAACCAGCTTATTGTGGTGCCTTGCACCTACTAGGGACTTGGAGGACTCCAAGTTGCTAGATGTTGTCAGGGCCCTGAAAATATGTTCCAGGACGGCTGGAGTCAGGAAAACTGACTTGCTGTTATCCTGTATGCACCCAACAAACTGGGTGCTCTTGCTTCTAAGCAGACTATTGCTAGTTGGATGTGTAATACAATTCAGCTTGCACATTCTGTGGCAGGCCTGCCACAGCCAAAATATGTAAATGCCCATTCCACAAGGAAGGTGGGCTCATCTTGGGCGGCTGCCCGAGGGGTCTCGGCTTTACAACTTTGCCGAGCAGCTACTTGGTCAGGGGCAAACACGTTTGCTAAATTCTACAAATTTGATACCCTGGCTAAGGAGGACCTGGAGTTCTCTCATTCGGTGCTGCAGAGTCATCCGCACTCTCCCGCCCGTTTGGGAGCTTTGGTATAATCCCCATGGTCCTTTCAGGAACCCCAGCATCCACTAGGACGATAGAGAAAATAAGAATTTACTTACCGATAATTCTATTTCTCGGAGTCCGTAGTGGATGCTGGGCGCCCATCCCAAGTGCGGATTATCTGCAATACTTGTACATAGTTACAAAAATCGGGTTATTATTGTTGTGAGCCATCTTTTCAGAGGCTCCGCTGTTATCATACTGTTAACTGGGTTTAGATCACAAGTTGTACGGTGTGATTGGTGTGGCTGGTATGAGTCTTACCCGGGATTCAAAATTCCTCCCTTATTGTGTACGCTCGTCCAGGCACAGTACCTAACTGGCTTGGAGGAGGGTCATAGGGGGAGGAGCCAGTGCACACCACCTGATCGGAAAGCTTTACTTTTGTGCCCTGTCTCCTGCGGAGCCGCTATTCCCCATGGTCCTTTCAGGAACCCCAGCATCCACTACGGACTCCGAGAAATAGAATTATCGGTAAGTAAATTCTTATTTTTTGTGTGTTTGTCTGGCTATATTGTACTAATACATCCTAAGGCTACATCCCACATGATGTCTGCTACACAGGGTGGGATATCCGCGGATGCTCCTGCATCATGTAGTGCTGTCGTCACGGATTCACCAGTGGGGGAAGTGTTAGCTGCTGGTTCAGGCGCCGGGGGTCATATATCACCCAGTCCGTCTGTGTCACATGTGGTCAATCAAGACCCACCTTGGGCAGCTTTTTCAAATATGCTGACTATGCTTGTAACGTGTCTCACGCCCACTGTGGGGCCTCCTGTGCCATTACAGCCACATATTGTCCCTGTAGTTAATCCGCCATGGGCAGATACTTTGTCTACCCAGTTACAGCAATTAAATCAGACTTTGGTTAGACAAAAGTCCACCCCATGTCCCTCTGGGACCAAGGGGTCATCTAAGCGGGCCATTTCTTCCTCACAATCCACTAATATTTTGGATAATTTTTCAGATGAAGATGGGGAATATACTGATCCGTCAGACACTGATACAGTTGCTTCTGATGAGGAATCTGCAACCCAGGTTGATGTTCCTGACCTTGTGGAGGCTATCAAGCTGATTCTCAAAACTGATGATGACATTGAGCCTCCTGTTACATCTAAGAAACCTGATAAGTTTAAACGTCAGAAGGTTGCTATAGTAGTTTTACCACATTCTGACCTCTTAATAGATATACGTCAGGAATCCTGGTCTTCTCCAGGAAAGAAGTTCTCCCTGTCTAAAAGGATGCTAGCTCATTATTCTATCCCTGCGGAGTTGAGCAACAAGTGGGAATCTCCACCGCCGGTGGACTCTCATGTCGCCTGTCTTGTTATGTCCTCTACTCTGCTGGTCACCACTGTCACCTCACTGAAGGAACCGACAGATAAGCGTGTGGAGGGATGCCTGAAGTTTATTTACACTCTTACCGGTGCTGTACATAGATCCACTATGGCTGCCTCTTGGGCGGCAAAAGGAATTGAAGCATGGGTTCAGGCAATTGAGGAGGAGCTACCTCAGAATTTTTCTGACACTGCCAGACAATATCTGTCGTATATTACCACACCCTCTCACTATATTCAGGAGGTGCCCTCTGATGTAGGTGTCATGGCGGCCAGGGCTTCTACTACGTCTATCCTGGCCCGCCGTATTCTGTGGTTGAGGTCCTGGAAAGTGGACCTGGACTCTAAAAAGACTTTGGATGGACTCCCTTTCAAGGGATACATCCTGTTTGGGGAAGATCTGAATAAGATTGTGACTGACTTGGCGACGGCCAAGACTGCATTTCTCCCAAATATTAATCCTTCTACTCAGAAGGCTAAGAGCACCACTTTTCATTCCTTTCAACTTCCAAGTAAAGCAAAAGGTCAGGTGTACCCGAGACAGGCTCATACTTCCAAAACCACTAAGCCCAAATTTAAACAATCCTGGGCCGCCCCTCAGCCTGCTTCCAAACAAGACAAGCCTGCTGCATGATGAGGCGGGCCTTTCCCTGGGGAACTCCAGGGTGGGTGGCTGACTTCTGCAGTTCGCCCAGGCCTGGTTAAAGACCACTTCAGATGCCTGGGTGCGGGAAGTTGTCTCTCACGGGTACGCAATCTCTTTCAAGAGACGTCCCCCTCGTCAGTTCTGTTCAATGGTTATCCCCTTGGATCCGTTGAAAGCGCAAGCTCTTTACCTGGTTGTACAATCTCTGCTGGAAACAGGAGTGGTAGTGCTGGTACCACTGTCCCAGAGAGGCAGGGGATACTATTTGACCCTGTTTCTAGTTCCGAGACCGAATGGGTCTTTCCGCCCTATCCTCAACCTCAAATCATTGAACAAGTTTGTAAGAGTGTCCAAATTCCATATGGAAACTCTGCGGTCTGTTGTGCTGGCCATGGAACCCGAGGACTATATGGTATCCCTGGACATACAGGATGCTTACCTGCACATACCGTTGCCATTTCGCATCAGCAATATCTGCGGTTTGCTATTGTCAACCTTCATTTTAAATTTCAGGCTCTGCCGTTTGGACTGGCCACGGCACCTCGTATTTTCACCAAGGTACTGGCCGTGATGACGGCTTTTCTCCATCGTCAGGGAATCAAAATCCTGCCATATCTGGACGACATGCTGATTCTGGCGAACTCCCAAGATGTCCTCCTCAGTCAACTGGAGATGTCGGTCAACTTCCTTCAAGCCCACGGGTGGCTCATCAATTGGAAGAAGTCTTCGCTGGTCCCAGCTCGGAGCATGGTGCACCTGGGGGCGCTGCTGGACACACACAGCCAAAGACTGTTTCTGTCTGCGGAGAAGGTCTTGAAACTTCAGGACAAGATCAGATGCTTCCTCTCTCGCCAGAGAGTGTTGATACACTCTGCGATGCAAGTACTAGGCATCATGGTGTCGGCTTTCAACATGGTAGAGTACACTCAATTTCATTCCCACCCTCTGCAGAGGTTAATCCTTTCCAAATGGGATGGCCTGCCTCATCGGATCAGATCTCAAGTGCTCTTCTTGACTCCGGAGGTTCGTCTGTCACTGAGCTGGTGGCTACAGAACCAACAGTTGAGCAGGGGCCATCCCTTCTGGATCTCCAACTGGATCCTCCTGACAATGGATGCCAGTCTGCGAGGTTGGAGCATGGTGTTGAAGCAACACTCTCTCCAGGGTCGGTGGACGAGGGAGGAATCTCTCCTCCCGATAAACATTCTGGAATTGTGGGCAGTGTTCAATGCGTTGACACTGGCCCTGCCTCTGGTACAGAACAGGCCTGTTCAATAACAATCAGACAACGCCACCACGGTGGCGTACATAAATCATAAAGGTGGCACGCGAAGCCGCATGGCAATGATAGAAGTGTAAAAAATCTACCAATGGGCGGAACCCCATCTGCCAGCCATATCGGCAGTGTTCATTCCAGGAGTCCTCAACTGGGAAGCGTACTAGCTAAGTCATTAGGACGTGCATGCCGGAGAGTGGAGTATTCATCCCGAATTCTTTCAACTCCTAGTGGATAAGTGGGGCCTACCAGATGTAGACCTGATGGCATCTCGACACAATCACAAGCTTCCGGTCTACGGAGCAAGGACAAGGGATCCTCAAGCAGCATTCGTGGATGCACTGGCAATTCCATGGATCTTTCGGCTGCCATACGTGTTCCCTCCAGTGTCACTCCTGCCCAGGGTAATACGGAAGTTCAAGCAAAAAGGAGGAATACTACTTCTAGTCACTCCAGCGTGGCCCAGACAGCATTGGTTCTCAGACCTGCAGGGTCTATCAATCGAGCATCCTCTTCTACTTCCTCAACACCCAGCCCTCCTCGTTCAGGGCCCTTGTGTCTACCCCGACCTGGCCAGACTGGCTTTGACGGCGTGGCTCTTGAAGCATCACTCCTGAGAGCAAAAGGATTCTCTGAGGCGGTTATTCAAACTGTGTTGAAAGCCTGTAAAAGCTTCAGCTCGTATTTATTACAGGGCCTGTAATTCTTACTTCACGTGATGCTGCTAAGAATTATGATGCATATACGTTCAAAACTCCAGACTTTTGGCTTTTCTACAACAAGGCTTTTCTACAACTTGGGCCTTCGTCTGACCTCCCTCAAGGTTCATATCTCTGCCTTGTTGGTGTTGTTTCAGAGAAAAATTGCGTCTCTTCCTGACGTTCACACTTTCACTCAGGTTGTTCTACGGATTCAGCCTCCCTATGTCCCTCCTGTGGCTCCATGGGCTCTGTCTGTCGTCTTAAATGCCCTGCAAGAGTCTCCATTTGTACCTCTTGAGTCTGTGGACCTTAAATGCCTTACGCTTAAGGTCGTGTTTCTGTTGGCTATTGCCTCTGCTAGGAGGGTGTCGGATTTAGGCACTTTGTCCTGATCACCCACCCTTTCTGATTTTTCACCGTGACCGGACAGTTCTTCGAACTCGCCCAGGTTATTTGCCTAAGGTGGTATCATCTTTTCACATTAACCAGGAGATTGTGGTTCCGGCCTTCCTCTCTTCTGGTTTGTCCTCCAAAGAAAGGTCTTTGTATGTGGTACAAGCTTTCCGTATTTATGTGGAAAGGACTGTCTCTATCAGGAGGTCAGATTCCCTTTTTGTACTTTTTGGTTTTCACAAATGTGGCTGGCAAGCAAACCTTGGCCAGATGGATTAGAATGGTGATTGCACAAGCCTATGCACAGGCTAGGCTCCCAGCTCCTGCTTCTATCAAAGCCCATTCTACTCGGTCTGTTGGACCTTCTTGGGTGACCCGTCGTGGCACATCCGCAGAAAAATTGTGCAAGGTGGCTACATGGTCCTCAGTGAACACATTCATCAGGTTCTATGCCTTTGATACTTCCGCCTCCCAGGATGCTTCCTTTGGACGCCGAGTTCTTGTGCCCGCTACAGTGCGTCCCCTCCCATGAGGAACTGCTTTAGGACATCCCCGATGTTATTCCCTGTGGAATACCAGTGTACCCCGCTGCAGAAAAGAAGATTTATGGTAGACCTACCATTGTTAAATCTCTTTCTGTGAGGTACACTGGATTCCACAGGGCGCCCACCCTGATGCACTTAGCTTCTTTGGGTTTGTATGGAATTAGCTGCTAGTCCCATCTCCTGTCGGAAGAATGTGGTTCTATGTGATTAACATCTACCGTCTCTCTTACCTGCTACTGCATTGGGCTGGTTAACAAAACTGAGCTCCAGTGCCTGGAGGTGGGGCTATAGAGGAGGCGGTGCAGTGCATCCTGGGAACAGTCAAAGCTTTAGCCTGTTGGTGCCTCGGATTAAGATCCAGCTCTACACCCCGATGTTATTCCCTGTGGAATCCAGTGTACCTCGCAGAAAGAGATTTAACAATGGTAAATCTACCATAAATCTCATTTTATCAGCTCAGCCATTTCCTGTCCTCTCCACTAACCTCACCCTCTCATAGTTGGACTCAGACCACCTCCTCCCTACACCTTTCATCTTGTTTGTTTGTTTTAAACTCTTTATTTAGTCAAAGAGAGACAACTGAAATGATACATTGACAAGAGCATTAAAGATTGAAACAAGGCTCTCAGTTTTTACAAATAACTGGGTAAAGGGAAATTTTAGATACCACAAAATCCAAAAAGGGGAAAGAAAAGAGCTAGAAAAATTAACTGAGAGAGGATCGGGGATAAAGAAAAAGAGACAAAAAGGGCAAGAAAAGAAAAGGAGGGTCAACTTAAAGAAGAGAAGGTAAAACAAGACAATATAGAATATCTTGAGACAAATTGTGTAGTAGTAACTCACTGTGGCTCCTGTAGGGAGGATGAACCGTCAAAGGAATAGAAAAATTCCATCATCACTAGTCGGTGACTACTTAGGATGATGAGTTATGGTATATAGCCAGGGACCCCACACCAGATCAAATTTGTGGGGACAGTCATGTAGGTAATATGTGAATTTTTTCCATATTCTCAATGAACCAAATATACAGTGGAATATAATATTATTATATAATATAATAATATAATATATTATAATATATAATATAATAGTATAATATAATATATAATATAAATATTCAGTGCCGAAACAGTTTGGGCTGCAAAGGATTTCCAGTTTCCAGCATTTAAGGATTTTGCAGCTGCTAGAATATGGGAGAATAGTTTGTTCAGGGAGAAATCTATATCCTGGAAGGGGCGAGCAAGCAAAAACAACCATGGGTCCAGAGAGAGTGGAACGCCTGAGAGGGACTTCAACAAATTAAGAATTTTATTCCAAAAAGGAACAATAAGGGACAAGTCCACTAAATATGAAGGAGGGTACCCCTCTCACCACAGTTCCGCCAGCATATCGGAGTACAGGAGGGAAACATTTTAGGTAGACTGTCAGGGGTATAGTACCGGGATCCGGTCTGAAGATCGACAGTGTCTAGGTCGACAATGTTTAGGTCGACCACTATAGGTCGACAGTCACTAGGTCGACATGGATGGAAGGTCGACAGGGTTTCTAGGTCGACAGGTCTAAAGGTCGACATGAGTTTTTCAAAAAAAAATTTTTTTTGGGGATTTTTTCATACTTAACGATCCACGTGGACTACGATTGGAACGGTAAAGTGTGCCGAGCGAAGCGGTAGCGGAGCGAAGGCACCATGCCCGAAGCATGGCGAGCGAATTGAGCCATGCGAGGGGACGCGGTGCACTAATTTTGGATCCCGGTCACTTTACGAAGAAAACGACACAAAAAAAAAAATCCTCATGTCGACCTTTAGACCTGTCGACCTAGCACATGTCGACCTAGAAACCCTGTCGACCTTCCATCCATGTCGACCTAGTGACTGTCGACCTATAGTGGTCGACCTAAACATTGTCGACCTAGATACTGTCGATAAAACGAACCACACCCATAGTACCACCTATAAAATAGTTTATAGGAGGTTTCCTTGATTAAACTCTTAGCAATACCTTCTCTCACCTCTTCCCAACACGAGTCATCTGGAGGTCATCCCACTCTAGTTAATGATGGACCTGTGCAGCAGAGGTGACCTCGATCAGCAAGAAATAAATGTGAGAGATCATACCTCTACCAAGAAGAGTCTTAAGACAGAGTCGCTCAAAAGGTCTTCATGTGAGGGAGAGACATGAGGAAATTACAAATATGAAAATATTCAAAAAAAGGGGGCACTAATGAAGGAAATTTACTTTGATCTCATCTAAAGTAGCCCATGTCACAAACGGATACCCAATTTGTAATATAGTTTAAATTGTAAGGGAGAGACTCCAGAGGAAAAGCCGGATTATCCCAAAGAAAGGTAAGAGGAGAGGGAGAGGAGGATAATTTATACCTTACAAAAGAGTAGTTGCATAATGAAAGATGAAATTTAAGAGAAGGGAGAAGATTATTCAAAGAGATTTTGTGAACCTCATCTAGCCCCCATAAAGAAACCAAAGAACGGGCACCCAATGAAAAGGTAAATGGATAAAGCAAAAATACCAGCGCTAAGAGTCATTTTAACCAAAGTATTGATAAGAAACAATTGGATCAGTTAATCAGTGTTTTTATTTTACTTATTTAATATAAAATGATATTATTAAAACATTACTAAAACCGTAATGGAGACTAAATAGTCAATAACAGCATATGAATAAAAAATGCGGAAAACATTAATTAATCCTGTATGGCTCTGAAGTGATCAAAATAGTAGATTTTGCTGATAGGAACAATACCATTAATTTAAAAGATCCCGGACTTAAGTGGAAATCCGCTCCTCCTCAAATAGCAGTAGAAAGCACAGCCAGCTGGTAATACCCTAAATATATTCGTCTGTGTAGGTGATTGAAGGGGTTTCCATAGATTGCTGGAAGTGCTCAACACAGGAGGTATCTGCGGTTTTTGTATTCCAATGGGAAAGAAAAAGTCCTTATCCAGATCGATATTAAATGGTGCAAGAGTTCCTCAGCATAGGCCTTAACGCGTTTCCCTGGACTAGGTCGTCCAGCTCCCTCAGAAGTGAATCTTAAAGACACTGGGAGCCATTTTTATACCTCACTAATGGTTAATTGTGCAGCAGCTGTGACAGCTCTAATTAACTGATCCTTATTTTAAAACAAACATTAGTAAACTTTTTTAGGAAGGCAGTCCTAAACCACTTATAATACATGTTTTAAAAAGTAGTTATTAGATGGCAAACCATAATATATAGAGAAAAAAACAAAACAAAAGCACATATGCAGGTCATGTGACCAATCTGTCACTCATTGATATCCTAATTGGTATCAGATGTGTGGTGAACCTGCTAGTAGGTCCATTGTGCCCCAGGGTCCGTCGGGACGCCCACCCATATACTATCATAGTGTAAGAATGAATTAGTATTGGTTTCTTTTGTGTATGTGGAAGTAACAATTCTATTGTCGACTATTTCAAGTGCCACATCTAAAAATGTGATCGTAGAGGGGTGAAAGTGTGAAGTGAAGGTTAAATTATAAGTGTTATTATTGAGAGACGAGATAAATGAAAGTGCTGTATCATAATCCCCATCCCAAATGATACAGCACTTTCATTTATCTCGTCACACTTTCACCCCTCTACGATCACATTTTTAGATGTGGCACTTGAAATAGTCGACAATAGAATTGTTACTTCCACATACACAAAAGAAACCAATACTAATTAATTCTTACACTATGATAGCTCTCATTATAAACCATGGAAACAAAATATACCCAAAAGTCAATTAATGAGATTACTTCGAAACTGCACGGAGATCGAAACTTTTGATCACCAGGCAGATACCCTTATGGAGTCTTTTATGAGACGTGGATACCCAGACAGCATGTTACAAAGTGCACTCGAAGAGACCCGCAACCTAGATAGGAATACTCTTCTGATAAATAAAATAGAGATCAGTAAAAAGAATAATTCAGATAAAGATGAAGAATCCATTATTAATAGAAATCTATCATTTATCTGCAAATACAATACATGTGCAGGTGAAATTAAAAATATCATAAGGAAAAATTATAAAATACTGAGATATGATAATATTTTGGGAACTATTATCCCCTCTAATCCTAAAATTATTTATAAGAGGAATAAGTCTTTGAAACTAATACTAGCCCCAAGCCATCTGAGGAGCATTAAAGAAAATACAGATGATACTGAGAGTACAAATTGGCTAACCTCAATGGGAAAACCATGTGGTTTCTTTCAATGTGGACATAAAAAATGTACCACCTGCCAATATGTGGGGAGAAGAACAACCCAGGTAGAGATACCATACAAAAAGGAGATACATATTATAAAATCCTTCATTAATTGTAACTCCTCTTATGTAGTTTACCTACTAACCTGCAGCTGCAATCTCCCATACATAGGACGTACTAACAGACCGCTAAAAATACGGTTTTTAGAACATCGAAGAAATATACTTAGAAAATATATGAAACACAGCGTCTCGAGACATTTTTGCCTGAAACATAATGGTGATCCGGAAACTCTAAAACTTTTAGCTTTAGAGACTATATATCCGACAGCAAGAGGGGGGGATAGATATACCAACCTATGTAAAAGAGAAGTTTTTTGGATGCTTCAATTTAACTCCGTATACCCCGATGGTTTAAATGAAAGTATGGAGATTAATTCCATTATATGAATATCCCTTAGTGGTATACAGGGCCGTAACTACGTGTGTGCCAAGTGGGCTTGGCACACAACGCAGTTGCCCTGAGGGCGCACGGCCAGCGGCATGTAATGAGTCAAATTGACTCATTACATGCAGCCTCTGCTGTGTGCGCCGTGCGCCGCGCTGGAGGGAGAAGAGACCAGCGCCGGGCAGCGGACAAGGAGGAGGAGGGAGGGGGAGCAGGGAGCCGCAGCAGCGCTATTTCATTGGTAGTAAGCGCCGCTGCAGCATCCCCCTCTCCTTTTGTATTGGCTGCCCGGCGCTGCTATGGATGCTGGGATGCGGTTCCTTCATCCCAGCATCCACAGCAGCGCCAGGCAGCCAATACGGAAGGAGAGGGGGATGCTGCAGCGGCGCTTACTACCAATGAAATAGCGCTGCTGCGGCTCCCTGCTCCCCCTCCCTCCTCCTCACCTCACTGCCTGCACCGAGAGGGAGATGCCAGCACGAGGAGCCTGTCAGCGGGGAGAATGTAAGTATATCCCTCTCTCTCTTTCTCTCTCTCTCTCTCTCTCTCTCTCTCAGGGGGACTCCGTCTGCCGCAATGTGTAAAAAGGGGGCCTGGCTGCCGCAATGTGTAAAAAGGGGGCCTGGCTGCCGCAATGTGTGAAAAGGGGGCCTGGCTGCCGCAATGTGTAAAAAGGAGGACCGGCTGCCGCAATGTGTAAAAAGGAGGACCGGCTGCCGCAATGTGTAAAAAGGGGTCATGGCTGCTGCAATGTGTAAAAAGTTGTCCTGGTTGCCGCAATGTGTAAAAAGGGGGACTGGCTGCCGCAATGTGTAAAGAGGGGGACTGGCTGCCGCAATGTGTAAAAAGGGGGCCTGGCTGCCGCAATATGTAAAAAGGGGGCCTGGCTGCCGCAATGTGTAAAAAGGGGGCCTGGCTGCCGCAATGTGTAAAAAGGGGTCCTGGCTGCCGCAATGTGTAAAAAGGGGTCCTGGCTGCCGCAATGTGTAAAAAGGAGGACCGGCTGCCGCAAAGTGTAAAAAGGAGGACCGGCTGCCTCAATGTGTAAAAAGGGGTCATGGCTACCGCAATGTGTAAAAAGTTGTCCTGGCTGCCGCAATGTGTCAAAAGGGGGACTGGCTGCCGCAATGTGTAAAGAGGGGGCCTGGCTGCCGCAATGTGTAAAGAGGGGGACTGGCTGCCGCAATGTGTAAAAAGGGGGCCTGGCTGCCGCAATGTGTAAAAAGGGGGCCTGGCTGCCGCAATGTGTAAAGAGGGGGCCTGGCTGCCGCAATGTGTAAAAAGGGGGCCTGGCTGCCACAATGTGTAAAAAGGGGTCCTGGCTGCCGCAATGTGTAAAAAGGAGGACCGGCTGCCGCAATGTGTAAAAAGGGGTCCTGGCTGCCGCAATGTGTAAAAAGGAGGACCGGCTGCCGCAATGTGTAAAAAGGGGTCCTGGCTGCCGCAATGTGTAAAAAGGGGGACTGGCTGCCGCAATGTGTAAAAAGGGGGACTGGCTGCCGCAATGTGTAAAAAGGGGGACTGGCTGCCGCAATGTGTAAAGAGGGGGACTGGCTGCCGCAATGTGTAAAAAGGGAGACTGGCTGCCGCAATGTGTAAAAAGGGGGACTGGCTGCCGCAATGTGTAAAGAGGGGGCCTGGCTGCCGCAATGTGTAAAAAGGGGGACTGGCTGCCGCAATGTGTAAAAAGGGGGCCTGGCTGCCGCAATGTGTAAAATAAAAAGGGGGACTGTCTGCTGTAATGTGTAAAAAGGGGGACGCTGTCTGCTGTAATGTATAAAAGGGGCTCTACCTGGTGTAGTGGCGCTACTGTGCAGCGTAATTTGAATAATGTAGACTACTGTGCACCGTAGTATGAATTGCTATTATTTTGTGGCCACGCCCCTATAAATTTTTCACGCGCCTATGGCGCGCACTGCCCCTATCTTACTTGGGGGGGGGGGGGGGGGGCGCCACTGTCGTTTCTTGCACACAGCGCTAAAATGCCTAGTTACGGCACTGGTGATATATATGTATTGAGATTTATGGTCTTTACCCATTCCTTTCCATGTTTTTTCGCATAATGATTCTAACGATGTGTAGACAATAATAACATAAAAACTGTGTTAATGAAAAATTCTCCTTTCTGCCCAGTATTTATGCATAGTGCCCTATATATGCTTCTCAGGACCCTTTATATTTACTCTGAACAACTCTCTATCTAAAAATCTACAATAGATATAAATATAAAATCTTCTAAAACTCTCTTCTTTACTCTCTTTTTTCCTTTCTGTATTTATATACATATATGTATATGAGATTACCGAAACTACATCAACTATACAACTGTTTTTATATTATATCGATATATGCAAGGTGAAACCCGTGTGTGTTGTCTGTAGCCAGGTAACACATTCACGAAAGGTGTGGCGGACCGCTAAGATGGTCCGATCACGTGTCCACTCTGGGGCACGTGATGTTGTCCCAGGGAGCGTTGGGTGCGCTCCACTCATGCGTTTCACGGGCGTCTTCCGGTCCCTGACCGGCGAGACGTGGTGGCGTGTGACGGAGCGTGACACAGGTGCGCTCACCCAGTATATGGGTGGGCGTCCCGACGGACCCTGGACACAATGGACCTACTAGCAGGTTCACCACACATCTGATACCAATTAGGATATCAATGAGTGACAGATTGGTCACATGACCTGCATATGTGCTTTTGTTTTGTTTTTCTCTATATATTATGGTTTGCCATCTAATAACTACTTTTTAAAATATGTATTATAAGTGGTTTAGGACTGCCTTCCTAAAAAAGTTTACTAATGTTTGTTTTAAAATAAGGATCAGTTAATTAGAGCTGTCACAGCTGCTGCACAATTAACCATTAGTGAGGTATAAAAATGGCTCCCAGTGTCTTTAAGATTCACTTCTGAGGAAGCTGGACGACCTAGTCCAGGGAAACGCGTTAAGGCCTATGCTGAGGAACTCTTGCACCATTTAATATCGATCTGGATAAGGACTTTTTCTTTCCCATTGGAATACAAAAACCGCAGATACCTCCTGTGTTGAGCACTTCCAGCAATCTATGGAAACCCCTTCAATCACCTACACAGACGAATATTGAGAGTCATCTTTTTCGTGGAACTGTGGATGAGGTATATTTAGGGTATTACCAGCTGGCTGTGCTTTCTACTGCTATTTGAGGAGGAGCGGATTTCCACTTAAGTCCGGGATCTTTTAAATTAATGGTACTGTTCCTATCAGCAAAATCTACTATTTTGATCACTTCAGAGCCATACAGGATTAATTAATGTTTTCCGCATTTGTTATTCATATGCTGTTATTGACTATTTAGTCTCCATTACGGTTTTAGTAATGTTTTAATAATATCATTTTATATTAAATAAGTAAAATAAAAACACTGATTAACTGATCCAATTGTTTCTTATCAATACTTTGGTTAAAAGGACTCTTAGCGCTGGTATTTTTGCTTTATCCATTTACCTTCTGGAGGTCTGACAAACCCCTTCCAGCAGCTGTGACTTTTCAGTGGGTCTTTATTTATTTTACCCAATGAAAAGGTCCCCATATTTATCCAAGCGATGGATCCAATAGGAGCTAAAGAACCTACTTATTTTGCTTAAATGGCTCACCAAATAATATTTATCTTCGTTTTAAAGCTTCTTTTGATAGTGCCCTTTGTCTTTCTCATTTATTCCATAATGTTAAGCCCCATACACACGGGGAGAGGTGTGTGCTGAGCGATCTATCAGTGACCGCTCAGCACACATCTCTCTACCCCCGTGAGGACCTGCAGATTGTGCCAATCTAGCACTGGTGATAGCGCCGCGCAGGGCCACGCATCGTTATCGCTGTGTGGCATACACACCGAGGGATCCATGCTTAGCTTCTAAGCAATTTAGTCAGATTGCTTAGAATTTAAGCACTGATCTCTTTGTGTATACCCCCCTGAAGTCCTTCATGCTGTTCCTGTGTCCTGCTACTGCTTCTTTAAGCTACTTTTCACTTACCTTGGATCAAGGGACAGTAACCATGGGTGTAACTGGGGGGGTGGTAGTGCGCCCCGGGTGCAAAATCTGAGAGGGAGCAGAAATGTGTGCTCTGCCTCCCTTCCCTGCTCTTAGCCCTAAGGGGCTACCTTCTGCCGGGTCCTGGAACAGTTACTGCAGGTTCCCGCTCCCCAGCACCACCAATGTGCAATTCTGGAAAACTCCTCACCTCAACCCCTGGCTAATGAATCAGCTGCTCACACATTCCTGTGCCTCTATAAATTATGTCTGCCCCCAGCCCTGTTCCCCAGCTCTGGATTTGAGGGAGCATGTTTGCAGCAGCTCTCACCCTATAATAAATCTACACTCTGCAGCTTCTGTCTCTCTCCTGCTCAGGGCCTCCCCACACTGCTGAAAATGCCCTCACCCGCCCACATGCATGTACTTGTACATGGGAGCAGCAGCAGGCTCCAAACAGTTATCATCTGACATCTGCCTACCGCAGGTACCAGTGCGCGGAGAAGTTTCTGGTCAAGCATAAAAGTGGCCGGTATTCGTCTCCCTAGTGCTGCTACTGCATGATGAGCAGCCTTTGCCGTGTTCTCAGGGCCATAACTGGGGGGAGGGCTAGGGGGTATGTACCATGGTCAGAGCCACAGCTATTGCTCAACCATAGCCAGTGGGTTGCTGGCATTGGGGAGAGGGGTTTAAGAGTTGGGGACCCTGGCATTGGGAAGAGGGTGCAGTTATTTAGAGGGTGCCACTAGGTTAGCAAACTGGAAACCCTGATAACGTTTATTTGTTACCAGCTGAATTGAGTATTTCCGTGCGTATAACTTTAATTTTGAAGGACTTCCTGGTAAACTAATTAGACTTACAACAGGACATGCTCCGCCCGCCACTGGCAATCTTTGTCAGGCCGCACCTCTGGGCGGGCCTTCCTCAGATTGATGCTGTCAAAAGGCTGGCACTGAGGAGAATAATCTGACTCCTTCTCTGCCCCGTCCCACCTCTGCTAGCTTTTTGCCCGCGGCTTCGCCCGATATCTTAACCCAAAAAGACTATTTTCATTGCGCCCATCACTATTCATCTCAGCGACCCCGAAAGCTATGAATTTTTACATGTCACACCCTTCCCACCCCTAGGGGTGCTAGGGGTGTCTTACCCCCACAGTATTTTTGTCCAGATTGTAAGTCCTATATGTAACAAGTTTGGTGAAGTATTTTCATTGCACCCATCACTATTCATCTCAGCAACGCCGAAAACTATGGATTTATACATGTGACAGATATCCTAGTTTTGGCCCTGGAGTAACTACACCTGTTTGACCTGTTTACTTGGGACGGCTCTTACCGTATATACTCGAGTATAAGCCGACTTTTTCAGCACATTTTTCTGTGCTGAAAAAGCCCCCCTCGGCTTATACTCGAGTCAATGGCTGCAGCAGACGCCGTGGGCTGTGTGGGCGTCCGCTGCAGCCGGCTCCAGGACAGACACTAGAGGTCATTATTGACCTCTAGTGTCTGTGCGCGTTGCTATGGGAGAGACGTCATGACGTCTCTCCCATAGAGATGATCGGGTGCCGGGGAGCGGGCGGCCGCACAGAGCGGCGGCCGGACGGAGCGTGCGGCCGGATGGAGCGAGCGGACGGACGGAGCGGAGCAGCGCAGCAGCAGAAGAAGCGGTCGGGAAGCAGGAGCGGGGCAGTGGTAAGTATTGTTTTTGTGTGTGTTTGTGTGTTTGTAAGCGGCGACGGGGGCACTGCAACAGGGGGCAAAGAAAGAAGGGGGCACGCAACAGGGGGCAAAGAAAGAAGGGGGCACTGCAACAGGGGGCAAAGAAAGAAGGGGGCACTGCAACAGGGGGCAAAGAAAGAAGGGGGCACTGCAACAGGGGGCAAAGAAAGAAGGAGGCACAACTACTGGGGGCAATGAAAGGGGGCACAACTACTGGGGGCAATGAAAGGGGGCACAACTACTGGGGGCAAAGAAAGAGGGGCACAACTACTGGGGGCAAAGAAGGGGCATAACTACTGGGGGCAAAGCAACGGCAGCATGTTTTTATCTGGCACTGTGGGGGGATATCTGTTACTGGGGGTATATGTGGCACTGGGGGCACAACCCTAGCAACAAGCATTACCCCCTGGCAACAAGCATAACACCTACCGCATGAAACCCCTGGCAACGAGCATTACACCCTGAGCATGAACACCCCTGGCACCGTACATTTCCCACCCTAGGCTTATACTCGAGTCAGTCATTTTTCCCATTTTTTTGTGGTAAAATTAGGTATCTCGGCTTATATTCGGGTCGACTTATACTCGAGTATATACGGTACTTGGGATTGTTTAGATAATGATTTCCCTGTATAGTTTCTTAGCTGCAGCATTTTCTTTGGTGTCTTGTTAATCCTGTTGTTTTGTTAATGCTGTTGCTCATTGCACTATGTTTTATGACCCTGTAGGTGCTTTGTTCCTACAACCTTGGCTGTGCTTTCTAAATGATATGTCCAATCTCGTGACCACTCTTGATCCCTTTTCCCTATTTTTTTTTTTTTTACTTTTTATTTCACCTTATTTTAAACAGGCTGGCACTATTTATTCACAGTAGAGCCACTTGCTGGGGGTGGTCCTCCACCCACCTACCCTGGAGGGAACTCTATTTGTTCTTTTACTGTTGAATATTTTTTTATTTATGCATAATTCTTATTTCTCATACCTAGAGGATGCTGGGGTCCACATCATGACCATGGGGTATAGACGGTTCCGCAGGAGCCATGGGCACTCTTAAGACTTTTCAATGGGTGTGAACTGGCTCCTCCCTCTATGCCCCTCCTCCAGACCTCAGTTTTAGAAATGTGCCCAGGCAGACTGGATGCACTCTGAGGAGCTCTACTTGGTTTCTCTGAAAAGTCTTATGTTAGGTTTTTTATTTTCAGGGAGAACTGCTGGCAACAGACTCCCTGCTTCGTGGGACTGAGGGGGCAGAATTAGGAACCAACTTCCTGAAGAGTTTCATGGCTCTGCTTCTGGCTGACAGGACACCATTAGCTCCTGAAGGGTACTGAACGCTAGCCGTGTCTAGATGCTCACTCCCACAGCACGCCGTCACCCCCCTCGCAGAGCCAGAAGTCAGAAGACAGGTGAGTAGAAGAAGACAGATCTTCTATCAAGAAAAGTGACGGCTGAGGTACTGCGCGGCTGGCGGGAGCGCAGCGCGCCATTGCTGCCAACACACACAGGCACTGCAGGGCGCGGGAAGCGGGGTGCCCTGGGCAGCAAAAATACCTATAAACTGGCAAAAAGGGGGCATAAGATGCCTCTGGCGCAGCCCTACCCCCGCCAGTATAAATATTATAAAAGATTACTGAGTGAAAAATGCGCCATTGCGGGGGCGGAGCTTCTTCCTCAGGCAGCCAGCACACTGCTCAGCGCCATTTCTCTATCCTCAGGCTGCGGAGACAATGCTGGTCCTTTCCCCCACTTCTGACTACAAGTATCAGGGTGAAAATAAGGGCTGGCACAAGCGTTTTTGGTGCATTACAAGTGTGAATTACTGTGTAAAAGCGCTGCTTGTCTGTGGGCATTCTGTGTTCACAGGCATTAGATACTGACGCTGGGGTTGTGAACTGGCTGCTCCTAAACTGTGTCCCTCTGACAGATTTTACTGTGGGTCTGTCCCCTATATGTTCCAGTGTGTCTGGGTGGGTGTTGTACACGTGTGTGACATGTCTGAGGCAGGGAGTTCCTCCCCGGAGGAAGCCATTTTAGGGACACAGAGTTGTAATGTGGTGGTGCTGCCGACACACCAAGAGCCTGCATGGGTGAAAGAAATACGTGATAGTATGCATCATATCAATAGGAGATAAGATAAGTCTGAATCTCATGCTGAGTGCTGGAGAAAATCTGTGGAAGATGTGATTTTTCAGGGCTCTGTTCTTCCATCTGCAGGCGACCCCTCTGGGTCACATAAGAGACCATTTGCGAATATTGTGAATACTGATACCGACACGGACACTGATTCTTGTGTCGACGATAGTGACTCCAGAGAAATAGATCATAAATTGGCTAAGAATATACAATATATGATTGTGGCTATAGGGGAAGAGCTGGAAGTCATGGAAGCCACTCCTGTACCTCAGGAGAAGGCTTATTTCTATAAAGAAAAGAAATCTAAGGCCACTTTCACTCCTTCCCACGAGCTTAATACACTCTTTGAAGGGATGTGGGTGAATCCCGAAAAGAAATTTCATATTCCCAAGAGAATTCAGATAGCTTATCCTTTCCCGGTGGAGGACAGGAAAAAATGGGAGTCACCCCCTGTGTTAAACAGTGCACTGTCCAGGTTGACAAAGAAAGTAATTCTCCCTGCACCTGGTACGGCTACGCTAAAAGAGCCAGCAGACAGAAAGATGGAAACTACATTGAAATCCATTTATGTTGCCAATGGTACGCTGCTCAGGCCCACTATTGCCTGTGCGTGGGTGAGTCGCGCTATTGAAAAATGGTTGGAAAGTGTGTCATCAGAAATTGACACGATTGATAAAGATGAGATACTCCTTAAGTTAGGGAATATCAAAGACGCTGCCGCATACATGCTAGAAGCAATGAAAGATATTGGACTCTTGAGTTCACAAGCCGCTACCATGGCAGTATCGGCTCGGCGGGTGTTGTGGATTCGCCAGTGGAACGCGGATGCAGATTCTAAACGAAACATGGAGGATCTCCCATATAAAGGTGAGGCCTTATTTGGCGATGGACTGGATGCGTTAGTCTCAGCGGCTACCGCAGCTAAGTCGACATTTTTGCCCTCTGTGCCTGCACCGGCAAAAAAGACCTATCACCCACACATGCAGTCCTTTCGGCCCAATAAATACAAAAAACCTTCTTTGCTGGTAGGGGAAAGGGAAAGAAGTCCACAGACAGCGGCTTCAAGTTCCCAGGAGCAGAAGTCTAACCCTACTTCTGCCAGATCTTCAGCATGACGCTTGGGCTCCCTTGCGGGAGGCCGCTCGGGTGGGGGCACGTCTAAAACTGTTCAGCCAAGGTTGGATTCTGTCTGGCCTGGATCCCTGGGTGTTACAAATTGTATCTCAGGGATACAAGCTGGAGTTTCAAGACGTTCCCCCATGCCGATTTTTCAAATCGACCTTGCCAGCTTCTCCTCCAGGCAGAGAAGCAGTAACAGCGGCAAACCAAAAATTATGTCAGGATCAGGTCATAGTCCTGGTACCTGTGTCACAAAAAGGGGAGGGATTTTATTCAAGCCTTTTTGTAGTTCCGAAGCCGGACTGCTCGGTCAGACCGATCCTAAACCTGAAAAATATGAATTTCTACTTGAAACGTTTCAAGTTCAAAATGGAATCACTGAGAGCAGTGATTTCCAGTCTGGAGGAGGAGGACTACATGGTGTCTGTAGACATAAAGGATGCTTACCTGCATGTTCCCATTTACCCTCCTCACCAGGCCTATCTGAGATTTGCGGTTCAGGAATGCCACTACCAATTCCAGACGTTACCTTTCGGTCTCTCCATGGCACCGAGGGTATTCACCAAGGTGATGGCGGAGATGATGGTTCTCCTGCGTCAAAAAGGAGTCATTATAATTCCTTATCTGGATGATCCAGGGAGCAGTTGTTACAAAACATCACACTCTCCCTGTTGATACTCCAACAACACGGTTGGATCATAAATTATCCAAAGTCACAGTTGGAACCGACGACAAGGTTGTCTTTTCTCAGGATGATCCTGGACACAGAAGTTCAGAGAGTATTTCTTCCGGTGGAAAAGGCTCTGGAAATCCAGAAACTGGTAAAACAGTTATTGAAACCATCCAGGGTGTCGATCCATCAGTGCATTCGGTTGTTGGGGAAGATTGTGGCGGCCTACGAGGCCATACAGTTTGGCAGTTTCCATGCCAGAGTGTTCCAGTGGGACCTGTTGGACAAGTTGTCGGGTTCCCACCTACACATGCACCGAAAGATAATCCTGTCGACAAAAACCAGGATTTCGCTCCTGTGGTGGCTACACAGCTCTCGCCTACTAGAGGGACGCAGGTTCGGGATTCAGGACTGGCTCCTGGTAACCACAGATGCAAGTCTCCGAGGCTGGGGAGCTGTAACTCAAGGAGAAAGCTTCCAAGGACAATGGTCAAGTCAGGAAGCCTGCCTTCACATAAACGTGCTGGAACTGAGAGCCATTTGCAACGGCCTTCAACAAGCGGTACATCTTCTTCAAGATCATCCCGTGCAGATCCAGTCGGACAATGTAACAGCAGTCGCGTACATAAACAGGCAGGGCGGAACGAAAAGCAGAGCGGCAATTGCAGAGGTGACGAAGATCCTCCTCTGGGCAGAAAGACATCTAAAAGCTCTGTTGGCAATATTCATTCTGGGAGTAGACAACTGGGAAGCAGACTTCCTCAGCAGACACGATCTCCATCCAGGAGAGTGGGGCCTCCACCAAGAAGTCTTCACAGAGGTGACAAGTCTTTGGGGAGTTCCTCAAGTAGACATGGTGGCATCTCGTCTCAACAAGAAGCTTCAGAGATACTGTTCCAGGTCGAGAGACCCTCAAACGGTAGCGGTGGATGCGCTAGTGGCCCAGAGGATTTTCCCGTCAGTGTATGTCTTCCCTCCACTTCCGCTGATCCCAAAAGTGCTCAGGATCATAAGAAGAACAAGAGTTCGAGCAATCTTCATTGCCCCAGACTGGCCAAGGAGGGCTTGGTACCCAGATCTTCAGGAGTTGATCATAGAAAATACTCGGCCTCTTCCTCTTCGCGAGGACCTGCTACAGCAGGGGCCGTGCGTGTATCAAGACTCACCGCGGCTACGTTTGACGGCATGGCTGTTGAGTGCCGGATCCTAGCCCGAAAGGGTATTCCCAAGAAAGTCATCCCCACTCTTATGCAGGCCAGGAAGGGAGTAACGTCGAAACATTACCACCGTATTTGGAGAAAGTATGTATCTTGGTGTGAATCCAAGAAGGCTCCTACGGAAGAGTTTCACTTGGGACGTTTTCTCCATTTTCTACAGGCTGGTGTGGAGGCGGCCCTCAGATTGGGATCAATCAAGGTCCAAATTTCGGCCTTGTCGGTGTTCCTCCAGAAACAATTGGCCTCTCTTCCAGAGGTTCAGACCTTCGTGAAAGGGGTTCTGCACATCCAGCCTCCATTTGTGCCTCCGGTGGCACCATGGGACCTTAATGTGGTGTTGCAGTTCCTCAAATCGGACTGGTTTGAGCCTCTACAGGAGATAGAATTGAAGTTTCTCACTTGGAAAGTGGTGATGCTTTTGGCTTTGGCATCCGCACGGCAGGTGTCTGAATTGGGGGCCTTGTCTCACAAGAGCCCTTACCTAATCTTCCATGAAGATAGGGCAGAGTTGCGAACTCGTCAACATTTTCTTCCAAAGGTGGTTTCTTCTTTCCACATAAACCAGCCTATTGTGGTGCCAGTAGTTACTGTCTCTAGATGTCGTTAGGGCTTTGAAAATCTATGTCGCTAGAACAGCTCGTATACGGAAAACAGAGTCGTTGTTTGTCCTGTATGCTCCCAATAAAATTGGGTGTCCTGCTTCCAAGCAGACTATTGCGTGTTGGATCAGAAGTACGATTCAGCACGCTCATACTACGTCTGGATTGCCGTTACAGACGTCGGTGAATGCCCATTCCACTAGGAAGGTGGGCTCATCCTGGGCGGCTGCCCGGGGGGTCTCGGCATTGTAACTTTGCCGAGCAGCTACTTGGTCGGGGTCAAACACATTTGCAAAATTCTACAAGTTTGACACCTTGGCTGATGAATACCTCAAGTTTGGTCAATCGGTGCTGCAGGGTCATCCGCACTATCCTGCCCGTACTGGAGCTTTGGTATAAACCCCATGGTCATGATGTGGACCCCAGCATCCTCTAGTAACTGCAGCCCTGGTCTTGTTTTGCTTAAAAATTTTTTAGCATAGCAGGGCTGCACAAGCGTTCGCAGCCCTGCTATGCTAAAATGCATTCCTTCATAGGCGGAGATTAGTTGATGCTGGGCACCCGTCCCAGTGCGTACTTTACCTGCAGTTTAGTTATTAGTGTTACACGAGTTGTGTTATCTTAGTTCAGCATGTTGCTGCAATTGGTTCATGCCTGTTGGCGTGTGTTATGTTGAATGCCATGTTGTGCGGCATGGTTGAGGTGTGAGCTGGTATGAATCTCACCACTAGTATTAAAGTAAATCCGTTCCTCGAAATGTCCGTCTCCCTGGGCACAGTTCCTATAACTGAGGTCTGGAGGAGGGGCATAGAGGGAGGAGCCAGTTTACACCCATTGAAAAGTCTTAAGAGTACCCATGGCTCCTGCGGAACCGTCTATACCCCATGGTCATGATGTGGACCCCAGCATCCTCTACGGACTAGAAGAAAAGGATTTACCAGTAGGTATCAAAATCCTGTTTTTTCTACTGCTGTTATTTTTTATCTCTGCTACCTTTGATTTAACTTTCCTTTCCTCCTCACATACCCCACATTTTAAGCTGTATAAACAGTCTATCCCATGGACCTCTCTGGGCCTTGGGGGTCATTCCGAGTTGATCGCACTTAGCAACTTTTTGCTGCTGGTGCGATCAACTAATCTCCGCCTATGGAGGAATGCATTTTAGCATAGCAGGGCTGCGAACGCTTGTGCAGCCCTGCTATGCTAAAAAGTTTTAAGCAAAACAAGACCAGGGCTGCAGTTACTCACCCAGTGCGACGGATCCAGCGATGAAGGTCCCGGTCCTGACGTTAGACATCCACCCTTCAAACGCCTGGATCCGTCTGCGTTGGACTCACCACGCCTGGAAAACGGTATCTGCCCCGAAACGCCTACCGCCTGTCCGTCTTCTTGCAATCGCCGCTGCAAGCATATTTCTCGTTGGCGGCGGCGCTGCCCGGCGACAATCAATGAAGCGCGTGTGCAATGCGGCCACCGTGCATGCGCATTTCCGACCCATTCGCACCGCAGCTGGTATGGTCGGTATGTTAGTAAATGTATTGTTTTTGGTCAAGTATTTATTTTTTATGAATGTGTGTGTCATCAACCGTGGTCAGCCATCCTGTCTAGCAAATATATTAGAGTAGATTGAATCTCTGCATTCCACAGTACTTATTGTAGGTGGCAACATGAAATGGTTACTGGATCTCACACAATGCCCTCCGATTCTCCTGCCGGTACAACCAGAGGAAGAGACACACTCTGTATGATACCTGAAAACTATGCTGATGTTAGGGACTATGGGGGAGATGTACTAAGCAATGATAAAAGTGAAGAAGTGAGGCAGTGGATAAGTTGCCCATGGCAACCAATCAGCATTGATGTAACATTTATAATTTGCATACTATAAACATATACAGAGCAGCTGATTGGTTGCCATGGGCAACTTCTCCACTTTTATCACTGCTTAGTACATGTCCCCCTATGCATTTTATTCATGAATTCACAATACCTACGTATAGTTTGGCTACTTCTTCATAGGTCACTAGAATCTCTCCCTAATGAAAAAAATAAATTAATTAATTAATTCTGAATAATGCTGAAGAATTGTTCTGATGTGAAGCCAACCCCAACTCTTGGTGAAGCTCTGTCGGAAGTATGAGTTAGCAACTTCATTCTACTATTTCTCATGTCAAATATGTAGATTCTACTGGAACATCCTAGAATAGTATGTAAAATAGTATTGTGGCATAAAGAGTAGTTTGCCACAGACTGTTATGAGAGAGAAAAAACAAAAAGTAGGTATCACTTATCCGGCGCTGTTGTTTGAAAGACGATCTATAAATACAATTCTGGTCTGGCTCTTTCTCGGAGCAATGACAGTTTACCCAGATGGTATATGAAAAAATAAAAGGAGTTTATATAGTGAAGTACAATTAAAACACCTTTAATGACATAAAACACATAATCTATTTAGCTCCACACAGAATGCATAAGCAGCAATTCGTCCAGCGACAGATATAATGAATGCAATTACCAGAGTTTTTTGAACTGAGAAATCAGTTCGAATCAGCACATGAAAGGTGAGTCCAGGGCACCCTCGGTGTCAAATGATGCTGTAATCAATTCTCCGGTATCACAGTCACACAGCTGTCCTGGGCGGCCTTTACTGTCACCTCCGACGCGTTTTCACCCCTAGTCTGGGGTCTTTTTTAAGGAGTCTGTATGTGGAGCTTCCAAATGTGTGAATATTTAAATGACCTCTAACCAATAGTCACTCTCCGGTCGCAGCTGATATCTATTACAATCATTTTCCTAACAGTCCCCCGATCAGCTGCGGCCGCGATGTGTTTCCATAGTGACATGACATCACTTCCGCTAACGGACCTGGATAAACTACATCTCCCATGATGCTTGTCGCGGTTAGTGTCCGTTTCTATGGTATTCCTGAGCGTCACTTCCGCCCCGTGGCGTTTTTCCTCCTGTAGTGATTTTGTTGTCCGTTGCCCCGGAGACGGCGCCGCCCAGGGATCAGCCTCTCACCGTCCGTTTTTATAGAGATGTCATCCTGAGTAATATTACAATAATAAAACAAAACTGTTTAAAGTATTGAAAACCTATTGCACATTATATATGCTGCATAATTTAATAAGCACATATCTGAATTAAAAACATAATAGCATAGTGCAAATAATGACGTTATGTAATGAATGAGAGTAACTTTTTAAAAATTTTCTTAAAATCTATGATAAATATAGCTTCAATATAAAGTGACTTTGCTAGTCAATAAAGTGCTTATAATGAAGTACCAGTGCTGAAAGTGCTAGTGTTAAGAAGGAAGGACATATGCTGGAGGGTGGGTCTAATTCTTTATAAAGATAGGAGACAAAAAAGATTTCTATAAGAACCACTTAATCTCAAAGTCCAAATTGAGGCCTCCTGGTTTTAAGGTCCCCAACTCAAAAATGAGTTTCATTTCCGCCTTTGCTAGTTGGACAGCCAGGTCTCTTTGTCTGCGATTTCCTGGTATATGTTTAAGACCAAAGAACCTTCTGATTTCAGACGTCTTACTGTTATGTTTTAGTCTGAAATGTTCAGACAAGGCATGGGTTTGTAGGCCCTTCTTTATATTTCGTAAATGTTCTCCTAATCTAACTTTAAGTGGTCTTGACGTTCGTCCTATATAGTATAGACCACAGGTGCATTCAATCCCGTAACTTACATTCTTGACATTACATGTTATAAACTCTCTTATTTTCTCTATTTTACCATTAATTGTTACTTCCATCAGTTTTTTGCTATCCCCTTTGACTCCTTTGCAACTGATGCAGGATCCGCATCTGTAGAAACCTTTAGATTGTGTTGTGCCTGATTTGGTTTTATCTGAGGGTAGTAAACTCTTTACCACCTTTGAACCTATGGTGGGCGCTCTTCTATAAATGCATTTATAATAATAATAATAATAATAATAATAATTTTATATATATATAGCGCTCTTTCTCCAATAGGCCTCAAGGCGCTTAATTTAGGTCTGTTAGGTAATAGCTCCTCTAAAATGGGGTCTCTCTTTAGAATCCCCCAGTGTTTTGTTAAAATATTTTCTAAATGTTTATATTGACTGTTGTAGGTGGTCACAAAGGCCCAATTATAAGCTGATGAGTTGTCTTTTGATTTAGGCTTCTTGGTCAGTAAGTGCCTCCTGTCAATGTTGTCTACTTGATCAGTGGCTTCCTTAATGAGGTTCTCTTTGTATCCAGAAGCTACAAATTTATCCCTCATTGATTCCGCCTGTTGGAGGAAATTATAATTTTTTGAGCAATTGCGTTTTAATCTCCTAAATTGGCTACCTGGGATTGATCCCAGCCAATTGGGATTGTGGCAGCTCATTACTTGAAGAAACGTGTCTGAATCCGTTGGTTTGGTAAAACATTTAGTGTGTATGTGACCATCTTCTACAAAAAGTGTAATATCTAAAAAATTGACTGTAGTGTCACTGCTTACAAATGAGAATTCAATATTAAAATCATTGGCCTTAAGATAGAGAAAAAACTCCTCAAGAGATTCTTTGCCGCCTTTCCATGTAAAAAACACGTCATCTATATAACGTGACCAGGACACCAGCTTCGCTCCAAAAGGGTTATTGTTCCATATTTTCTTATTTTCCCAACAACCCATAAAAATGTTGGCGTAACTTGGAGCGAACCTGGTGCCCATGGCGGTTCCCACCTTTTGTAAGTAAAAATCATCGTTATAAAGGAAGTAGTTGTTCGTCAGGATAAAATGGACTCCTTCACTGATAAATTCTTGTAGTTTGGTTTCTAACTGACTTTTTTCTAAAAAAGATTTGACCGCTTTTCCCCTTTTTCATGGTCAATAATTGAGTACAGCGAACGGACGTCTGTAGTCACCATTAGGAGGCCTTCTTCCCATGGAATGGTTTCTAAAAAGTTTAAAAAATCCATAGTATCTTTGAGGTGGGATTTATTTTCTAAAACCAGGGGCTGTAAATAAAAGTCGATAAACTCAGATAAGTTGACAGTGACCGAATTGATGCCAGAGACTATCGGTCTCCCTGGGGGGTGGGTGGGGTTTGTATGGATTTTTGGAAGAACGTATAACCGGTATTATGGGAATCTGAATTCTTTCTCCCCTAATACCTGGATCTTTTTATATTTTTCCAGTAGATTCCCCAAGTTCTTTAATATCCCATCCGTGGGGTCTGTACGGAGTTTGTGGTATGTGCCTCTATCATCAAGTTGTTTCAAAACCTCCTGGTTGTACCATGACTTAGTCATAATAACAATACCCTCCCTCCCCCCCCCTTGTCTGCTGGCTTAATTACTAATTCTGAGTTTTCACTCAGATTTTTTAAGCCCAATCTTACCTTCCTGGTAAAATTAAATTTGATGTTTCCTCTGTCGAGGGTCTGTATCTCATCAGTGCAAAGGATTAAGAAAGTTTCTAAAAAATTCCCCCTCATATGTACAGGGTTAAAAACTGATTTTGGTCTAAAATGTGTGTCCTGGGAATCATTTTCTAGAATTTCACCATTAATTTCTTTATTAAGGTAAAACTTCATAATACTTAATTTCCTAATGAATTTATTGAGATCCACAAAGGTGGTGAACTTATTTAGTGGTAGGGAAGGGGCATACTTAAGGCCCTTCTCCAATACCTTGATCTCATCCTTTGATAATAAGTGGTCGCTGAGGTTGAAGATTTCGTCCTTGCCTCACCTATAGTGGATGAATCCTTTTCGGTTTGTGGATTATTCATCTTTCTTTCCTTCTGTTTGCTTTACATTTATTTTTTTATTTAATCCTTTTCTTGGGTTTTCCCCCTATACAGCCTCTCTTGGTTTTTACAACTGTACGTTGGCGTTTTTTTCCTCTATTCCTTTGATTTTGAATCCTATTTGCAGTCCTATATGATTGTCCCTGATAATCTCTATGGCGGTACATATTATTCCTACCGAAATATTGGGGGTTTCTTTTGATATCCTTCTCCTCTCTATATTGGTGTTGTCTCCAATCATCGTAATTGTTATATGTAATTCTCCCTCCCTATTTACCTCCCTCACTTTTCTGTTCTCTATTTATATTATTTTTCCTTTTATTATCTTGTCTGGGGTTGATTTTCTTTTCCCAGCCCAACGGTTTGTTACCCCTTCTGTTATTTCTCCACCGTAATGGAGTTACCATATTAAGAGGACTATCCTCTCTGTCTATGGGAATGGGAGTGTCTTCCTCCTCGTCCATAGAGTCTGTGTCGTCCTCCAATGATTGAGTGTATTTTTTGTCCCTCTTGAATTTGCGGACTTTTCTTTCTATGATGGCCTCTTCATTCTTTTTTATACTAGTCTCTACTCTCTTTTCGAGTTCTTTAAATTCCCGTGTATCACGCAGTGGGGCAACTGTCTCTCTAAGTTTGGTTATTTCTGTTTCCAGTTTTACCAACTCTTTTTTGCGGTCTTCTACAATTAATTTAATAAGAGAGAAAGAGCAAGTTTCTAAAATCTCCTCCCACCTGCTTTTAAAATCCTCGCTAGCAGACGTAAAAGATGCTGCCTTGTGTACCCTTAATCCTTTCGGTATTATATGGTGGGAGAGGTATCTTTCTAATGTTACTGTCTTCCACCATATTCTACTCTCTTTCAGTAGTGTCTGTTCAATTTTTTTCATAATACTGTCTAGATCTTCATCTATCAGTACAATAGAATCACCATCCTCTCTGAAAACATATTCGAAAGTTGATTTTCTGTTTTCTCGACATTTAAACATATTAAAGCAGCACCTGACCTGTCTCACAGGAGGAAAAGCAATTACTGGTACCCAAAAGAGATGTGAAACTAGGGTCTAGTGCGCTAGAATGACACTATGCAGCCAGATATGTAGAGTACCAAAACAGGAGTATTCCTTCAACCTCCACCACAACGTGCAAAAAAAACAAAAAGTAGGTATCACTTATCCGGCGCTATTGTTTGAAAGACGATCTATAAATAGCTCCGAGAAAGAGCCAGACCACAATTGTATTTATAGATCGTCTTTCAAACAACAGCGCCGGATAAGTGATACCTGCTTTTTGTTTTTTTGCACGTTGTGGTAGAGGTTGGAGAAATACTCCTGTTTTGGTACTCTATGTTATGATCCAGACACTCAGGTCAGGGGAGATCTTATACTGTGAGACCTGAGTGCCAGGACGTAATGCTGGAAAGGGGAAACGGAATGGGAATAGCCCCTGGCGCCCTACCTCCGTTGTCTTACCCGTGCTGTCAGTTCACTCTTGCGAGACTATGGTTTCTTGGGCCCATGGCAGCCGCGTTTGAAGGGCGGATTACGTCTGCCCAACTCCGATGCCCCCTCAGGTCTTAATGAGAGACAAAGAGTGAACCAAGGCAGGGTAATAACAAGGGGCCCTCTAACTAAACAACAAGGCCAGGGGCTACTGGCTAACCTGAAACTAAAAGTATGCGCGGCTTACCGCCAGGGAAAAGAACAACCAAAATAATCCACCTACACGGCACCGCCGAGTACCGGAGAGGACTATGGAAGCGGAAACCTCCGCAAATGCTCCAATGCAAGAAAACAATACTAAAGCGGCCTAGGCCGCAACACGCGGCAGGGCCGCCACTCACGAAACCAAGTGAGAACCTCAATCGACTGCCACAGGTAAATGAGGACCAGGAGAATTCCTTGGGACCAGGTGACAAACTCCAAGATTCAGGAACTCAGAGAACTGGAGGGACCAGACACAGCAGACCAGGAACAGACGTTCACCAAACATGAGCAGCATGCAGAAAGCTATCACCGGCATCTGTGTGAGGCACTGAGGAGGCATTTAACAGGGAACCCTCCAATAAGAGCACAGAGCCTAATTACAATAAATGTCGTGCAGCTGCCTTGCTGCACGACCAGAGAAACATGTGTGAACACTTTAATTAATCAATCCCTGCAACGGGGAACGCGGTCCGCTGTGGCGTCCCTGTTGCTAAGGTCCCAGCGGCTCGGCGCGCCCGGCGTCCTAGCGTTGCTAGGGACCCGGCGGCTCAGCGCGCACGGCGTCCCTAGTTGCTAGGCGCCGGGCGGGCAAGGAGGAGGTTGCAGTGGCCGCGGTCGTCGCTCGGAGACGGACCGAGCGACGCCACGGACCGTGGCGCCTAACAGGACCCCCCCTTGAGGAGGGGTCAAAGAACCCCTAAAGCTGGTTTCTGAGGAAACTCCTGAAAAAATAATCTCTTGAGTCTAGGGGCATGAAGATCTTTATCCAGGACCCAAGATCTTTCCTCCGGACCATAGCCTTTCCAGTGAACCAAAAAATAAAGCCGGCCCGAGAAATTTTTGAATCTAAAACCCTCTCTACCAAGAACTCCTGTTGCCCCTGAACATCCACCGGAAATCTACCCTGGGAAGTCCTCCGAGGAAATCTCCTGGAAGAAAAATACTGTTTAAAAAGGGAACAGTGGACAGTATTTCCAATTCTGAGAGATCTTGGCAAGCGTAGCCGAAAAGCAACTGGGTTGACCTTCTTAATGATAAGGAATGGTCCAATAAATTTGGGTCCCAATCTAGCCGAGGGTTGTCGGAGCTTGATGTTGCGAGTTGACAACCACACCTTATCTCCCACCTTAAAAGTGCAAGGACGTCGGAGCCTATCAGAAAATGTCTTTTCTCGGAAGGCAGCTTTTCTCAGGGCATGGTGCACTTTTCTCCAAATTGCTCTGAGATGGGAGGTTAAGGTCAACGAGGAGACTGGAGAATGATGGAAAAAAGAGTTGGCTCTAGGATGAAAACCAAAGACTGAAAAGAAAGGAGACTCCTTGGAAGAATGACAAGAGTTATTATAAGCAAATTCGGCCAAAGGAAGAAATTCAGACCAATCATTCTGGAGTTTGGCCGAAAATAAGCGTAAATATTGTTTTAATGACTGGTTGACTCGTTCGGTTTGCCCGTTGGACTGTGGATGGTAACCAGATGTTAAAGACAGTTTCATATTCAATGAGGCACAAAAACGTTTCCAGAATCGTGTGATGAATTGCGGACCCCGATCAGAGACAATATCAGTGGGCAAACCATGGAGCCTAAACACATGGCGGAGGAACAAAACTGCCAACCCTTGAGCAGAGGGTAATCGGGGAAGAGCAATGAAATGAGCTATTTTACTAAAACGGTCCACTACCACCCAAATGACTCGAAATCCGGCTGAAAGGGGAAGGTCCACCACGAAATCCATGGATATATGAGACCATGGCCTGAGAGGAACGGCTAAAGGTATGAGTTGCCCGATCGGCAACGAACGAGGGACCTGTGCACAAACTTGACAGGAACGGACAAATTCCTTTACGTCTTTTGAAAGACTAGGCCACCACACCGAGCGAGAGACTAACTCCAAGGTCTTAGTGATACCTGGATGACCCAAGACTTTGTTGTCATGAAATTCAGCTAAAACAGTGCCTCTCAAAAATTCAGGGACAAAAAGACGATCAGCAGGAGTAAGTCTAGGAGCCTGGTGTTGAAGCTGGTTTAACTGAGTAAATAAATCCTGTGTGAGACCTGCCTGGATGACTGAAGATGGAACTATGGGGGTAGTAACAGGATTGCTATTGTGAACCGGAAGAAAGCAACGTGACAGGGCATCAGCTTTCGTATTCTTGGAACCAGGCCTGAAGGTGATAATAAACCTGAAACGAGTAAAAAACAATGCCCAACGTGCCTGCCGAGCATTAAGCTGTTTAGCTGACTCAATATATTGCAGGTTCTTATGGTCAGTAAATACTGTAATAGTATGCCTAGCTCCCTCCAGCCAATGCCTCCACTCCTCGAAAGCCCATTTTACTGCCAGTAATTCCCGATTACCAACGTCATAGTTGGATTCTGCAGAGGAGAATTTCCTGGACATGAAGGCACAAGGATGTAATTCCTGAGACTCCGGATCTTCCTGAGAAAGGATAGCCCCCACTCCAACCTCTGAGGCATCAACCTCAACAATAAAGGGGAGCTCCGGATTAGGGTGTCTGAGGACAGGAGCCGAGACAAAGGCCTGCTTCAAGGCCCGAAAGGCAGACTCAGCTTCAGGCGACCAATTCGAAGGATCCGCTCCTTTTTTAGTCAAAGCTACTATAGGAGCGACCAGGTCAGAAAAGGTATGAATGAACCGCCTGTAATAATTTGCAAACCCTAAAAAGCGCTGAATTGCTTTTAAATTAGTGGGTTGCGCCCAATTAAGGATGGCCTGAAGTTTTTTCGGTTCCATAAAAAATCCCTGGGGAGAAATAATGTACCCCAAGAAGGACACTTCTGTGATGTGAAAATCACACTTCTCAAGCTTAGCGTATAAATGATTCTCTCGTAGTTTTTGAAGAACCAGACGCACCTGGGTAACATGTTGTTCCATAGACTCAGAGTATATCAAAATGTCGTCTAAATAAACGACCACGAACTTCCCAAGGAAGTCACGGAGACCATCGTTGATGCGGTCCTGAAAAACCGCAGGAGCATTTGACAGGCCAAACGGCATCACCAGGTATTCATAGTGACCCGACTGAGTGCTGAAAGCCGTCTTCCACTCATTCCAGATTTTATTCGGATGAGGTTGTAAGCTCCCCTAAGATCGATTTTTGAAAAGATCACGGCGGAGCGTAACTGATCAAAAAGCACTGAAATCAATGGCAAAGGATAGGTGTTTTTAACAGAAATCTTATTCAAAGCCCGAAAATCAATACATGGTCTGAGTGACCCATCTTTTTTCTCAACAAAGAAAAAACCTGCACTCAACGGAGATTTCGAAGGCCTAATAAAGCCTTTTTTCAAGCTTTCCTGAATGTAATTATTCATGGCCGTGGTTTCTGGCCCGGACAGGGCATATAATCTTCCCTTAGGCAAAGTGGCACCTGGTACTAACTCTATCGCACAGTCATAGGACCGATGGGGAGGCAGAATGTCCGCATTGCCTTTGGAGAACACATCGGCAAAATCTTGATATTCCACAGGAATAAGTTCTGGGACGACTGCCGCAACCCGGACTGGATGGGAAATACATTCCTTAACACAAAAAGGACCCCATTGGGAAATCTCCCGAGACCGCCAATCTATAGTGGGATTATGAAAGGCAAGCCAGGGGTGACCCAAAACTACAGGAACTGCCGGACAATGTGTAAGGTAAAATTCTATGTCTTTAGAATGTAAGGCCCCCACTGTCAGTAATACTGGAGGTGTGCGGTGAGTAATTATCCCATTGGAAAGCGGACCCCCATCCAAGCCATGCATGGTGATACGTTTATCCAATGGTATCTGTGGAATGCCTAAAGCCTTAGCCCAAGCCAAGTCCATAAAATTTCCTGCAGCTCCACTGTCGACGAAGGCCGACACCAATGAACTGAGGCTGCCAAAGGAAATCTTAACAGGAACTAATAGAGAATCATTTGAGGAGATTAGCTGCAGACCCAAGTGAACCCCCTCACAATTCACTTGGTCAGAGCGTTTCCCGACTTGTTCGGGCAGTTGCGAGCAATATGTCCCTTACCACCACAATACAAACAAAGACCAGAACTTAATCTTCTGGTTCTTTCCTCTGGGGACAGCCGGGAGAGACCCATCTGCATGGGCTCCTCGACGTCCTCAGGAAAGGTATAAACACAAGGATTAGGCCTAAAAGTTGTTCCTCTTTCAGCCCTCCGCTCTCGGAGACGACGATCTATTTTAATAGCAAGCTCCATGAGTTTGTCGAGAGTCTCTGGAGCAGGGTACTGAAGGAGACTGTCTTTAATAAGTTCAGACAAACCGAGGCGAAACTGACTGCGCAGGGCCGGGTCATTCCAGCCACAGTCGTTCGACCAACGGCGAAATTCGGTACAATACACCTCTGCTGGATTTTTACCTTGTTGAAGGGCACGCAGGTGACTCTCAGCTGACGCCTCTCTATCTGGGTCATCATATAACAGGCCTAACGATTTAAAAAAGGCGTCTACAGATAACAAAGCAGGATCATCTGTTCTTAACCCAAACGCCCAGGTCTGTGGATCACCCTGGAGCAACGACATAACAATCCCAACCCGCTGAGACTCAGTACCAGAGGAACGAGGCCTTAAACGAAAATAAAGCTTACAAGCTTCCTTAAAATTAAAAAAATATTTTTGGTTACCCAAAAAACGGTCGGGTAAATGCATCTTTGGTTCTAGGACCACACTCGGGGAGGCTCGCAAAAGATCTTCCTGCGATTTCACCCGAAGAGTAAGGTCCTGAACCATCTGAGTTAGTTCTTGAATTTGGTTAACCAAAAGCTGACCGGGATTTGGCCCTAACCCTGCCGAATTCATGAAGCCGAATTTTACTCTCACCAAAACAAAAAATTTAAAAAATTAAACCCCTTTTTTTTAATGTTTTGGGCCGGTGATAATGTTATGATCCAGACACTCAGGTCAGGGGAGATCTTATACTGTGAGACCTGAGTACCAGGACGTAATGCTGGAAAGGGGAAACGGAATGGGAATAGCCCCTGGCGCCCTACCTCCGTTGTCTTACCCGTGCTGTCAGTCCACTTTTGCGAGACTATGGTTTCTTGGGCCCATGGCAGCCGCGTTTGAAGGGCGGATTACGTCTGCCCAACTCCGATGCCCCCTCAGGTCTTAATGAGAGACAAAGAGTGAACCAAGGCAGGGTAATAACAAGGGGCCCTCTAACTAAACAACAAGGCCAGGGGCTACTGGCTAACCTGAAACTAAAAGTATGCACGGCTTACCGCCAGGGAAAAGAACAACCAAAATAATCCACTTGTCCACTCTCCTACACGGCACCGCCGAGTACCGGAGAGGACTTTGGAAGCGGAAACCTCCGCAAATGCTCCAATGCAAGAAAACAATACTAAAGCGGCCTAGGCCGCAACACGCGGCAGGGCCGCCACTCACGAAACCAAGTGAGAACCTCAATCGACTGCCACAGGTAAATGAGGACCAGGTGACAAACTCCAAGATTCAGGAACTCAGAGAACTGGAGGGACCGGACACAGCAGACCAGGAACAGACGTTCACCAAACATGAGCAGCATGCAGGAAGCTATCACCGGCGTCTGTGTGAGGCACTGAGGAGGCATTTAACAGGGAACCCTCCAATAAGAGCACAGAGCCTAATTACAATAAATGTTGTGCAGCTGCCTTGCTGCACGACCAGAGAAACATGTGTGAACACTTTAATTAATCAATCGCTGCAACGGGGAACGCGGTCCGCCTGTGGCGTCCCCGTTGCTAAGGTCCCAGCGGCTCGGCGCGCCCGGCGTCCTAGCGTTGCTAGGGACCCGGCGGCTCAGCGCGCACGGCGTCCCTAGTTGCTAGGCGCCGGGCGGGCAAGGAGGAGGGTGCAGCGGCCGCGGTCGTCGCTCGGAGACGGACCGAGCGACGCCACGGACCGCGGCGCCTAACACTCTACATATCTGGCTGCATATTGTCGTTCTACCAAATCTAGCACTAAAGTGCACTCATCTTGGCGTCCAGTATCACCGCTTCATTCACTCCACTAACTGTTCACCTGCTTCACGCCTGCTGTTCTTCTTGTTCCTATAGTGGAGGATTACCTGCTACTTATCCTTATAGTCACATGATTGCTAACATGACACTTGGCACCAAGATTCAAATATACAGCCCTACATAAATCTCATTCTGATATAAGAACAGTGTCAGAGTATTAGTTTCCACTCCTGATTTCCAGCATTCCTTTTTGTTCTCATCTTCTATACGTGTTTGACCCGGCTGGCCTCCTGATTTCACTTTGCCTCATCCTTGGCTCTAGTACTCCTGTTATTCTGACCTTCACCATTCTCTGGTGTTTACCTTTGGCATGTCCACACCAATTCTGTTAGACCATTCTCTTACCCAGACCACCACACTAAGAACCTTTTCAGAGTCCCACAAATTGATCTTTTAATAAGTAAGCTCTATTTACCGAGTAGGCTTTTTATAACATTACTTCTAAATATCCTCTTTCACAAAATCTCTAAGTCAAAAATGAAGACAGTGGTCGAATAGTATACCTACAGTAAAGCTGCAATAATAAAGCTTTTTGTAATGCATATATATTAGTCTTCCATGACGTGACAACTACATGACCAAATAAAATTGTTTGCATCTTTTTTTTATTTTTTATAAAGAACGTGCTTGATACCACTTCATGTCATCTGTATCTAATTGTAATTCTAAAAAGTGCAACAAAATATGCTGAGCTATGTAAATAAAATCCATTTTGGATGTAAAATAAAAATTCCTTTCTTTATTGTTGAAGTAAACCTTAATAGATATCATTGTAATGCCTGCTTTTTTGTCCATTAATGTACTGTAATTCCTCCCTCTTCGTAGAAATATACTGTATTTGTATAACTATGGACAGTTTTTGATCCTTTACAATACTTTAATCTGGTAGTAAAATTTATCTAAAAACATAAAATAATTATTTTGGCTGTAGGTGGAATTTGTTTGAAAAGAAAGCAAAATATTTAAAGCTGCTAAGCCCCTATCATGAGGTATGGCTATACAGAGGTCTGTCACTATCTAGTAATCCAATTGAAGCCAAATAAATTCTATTAATTACTTTTAAACAGCAGTTGAGTCTAAAATCCCCTTTCACAAGATCACAAAAATATATCAGTATAACTGCTGGATAGAACTTTGAGGAGGAATGTCCAGTTATTTCTTGGTGATTGAATGCTCCAAGAGTTTGTTGCAAGTGGTTTTCCATAAAATGTTCCTGCCAGGGCCTGATCACCTGATCATGCTGCAGCCTGGAGCGCTGGGTCCTGGGGGAGGGCGCAGCGCCAGCACAATAGATTCATTAGGTGGTTTTTTTTTTACTGTGCGGTCCTACGGCAGTGCGCCTAACGTCGGCACCGTGATTGTCTGCGCCACTCCCACACTCACTGCTGCAGACAGTCTGCAGAGCAGCGATGACTGATTCAGTCATCATCGCTGCTGAGCACTGCCGGATGTCAGGCTCTGGAGCCTTATCTCCGGCGGGTGCTCCCGCGGGTTACCGCCACGCTGGTTGGCGCGGCTGCGGCGGCAGGTCCCCCTGGACGGATGTGCGGCTGCCAAGGGCCGGGGGCCGAGAGTCTGGAGAGCCGGGCGCTGCGGCGGGGATCACTGCGGTAAGGTCCTCTAGTGGTGACACAGTATAGTGTGTCAGAGACAGAAGCTGGCTAAAGCTGTGTGCTAACAGCTAAGTATGTCTCCTGTGCTGAGGGCAGCCATGTTGGAGACCAGAGCATTACCAATGAAGTTCCCAATCTGTGTTCAGCCAATCCTGCGGTTTCTCTCCTTACAAAAGGGGGCTAGCTCAGTGGGAGAGTGCCAGTGCTTCAAGTTACCTCCTTGTGAAAGGTTCTCCAGCTCTGTGCTCCCAGGTTACTTCTGGTTCCCTGGTCCTGGTTGCTCTCTCATCCATCGGTTACTTAAATGCTGCTGCAGTCCTGCTGTCTAAGTCCGTTGCCACTCGTGGAAGCGCTCACAGGGTCCCAGGTCGTAGAAGAGCTCTAGGTGCTAACGGTGGTTCCCGCAGATGTCTTAATTTCTTCAAAGTCCAAGTTCTTCAGCCTCGTCTTTCAATCACAAACCACAGTCTTCATTTCTTCAAAGTCCAAGTTCTTCAGCCTCGTCTTTCAATCACAAACCACAGTCTTCATTTCTTCAAAGTCCAAGTTCTTCAGCCTCGTCTTTCAATCACAAACCACAGTCTTCATTTCTTCAAAGTCCAAGTTCTTCAGCCTCATCTTTTAATCATAAAACACAGTCTTCAGTTCTTCTTTACTGGAGTTCTTCAGCTTCACTCTTCAAGTCATTTAACCATAGACTCTAATTCTTCCAGTTTGTTCAATATCTCCAATATTCGTGTACAGCCTGATTATTCAGAAAAACTACAGTTATCTTCCTACGAAGTCCTCCTTTTCTTTACGCCCTCCGGCCAACATTAACACTTAGGTTGGCTTCCACCCCATGAGGAGGAATTACATTCAGCCACCTCGTTTACTCTCCTCACAGGTAGCTGTCCCTTCAGCCAAACTCGGTTGTCGGAACCCCAACTTACGACGAGCGTGACACCGGAGCTGCAACGTCTTCCACGACTGGCCCCTCCTCACTCCGTTCTGCTTATGCTGCTGCGTGATGACAGAGAATCTGACATGCATAGTAGGCATTCCACTCCAGGATGCTGAGAGAGCCATCAGGGTGCCAGTTTCTTTTTTTTCTTTTTGTAAATAATTTTTATTGAATATTATCAATATCACAAAGTACACCTGTTGTATTTTTGTAGGTGTACAAAAATACAAATAGTAGAAACTCGGAAGTATTCACACAATAAATTGCAATTCAAAATATGGCATACAACAGTAGTTATACATTAGAAAAAAAGGGGGGGGGGAGACAAAAAAGAGCAGAAAAAAGGAAAGAGAAGAAAAGGAGTCCCACAGCACAATCAACTGGGCAATTAGTAACCGCAGAAAAGGAAGTGAAACACTCATTGAGAGTGTCATCTATTGCAGAGAATTGTAATGATTAGATTCTTTGTAAGCCAACCATAGATACCATATGGTGGTGAAGGCTTGATTCCTGGAAGCTAGGGAATAAACAAGGTAATCCATAGCCATGTAGTGATCCATGCGGGCACATCACTCTGACCGCCTTCGAAGCATTGAGAATATGGTGCAAAATTGACTTTTTATACTGGGATTTGGGCCTACATAGTAGATTTGGTAACCAAAAGCTAGGGCCAATGGGTAACTGCTCCTGAAGTATAATGCCTGCCACTTCTGCCACTTTTTGCCAAAAACCCCGAAGTATAGGACATTCCCACCATATATGGAGGGGAGTTCCAATAGCTTCCATACATCTCCAACAAGTGTTGGGAACCCCAGGATACATTTTAGCCAGCAGATTAGGGCAGCGATACCAGCTGGAGAGCACGTTATAATGAGTTTCTGTAAGCAAAATATTTACAGATGAAGAGAACATGTTGCTAAATATTTCTGGCCAATCACCCTCCCCAATCAAACCACCGAGGTCGGATTCCCAGTCTTTAATGAATATTGGTTCAGAGGGAAATGTCTCGGGTGGGATTGGTATAGACATAAGTTCTCAAACTGAGTTGTTACATGTCTGAAAGTGGCATGGGAGCATAATTCTAGCAGGAAATGCTTAAGTTGCAAATACCTCCAAACTTCCTTATCTGGTAGGTCCCATTTGGCTTGAATTGCAGGGAAGCTTAAAATACCAGACGGGTCTAAAAGCTGTTCAATTTGATGGATACCACTGTGACACCACAACCAAGAACGACGAGGGAGGAAGAAGAAATTCCCAGGTGGGAATGCAGGATTACCAAACAATGGCGTAAGTGGTCAGGGAGTGGGGGATACGGTTATTAGGTCGACACCACTTAGGTTGACAGTCATTAGGTTGACCACTATTGGTCAACATGCATTATGCCAACATGGTCACTAGGTCGACATGGTCATTAGGTTGACAGATCAAAAGGTCGACATGAGTTTTTCACATTTTTTTTTCAATTTTTTACCCGTTTCATACTTTACGATCCACGTGGACTACAATTGGGAATGGTAACCTGTGCCAAGCGCATCGGTAGCAGAGCGAGGCACCTTGCCCGAAGCATGGCGAGTGAAGCAAGCCATGCGAGTGGACATGGTGCACTAATTGGGGTTCCCCCTTCACTTTACGGAGAAAACGACACCAAAAAAAGTAAAAACCTTGTGTCGACCTTTTGACCTGTTGACCGAGCACATGTCGACCTAATGACCATGTCAACCTAGTGACCCTCTCGACCTAATGCATGTCGACCAATAGTGGTCGACCTAATGACTGTCGACCAAAGTTGTGTCGACCCAATGACCCATTCCCGCGAAAGGAGGGGTTGGGAATCCAAACACCGCCAACAGGAAATTATAGGCCCAATTAGAGGATGGGGAGTAGGAGGGAAAGCGGATAGCCATGGGAGATCTTGTTGAAAAGAAGGGAGAGAAGCAAGTTCAATGTCCACCCATTGTTTCCCATCAGATCGGCGTCCCCACTACAATACTCTGGTAAGAAACACTGCATGATAACAAACAATGGGGATTTGGTATTATGTATCATGGTAGCGGAGCCCATAGGAAACAGCGACCACAATATGGTCACATTCAATACTGTATCCGTTTTCATAAACAGTCCTATACTGGCTCAACTAGGACTCTGAACTTTAGCAAAGCCAACTTTGACATGATGAGGGAAGCTTTAAGGGATATTGAATGGGATATTTTGTTTCTAGGAAAAAATACTACAAAGAAATGGGATGTATTAAAATCACTGCTAGCTAAAAATACTCTCAAATTTATTCCTACGAGCAGCAAAAAAGAGCGGCTAAAGTAGAAACTGAAAAACTAGTAGCAAAGGAAAGCAAAGCGAATGGCAAAAAATTCTTTAAATACATCAATAGCAAGAGATTAAAAAAGGAGAGTATAGGCCCTTTAAGAGACAAGTTGGGAGTCTTAATCAAAAATGATAATGACATAGCGGACAAACTAAATGAGTTTTTTTCAATGGTATTCACAAGAGAGGACCAAATTCAGGGACTAGCACACAATCTCAATAATGATAATATCCCACTGATAAGTACTTATTTAAGTGAGGAGGTAGTCTGTGACCGATTAAAACATTTAAAAATTAATAAGTCACCGGGTCCCGAAGGAATTCTCCCAAGGATTCTAATGGAGCTTCACTCCGAACTTGCAAAACCGCTATTTTTGATCTTTAAAGATTCAGTTATATCAGGCATGGTTCCCAAGGACTGGCGTATAGCGGAAGTAGTGCCTATATTCAAAAAGGGAAGTAAAGCTGAACCGGGTAATTATAGACCATTTAGTCTTACATCTATAGTGGGGAAAGTATTTGAAGGTATTCTAAGGGATAGTATTCAGAAGTTCCTTGAAGCCAATAAGGTCATTAAAAGGAATGAACATGGATTTGTGAAGGACAGATCATGTCAAACCAACTTACTTGGCTTTTATGAAACAGTAAGTGCGAACCTTGATCAGGGTAAACAGGTAGATGTAATCTTTGTAGACTTTGCCAAAGCTTTTGACACAGTACCACACATACGACTTATCTATAAGTTACAAGAAAGAGGGCTAGGGAGCACAATATGCACTTGGGTTAAAAATTGTTTAGATAATAGGGAGCAGCGCGTTGTGGTTAATGGATCATTTTCAGATTGGACTGAAGTGCTAAGTGGTGGGCCACAAGACTCGGTACTAGGACCACTATTGTTCAACATTTTCATTAGCGACCTAACAGAAGGTCTAGAGAGCATGGTGTCAATTTTTGCAGACGATACCAAATTGTGTAAAGTTATAAATACGGATGAGGAGGCTGAGTCTCTTCAGAACGACTTAGGTAAAACTAGAAGCATGGGCAGCCAAATGGAGAATGCGCTTCAATACAGACAAGTGTAAGGTATTACTGTGGTAGCAAGAACAAAAATAACATCTACATATTAATTGGGGTAAAATTAGGGGATTCTGTACTGGAAAAGGACTTAGGTGTTCTCATAGATAGGAAACTAATCAGCAGTACCCAAAGTAGGATTGCAGCAAAGAAGGCTAATAAGATATTAGCATGCATAAAATGGGGAATTGATGCAAGGGACGAGAGTGTTATACTCCCGTTATACAAATCACTAGTGAGGCCACATCTTTAATACTGTGTATAATTTTGGGCACCATACTACAAAAAGGATATCCTGGAGCTAGAAAAGTTTCAGAGGCGGGCGACCAAACTAATTAAGGGCATGGAGACGCTGGAATACGAGGAAAGGCTTGCAAGGCTAGGCATGTTTACACTGGAAAAGAGGAGACTAAGAGGGGACATGATCAACGTCTACAAATATATAAGGTGACAATACACAGAGCTTGCGCGGTACCTGTTTTTGGTAAGATCAGCACAGAGGACTCGTGGACACTTGCTTAGGTTAGAGGAGAGGAGATTTCACACAATGCGGCGTAAAGGCTTTTTCATGGTAAGGACTATATGTGTTTGGAATTCCCTGCCTGAGGGAGTTGTAATGGCAGACTCAGTCAACACCTTTAAGAATGGGTTAGATAAATTCCTAATGGATAAGGATATACAGGGTTATGGTGCATAGTCACGCACTATAGTTACTATAAAAAGAGGGATAAAATGCAACGGCTGACATCAGCATCAGACAAAATTTTAGACCAAAATAATCCTGCAGAGGAGACCACAAATAAATTGAACTCGATAGACAAATTGTCTTCTTTCAACCTTAGATACTATGTAGAAAGTGTGAAGTTGGAAGCCACCTTGGTGTTTCCTTTTATACAGTATGTCATGCTTAAAACTAGGTCTATGGCCCGTCCAAATGTAATCCCTAATATTTTGGTGGAGTGCTTCAATGAAAATAGATTGGGTATGAAGAAGGTAAAGAACTCTAGGGAGGACGTTCATTTTGATAACACCGGTCTGTCCCAGCCATAAAAATCTTCTTAGCACCCCACACAGAGAGATCTGATTGAATTTTGGCCAGGATGGGTGAAAAATTAGAGGAACATCTTTTAGAGAGGTCCTTAGTCAGAATGACCCCAAGGTATTTGAGCTGAGTAGGGTGCCAAGAGAAGAGAGGTATGGATTGGAGTACCTGCAAGCTTTTCTGATCCACCGAAAGATTCAGGGCCACAGATTTAGATAGGTTGACTTTGAAATTAGAAAGGGCTCCGAAGCACCTGAATTTAGGAATAATGTTAGGAATAGTAGTCAAAGGATTGGATATAACGGCTAATAGGTCATAGGCAAAGAGGGCAAGTTTGTATTTCCTATTCCCCACATTCATCCCCACTATATTAGTATTTTGTCTAATGGCCCTCACCAAGGGCTCCATGCAGAGTACAAAAATTAATGACGATAAGGGGCAGCCCTGACAAGTGCCATTTGAGATTTGGATGGGGTTGGAGAGTTCCCCATTAACCCGAACTCAGGCAGAGGGGGTAGAATATAGCGGTCTTATTCTCTGGAAACCTACCCGACCCAGGCCCACAAGTTCCATAACCCCCAGTAAAAAGTCCCAGTCCACCCTATCAAACGCCTTCTCTGTGTCTGTAGATAGAAGAATAGTCTGGAATTCATACGTAGAGGCAAAATGTTTTAAGTCTGGTATTTTGGTGGTATTGTCCTTGGCCTCATGGCCCGGGACAAATCCCACATGATCTGGATGAATCAAATTTGGAAGATGCACTTTCATACGGTTAGCTATCAGCTTAGCGTACAGCTTCAAGTCAACATTTAATAGAGAGATTGGCCTATAACTGGAGCACTGAACTGGGCCCTTATCCTACTTGGGGATGACCGAGATATGAGCCAAGAGAGATTGAGGAAAAAAGGGGAACCGGTCCGAGACTGTTACGTTCCTCAGAACTGGAGAGATGTTGCGAGGTGAGTTCAGAGCACCAGGACGTGACGCTGAACTAAGGAGTGGTACGGGAATAGCCCCTAGTACCCTACCTCCGTTGTCTTACCCGTGTGGTCAATTCACGCCTGAGTGACTATGGTTTCTTGTGCCCACGGTAGCCGAGTTTGAAGGGCGGATTAGGTCTGCCCAACTCTGATGCCCCCAGGTCTTAAGGTGAAACAAAGCGTAAACCGAGACAGGATAATAACAAGGGGACCTCTAACTAAAACAAACAGAAGCTAGGGGCTACTAACTACCCTGAAACTAAATATATGTGTGGCACGCCGCCAAAGGAAAAGAACAACAAAAGATACCACTGTCCGTTCCCCCACACGGCACCGCCGAGTTCCGGGGAGGACAGTGAAAAGCGGAAACCTCAGCAAAAACCACCAACACAAAGGTAATACAAGGATTAAGCGGCCTAGGCCGCAACTCGCGGCAGAAGCCGCTACTCACAAACCGGGAGAGAACCCCAAGTAACGAGAACCCACGGATGACTGCAACAGGTTTGTTTGGGACAGGAAGGATTCCCAGGACCGGCTTCAGAACTCCATGACACGGGAACACAGGGAGCAGGATCGACCAGATACAGCTAAACCAGGAACAGACGTTACCAGGCAGGAACAGCATACAGGAAGCTATCACCGGCGTCTGTGCCAGGTACTGAGGGAGAATTTAACAGGGAACCCTCCAATAGCTGCAGCGAAGCCTGATTAGTAATGTCGTGCAGCTGCCCTGCTGCACGACCAGAGCTAACAGGTGTAATGATTGGCAGGAAGCAATGGGGAACGCGGTAGTCAGTGGCGTCCCCATTGCTAAGAGTCCGGCGGCTAAACGCGCACGGCGTCCTAGTGTTGCTAGGGACCCGGCGGCTCAGCGCGCCCGGCGTCCCAGCGTTGCTAGGGACCCGGCGGCTCAGCGCGCACGGCGTTCCAGCGTTACTAGGCGCCGGGCGGGCAGGGAAGGAAGTGCGGCGGCCGTGAGCGTCGCTCGGAAACAGACCGAGCGGCGCCGTGGACCGTGGCACCTAACAGAGACCTGGTTAAAGGCACGGAGCATCAAAGGAGATAAAGTCTCACCAAACATCTTATAATATGCGATAGGGAACCGATCCGGCCCAGAGCTTTTGCCATTAGGGGTGGACTTAATTACCTCTTCCTCAGAGGTAAAGGGGACCTCCAACAATTCCACCTCATCTACTGTGAGTGTTGGGAACTTGACTTCTCGAAGGTAATCCCTAATAGATGTCCTACGGCGTAGGTTATATAATTGGTAATAAAATTGCTGAAAGGCCCCGGCTATTGCTCTTGGTGTGTGGCAAGTCTGGCCAGTATCCGATTTCACATGAGCAACAAACGCATCTGCACGCTGGGCTCGTAAAGGCACTAGCCAACATTTTACCAGGTTTGTTCCCCAACAAAAAGTAATGGTTGCGACATTTACGAGCATCTATTTTGATTTTATCCGACATATATGAATTAAGCTCTTTGCGAGCTGCTAGTAGAGAATTGAGAGTATCCTCGGAGAAAGAGGTCTTATGCAACAGCTCGAGAGAGTGAATTTTCACTATCAGGGCGTCCCTAGCAGCTAAGCGCTGTTTTTTTCAAGTAGGCACCTAGTTGAATAAATTTACCCCATATGACACACTTGTGCGCCTCCCAGATTGTCACCATAGAGCAGCGTTTTTCAACCGCTGTGCCGCGGCACACTAGTGTGCCGCCAGCGGTTGTCAGGTGTGCCGCAGCCCGCCGCCTGCCACCCACCAGACATGGTTTACACAGTGCTATGCCGCCCGCCCGCTTACAGCCAACAGTGCTCCGCTGCCGCCCTCGTCCTCCCAGAGATACCTAGGTCCGTCTGCCGTCGGGCTCAGGCAGCGTATTCAGCACTTCCGCGACTTGGCTATGACCTATGGTGACGTGCTGTGACACATAGGTCACACACGCCACACCTCATTCCCGCCCGCCTGCTGGTGTGTGCTGCCTGCGGACCAAGAATAAACAGGACTGCAGGTTACCATTACCTTGGGGGCAGTGTGTTCTATTACAGGGGAGGGGGGCAGTGTGTACTATTACAGGGGAGCGGAGGCAGTTTGTACTATTACAGGGGAGGGGGGGCAGTGTGTACTATTACAGGGGAGGGGGGGCAGTGTGTACTATTACAGGGGAGGGGGGCAGTGTGTACTATTACAGGGGAGCGGAGGCAGTGTGTACTATTACAGGGGAGGGGGAGCAGTGTGTACTATTACAGGGGAGGGGGGGCAGTGTGTACTATTACAGGGGAGGGGGGCAGTGTGTACTATTACAGGGGAGGGGGGGCAGTGTTTACTATTACAGGGGAGGGGGGGCAGTGTGTTTGATTTATATCTGTGGGGGGCAATGTATTTGATAATGGGGGCCAATGTGTTCAATAACTGGGGGCCAATGTGTTTGTTAACTGTGGGGGCCACCGATCTTGAAATCTGTGGGGGCCAGTGTGTATGTTTTTTGTTTTTTTTCCCGTTGGAGGCAGAAAGCGTGCCTTGGCAATTTTAACGTCTTGTTAAGTGTGCCGCGAGTCAAAAAAGGTTGAAAATCACTGCCATAGAGGCATCATAATTATAATTGGTGAGAGCATACTCAGCTATTGTGTCCCTAATCTGCTGTTGGCAATGTGGATCTTGCAGGAGATGCTCGTTTAATCTCACAGGGGGCCGAGGTGGAGGTAGGTAAAGATAAAGTTATGGAGACGGAAGCACGATCCATCCAGGAGATAGTACCGATATGGGAATCTGCTACTAAATGCCAAAATCTGTGAGAGACAAACAAGTAATCAGACAAAGGAGGCGGAATAGTCGTTTTGGATAAAAAACAATATAAAATTGAAGTGAACAATCTCCTATCAGATACCACGACGTATGCACAGCTCATTGAGAACGCCACAAAACAATATCAAAGAGAATTAAGAGAGCTACTGGACGAAGGTTTGGCGATTGGGATACTAACATAAAAGGAGTACAACTTCCTTTACATGGAAAATCCACACATACCAACCTTCTATCAGCTTCCAAAACTACACAAAAGTATGGAAAATCCACCAGGACGCCCCATTGTTTCAGGGATCAATTCCCTCACAGCAAATTTATCCAAATATGTAAATCAATTTCTTCAAAATATCGTACAATCACAAAAAAAAAAACGATCTTAAGGACACAATGAGTATATTACAGATCCTGGAAAACGTCCAGTGGCAAGACAACTTCATCCTCTGCACCAGTGATGTTAAATCACTTTATACGTGTATTCAACACGACAAAGGGTGTGAGGCGTCAAGATTATTTTTGTCATCTGAAACCCTTACACCAAACACCCAAATTAACTTTCTAATAAGTTTTATCAATTTTATTTTAAACCACAATTATTTCTGGGACAATGGCACATTCTATAATCAAAGGAGACAGCGATGGGAAGCTCTTTCGCGCCCAGTTGCGCAAATTTATTTGTTGCCAGGTTGGAAGAAGAACACATATGGAACAACAACCTCTTTTCCCACCACATAACATTATGGAAACGCTACAAGAATTTCTAGAACACATCAATAGCAATACATATGGTCTAGAATTTACCTGTCACCAGCAGAACAATGATTGTGTATCTTGATTTAGAAATATTCATACAGGACAATTTCATACATACAAGGACTCATACAAAAAATGTCAGTGGCAATAATGCACTATCGGTAACAAGCAATCATCATAACAAGTGGTTACAAAACATCCCTGGGGGACAATTTCGACATTTGAAAAGAAACTGCTCACAACAATCAACTTTTGAAGAACTCTCCAGACAGATGAAGAAAAAATTAATAGAAGAGGCTACAAAGACGAAAATCTCCAGAAAGAAATAGAAAAAATTATTCCACTGGACAGAAAAAAACTAATAAACTATAAGAAAAAAGAACAAGGTCAAGATTTCAGTACCGCATTCATCGCACAATTTAACAGCCAGCACTTAGCCTTCGAACAAATATTGAAAAAACATTGGCACATTCTGCTACTGGATAGACAACTCGCAACAGTTATTCAGGACAACCCACGCCTTATCTACAAAAAAGCAACATCATTGAAATAACAACTAGTGAGAAGTTACATACCCGTACCTAATGAACATGAAATCAAAGAAAAGAATAAAGGACCATATTACTGTCTAAATTGCATAGCTTGCAGAACCACAAAAAAACTCACCACAAAACCTGTTACGAATTTTATTTGCAATGTAACAAAAAAGGAATACAAATTGAAAGATAAAATATCATGTGAATCAGATAGTGTTATTTATCTCTTACAATGTCCGTGTGGACTACAATATGTGGGACAGACAAAACAAAAATTAAAGGTACGAATTGCTGAGCACATTTACAATATTAAAAAAGGTTTTCAAATGCACAGTGTCTCAAAACATTTCTGTGACCACCATAATTGTAACCCAGAGGGATTGCAATTTATAGGCATCCAGAAAATAATTCCTTACTGGAGAGGAGGGGACATTTGTCAACAATTAAAAAGAAAAGAATCTCAATGGATCTTCTATTTACAAACATTAGAGCCTGTGGGCTTAAATATAGACTTTAATTCAATTCCTTTCTATAAAGTATTTTCTTAATTACACTATTTACTATTTAATGATTTCATTTATTTATGCATCCACAACTATCACTATTTATTTTTTATATACCCCACATATCTATTAAATATTACCTGAAAGCGCAAATACCTGTTATTTATTCTTTTAAATATAAAGAAACAACTGTTTTTTATCAAGTTTTTTATTGATACCAATTAACCAAATAAAAGTTTTAAATAAAAAGGAGACCTCAGATCAGAACCACCATCCTCGACAAAGGGCCCAATAGCCCGAAACTCCTTGGTTTAGCACTACAGAGATCAGATCCGACACTCGAGTATGTCATCCCCACCGCGCCAACGGAAGTGAGACGGAGAGGCGCCGTAAGCATCAGAAAGGTAGGCAGTGGTAGGGACAGTTAGCTAGGCTCTGTCACATTACCTCCGCAGACCTTATTCCAAGCGGTCCTGACCGCCGGCATACAAACGGAACCCGAGGAGAAAACGGACAATTAAGGACTCTCACACCAGCACCGAAAAGGGCTGTTAAACATTATTCATTAACCCTTACATTTCTTTTCATGTATTTGGCGCTTTCAAATCCATTTTGCTCTCCCATTCACATTTACTATTACAATTTCTTTTATTGGAGCTGCTCACACATTTACAAAGCGCGGGTCACCATTCATTTAAGCAAGTAATCAAGCCTGGTATATACTAGAGATGAGCGGATTCGGTTTTACTCGGTTTTACTCGGTTCTCAAAACCGAATCTTATTGGCTATCCAAAACACGTGACATCCGTGAGCCAATAAGATTCGGTTTTGAGAACCGAGTAAAACCGAGTAAAACCGAATCCGCTCATCTCTAGTATATACATTATGAAGATGGGAGTAAAATGTGTAGTCTTTTGTAGAGGGATATTGTATGCGCCATATATCCATCAATTGATAAGCATGAAGGGTTTTACACACTCTATGATTCAGTTTATCAGAGTACCGTGGAGAGGGATTAGAGGTGTCAATGCGGGGATCTATGGACCAATTAAAATCTCCTCCAAGTACAATGACACCAATTAAATATGGTTGGGCTAGGGTGAGAAACTTATCAAAGAATACCGGTTGTGCCCTATTTGGAGCATATATATTTAGAAAAGTAAAATCTCTATCAGAGACCCTACAGTTCCCCAATAGTGCCCTACCAGGGATTAATTGGTGGCAGGTAACATCAGTGAGGATGATATGTTGAGCGACTAAAATTGCAACACCTAATATTTTGCCAACAGGATTGTTAGAAAAGTATCCATTGGGGAAGTCCATATTCCTGAGAGAAGGAGCAGCATTTTCTTTAAAATGCGGTTCTTGCAAAAAAGATATGTCCGCCTTTCCAGCTTTCAGTTCCAGCAAGGCCCGCGACCTCCTCTCAGGAATATTGAGTCCCTTCACATTAATAGAAAGTACATTCAATTGAGCCATTACAGAGCAAATAGAACGACAATTGCAACATGAGTAATACAGACTTAGCAATTAAAAATGAGCAATTAGCTAAGGTGGGCTAGTGAGACATGAGAGAAATATTTGGGAAGAAGAAAGAAATGCGGAAGAAATAGGAGAAATACTGAAGAGGACAGCATAGAGGTTGAGGTGTAGAGGAAGTAAGAGCAAAACGCAGCTCCCGAACAACATAGTGGTAGGAAACCAGTTCCACCACGAGGTCGGAGACTTCAAAACACGATGCAAAAGGGGCAACAGGGGAGGAACAGAGTAAACAAATAGAACATAACAATAATAGCTACAAAATATGGCTATGCATTGACCCCGTCATGCAGGATATAAAGTAAGCAATCACCCTGATGCTAGGCAGGGAACCAAATAGGAACAAAACATAAAACCCTCCCCACTATATAACTGCAATTTGTAAGATAAAATAAATCAGATCTGGCAATAATGAAACTATCTGAAAGACTAACTATGTCTTAGCCAGTGAGATACATGCGGACACCAAGCCAGGTGCTAACCCGGGCATCCCAAAATGCAACCAGTGTTCTAGGCATGTAAGTGTTCATACCAACCCCTAGGCATAAGGGAGCTATGATAGCATTCACAGATTAATGGAGGGGGTGGTCAACATAGGGCACACCTTCATCAATGTAGCACATGCTTGGAAGGCATACTCACATATACAGCCAGCAGTAAATAGATACACAAGGGCAAGCTAGAGCCTACAGTCCAAGTCATAGGGGCAGAAGAAGCCAATGGCGCGGAACTGCGGCTCCCATTCATTGGTGTCAGAGATTTTCCGACAGTCTGAAAAGGAGGGTCAGAGAAAGGCGCTTGGGGTGGGGAGATCCGTGAGCGGAGGAAATACCAACTCGGGGGTTCAAACCTGAGAAATGTCCAAAATGGAGCAGAAAGATGCGATGTCTTCCGGACCTCAGACTGTTGCTGTTTTGCCACCATGGGTAGCAATAAGGCTAAATGGGTAACCCCATCTATACTTAATATGGTGATGATGCAGAGCATCTATCAAAGACTATACCTGCCGTCTTGATTGCAACGTGTGCCAGGACAGATCTTGGAACACTTGGATAGGTTGACCATTAAACTCCAGGCCTTCTGAGTTGGTCAAATGGGCAGGTGAAGCAGGAGGTGATGAAGCAGACATGTCCGGATTAAAGAAAACGTTGGAGGTCAGTACAAGGTGAAGCCTCAAGATTCAGAGTAATGTTTTTCTTCACTCCCTTTCCTCTCTTCCGACTCATGGGAGGGCTGTAGTCTTCCATTTTAAAGGTAAATTATGCGGGACGTTAGTAGAAGAATGCCCAACGCAGTGTGTCACATTCAACGGAGGAGGAATTAGGGGAAGATGCCGTCAGAGGAGGGTCCGGACATATTAGGGTGCCAGAACACATAGACTGCGAGGCAGGGTGTGCCTATGGATAGCCTTGTTTACATAGTAGTAGGGAATGTGCTAGAAGAAATCAGCTCCTCCCCAGAGGGGCCTTAGACAAACATCACAGGAGTACACGCCTTCCGACCAGACAGGGGTAGGCCAAATATCAATAGAATATGGTGAAGAAATGTGATTAACCCATCATAGTACTGGGTGAACCATATGAGACACAGAATCAATCCCGCTAAATGTGGGTCTGTCCCAGTAGTAAAGACAAATATACTATATTGCAGAAAGGACAGAATATGTCAAAATAGAGAGAAAAGCAAAGTCTTGCAAGCAGTGAGGCGTGCACAGCAATTCTATGGTTTTTTTTTTTAATACCTGTATATGTATATGCATATAAGGCACTAGGGGGGTCATTCCGAGTTCGCTCGGTAAAAATCTTCGCATCGCAGCGATTTTCCGCTTAATGCGCATGCGCAATGTCCGCACTGCGACTGCGCCAAGTAAATTTGCTATGCACTTAGGATTTTTACTCACGGCATTTTCATCGTTCTGGCGATCGTAATGTGATTGACAGGAAATGGGTGTTACTGGGCGGAAACAGGCCGTTTTATGGGCGTGTGGGAAAAAACGCTACCGTTTCCGGAAAAAACGCGGGAGTGGCTGGAGAAACGGGGGAGTGTCTGGGCGAACGCTGGGTGTGTTTGTGACGTCAAACCAGGAACGACAAGCAGTGAAATGATCGCAGATGCCGAGTAAGTCTGAAGCTACTCAGAAACTGCTACGAGGTGTGTAATCTCAATATTGCGAATACATCGTTCGCAATTTTAAGATGCTAAGATTCACTCCCAGTAGGCGGCGGCTTAGCATGAGCAAATCTGCTAAAATTCACTTGCGAGCGAACAACTCGGAATGAGGGCCTAGGTCTGTAGAGCTTAGGCAGAAGGTACCAACTATGGTCTCTATGGAGAGGCACACCCAGCAGAAATCCAAGAGCAGAGGGGGGAGATAAACTATCCTCAGAGGAGGTAGAGCAGGAATGATGTCCTATACACCTCTCCCTCAGCAGTGTTCCCAGTCTCACCTCCCTGTCTTGCCTGCATCTTCGGGTTTCTAGTGAGGAGAGAAAATGGCCGCTGGGCGTTTGTGGAGTACCAGGCAGGTCTTCTCCTTGTGCATACCTCCCAACATGACCCTCCCCAGGAGGGACACAATGCTCTGCTATTGAACTTTTTTCTTAATTTGTGATTGCCAGAACTTGTTTTGAACAGGTAAATGAATAAAGAAAGATGTTTCAGCACAGGTGATGGCAATCATACATTAAGAGGGAAGTACAGGAGCAGAGCATTCTGTCCCTCCTGGAGGGGGTCATGTTTGGAGGAATGCTTGTGACCGTCCGCCTTCTCGTACCACACCAGCAGCAGCTTCAGAGGGCAGATCAGGAGGAGAGGAATTCACAGCGGCAATGTCCAGCTGCACAAATGTTCAGCTCTGTCAGCACTGCCTCCCGGCTTCCTCAGCAGCCTGCCGGATCACTTCGGGCCGCGGCTGTATAGGCAGGAGAAGACTGCAACCCGCAGGGACCCAGAAGTAAGTCCCCCGCCTCTGCGACCTTAACCACCGTACCTTGGGGTGCCCTTGGAGAAGGCAAGGGATTGTTGGGTGAGGAAGCAGAGGGTCCTGGAGAACTTCCAGCAAGTTATTAACCAGTGTCTGTGGGAGCCCTTAGGAAACAAGTCTCTCCCAGTTGCCATCCAGGCCACGCCCCCTGGGTGCCATTTTCAGCAGCAGAGTGCAGTGCCTCACAGGGCCTGATCACTGATTGCCTGTCGGACCTGGTATATGTGTCCTGAGACTATCTAAGGGTGGCTGTATCACAGTCCTGACTCCAGTCCTTTAGGTAGAACTTTATTATTATGGAGACCCATGGTGGGGGATGTCTGGTCTGGTGTATATTATTGGGGGAGGGGAAGGGGAGTTGGACAATATTATTACTGGGTAAATGGGGGCTTTCTAGTACATCATATTATGGAGGGGGAGAGAAGAGGATCCGGGATCATATACTGGGGACTGTCTGGAACATTATTATCAATGTTCCCAATCGTTGAAATAGTACTGCGCCTCTTTTTAAGTATGGCAGTCACTAATTGTAGTGGCGAAAATATCTTTTCTGCTTTAAAGAGGGTAAGAAACTACTTGCGGTCAACTTTACATCAAGAAAAACTCACATGTCTTGCACTATAATTAATTGAAAGTGACTTCCTGTAGAACTTGAAATTTTATGATATAATCAAAAAGTTTGCAGCTTCTAAAGCAAGAAAAAGGAGCTTGAGGTAAACTGTTGATGTAAACGGTGAGTTTGACGACTATATTTAATTTCGCATTATTGTCATTAGTCTATGTTTCTATAGAATAAACAAAAAATTGTATCTGCAAACAATAATTGAATCTGTGGTAAATTTTAATACATAATTACAGATTTTTAGCTGAATATGAGCAAAAAAATTGGTGGTATCCCCCAGTGCCAGATACAGATATGCCCCCAGTGCCAGATACACATGTCCCCCTCAGTGCCAAATATGCTCCCAGTGCCAGATACAGAAATGTCCCCTGTGCCAGATACACATGTCCCCCCAGTGCCAGATATGCACCCAGTGCCAGATACAGATATGCCCCCAGTGCCAGCTACACATGGATCCCCAGTGCCAGATATGCCCGCAGTGCCAGATACAGAAATGCCCCCCAGTGGCAGATACAGAAATGCCCAAAGTGCCAGATACAAAGATGCCCCCAGTGCCAGATATGCCCCCAGTGCCAGATACATATGTTCCCGCAGTGCCAGATATGCCCACCAGTGCCAGGTACACATGCCCCCCTACCCCCCTTCCCCTGCTGCTTACCTCGCTGCTGCTTCCTGTGTGTGAGGGGAGGAGAGTGCAGCGTGCTCCTCTCCTGCCCCTCAGTGTCTACCTTGAATTAGGTGCCGATCCGTGAGCCAATCAAAGCTTGCGGTCCAGCAGCCAATCAAGAGCCTTGGCTGCTGGTCCGCGAGCTCTGATTGGCTCACAGGCCAGCGTCGATTTGAAGGAAAAAACTGAGGGTCAGGAGAGGCGCATTCTGCGCTCTCCTCCCCTCATGCAGCAGCGGCGCTGGTGAGCAGCAGCAGGGGAGGGAGGGAGAAAGCGGCGCCCGGCGGCATGGGTACGGCGTACCCACAGCTAAATTCTTAAGGGTATGCCGTACCCACGCGTACCTGCCCACTTGCAGCGCTGAGTGAGCAGTATGTAGATTGGAGATCTCTTCAAGACTGAGTAATATTTTAATTGGTTATATAATATAATAATCCTCAATTTGCTTCTGCACATTGCAAAAGTAACATGCAATTATAGCAAGGTAGGAAGCACTAAGGGGGTATTCAGACCTGATCGCTGGGCTGCTAAATTTGTTGTGCTGTGTTCAGATAGTTGCCACCCAAGGTGTGTAGTCGACCTAGACACTGTCGACTTAGTTACTATCTACCTTCCATACCACACCCGATTGGACCAGGGATAGGAAGTAATTGCGTGTCTTTTACCACTGTGGGACACAACACGCCAGCTGTGTCGTTACAGCACCTCTTCAGGCAAGCTTTCCTATCTCATTACATCCCTTACACAGTCCACACATAACCTAACATATTTTGTCTTTCTTCACTTCTGTATCCTATTCTTGACCCAAAGCCAACATTGCTGTGCAACTGAATCATACAACCCACCTTTGCCAGTAGGACAATTTTCCTTGGAAAATGTTACACTGCGGGTGGATGTGTCTTCAAGTGTCTCTTCTAATTTGTAGTGTTTTTTTCCAGCCATCTTAAATTTGCACAGCACATTGGAAATGAATGATACACTGCGTCTTTCTTCAGTTTGATACTAACTGAAGTGTGTTCGGAAATCAATCTGTTTCCTTCCCACTGCCAGTGCTGCATGCCAAGTTGAGGAATTTTCATTATTCAACATTATTCGTCATTTTGTATGATAAGCTCTGACGGTAACAAGATTGTTTACAGTACTTATAATGTCAGCTAAAGATGTGTCCTCTTACATCTTTGCTGCAGTCATGACAAATAGCCTCTTTGGCACTGCAAGGAAGCAAGTTAATAAATAAATGATTATTTGTATCGGGCATTCCCTGGGTGGTGATTCCTATGCAGATGCTGTTTGAAAAGGAGATAGTCAATCCTCACAGAGAATTGCAATATTATATAAATAAAACAGGGCTAGCGTGGTATATTTACATCACATATAATTTTGAAAATAAAAGATGTACTAGATATAAAAATACTGTGTTTATTTGATATTACTATCATTCATATTAGTGGTTGATGCGTGCTGGTATGTGACGGTATGGCATACCAGCATTTCGATTTCCACTGTCCCGGAAGTTTGTGAGCAGCTGTACAGCGGAGGAGTGTCTTGAATGCTTTGAACCACGAGGTGTAGCTGTGTCACTCACACAGCCACACACTATAGAGCCCTGCAGTGTCGTGGCCTGCCTGTTTGGGTATAATGCCGTATCTATGGTGAACTCTCAGGGCCAGTGATCCGTGTGTCTGGACGCTCCCTTATACCAGCCAGAAGCTCTCCCCACCTCATCGAGACTCAACCACCCCCTTTCACAGGCTCTCAGCGGCTGTCAGTGGCTCTGCCCATATAACCCTCCCCTTCCCCCAGGCCGCCACCACACAGAGGGTTGGGGTTTGAGTCCCAGTTTTAATACAAATAGTGGTGCAGTGGAAGGCTTTACAAGCACTCCCTTTGTCGCACATTGTTTAAGCACTTCCTCCATGCCGCATGTGATGTCATATAGGTGCTGCAGCCAGAGACTCTACAGAGGATCCTAAAAATTAGAAATGAGCGGGTTCAGTTCTCAGAGCACCGAACCCACCCGAACATCACCACCCGAGCCCGGATCCGAGTCAGGCTCGGGTTTCCCCGCCTGACTCGAAAACCAGAACGAGGCAAAACGTCATCATCCTGCTGTCGGATTCTCGCGGGGTTTGGATTCCATATAAGTTGCCGTGCGTCGCCGTCATTTTCACATCGGCTTTGGCGACTGTAGAGAGAGGATGTGTCTCCGTCCTCAGTGTCCTGCATCAGTTCAGTGTTAGTGTCTTGTGCTGCATCAGTCCAGTCACAGTGGTTGTGTCCTCTGCTGCCATATGTCCAGTTCTGCTGCATAAGTCCAGTCCAGTGGTGCTGTGTTGTGCTGCATCAGTCCAGTGGTGGTGTCTTGTGCTGCATCAGTCCATTCACAGTGGTGGTGTCCTCTGCTGCCATAGGTCCACTGCTGCTGTATAAGTCCAGTCCAGTGGTGCTATGTTGTGCTGCATCAGTTCAGTGGTGGTGCATTGTGCTGCATCAGTCCAGTCACATTGATGGTGTCCGCTGCTGCCATATGTCCAGTGCCGCTGTATAAGTCCATTGCAGTGGTGCTGTGTTGACCTGCATCAGTCCAGTGGTCGTGTCCCTGTGCTGCTGTCAGGAGACACTTGGAAGGTAAGAAATGGTGATGAATTACCCGGATCGTGACAGATACTGCCGTATATGTCCATTGATACTGCCGTATATGTCCATTGATACTGCCATATATGTCCAGCGGTACTGCCGTATAAATCCAGTCCAGTGATACTGCCGTGTAAGTCCAGTGGTACTGCCGTATAATTCCAGTGATCCTGCCGTATAATTCCAGTGGCATTGGCGTATAAATCCAGTGATCCTGCCGTATAATTCCAGTGGTACTGGGGGGCGTGGCTTGTGGCCTGACTGAGAGGACGTGTCCCTGGGGAGCTCCTGCTGGATCGAGCCCCTATAACACATTAAAATAGCCCTACACCACCTCTATATAATCCCATATTAATCCCTACGACTGGGGACACTTGGGGAGCGAGTTGCGGAGCCGGAGCACAGGCCTGCCCTGTGCTTGCAGGTTGCGGCCCTCCCTAGGAGATGAACCCGGGACCTCAATTTATCTCCTCCCCCGCCCGAGAGTGATCGATTCCGGACGCTTTAAAAAACGTACAGGAGCTTACCCCGCTGCCCTGCTGTGTGCCCCTTGCCTGGGGAGACCTGGACGGGAGGCCGAGGTGAGCACGGGAGCCCCGGGAGCGGCAGGGCCGGAGACGAGCAGCGCTGCGGAGGTCCGTGGCGGCGGCCATATTGGATGTGGCGTCTGTCGGAAGTCAGGCGCTGCATCGCTGCGAACAGCCGGCGGGCCGCGAAAGTATCAGAGCACCGGGCTGGCTTGGACCCACGGAGGCAAGGCTGTGAGAACCCGTGGGGAAACACACTGCACATTGCCGACGGCGGCCATCTTGGAGGTGGCAGGACAGGCCCCTCTTCTCTGACCTGTGCTGCCCCTGCTGGAGATATATGGAAATAAGCTCCTTGCTTTAACAGCTCTATCTCAATTGTTTTAGCAGTCCAGATCATTAACCCTGCAGAAGCTGATATACCTTTCTATATACTCAAGGAAAGGGGTGTAATAAACCGGGACGCTCACCTGGGGATCCCTCTCACTGATTTCACAGATAAATAGGACCTAGGTCCTGTAAATGATGTAATATTACGGATGCCTGACTTCCCCCTCACCCGGACCAACTGTTGAACACGTAACATCCAAGTGGACCATTCTTGATACCAATCCTTAAACGGACGTTTTAATCCTACCAGATATTATGAGCAGAGCGAACACCAGAGCAAAGAAACCGGGAGCTTCACAAGATATCACGCAACACTTCTCACGCCGGGAAAAACTGTCTGAATCTCCATCCTCACCGATGCCTACCCCCAATATGGATCAGACGGATGCACCCTCAACCAAGGCGGACAGTCAATCCCTTCAGAACATGATCTTAGACCTTAAGAACTCTTTCACGACAGCTCTCCAGTCAGCGACCGGGGAAATAAAATCGGATATGGCGGCTCTAGACTCCCGCACAACCGCGCTGGAATCACGGGAAGATCACCAACAAAATTTCCGCAAACAAGTGGGCGAGGACATGAGCTACCTATCCAGCGAGCTGGAACTCCTTAAGGATAAAGTTGAGGATAGCGAAAATCGCGAGAGACGGATTAATTTACGCGTCCGCAATATCCCCGAATCGGTCTCAGCATCCGAACTGGAACCATACCTTCGACGCTTGTTCCTTCACTTGGTCCCGTCGCTTACGGATTCTGCCATCTCGATAGAGAGAGCGCACCGCGCCCTGAGACCTAAACCGAAGGATTCGGATCCTCCCCGCGATGTTATCCTCCGGTTTCTGTCCTTCAAGATTAAAAATAGTATCACACTGGCGTGCAGGAATTCAACCACAATTTTATTCGAAGACTCCCGGATTCAGATCTACCAAGACTTGTCACCGGTGACCATTGCTAAACGGCGTGACCTATGCCCCGTTACCTCCACACTGCGCGACAATGGTTACAAGTACCGCTGGGGTTTTCCTTTTCGCCTCATTGTGGAGATTGATGGCAAAGTTCACACCATCTGCTCTCCTGATGAAGGGGACAAGCTGCTTCGAAAGCTGCAGCTGTCCCCAGCTGCTACTTCATAGATGTGATGCTACTTACATTTACGTTTAAATTCTGTGTTTATGTAACGTTTAGTATACTTGATTTTGTCCTCAACTTTGCTCAACTGCCATGTAATCCATGTTTTAGATACCGTTTTTGTACACTAACGACCCTTTTACCTTTTTTACACAATGTTCCTGTTGGCGGATCTTTATACTTCACGTATTGCTACGTTGCTGTTTCGCTGGTCTGGTCGGCGGGACGGATACACGGCCTTGTGGATGGGGTTCTGGATTGACTCCTCTTCCGACGCCATGGAGCCTGTCTCTGGCCGTCGACCTGCTCTGCGACTTTACTGTATGCTCTAATGTTATTATTCTATTGATACTAGCTGAAATATGATAATTTTTTCTTTAGCGCTTTGTATCTAGGATGTTCCGCCCCAGTGTTAAGTTTCAGTTAGCTACATGACGGTCCAGTCTTTTTGTTTATTAATGGTTTCGGGTGGGGGGCGTCAGTGCCCTGTCTTGATACATCCTCCCCCGACTCATAGGGATCAAAGGTACATTAAAACATAGTGGGTTAATACCCTCTTTTGCTACACTGCATTTGTATCCCGCAAGTGAGCTCTTTCTTTTTTCTAGAGCTCAACCTTGGCAGCCGAGTATCCTGCCTACTGGATACTACGTCTGCTCTTTTCTTATTTGTTTCTCTTTCTCCTATTTTCTTCCTCTCTTAGGTCCCCGTTACAGTACCATTGCAAGTTGACATCTCTGTATTCACAGACGGATAGACCTAATTATTAAATATTCTTCGTATACAGTAATATACATTTCCATTTTTCCCTTTCTATTTTTCCTCTCTGTTCTTCTCGTCCACCCTAGCAGAGTCCGAGTTCCTAAAGACTTCCAGCGAACCACTCCCTCTCTTGTTGCAACCATGCCGTTAACATGCCTGTCCATTAACGTCAAGGGACTGAATACTCCCCAGAAGCGCTCTCATCTCCACAGATCTCTTAAAACATTAAAAGGTGACGTGATTTTCTTACAGGAGACACACTTGAAATCGGACTCCCACCCCTCCCTGACATCTAAACAATTTCCCATGGCCTGGTACTCCAATCACACAGCAAAAAGACATGGGGTGGCCATCTTAGTAAGAGGGTCAGTCCCTTTTCAATTCCTAGATTGTAAACGCGACAATGAAGGACGCTATATAATGGTGAGAGGAAAAATTGGACATGAGGAGGTTACCTTGGCTAATCTGTACTCTCCAAACACTGACAAATCTAAATTCTTCCGTAAGTTTTTTCACGACCTTTACTCATATAGACGAGGCAAAACACTTGTCGGAGGTGACTTCAATATGGCTCTCACAAACATGGACAGATCCGGCCCTTTGCGTAGTAGTCAAACCCTAAACTCCTCAGTATTACACAGGAGCATGGCCGAGGCTGGTTGTTCGATGTATGGCGTTTCCTTAATCCGACCACCAGGGACTACACTTTTTATTCCAATCCACATGATGTGTACTCTCGCATTGATATGTTTTTAAGTTGTGCACCTCTTTCCCGGACCGCTTGCTCTTCCTCGATAACCCCACTTACCTGGACTGATCATGCAGCATTAGTTGCGACATTTGACATTTTTGATATCCCTGACGGTAGACCGACATGGAGACTTAACGAGACGTTATTAAAGATCCCTAAGTTCCAAGACTTAATTAAAACTGAGCTTCGGGAATACTTCACGGTTAATGTAGAAAGTGATTGCAGTATAGCCACTATATGGGAAGCCCATAAGGCGGTTATCAGGGGATCCATTATCCAATTTGCATCCCGCCGTAAGAGGAACCGGGAAAACCAAATTGCTTTGTTAACAGATAACATTGCAACATTGGATCAGGAGCACAAACGTACACGCTCTAAAAAAACTCTAGCCGAACTTTCTAAAGCACGTGATGGCCTACAATCACTTTTGGCGGAAAATGTCGAGCGCTCACTACGATGGGCTAACCAATCGTTTTACGAAAAAAGTAACAAAGCACACACTTTGTTGGCTAATCGCTTACGTGCCAAAAAGGCTAACCAATGCATCCACTCTATTAGACAACCCTCAGGTAACATTACTTATGACCCCAAAAAAATTAATAGTGTCTTTTTTGATTATTATAAGACACTTTATAACCTTGATCCCCCGTCCGACCCTTTAGCACAAGCAGACCAGACACAACAATATCTAGACACGTGCGCTCTCCCTCGGTTAGACGAGGACGCTAACTCTGCTCTCAATGTTGATATCTCAGCTGAGGAAATTGAAGCTGCACTAAAAACCCAGAAGCCTTCTAAAGCACCTGGCCCGGATGGTTATCCGATGGTGTACTATAAAACCTTTGCCCCTCAACTCATTCCTCACATGGTTTCCCTGTTTAATAAAATACTACAGGGTACACCTTTTCACACTGACTCCACGACGTCCCGCATTATAGTAATCCCAAAACCCGGAAAGGATCCCTCGCATTGCTCAAATTATAGACCCATATCTTTGATAAATACCGATCTCAAACTTTTTGCCAAAATACTGGCATTACGCCTAAACGCTGTGCTGCCATCATTAATAGATTCTGATCAAGTGGGATTTGTTCCTGGCCGCCAGGCCTCAGACAACACCAGACGTATTGTTAATTTGATTCATCAAATAAACTCGACGAAAACACCAGCGATTGCTTTGGCACTAGACGCCGAAAAGGCATTTGATCGCATCTCTTGGCCCTTTCTGTTTTCTACCTTATCCGCATTTGGCTTCCGGGGTCATTTCATCTCAGCAATAGCGGCTCTCTGTTCTAACCCCTCATCAGCGGTCCTGACCAACGGCTTGAGCTCACCTCGAATTAGCCTGAAGAATGGTACTCGGCAGGGCTGCCCCCTCTCACCCCTACTGTTTGCTCTATGCATTGAACCTCTTGCGGCCCGAATTAGACTTAATACTGACATTGGGGGCGTTACAGTGGGACAGAACTCGTATAAAATATCTTTGTTTGCAGATGACGTGTTCTTGACTCTTTCTAACCCTCTGATTTCTCTCCCTAACCTACAGAAAGAATTACTCTTATATGGTTCTCTCTCTGGTTACAAAATAAACCACACCAAATCCGAGGCCCTTACATTTAATGTTCCATCCCATACCCACTTGATTTTAACTTCCTCTTTCCCCTTTCTTTGGAGACCTTCGGCTATCAAATACCTTGGCATATTTATTACTAAATCCTACACCAGCCTATATCAGGCTAACTATGTTCCCATGATTAAGACTCTCACTCAAGATCTAGATAAATGGGACCGTTTATTTGTTTCATGGATCGGACGGATCAATGCCCTAAAAATGAATCTCCTCCCTCGTATTCTTTACCTGTTTCAGACCATTCCAATAAGGGGGCCCCGAGTGACTTTGGCTTCCCTGCAATCACTGTGTAACAAATTTATTTGGGCTCATCGTAAATCTCGATTGCGACGAACACTGTTGACTAAGAGTACCACCACAGGCGGTTTGGGTTACCCTGATCTTCAGGCCTACTTTAACGCCTGTCACCTTAACCATATAGTGTCCTGGCATTCCCCCCAAGGGAACAGAAAATGGGTCGATATTGAGAATGTAATATATCAAGGTACCCCCCTCGACTCTCTTCCATGGATTCCCAGGTCATGCAGACCAGCCTCGGCCTATTCAGTCCCCACGATTAAATTCACCCTTGGACTGTGGGACAAACTCCGCAGCACCCACAATCTATCTTCATACCCCTCACCCTTATCACCCATTTGGGGTCACCCTGCTTTCCCCCCAGGCTGCGAACGAAGAATAGCGGCCCCATGGCAATCCCAGGGTGTCACGAGATTTATCCATGTTAAAGGTCACTCAGCACCGACTTCGTTTGGAGATTTTCAAGAACGCTTTGGTATCCCATCCTCGTGTCACTACCATTATGTCCAAATTCTTAGCTTCCTCAAATCTCAGCTTAAAACTACCCCTTTGAAACCACCCACCTCCTTTGAACATATGTGTTTACTTTCAACTGGCAAAAAGGGGAATATCTCAACAATATACAACTCAATTTTGGCTCCAGACCCCCCTATCCGTGAATCCCATGAATTAGCTTGGGAATCAGATCTCTCCCATCCGTTGGAAGATGATCAATGGGAGGAAATCAGAATGCGCATCGCTAAAGCCTCTATTAGTGTGGCACTTAGGGAAACATGTTATAAGGTTTACACCAGGTGGTATCTGGTTCCCTCCAGACTTCACTCCATCTTCCCCACGACATCAAACCTGTGTTGGAGACTTTGTGGAGAGGCGGGCACCTTTTTTCACATATGGTGGACTTGCCCCTCTATCCGCCCCTTCTGGAACACGGTTGGAGCACTTATTGCTCAAACCTGCGGGCATAACCTAGCTCTCTCCCCTGAAATTGCTTTGCTTCACGACCCCATACCGTCACTACCCAAAACCCAGGACAAGCTTACCATGCAACTTTGCATGGCGGCTAAATCACTGATCGCTAAATGCTGGAAAGATCATAAACCACCCTCCAGGGCTGTACTGTTGACCAAGATTAACTACATAGCCAATATGGAATACATTACAAGCCTAAGGAATAACACTGTGGCTCAGTTCCACAACACCTGGTCTCCTTGGTCCCTCGCACGCTCTTTAATGATGCCCGGACTCTGCTAATACTGCTTACATTACTATTACCTCTAGCACTTCATTTATCCCTCCCTCAGTTATCAATAAAGAGGACTGTTCCCAACCTCTTGCTTCCCTTTAAGTAACTTTCTAAACGTTCCTCCTCTATTAACTTTCGTTTTCTTGTTTCTTCTCTCCTTTCCTCCTCTTTCCCTCTCTTGCTCCCACTCTCCATAGGATTATACTCTGTTTTGATATAGAATTGATCCGATAAATGAAAAATAAGATGAGACTGATCAAGTACACACTCGGACTTACACAGGGCACATATTGCTAATACCGGATAGCCTATATCACCATAGAACTGTCTTTATTAGGCTGGTATAATGTGTACACCAGTTATCTTCATGTTCATTACCTCACCCTGTACAACTTTGTTATTGATACTGTTTTGATTATCGATCATTCTCAATAAAAATTCTAACTTTAAATAATTCCAGTGGTACTGACGTATGAAATATTTTTCTGAAAAAATTCAGAGAAAAAAAGAGAAAAGTATCTGTATTGGATATTATATCATGACATACTAATATACTGGGCACAGATACTTTTCTCTCTTTTTTTCTCTGAATATTTTCAGAAAAATATTTCATGGAGTCTTTTCACATATAGCGATGTTTTAATACACACTTTCATCTCTTTTGACACTTCTACACTTTCTCTTTTTAATGAATTTTTTGCTTTTTACGAACATCTTTTACCTAGAATACTAATAAAAGTTATATTTTAGCTACTATGTAATATTTTGTGCACCACACTTTGGACATTTTCTTCCTCTTTTTGAACCATATGATTGTAGTTTTTGTGTCCGTGGTAGCACCCCCCATTGTTCCTGATAACTTTAGAATGAAACTAAATCAATAAATCTTACTGGGGGCCTTCTGCTTAAATAATACTCACCTGTACTTTAGCCTGTGCGCCCTTATCCCCAGACATCCACCTACAATATAGGCAAAGGAGGCGGAATGCACTTGACAAGCGCAGTGGAGAATGATTTCCATCTTGTGCAAGGTTCTCCAAGCCTTCGAACTTGCCACACGTGAAGTCAGTTCAGAAAATGCCAGCTTGAGCCAGGTCATTCCCCTCATCAGGCTTTTGCAGAAGCAGCTGGAGAAATTGAAGGAGCAGCTAAGACGGAGCGATTCCCCAGTATGTGGGACTTGTAGATGGAGCCTTTCATTCGCTTTGCCAGGATTCAAGGGTGCTCAATCTGTTGAAATCAGAGCACTACATTTTGTCCACCATGCTCGATCCTAGGTTTAAAGCTTACGTTGTACTGTATCTCTCCTTCCGGTAGACACAAGTCTGCAGAGGTTCAAAGACCTGCTGGTGAGAAAAAATGGAATGTGACTCATCAACAGCTCCTCCTTCATTTTCTCCTGCAACTGGGGCTGCGAGGAAAAGGATAAGATTTCTTAAACCACCCGCTGGCGGTGATGCAGGGCAGTCAGGAGCGAAAGCTGACATCTGGTCTGGACTGAACGACCTGCCAATGATTACTGACAAGTCTACTGTCACTGCATATGATTCTGTCACCATTGAAAGAATGGTGGAGGATTACAGTGGCGTAACTACTACCCCTACAGCCCTCGCGGTGGCTTGGGGGTGAGGGGCTGCGGGGGCGCTGCCACTGATTTAGCGCAGATTGACATGCGGACGAGTGTCCGCATGTCAATCTGCTCTCACTAACCCTCCCTGCTGTAAGGAGGGACACGGAGGGCACAGCGCGTGCCTCTCCTGTGTCCCTCCTGGGTCTCCGACGGGTCTAATAAAGGAAGTGCCGTTCGTGAGCTCTGATTGGCTAACGAACCAGCACTTAATTTAACAGACCCGACGGAGACCCAGGAGGGACACAGGAGAGGCGTGCGCTGTGCCCTCCATGTCCCTCCTTCACAAAACAGCGGGGGAGCATTGAGGGGGCATATATGGCACTGGGGGGGTGTATGTGTACCTGGCACATCGGGAGGCTATATTTGGCACTGGGGGCACGTGAGTACCTGGCACTGTGGGGGAATATCTGGCACTGGGGGCATATGTGGCACTGGGGGGGGGGTATATGTGTACCTGGCACATGGGGGGGGCTATATTTGGCGCTGGGGGCATGTGAGTACCTGGCACTGTGGGGGAATATCTGGCCCTGGGGGCATATGTGGCACTGGGGGGGGTATATGTGTACCTGGCACATGGGGGGGCTATATTTGGCACTGGGGGCATGTGAGTACCTGGCACCGTGGGGGAATATCTGGCTCTGGAGACATATGTGGCACTGGGAGCACAGCCCTAGCAACAAGCACTACCCCCTAGCAATGAGCATGACACCCAGTGCATGAAACACCTGGCAACGAGCATGACACCCAGTGCATGAAACACCTGGCAACGAGCATGACACCCAGTGCATGAAACCCCTGGCAACAAGCATGACACCCTGAGCATGAAAACCCCTGTCACCGTGCATGGAACCAAGAGCATGAAACCCCTGGCAACGAGCAAGTAATTTAAAAGTAATTAGAAGCCTTACTGTAGGACTTAATGTGTAATGGGCATTACAGTGTGTGGCATAATGTATCACGGACATTGCGGTGTGTGTCATAATGTGTCACAGGCATTACGGTGTGTGGCATACTATATCACGGGCATTGTGGTATGTGGTATAATGTCTCAAGGGCATTGCAGTGTGGCATAATGTATAACGGGCATTGCGGTGTGTGGCATAGGGTATAACGGGCATTGCGGTATGTGTCACATGCATTACGGTGTATGGTATACTATATCACGGGCATTGGGATATGTGGTATAATGTCTCAGGGTCATTGCAGTGTGTGGCATAATGTATCACGGACATTGCGGTGTGTGTCATGATGTGTCAGGCATTCTGGTGTGTTGTATACTATATCACGGGCATTGTGGTATGTGGTATAATGTCTCAGGGTCATTGCAGTGTGTGTCATAATGTGTCACAGGCATTGTATGTGCTATAATGTATCAGGGGCATTGCAGTGTGTGGCATAATGTATCACGGACATTGCGGTGTGTCATAATGTGTCACAGACATTGTATGTGCTATAATGTATCAGGGGCATTGCAGTGTGTAGCATAATGTATAATGGGCATTGCGATACCTGTCATAATATGTCACAGGCATTACGGTGTGTGGCATAATGTGTCGGGGGCATTACGGTGTGTGCATATTGTGTCATGTGCATTATTGTGTGTGGCATAATGTCTTAGGGCCATTGCAGTATGTGGCATAATGTATACTGGGCATTACTATAAGAAGGAAAAATGACAAATAATGTAATGGGCATGAATCAGGATTATTTTTCCTGTGGTGGCTAACGTCTGGGCGTGCAGGTTGCAAAACTGGGGTATAAGGTAGTCTTTTCCTGCAATACCACGCGCCTTTATGCGAAGCCACGCCCATTTAAAAGAAACCACACCCCTTTTTGTGGCACGCACTTCACTGTAAACTAACTGGCTGAAGAGGGCTTGGCTTGCCACTGTGCCCCAGCTGATGATCATGTTGCTCTGGCTACTTTTACTTGGAGAAAAAAAGAGTGACCACTTGTATTTTTAAATGGCTCCTGTGGAGACTGGACCTGGGGCTGTTGTGGAGACTAACTTTTGGTGAGTACATTCTCACATACAAAAATCCTATGTAGTCTCTTAAAAAAATTGCAGCTGTTTGGCAATATACTTTCTGACAGACACTTGTGGCAAGCAACTGTTGTGTAATACTATAAAGGGGGCTTACTGTATGTGTGTATGAGTGTTTTTTTTTTTCTGTAGTAGCCTATGTGTGTGCTTTTTTCTGTGGCGGCCTATGTGTGCGTATTTCCCATCAGTGTCTGTGCATGTATTATGTTCCTGTGGGGTTCTATGTGTTTGTTTTTCCTATTGGTGCCTGTGGGCAGTGTCAGACTGGGGCATGAAGGGCCCACCGGGGGGGGGGGGATGCAGTGATAGGGGCCCATACTTAGGCCACACCGGCCCATACTTAGGCCACACCGGCCAGCCTCCACAGAGGCTTGACATACACAATAATTTAGTGCAGTGTAATGCAACATATCTACCATGTATAATAGAAGTGCACAGTCTGGAACCTGATCCCTAGAGGAAGGAGTGGACCCTCAGGCAGTGGGGCCTACCGATGGTTTCCCTGGTACCCCTGTGGGCCAGTCCGACCCTGCCTGTGGGTGATATCAATCAAGAGTGGGAGATTTAAAAAAAACTTTTTGTAGAAATCACTGCATCTTTTTCATGCACCTCCAGATCAAGTCTAATTTTTCATAAAATCATAACTTGAGACTTGCTCTGAACCCTATCGGTGCAAAGTTTAGGTTATCATGAAATTTAGTGTTAGATAAGAAGCTACAGTCAATGGAAAATAAAAAGGTACCCACCATGAAGTTTTTCATACTGCAACTTGAACATTTTCCATAACCCCACTTCAAAATTCCTACTTCGACCACTGTTCATGAATACAGTAATTAAAAATAATAACAGTTTATATTCATGGTATTTCATTGCAATAAACATATATTAAAATTGTTAGTTTACAACAGCCAGTTCAAATTGCAGTGAGATGTTAAAAGTGCACAATCCTCATTGAAGTCCATCCATATTCCACAGTGTGAATCACAAATGTGGCATATGATATGGCACATCCAACAATGTTATATAGTTTAAAATATAAAATGGAAGCTGGTCAATCAAATTAGTAATACCCCTCAGCTGTTCTAAACTAGAAAACTACACAAAACAGATTTCCCCAGCACACCAAGGGGTATTAGCAATAAGTTCAGGGACACCCCCTGATTTTTTTAGTAAGAATGTGAGCTTCATCGGACAACTCTAACCCATGCCTCAAGAGCCTTGAATTTTTCACATTATACAGTTTTCCGTGTAAGTTTGTGCCATGCATACTGTTACTTGTGGTAGGTTCAAAGACATGTTTCAACACGTTTGAAGGGTAAATAATGTATTCTGAGATGCAATGCATGCCCGCACTCATAAAGTAAAAACCTTTCCAAATCTTTTCAATGGATGGGGTCTCTCAGATAAAGGTCAAGCGATGTGCACAGACAAGTAGCAACACAGGTAGGAATAGCCTTTATTGTTCAGTACAGGGACGCCAGATATTTCATCATTTTCTTATACCTGACCAGACATGTTTCACAGTTTCCGGAAGAGGTCCCTGTGTTATGTTGGAGAAATTGCTTATCCAAGACCTTCAGTACATAGCTTGTTGACACCATATGTTTGAGGTGGTTCTGAAGGCAGTTTTTCATGTTGACTAAGGGGCTAATTCAGGTTGGATCGCGATCCAACTGGAATTATTACGATCGACCCGCGGATGCATTCGCAGCACCCATCCTGCACATGCACCCGCACTTACTGTGGGGGGGGCGCAGAAAATGCAACCGTCTCTGCCTGTCAAACAGGCAGAGGTGGGCGATGAGGGGGGTTGGCAACACTTCATTTCCAGGGAGGAGATGAAGCGTTGCGGGGGCGGTGCGGCGTGAATGGAGGGGTGGAGGCGGCCAAACGGTGGCATGTTGGGGGCGTGATCACGGCAGTTGCATGACATCACACGCAGTTGCCGCGATCAAGAACATGGCGGCGGGCCTCCTGCCGGCGCAGCTGAGGCATCCTTAGGCTACTAACAAGCAGAAATTGCGATGTGTTTGCAATTTCTGCTTGTTGAGCGAGGGGAGGTGCTAGTCAGCATGTTGGGCGGCCTTGCCCAGCGATGGGTGGCCCCCAGCATGTGACCCAAAGGATTGCAAATTCTGCTAATTAGAATTTGCAGTCCTTACTGAATTAGGCCCTATGTTAATATCCTCTGGCCCTGACATAACTCTCTTTAAGAGGTTCCGAGACTCTTGGGAAGAAGTAGACAATATGTCATATGTCACAGAGATCTACGACAGACACTCATCACCACATCTGAAACAGAAAGCAGAGGAAGTATTCTCCTTTGTCATGGAAAAGTACAATACTTACCGATTACAAAATGTAAACTAGCAAATAATTTTTTCTTTTTTCAGGAGACACTCTGCCGGAACAATTACAGAGAATTTCTCAAGCTTGTTTGTAGAATATATGTGGGTGGAATTCCTGCAAGAGGTATCAAATTCTCCCCACTTGGTGCCATTCACGATGCACATTTCATGGCTCGAGCAATATATTCTTTGAAGGTCTTGCTCTTTAAAGACCAGTTTAAACTGTTGCATTCAGAGGAAGTGGGACTTCTGTTTGTTTGTAACAACTGTGTACGTCAGAGCATGGTTCACAGCACCTTGTGCTGTTTGTGCTCTGAACCATACTTGCCTACTTTTGAAAAAGCATTTCAGGGAGACGTGAAAGTGACACCTATCAGCGTGGACAAGTACTGCTACATCTGAGAGGTGTCATAAAAATGACTTACATCCAAATGTAAATGAGCCCCAAAGTTAGTAAGATCTATTTGTTGAAGAAAAGACACTGATATTTTTTAGGATTTGTTCGTGTATTGTGTTTTACAAGAGCTTCCATATACTGTAAGTGGCCATAGGGATCATTGTGCCTTATAACCAATGCAAGGAAATGGCACTAATGATCCCATTTGAATGTATGTAGCTCTGATTTCTTTTCCCCCCAAGAATGTAATAGCTGCAAAATGGGGGTAAGGTGCAATCAGGGAGATTGCTGGACTTTTCAGGGAGAGAGGGAGATTGCTGCTATTTCAGGGAGTCTCCTGCAGAATGAGGGAGGGTAGGCAACTATGCTCTGTACTATGATTTTAATTTCATTGGCTGATGCTGTCCCTTTGGAGACAAAACGCAGCATGGTCGCAGCCATGCTTGATGATTTGGATGAGAGTGAAAATTCACCCGTCACTGTGGGGGTAATTCCAAGTTGATCGCAGCAGGATTTTTTTTACCAGTTGGGCATAACCATGTGCACTGCAGGGGAGGCAGATGTAACATGTGCAGAGAGCGTTAGATTTGGGTGGGGTGTGTTCAATCTGCAATCTAATTTGCAGTGTAAAAATAAAGCAGCCAGTATTTACCCTGCACAGAAATAAAATAACCCACCCAAATCTAACTCTATCTGCACATGTTATATCTGCCTCCCCTGCAGTGCACATGGTTTTGCCCAACTGCTAAAAAAAATCCTGCTGCGATCAACTTGGAATTACCCCCTGTGACGGAAAGAACATGTGCATGGCTGTTACACCTAAAGATGTATCTCACTTGGTGTCCAAGAGTTTGAATAACTTTGTTTCTTCAGAATCTGTACATATTTTTAAGAGGTTTTGGTTGCCATGTGATTTTTTTAGATGAAGATCCTGCTGAGTGGAATGAATGTGCAGATTTTAAGCAGGCCTGTAAATTTTTTAATGATTTTTCTGCTGCGGGGTACACTGGGCTCCACAAGGATAGACATTGGGGGTGTAGAATAGGATCTTGATTCGAAGCACCAACAGGCTTAAAAGCTTTGACCTTCTTCCCAAGATGCATAGCCCCGCCTCCTATATCACCCCGCCTCCGTGCACAGGAGCTCAGTTTGTAGTTGGTGCTTGCAGTGCAAGCATGTAACAGGAAGAGCTGCTCACAGCAGCTCTAGAAAAAGCTTTTTCTGAGGAAAAAAGAAGACTACAAGGGCTGCAGCAGAGGCACAGATTGTGCTGGATGTCAGTAGACATTACCTGCTGCAGCTCCAACTCTCCCCCAGCGGCGCTGTACACTCCCGTGCCCTGGTTGCCGGGTACCTACAGCTACCTACAGCTTGCGGGACCTGGTCTTTATCGCGATCCAGCGCGGTCAGTGGGAGGCGGGCCGCGCGCGCTGGCGGTGGACACTGTGGCAGTACAGGCGATCCCACTAGATCACCAGGGCATGGGACAGGTCAGGTTTTCTCTATAAACCGTTTTATTAGAGCCCGCAGTACCCGGTGGTTTTGCCAGCAGGGGGATAGAGCTTGGACCTGAAGCCCCTCCCCCAGCCCCAGGGCGCCATTTTCTGCAAATGTTCCCGCCCTGGAGCTGCATATCTGTCTCTCCCTCACTCCCTGGCAGTGTCTGCGACGCCATTATCCCTCAGCTCACTGTTCCTGGGAATGCTTGGGCAAATCCTCCTATGTAAAGCCGCCTGGTTGTCAGTGCTGTGACTTTACAAGACACTTAAGTATTCTACCTGCCTTTTTTTAGTCAGTGTTAGTTAAGAAAGAGTGCACTTAGTCAGAGTTTCCTAGTACAATTACCCTGTGATATACATCCAGTTCTTACTGTGTACTGTTATATCTATTGTTATATAGCTGTGTAAGCTAGTCCAGTGCAGTATTATTGTTAGTAATAACCTCTGCATTGTACAAACTGTGACTATTTGTGTGTGCATTTGATAGCTGAGTGGTGTCCATTTCGTGTCTTTCACTCAACCTGCTATCCCTATATTTTTATAACCTGAGGGGGCTTGGTGCGTCAGGTTTTATCTAATATAGGATTTTCACAAAGATATACTGTATTACGTATTTTTCTCTGTGATTTAGTCACCATATCTCTCCTTTATCTCTGCTGGTGCTGACAACACAGCGCAGGGGTTTGGGCTAGAGGTATTGTGCTGCTGACAAATTGTACTGTGTTACCTGATACTGCAAGTTATATCATGTCTGCTTCTGAGGGTAACGGTTCTGGGGCTGAACACACTGCCGATGTTGCTGAAGCCGCAGATATCTATGAGGAGAATATAGCAGCTTTGGGCTCTGGTTCTGGGGGCTCCTTGCCCCCCAGTGGGACGGTGGCAACGGGGGCAAATATTGACCCGCCGTGGGCCGCTTTTTCCACGCTTCTGCATACGCTAGTTCCTAAACTAACACCCCCTATGGGACCCCCAATGCCGGTACAACAGTTTGTGGTCCCTGCAGCTAACCCGCCGTAGGCGGACGATTTATCTGCTCAAATAAAGAAGTTGAACCAGTCCCTGACTACTAAGAAGTCTGGCCGTCGCTCGCCTACGTCAAGGGGTCCTCTAAGCGAGCGCTTGTCTCCTCACAATCCACTGCTGTCACTGACACCTCGTCGGATGAAGACGGCACTTACACTGACCCCACAGGTTCTGACTCAGATACGGCTGATGGGGAGGGTGGTTCACATGTGGATGTTCCTGACCTTTTGGAGGCTATTCAGTTAATTTTACAGATTACGGATGATCCCGAGCCATCCGTTCCTCCTAAGAAACTAGATAGGTTCAAGCATCAGAAGGTGATTAAACAAGTTTTACCTCACTCTGACCACCTAATTGATATACGTCAGGAACCCTGGGAAAAGTAAACCCGGGTACGAAGTTTGTGCCTCAAAAGAAGATGCTGGCTCGCTATCCCCTCGCGCCGGAGCTGTCTAAGAATTGGGAAATGCCTCCTCCAGTGGACTCACATGTGGCTAGGATGGTGGTTTCCTCAGCTCTACCGGTCACCACCGTCACGTCTCTAAAAGAGCCTACGGAAAAACGTGTGGAGGGTTGTCTGAAAGCAATTTACACCCTCACGGGTGCTGCACAAAGGCCCACTATTGCAGCTACTTGGGCTGCAGAGGCCATTGAAGCATGGGCCTTGGAGTTAGATGCTGAAATCTCCTCTGACAATGCTAGACAATGCTTGTCATATATTGTCACAGCTTCTCGTTATATTAAAAAGGTGGCTTCTGATGCCGGTATCCTGGCAGCCAAGGCCTCTACTACGTCAGTCCTGGCTCACCGGATATTGTGACTGAGATCCTGGTCTGTGGATCTGGACTCTAGAAAAAGCCAGGAGGTACTCCCTTTTAAGGGAGATATTCTGTTTGGGGAGGATTTAAATAAGATTGTTGCTGACTTGGCTACTGCCAAAACTGCCTGTCTGCCAAGTACTGCTCCTTCTGTGTCGAAGGCTAAAGGTACTTCCTTTCACCCCTTTCATCCTTCAGGTAAAGCAAAAGGTCAGGCGTACAAGCAGGCCCGCACTTCCAAACCTGGTAAGCCTAAGCCCAAAAGAGCCTGGGCGGCCAGCTTCCAAGACAGATAAGCCTGCCGCATGACGGGGCGGGCCTCCCTCTGGGGGATCCCAGGGTGGGGGGGCCGGCTACTAGGGTATACCCAGGAATGGTTGAAGACCACTTCAGATGCCTGGGTACGCCTGGGTACGGGAAGTCGTCACTCGAGGTTACGCCATAGCCTTCAAAAACCGACCCCCTCATCGATTTTGCCAGACAGATGTCCCGTTGGACGAGACAAAGGCAAACACTCTACATTCGGTGGTACAGACCCTCCTGGATACAGGAGTCGTAGTACAGGTGCCTCTTGCGCAGAGGGGCAGGGGGTACTATTCTCCACTGTTTCTAGTCCCGAAACCGAATGGGTCCTCCCGGACCATTCTCAACCTCAAGGCATTGAACAGGTTTGTGAAGATTTCCAAGTTCCGGATGGAAACGCTTCGCTCTATAGTTCTGGCCTTGGAACCTGGGGACTTCATGGTCTCCCTGGATATAAAGGATGTTTACCTGCATATTCCTATAGCAGTGTCTCATCAGCAATACCTGAGATTTGCGATTGGCAACTGCTATTATCAGTTTCGGGCATTACCTTTTGGTTTAACAACGGCTCCGCGAGTCTTTACAAAAGTCATGGCGGTAATGACGGCGGTACTCCGCCGTCAAGGGGTCAGGATACTGCCGTATTTGGATGACTTGTTAATCCTGGCAAATTCCCCAGAACTTCTCCTGCGTCATCTAGATGTGACGGTCCGGTTTCTGCAAGCCCACGGGTGGCTCATCAACTGGAAGAAGTCATCCCTGATCCCTGCTCAGAGCATGGTGCATCTGGGAGCACTATTGGACACTCACAACCAGTGGTTGTTCCTGTATCAGGAGAAAGTCCTGAAACTTCAGGACAGGATTCGTTGCCTCCTATCTCGTCCGCAAGTGTCGATACATTCGGCGATGCAGGTGCTGGGCCTCATGGTGTCAGCATTCGACATGGTGGAGTCCGCTCAATTTCACTCTCGCCCTCTCCAGAGGCTGATTCTAGCCAAATGGGATGGCCTACCTCACCGGATCAGGTCTCAAATGATCTCATTGACTCTGGAGGTCCGTCTGTCGCTGCTCTGGTGGCTCCGGGACCAACAACTGTGCAGGGGCCGTCCCTTCTGGATATCCAACTGGGTCCTGTTGACGACAGATGCCAGTCTAAGAGGTTGGGGCGCGGTGCTGGAGCAACACTCCCTCCAGGGGCGGTGGACCAAGGAGGAGTCCCTCCTCTCGATCAATATTCTGGAGTTGCGGGCGGTCTTCAATGCCTTGAACCTAGCCCAGCATTTAATTCAGAACCGTCCTGTTCAAGTACAGTCGGACAACGCCACCACGGTGGCTTACATAAATCATCAAGGCGGCACTCGAAGCCGCCTAGCAATGAAGGAAGTCTCACGGATTCTACAGTGGGCAGAACGCCATCTACCGGCCATATCGGCAATATTCATTCTGGGAGTCCTGAATTGGGAAGCGGACTTTCTCAGTCGTCAGGACGTGCATGCCGGCGAGTGGGGCCTCCATCCAGAAGTGTTTCAACTCCTAGTGGAAAGGTGGGGCCTTTCAGACATAGATCTGATGGCGTCTCGACACAATCACAAGGTTCCGGTCTTCGGAGCAAGGACAAGGGATCCCCAACAGCATTCGTGGATGTGCTGGCGGTACCGTGGAGGTTTCGGCTGCCGTACGTGTTCCCTCCGGTGTCACTCCTGCCCAGGGTAATTCAGAAGTTCAAGCAAGAAAAAGGAATCCTGCCTCTCATAGCTCCAGCGTGGCCCTGACGACACTGGTTCTCAAACCTGCAAGGCCTATCGTCAGAGCGTCCAATTCTACTTCCACAATGCCCAGACCTCCTCGTTCAGGGCCCCTGTGTCTACCAGGACATAGTCCGGCTGTCTTTGACGGCGTGGCTCTTGAAGCTGCCGTCTTAAGGGCTAAAGGGTTTTCTGAGGCGGTCATTCGAACTATGTTGCGGGCCCGGAAACCAGCTTCGGCTCGGATTTACCATAGGGTCTGGCATTTTTACTTTGTTTGGTGCGCATCTAACGATTATGACGCTTCCAAGTTTAGTATAGCCAAGTTGTTGGCTTTTCTTCAGCAGGACCTGGACTTAAGCCTGCGTCTGGCCTCCCTCAAGGTTCAAATATCTGCCTTGTCGGTGTGGTTTCAGAGAAAAATTGCGACCTTACCTGATGTGCATACCTTTACTCAGGGCGTGTTGCGTATCCAACCACCCTATGTCCCGCCTGTGACTCCTTGGGACTTGTCGGTGGTTTTGGAGGCGTTACAAGAGTCTCCGTTTGAACCTCTTGGTTCAACTGACCTTAAGTGGCTTTTCCTTAAGGTGGTGTTTCTGCTGGCTATTGCTTCAGCTAGAAGAGTGTCAGATTTGGGTGCCTTGTCCTGTAGTTTCCCATATCTGATTTTTCACCGTGACCGGGTGGTTCTTAGGACTCGTCCCGGCTATCTACCTAAGGTGGTTTCTTCATTCCACCTTAATCAGAAGATTGTAGTTCCGGCACTTGTTTCTCCTGATCTGTCTCCCAAAGAACGGTCTTTGGATGTGGTACGGGCTCTCCATATCTATGTGAAGAGAACGGCTCCTATTAGGAAATCTGATTCTCTTTTTGTTGTGTTTGGGTTTCACAAACGGGGCTGGCCTGCTCACAAGCAAACTCTGGCCACATGGATTAGAATGGTGATTGCACATGCTTATGTGAAGGCTGGTCTCTCTGCTCCTGATCACATTAAGGCCCATTTTACTTGGCCTGTTGGACATTCTTGGGCGGCCCAACGTGGTGCGACCCTTGAACAATTGTGCAAGGCGGCTATGTGGTCCTCAGTGAACACGTTCATTAGGTTCTATGCCTTCGATATCGCCGCTTCCCAGGATGCTTCCTTGGGACGCCGGGTTCTTGTGCCCGCTTCAGTGCATCCCCTCCCGTAAGGAACTGCTTTAGGACATCCACAATGTCTATCCTTGTGGAGCCCAGTGTACCCCGCAGCAGAAAATGAGTTTTATGGTAAGAACTTACCTTTGTTAAAACTCTTTCTGCGAGGTACACTGGGCTCCACAAGGCGCCCACCCTGACACACTTAGCTTCTTTGGGTTGGTATGGCATTAGCCACTGACACTTCTCCTGTCGGGAGAGTGTGGTGTTTGTGGCAACTGGCAGTTGTCGTCTCTTTTACTTGCTACTGCATTGGGCTGGTGAACAAAACTGAGCTCCTGTGCACGGAGGCGGGGTGATATAGGAGGCGGCGCTATGCATCTTGGGAAGAAGGTCAAAGCTTTTGAGCCTGTTGGTGCTTCGGATCAAGATCCTACTCTACACCCCCAATGTCTATCCTTGTGGAGCCCAGTGTACCTTGCAGAAAGAGTTTTAACAAAGGTAAGTTCTTACCATAAAACTCGTTTTCTGTCATGAATGATCTCCTGAACTGCTTTAACCCATGAGTACCTCAGTCAAGTTAAGAGGTAGGTCAATTTACAGAATATTTTGCTGGTTTCTCAGCACACACTCATGGCAGTAAAATCTTGCATAAAGAAACATTTGTCACTTATTTGATTCGACTACTAGAAACTGTGTGTCAGAAGAACATTACTTCACATGGATACATGTGATTATTTTGTTATTGTGATCAAAATAAATAATTTATAGCATTTCAACAAAATTATCTTATTTTCAAGTCCTCTGAGGCACGAGTTGGAGTATTTCGATGAAGATCAAACTTCACATACGTTTTTATTATATAAAAAGGAAAACAGTTAGAGGGTGTCCCATATCAAATTCAAAGATAGTAGGAGTGAGGCACAAACTGATTTAGCGCACGCAAAGTCCACATGCATTAACAATAATGCCACATGATCAAGAAAGGTAAAAACCTATGAAATCACCATGTAGGTCTTAAGCAGTTCCATATACAGCTCTACAGTTGATAAATCAGACACTTTGTCTCTTCTGTATCCACTTTAATTTATCTGTAAAGACAAGTACTATAGTGGAAACTACTGAGGAGGAAAGGGATTTAGGAGTCACTATTTCAAGTGACTTAAAGGCAGGAAAGCAATGCAACAAAGCAATGAGAACGGCAAGTCAGATGCTTGGTTGCATAGGGAGAGGTATCAGTAGCAGGAAAAAAGAAGTAATAATGTCACTGTATAGGTCATTGGTACTGTCTCATCTGGAATACTGTGTCCAGTTCTGGAGACCATATCTCCAGAAGGATATAAATACATTAGAGAGAAGAAGGGCAACTAAAATGTTGCATGGACTACATCACAAAACCTAACTGGAAAGGCTAAAATATCTTAACATGTATAGTTTGGAGGGGAGAAGGGAAAGGGGGGACATGATAGAAACTTTCAACTATACCAAGGGTTTTAACAAAGTTCAGGAGGGAAACATTCTTCAAAGGAAGAGAAGTATTAGAACTTGAGGACATACACTGAAACTGGAGGGAGGCAGGTTCAGGGGAAATTTAAGGAAAAAATACTTCACAGAAAGGGTAGTGGATAAGTGGAATAGCCTCCCATCAGAGGTGGTAGAGGCTAAGATTGTAGAGCAATATAAACATGCTTGGGATAGGCATATGAATATCCTTACAAAGAATTAAGGTTCAAATAGGGTTTAGATTACCTAAAGGATAAAACAAAGGGGCAGACTAGATGGGCCAAGTGGTTCTTATCTGCCATCAATTTCTATGTTTCTATGTAGTACCCCAGGACTTATACGACAGTACTTTGCCAGGGGCCCTGTATTTTGCACTTGGCGTGTGGACTCATAAACAGGAGAGTATTTTACAACCTTATGGTGCAGTGGACACTTTTCAGCTTTTGTGCTTTGGTTTTGGATCTGGATCCCCGCTTGCGTTTTAATAGGCAGACTAGATTGTTCTTATCTGCCGTCAGTTTCTATGTTTCTATGTTAAGTATCTCCTTCCCCCACAGGCTCAAACCACAATTCAGGGTCAGAGAGACACAAAATTAAAAGACTAATAGTGTAGTAGTCCTTATAAATCGGATAGTTTAATGTTGCATAGTTTAATATTGCATTTACAATAGTAAGAAAATGATAGGTGTAGCTCTAATCATCAAATTAGACAGACAGCTGTTAATCACATACTGTAGCTTTTTCAAATTTCCTCTGTGTGTATCATCAGAGTACCTATGAGTATATGTGCTTCTCCTTCCCTAATCACTCAGCAGTGTAAATTGGTTAGAGAGGCTAAAGCAAAGAAATAGAATAGTGCATTAGTCCTTAAAACTTGACAAATTGAGTACATAAATGCACTTACAAAACATAAAAGGAAAACAGCATGGTACAATACTCCATTAGGGCAAACAGCAACAGGTCAAGGTATCAGGTAATAACAGAAGGTCAAGGTAATAACAGAACCCAGGTAATCGGCTGGTGACAAGGGATCTTTTCTGGTGGACTGGACATCCGGAAGTCGTCCTCCCTAAACCTGTTCCTGTTTGTTCCATCTGGGAAGGTGAAGTATACCTTGACCTGTTGCTGTTTCAGTAATTTTAGTTCATTAAATTATGGTTATTTCTAACAGTTGTTACAGTTCATTAAAGTTTTCATCCAAATCCATCCAATGGAAAGCCCAGGACAGGCTCCTTGCGTCAAAGTTCTGCCCAGCGTACACCGACGGAGGTCTGACTGGAACCCTAACCCCCCCCCCCCCCCTCAAACCTGGCCAGGATCCAACTGGAACACCTTGCATTAGTTTCATCCCAGTCGATGCAAGGATGTCCGAATGTATAACCAGACAGACAAACATATCAATGCATTTTATACAGTATATTAAACAAGAGAAACAAAAATGAATTACTGCGCTTAATGTGCTGACGTTAATAATAATAAATATATAACATATATATAATTGTGGTTGGCTTCACTCAATTAATACACGCTTCTAATAATAATTTTTACGGTATTTCAGTTTAAAATTATACACTTTAAAAGATTTTCAAAACAAATGGTTTTTCAATTGACACATAGGGGTGTATTCAATATTAATCGGATCCATTCCCTATTCAATGAACGCCCAAATCCGACTGTCGGATTTGGCCATTCCTGGTGTCCTGTCCTGCTGCCACGGTCAGAAGCTGCTGGGTGCACTGTCAGCGGCGTGGGGGGTGATGTGTGTGGCGGTGGGGGGAGCTGGTGGCGTCGTTGGGGGTTATTGTATGCGTCGGCGGGGGGAGCTGGCGGTGTCAGCGGGGTTTAATGTGTGCGGCAGGGGGGAGACTGTCGGGGGGAGTTGTCTGCGGCAGAGGGGTGGCACTGCATGGAGTAAGGAGCCTGGCTGGGGGGGCACAATTTTTCAAAGTCGGATTGAGATTGTCGGAAAGGCGTCCAAAACCTGTCTGTCGGATTTGGCCCCGTTTCCGACAGCAGCAGGCGGATCCACCTGCTTTCCAACAGCATCCTGACAAGTTGGTTTTCCCGTATTGAATAGGTCGGAACACCTTCTGACCTATTCCAGTTGGAAACTGTCGTCTTTCCGACAAGACGGCAGTTTCTGACTCTTATTGAATGCACCCCATAGTTAGCATGCACGATACTATGTAACAAACAGTGGAGCTGGTCAGAAGGTGAAGATGTTAGACCGCAGCCAGATGAATAGCACTGAAGCTATGTGCTTCTTTTGGTTAAAGCAAACAAGTTCCAACTGCCATAAAGCAACAATAGCACCACAAATATGTTTCCAAATGCTTAGCAGTAGGTGCACAGTTAGTATAACAATAGTATATTCCCTTAGTGTGATTTAGTATAATTCCAATCCACCTGCCATTGGCGTCCCAGGGCAGGGGGGATAAGGCTCTGTGATATAATTACCCGATCCAGCAGGAATATCCAATAGCAACAAAAGTAATTAATCCGGAAATTTACCCTTCAGCCTGAGCATGGAGCACACAGTCGACCGCTGACACTATGATGGTGCAGAGAATCTGTCATGGTGAGCGGGGAGAGTAGCGCTCCAATTACCGAATGGAGACAGCCGCGGGTAATGAAAGCGTCAGTGCTGAGGTCCGTCACTCATGCAGAGACTAAACTCCAATTAGAGGGATGATGTCAACGCGTTTTGTCCCGTACAGACTCGGGACTTTCTCAGGACGCTTCAGGGATCATCCTGGCAGAGGATATAATAAGAGTGGCAGTGCCCACACAGCACCCCTCTTCACTCTGACTGGCACGCTTCCTTCTCTCTCTACATGTAATTTTATGTCCTAAATTCTTTATTTCCTCTTCTTTTTTCACGACAATTCCAATGTGTTTCTGTGTGTATATTGTATGTGTTCTTCTCTCCCTTCTTTTTCACAGCACACCTTCGCTGTTCTCTTCTTTATGAATAGTGCTTTATTGCGTCACAGGAACTGGATAATGAAGCAGGCTTGCAGATTTTGAATGAATGCAAGTAAATGAAGAACTGATACTAGATGCTCCAAAAGCTATGTTCATAGGGTGGGCAGTATACTGTAGCTAGTTAGCTGCCAGTGGGACATCTGTTACAGCCACTGTGCAGGTCCAGAGTAGTAGGGTTAGGCTTGTTTGCTTGTATAATCATACAAATGTGATGTAATATGAATCAGGGGCACTATGTGCAGTGTAATCAGGGCCGTCCTGACCATTACGCCAAGTACGCAGCCGTGTAGTGCGCCACACTGTGGAGGGGCCCGCCACTGCCTTCTCCATCCCCATACTGCTAGCGGACCATAGTCCCCAGCCCTCAGAAGCCTGCAGCACATGGGGATCACCTTACACGTGTGCGGCTCTCACAATCCTCCCAGCCACCAAGTTCCAGGAAGTCCTCAGCACAAAAGGTGCATGATCACCTGCTGCCGCTGCACCCCAGGGACACCGCTTCACTGCCAACCCCCATGGCATATTAACACCACCAGGGTCCCTGCTCTGCCCACTGCCACCTCCCAAGATGTGCTCACGGACAGTTCAAGGAGCGCACCCCTGCCACACTGCCCGCAGAGAGAGCCTGAGATGAGCAGGAAGCTGGTAAGGGAGAGCACTAGGACAGGGTTGCATGCTGCGGATCTTGCTGCAAGCACACTGCCCTCCTGCTGTAGCACAGCCTAGTTTGCCATCTACTGCTTCTACCATCGGTTCCCACTGTTACAACGCAGGCCTGGGAGGAAATTCCCTGGGCCCTCTCCCACTGGGATTTCCAGTGCTGATCCTACAGCTGGCTGCTAGCTACATTGCCTCCCCAGTAACCCACTATCTCCCTGTCACTCCGACATCCCCAGTAACCCACTATCTCCCTGTCACCCCTGCCTCCCCAGCCACCCACTGTCTCCTTGTCACCCACTATCTCCCTCTCACCCCTGCCTCTCCAGCCACCCACTGTCTCTTTGTCACCCACTATCTCCCTCTCACCCCTGCCTCCCCAGCCACCCACTGCCTCCCTAGTCACCCACTATTTCCCTGTCACCCTGACATCCCCAGTCACCCACTGTCTCCCTGTCACACCTTCCTCACTAGTCACCCACTATCTCCTTGTCACCCACTATCTCCCTCTCACCCCTGCCTTCCCTGTTACCCCTGCCTCCTCAGTCACCCATTATCTTCCTGTCACCCCTGTCTTAACAGTCACCCACTATCTCCCTGTTACCCCTGCATCCCAAGTCACCCACTATCTCCCTGTCACACATTATCTCCCTGTACCCTTAGGGGTACTATTGTGTGACCAAGCCCCTTCCTTGTAAAATCATACCCCCTTAGTGTGCCTTGAGCGGTCTCTTTCCCTTTTAAAAGTTTAGCCCATCAAGGGGCACCAAAATCTAGATTCCCTTATCAAAAAATGAAGCTCGGTTGAAAAAATTAAGTTGGCCCTGCTTGTATCCTTATTTGAGTGCAGCGCACCTTGTTAGTGATGTTAGTAATATGCCTGACTCAGCCTTTTTATTAGCAATTTTCTTTCTTTCAGGTTATCAATTCTAAATATTTCCTATATTTTCAATTATGTTTGAAAAGAAACTGTAAGTTTAGGTAATTTGCCTGTAGCTTTATCACAGGGCCATGACTAGGTGTGTGCCAGTGGTGGCTGGAACATAGTGCAGATGCGCTGTGGGCACATGCCCTCCGACAACACCCGCCTGGCCGCTCCGTTCCTGCACTGTGGGGTCCAGCCCACATCCCCCTGCTGACACCGCTCAGCCTCAGCTGCATTGCCCAGCTACCTCTGCTCACATAAGTAGCTGGGCAGCGCTGCAGCTCCCTTTCCCCTCCCCATGTATGCTGGAAGATATGACATCTCTCCCAGCATGCCCCCAGCCCATCCACAATGCTGTGCGCTGCAAAGAGTGCAGCACAGGGTGAGAAGGAGAGATGTGCTACCTGGTCACAGGTAAATGTAATTAATTCTCTCTCTCTCTATCCCTCCCCCTAATGTGTAAAAAGGGGGACTCTGCCTGCCTAATGTGTAGAAAAAGAGGGACTCTGCCTGCCAAAGGTCTAAAAAAGGGGGACTCTGCCATAATATGTAAAAAAGGGGACTCTGCTGCCTAATGTGTGAAAAAGGGGGCTCTGCTACCTAATGTGTAAAAAAGGGGGACTCTGCCTGCCATAATGTGAAAAAAGGTGAACTATGCCTGCCTAATGTGTAAAAAGGGGAGTCTCCTTCTGTAATGTGTAAAAAAGGGGGACTCTGTCTGCCTAATGTGTAAAAAAGGGGACTCTGCTGCCTAATGTGTAAAAACAATACAAGCAAAAGGTGGGCGGACTGCGCACAGATGTACACTGTGTAACGGGGAGTGCTGCTAATGTTTAGCAAGTCGGTCCCTTCTTGTTGTAACAATAATGTACAAATGTGTGTTTACACTGCGCTCAACCCCGATTTCTAGTTATCAATGTATGTATATGTATAAACAAATAATGCACTGTTTGAATACGTTGCACAATTAACGTTTATTATATTGCAATATAAGTTGTTAGTAACGAGGTTCTGAAACTCTGTTATAATAAATTGTCCAAACTGAGCATATTGAGCATGTTGTGCTGTGCTGGGTTTAATTAAGTAATAAACTGAATGTCCAGGGGCACAGTACCTCTTGGGGATGTTGTTTGGAAACAAAAGGTGGAAGAAAAAATTATAACTGAAGGGGAAATTTAAAAAAAAAAAAAAATTAAAAAAGGAAGAAGAAAAAAAGTCAGTTTGTTTAAAATCCAGACTGCGGCGTCCCGCTGGTCTGTATATGAATTAATGCACTTATAGGATGTGTTAGGTTCCTGGTGCTCGGAACAAGGGAGATGCTCATGAAGTGAGTCCAGAGCACCAGGACGTAACGCTGGGAAAGGGGAATGGAAAGGGAATAGCCCCTGGCGCCCTAACTCCGTTGTCTCACCCGTGCTGTCAGAAATCCCTTGCGAGACTATGGTTTCTTGAGCCCTTGGCAGCCGCGTTTGAAGTGCGGATTATGTCTGCCCAACTCCGATGCCCCCCGGTCTTAGTGAGAGACAAAGGGAAATCCGAGACAGGATGATAACAAGAGGCCCTCTAACTAAGCAAACAGGCCAGGGGCTACAAGCTAACTAAAAACCTAAAGTATGTGCGGAGAAACCGCCAAAGGAAAATAACAACAAAGGAAATGCTGATCACACGCCGACACAATACCTTTGTGTACCGGCGGTGACAGCATAAGCAGAACCCTCTGCAAAACACCAGGGACAGAAACAATAATGGAATACAGCGGCCTAGGCCAACGGACGCGGCAGAGCCGCTACTCACGGAACCGGTACGAATACTGGCAAACGAACAGGAACCCTCAATGATGCCGACACACACTCTCAGAACTGGAGGACAGGCAGAATCCCAAACGACAGACCGGTGGACACCAGGAAACCAGGAACTTGACCAGGGATAGGCAAAGCCACTGGACATCAGGGCAGGAACGCCTCACAGCAGGACACGGGCTCAGACATAGGAATCGACACAGGGACTGACACAGGAATCAACACAGGAAGCAGCTAGTCAGATACTGCTATACAGGAGCTCAGGGACTGGCAGGAACCAACACAGACTTCAAGCAGACTGAAAACCAAGAAATATCACCAGCATCTGTGAATTGCAGACAGCCAACATATAACAGAGAGGCCTAATTAATAATCCCATGCAGCTGCCCTGTTGCATGACTCTAAACTGACAAGATGCAATTAGCAGCCAGGTGAGGCTGAACACATGGGAACAAGCTGCAATTACACAGACTCACCAGCGGCAGCAGACAAGAGTATTCTAAAACAGAGCAACGGGAAATCCTGGCATGCAAGACAACTTTATAAACATAAAATAGGAATGAACCACTACCTGTGGTTCATAACAGTATCCCCTCCTTAAGGGTGAGCTCCGAGCACCCCATGACACCCACGGGGAACATAAACAGAAGTATAACATAAAATACAGAACAAAAATGCAAAACAGGAATGAGCCACAGCCGTGGCTCATAACAGGATGTATGCCTTATTGGAAGTTTTAGACAGTTTAGGAGGATAAAATCAAAGAAGAGGGACTCCGGACTGGCTTTTCCCCCTGGCTCCTGTCACCGGCACTGTGACTGTGATCAGTCACACGCCGGAGACCGGTCAGCCTGGGTTCACTGCCTGTCTTGGAGGGGGGGGGGGAATGCGCGCACAGCAATCGCTCTCAGAGCGGTTCGTTGCTACACTCCCTCCACCTACAGAGACTCACCTTGATTCTCCTCCTCCGCTGCTAACCGCATCAGTGTCAGGCTCTCTCCTCGGTGCTTCTCTTCTGATCGTAGCCGTCAGTCACTTCCTGGTCTTCAGTCACGTGACCGGGTGCTCTCTCTGGTGTAGCTTGTGCTGCTTAATCGTGTCGCTGTTATCAGTCGTATTGATGGAGTGCTCCAACGCGTTTCGGCCCTTGGGGGCCTTCCTCTGGGAGAGAAGTGTAAAAAGGGGGACTCTGCTTGTCTAATGTGTAAAAAGGGGGACTCTTGCCGTTATGTGTAAAAAGGGGGACTCTGCTACTGTAATGTGTAAATGTGGGACTCTTGCCTGCTGTAATGTGTAAAAAGGGGGACTTTGCCTGCTGTAATGTGTAAAAGGGAAACTCTGCTGCTTAATGTGTAAAAAAAGGGAACTCTACCTGCCGTAATGTGTAAAAGGGTGGACTCTGCTGCCTAATGTGTAAAAAGGGGGACTCTGCTGCCTAATGTGTATAAAAGGGGACTCTGCCTGCTTAGTGTGTACAAAGGAGGACTCTATTGACTGTCATAATGTGTAAAAAGGGGGACTCTGCCTGTCGTAATGTTTAAAAGGGGACTCTGCCTGCCGTATTGTGTAAAAGGGGACTCTACCTGCCGTACTATTTAAAAGGGGACTCTACCTGGCATATTGTCTGATAGGGGCTCTACGTAGAGTAATGTGTAAAACGGGGCTACCTGGCATAATGTGTGACAGGGGCTCTACCTGGCATAATTTGTAAAAGGGTCTCTACCTGGTGTAATGTGTGTAAGTGGCACTACTGTGCTGCGTAATTTGAATAATGGAGGCTTCTGTATAGCGTAATATGAATTGGTACAATGTTGTGGTCACATCCCTTCCCCATATTTTTGGCTCGCAGTTCTGTATATAGGGGGGGGGGGGGGGGGGGCACCAATGCTGTTTCTTTTACACAGCACAAAAATATCTAGTTACGGCACTGCATTATCAATATCCCTGCAACAGTTGCAGAACACCCACTGTTACTCTACAAACTTCACATTGAATAATAAATGTAGCATAATTATGTAGCATTATGTAGAATAACATGTTCTATAAGTTAAGCCACTTTGACACAATGCAAATTCTAAAGCATCATATTATATATGGATTTCCCTGATTCACAATATACAATACTTTTTATTTCAAATGTTGTGTTCATGCATATAAATATATAAAAACAAATGTACAAAGCCATTTCTGCAAACCACCAACATAAATAAATACTAGTCATGGTTATGTTAGCGAGTAATTGTTAAATCCTCATAAACTTGTGCAAAGCACAGTTTTCTGGCTTTGGACCAATGTCTCGTGTGGCAGGTCACATTCTTTAGGATTGTTTGTAAAGGTTCCTGCTAAAGTATGTAACATACAATGCGGCCATCTGCCACTTGTAAACTGCACAGACATCAGTGCAGAGTCTCTAATGCTGAATACTGGGATTTTACATTCATTATCAGACCTTAGTTCCTTTTGTTTTGTTTTTTCCAGTTATTGCTTGTTATTTTTTTTCCTTGTTGAAACAACAAGCATGTTACACATCAAACTGTTTTTGAATAAACTCATCTGAGGCAAAAACATTTACACAACTAAGGAACTAAGAAATAAAAAGTGAACAAAAATACAGCACATAATTGTAATGACCTGTAATGCAGTATGTTGGCGGAAAACACCATACAGAGCAATTTTTTATTATTATTATTATTATTATTATTATTATTATTATTAATTTTATTAGAAATAACCCACTTCTCCTTCCTTATTCCTCACACCCACACACCTCACACCACTTTATTGCTCACCTAATTCCTGAGGTGTGGGTAGATTTTCTTCTGTACCTGTAGTCTGGGGGATCCCAACCATCGTCCTCATGGCACATTAATAGTCCACGATTTAAGGATAGCCATACTTGTGCAAAGGTGACTTAAGAAGGATGGTTCATGCTTTTTTATCATGTAGTGTTTTATGTTAGTACACTATTGCATTGTTGTTACCATTTTTTTAAGGCATAATATATAAAATAAAAAAGAGGAAATACCGCACACAGTACTGGTAAATTCTAGTTTTTTCCTTCATTCACAATTTTTGAGTGTTTTAATTGCCACTTTGCTTTTGTAGTTTTTTAGTATGCTGAAGTGTCTACATCAGCCCCATTATTACTATTCAACACTATACCATACTTTACATAGTATTTCATTCTAACCTTAGAACAGAATAAGCATCATGGATTTGCATTAAGTATAGCTCTACAAATTAAAAAAAAAAACATCTATGTGTTAACATACAGGTTTTCTCCAGGAAAACTGGAGAATTTTTATTTTGTTTACAGAGCATAGTTATCACATAGACATGATATAAACCACTTTTAAGGTAGTTCAAATGCACTTTCTTCTTTCGGATTCTTAGGGCTCCAAGGGAGGGCATATTGGGTTGTAGGTGGTAGATGAGAGTCTGGGCACTAAACAGTTAAGCTTTCCGGCTTCCCAGAATGCTTGACTCCTCTCCCCTATAACCCCGCCTCCATGCTCAGGCAGGTCAGCTTTTTGTTGGTGGAAGCTGGGATGCACCTTTACTGGGGCCACACACCGTGTCTAGCGTCGCTCACTCTGGGGACCCCAAGAATGTTTGGCTGGCATATGGGAGCAGGCAAGAGGGTCCCATCTTAAAGGACATGCATTTAAATCGTGGTCTGCCGCATGTTACGGGAGATGGACCATTGCGCTGGCAGTGGACACTGGCTCAGGTCAGGGACCCACTAGACCACCAGGGCATATAAAGCACAGGTTTTAGTGTATACACTACATTTATAAAGGCTTTCAGTACCTGGTGTGGAAGACCAGCAAGGGGAGGTGGCGCTTAACCTGTAACCCCTCCCCCAGTTTTGGGTGTCAGTCTACTGCAGATTTCCCTCCCCTGAGCAGTAAACAACACTCCCTCCTTCAATCACAGACCAGGGCAGCCATCATCAGCATGGTCTCTGGGAACGCTGGGCTCGGTCTCCATGTAAAAACGTCTCTAAGGAGCCAGGTTTTTACAAACATTTATATCCTACCTGCTTTCAAAAACAGACTGAGTAGTTCATTCAAGTGCTCATTGCAGTTATACCAGGATTTACTTCTGTTTGTCCACATATTTTATGTTTGGAAACCACAAGCACTGGTTTTGCCTATTACATTGACCATAAATAATTTCAATTGGTCCTGGACCACTAACCCAGGGCACCCCTGTAAGTGCCCCAAACCACCCCAGGGTGCAACGGCACACAGTTTGTCAATCACTGATCTAAGGTTTAGTGTATTGTGAGAGAACATCAGGGCTTTTGTAGCACTTTTGTGTATTTGTATTTTTTTATAACTACATTTCTTTTCACATTTTAAGTAGAGCACTATCAAAGAAGGTTTTACACTGCTACCTAATTTTTCTTTGCACTTTTTAAATCACATTCTATGATACTCTACTCGTCTTCGTTTAAGAGGATTTTTATTACGTATACATATGTACTATTTACTGTGTCAACTTATATCTTTGTAAAATTTATTTTTATTTTTACATTGACAATTTAGACCCCCCGAAAAAAAAAAAAAAAAAAAAATATATATATACACACACACACACACTAATAAATTACTGTGTCATTGTTATGCATTGAACATTACTTTTCTATAAATGTTATGTCCATATTGTTTTTTTTTAATATTTTTTATCTTGCAGATTTCTCTAGAGGTATTCAAATGTTAAGAAAAAGCAGCATTTGTACTCCCATTTCTTTGAATACAGGTTCATTGTTTATGTTAATATCACCAATTTCACATAGGACACTACTGTACATTGTAGTCCTTTTCAAAGAAAGTTAACAAAATGAAAATTAATTTATTTATTTTATTCTTTAACAAAAACCTAACTGGTTGCAGGAATTACTTTTTTCCATAGTTTATCTTTTTATTAGCATCCTTTCAGTCAAGACATGCTTTACTGCAAGCTCTGTTTCCTAGCAGCCAAATCAAGCAGGCCCTTTCACTCACAATAGAGGAGGGCAGGGGGAAAGAGCTGGGTTTGTTTAAACTACCTCTGTCTTCATTCACAGCCTGATGTCCCTCTGCATTGTAAGACCCACAATAACACCCAAAGACCCCATTGTCAATGAAAAACAAATCAAAATGGAGAAAGAGGGGAATGATACATAAAGACCAATAACACAATTTTAGTACATTTGGGATGTTTGATATCTGAAAATTAAATGAATCAAAGCCAAAAATCGGAACTTGCACATAAATTGTTTTTAACTACATAGCAATTTAAAAATAGGAAATTGAGTAAATATAAATGATAATAATAATGATGTATTTGTTAAATTATTACCACTCCCTTTGAACATGGCGTGTGATCATGTGGTATGACACTCTGCTCATTAATGCCACACCAAGTCTAAGGCGAAAATGTATAAGGTTTCAATTTGCCTACATTTGTAGGCTGTGATTTGTGCCACTTTAAAATGGCCATCAGAATCAATAAAAAAATCATATATTTTACAAAACTGCAACCTATTACATTACATTTTTAAGTAGATTAAGATAAGAAGAGAAAATGAGCAACCATTAGAGATGGATGTGAGTGTGGCAGGTGGAACAGCACAGAGACAGGAAAAAAAACAGATGAGGCCTTTCTAGGGATTTGGAGATAGGGAGATAATAGATAAAGACCCAGAGATACTGCCACTTGGAGGACTTGGGGGGATTATGTTCAGATGTTATTGTCAAGAGAGAACAAAAATTACACAGGGTGTAGATCTGAGGAGTCCAAGTCAGATTAATATATTTAGCGACTATGGCTGCACACTTGCCATTGTAGACACGTCTGAATAGCGGTGAATAGTTTGGAACATATATAGCGTGTCACTGCAGGTGCCTACATCTGTTCTTCTCAAGCAGATGCTCACAGAAAAAGAGAACAGGCTTTGAAACACGCCCTGTTCCTCCCCCCATCTATTTTACCAAATGGTGATTTAGACTGGATGAAGACACTGCTCTCCAGCCGCTGCAGTCAGAGGCCAGAACAAAAACACCATGGTCACCAAAGCAGTTACCTCTACTAGGAACTGCCAGTTACAAATCCACACCACACAGATAAAGACTGAATGCAGTACTTACCTCAAGCTGTGGGGCCATAGGCTGTCTTTAGAAGTGTGCCATGTTGTGATCCCATACTAGTATTTAATTTGTCATGTAATCTAGGTATACATTCGGTGATTGTGTTGTTTAATGAATAGATGATCACTTTAAAGAGGCCCTATCAGGAGAACTGCATGTTTATTTGTATTTATAAAAAAAAGCAAGTGCTTAACATTATCATTAGCTTTTTATCAGTTCCCAAATGTTGGCCAAGGATCATCCCCACAACTAGGAAGCCAATAATAAATGAGCTGAGTAATGTCAATCTCTCCACTGCCAGCCCCTGCTTCAACTGTATCTCAGAGCTCTCAGTACCTGCTGCATTGTTCACAAATATTACATGCATTGGGAATGCTGATGTGGACAGGATGGAGAGGAGAAGGCTACCCAATTAATCTCTGACGCTGTTCTTCAGATAATTATATATTGGGTGAACTGCTCTGCGTGGGTGAAACTGGGCCAAAAGTGTCATGCTAAGCATTTCCTTTAGGGTAAATAGATAAATAAATACAAAATACATGCTGCTCCTCTTTAAAGCTGTTAATAATGTCATATTTAGTTAAAAATAATAGAAATAATAATAATAATAATAATAATAATAGAATTAATAATAGAATTCACTTAAGTGTAATAGTCTCGCAATGCTGCACAGTGAGTAATAAGTAGAGATGTGCACCGGACATTTTTCGAGTTTTGTGTTTTGGTTTTGGATTCGGTTCCGCGGCCGTGTTTTGGGTTCGGACGCATTTTGGCAAAACCTCCCTTAAAATTTTTCGTCGGATTAGGGTGTGTTTTGGATTCGGGTGTTTTTTTTCAAAAATCCCTCAAAAACAGCTAAAATCATAGAATTTGGGGGTAATTTTGATCCTATAGTATTATTAACCTCAATAACCTTAATTTCCACTCATTTCCAGTCTATTCTGATCACCTCACACCTCACAATATTATTTGCACCAAGGTCGCTGGATGAATAAGATAAGCGACCCAAGTGGGCGGCACAAACATCTGGCCTATCTAGGAGTAGCACTGCAGTGTCAGACAGGATGGCACTTAAAAAAATAGTCCCCAAACAGCACATGATGCAAAGATAAATAAAAAAAAGAGGTGCAAGATGGAATTGTCCTTGGGTCCTCCCACTCACCCTTATGTTGTATAAACAGGACATGCACACTTTAACAAACCAATCATTTCAGTGACAAGGTCTACCACACGACTGTGGCTGAAATGACTGGTTGGTTTGGGCCCCCACCAAAAAAGAAGCAATCAATCTCTCCTTGCACAAACTGGCTCTACAGAGGCAAGATGTACACCTCATCCTCATCCCCCGATTCCTCTCCCCTTTCACTGTGTACATCCTTCTCCTCACAGAGTATCTATCAATTAGTCCCCACTTGAATCCACCATCACAGGTCCCTGTGTACTTCCTGGAGGCAATTGATGGTAAATGTCTCCACAGAGGAATTTATTATAATTCATTTTGATGAACATCATCTCCTCCATATTTTCTGGAAGTAACCTCCTACGCCGATCGCTGACAAGGTAACCGGCTGCACTAAACACTCTTTCGGAGTACACACTGGAGGTAAGGCAACTTAGGTAGAATAAAGCCAGTTTGTGCAAGGGCCTCCAAATTGCCTCTTTTTCCTGCCAGTATACGTACGGACTGTCTGACATGCCTACTTGGATGCGGTCACTCATATAATCCTCAACCATTCTTTCAATGGTGACAGAATCATATGCAGTGACAGTAGACAACATGTCAGTAATCGTTGGCAAGTCCTTCAGTCCGGACCAGATGTCAGCACTTGCTCCTGACTGCCCTGCATCACCGCCAGCGGGTGGTTTTGGAAATGTTATCCTTTTCCTGGCAGCTCCAGTGGCGGTAGAAAATGAAGAAGGAGCTGTTGGCGGGTCACGTTCCGCTTGACTTGACAATTGTCTCACCAGCAAGTCTTTGAACATCTGCAGACTTGTGTCTGCCAGAAAGAGAGATACAATGTAGGCTTTAAACCTAGGATCGAGCACGGTGGCCAAAATGTAGTGCTCTGATTTCAACAGATTGACCACCCGTAAATCCTGGTTAAGCGAATGAAGGGCTCCATCCACAAGTCCCACATGCCTAGCGGAATCGCTCCGTTTTAGCTCCTCCTTCAATCTCTCCAGCTGCTTCTGCAAAAGCCTGATGACGGGAATAACCTGACTTAGGCTGGCAGTGTCTGAACTGACTTCACGTGTGGCAAGTTCAAAGGGTTGGAGAACTTTGCACAACATGGAAATCATTCTCCACTGCGCTTGAGTCAGGTGTATTCCCCCTCCTTTGCCTATATCGTAGGCCGATGTATAGGCTTGAATGGCCTTTTGCTGCTCCTCCATCCTCTGAAGCATATAGAGGGTTGAATCCCACCTTGTTACCACCTCTTGCTTCAGCTGATGGCAGAGCATGTTCATGAGTGTTTGCTGGCACTCCAGTTTTCGGCACGCAGTGGCTGAATGCCGAAAGTGGCCCGCAATTTTTCTGGCCACCGACAGCATCTCCAGCATTCCCCTGTCGTTTTTCGGAAAATTCTGCATCACCAAATTAATTGTATGTGCAAAACATGGGACGTGCTTGAATTTGCCCACATGTAATGCACGCACATTATTGGTGGCATTGTCCGATATCAAAAATCCCCAGGATAGTCTAATTGGGGTAAGCCAATCTGCGATCATGTTCCTCAGTTTCTGTAAGAGGTTGTCAGCTGTGTGCCTCTTATGGAAAGCGGTGATACAAAGCGTAGCCTGCCTAGGAACGAGTTGGCGTTTGCAAGATGCTGCTACTGGTGCCGCTGCTGTTCTTGCTGCGGGAGGCAATACATCTACCCAGTGGGCTGTCACAGTCATATAGTCCTTAGTCTGCCCTGCTCCACTTTCTTCCACATGTCTGTGGTTAAGTGGACAGTGGGTACAACTGCATTTTTTAGGACACTGAGGACACTTTTTCTGACATCTGTGTACATTCTCAGTATTGCCTGCCCAGAGAAGTGGAACCTAGATGGGATTTGGTACCGGGGACACACTACCTGAAGCAATTCTCTAAGTCCCTGTGAACTAACGTTGGATACCGGATGCACGTCTAACACCAACATAGTTGTCAAGGCCTGAGTTATCCGCTTTGCAACAGGATGACTGCGGTGATATTTCATCTTCCTCGCAAAGGACTGTTGGACAGTCAATTGCTTACTGGAAGTAGTACAAGTGGTCTTCCGACTTCCCCTCTGGGATGACGATCGACTCCCAGCAGCAACAACAGCAGCACCAGCAGCAGTAGGCATTACACTCAAGGATCCATCGGAGGAATCCCAGTTAGGAGAGGACTCGTCAGACTTGCCAGTGACATGGCCTGCAGGACTATTGGCGTTCCTGTCTAAGGAGGAAATTGACATTGAGGGAGTTGGTGGTGTGGTTTGCACGAGCTTGGGTACAAGAGGAAGAAGGGATTTAGTTGTCAGTGGACTGCTTCCGCTGTCACCCAAAGTTTTTGAACTTGTCAATGACTTCTGATGAATGCGCTCCAGGTGACATATAAGGGAGGGTGTTCCTAGGTGGTTAACGTCCTTACCCCTACTTATTACAGCTTGACAAAGGCAACACATGACTTGACACCTGTTGTTCGCATTTCTGTTGAAATTATTCCACACCGAAGAGGTGATTTTTTTTGTATTTTGACCAGGCATGTCAATGACCTTTTGTCAGACTTGGTTTTGTCTGTGTCCCCGGAGGGGGCGCTAGTGGGTCAGTGGAGGTGGATGGGAGAAAACGAGGAGGCTGGATTATGTTTCTGCGCATGAGCGCAATGATATTTATTAACAGATGGTTCACAAAACGGCAGCAGAAAATAACAGTAGGAAATGCAAATGTCAATTGTACAGCGTGGCAGCTGAAAGTCTATGGTAACAGAATGAATGGTGACTGATGAAATAATAACCGGTAGTGATGATAACAGATGAGTGATAATTTGGCAGAGAATATTCTGGTATGGGAACCAGAGCAGATTAAAACATGGAACCAGCAGAGATGGTGTTGTATAGCAAACCTGGTAGCAGAGGCAGGAGTCTGACTCACAGTGCAGGTGATGAGGCACTGGCAGCAAGCAAGCTGTATCACAGGTGGTGAGATGGAACACACCTGGAGTCAGTCTCTACTGCTAGGCTGAAGCACACAGAGATGGTGATGAGTGTGAAGCCTGTAGATGGAAGCAGGTATTGCTGGGGCTTGAAGTTCCACGGAGCTGTGAAAAGTAACCAGGAGTACAAAGTCTCAGGTAGAAAGCCAGGAACACGGAACAGCAGGTAGGTATCCAGGTACACGGAGGAAACAGGAACCAGATCCTTACACATGAGTCGCAGGAGTGACACAAAGTTCAGGATGCCTGCAGACTGATCCTGCAGCTTCATATATACCCCTTGTTAAACAGTCATTGGTGGAGAGAGGAAAAGTGGGTGCGGCCAAGCACCGGATTGGCCGCCGTATGCTGACTGCTGGAGGCTGTCATGGCGGCGCCCATGCCGCGGCCTAGCGGGAACGCGGCGTGCTACACGCCCGCTATCACAGGAGCGCTCCCAGGCCCAGGATGGCGTCTGATGGCAGAGACGCGGATGACAGATGAACGCAGGGACCCAGGACGGAGTCCGCAGCGGCGGACAGATGTCAGCCTGGTGAGTCGATTCCTGACAGTACCCCCCCCTTTAAGGGTGGGCACCGAACACCCACGTGGCTTGGAAGGATGAGTGTTATGGAAGACACGGACCAATTGGAGCATGGACATCCAACGAATTCACCCAACTTCTCTCCTCTGGGCCATAACCGGACCAATCGACAAGGTATTGAAGACGTCCATACCGGCAACGGGAATCCAGAATCTTGCCAATCTCGAACTCCACGCCCCGCTGAGTTCGAACTTTGGGGCCAACTGGAAGAGCTCTTTGGAAATTATTCAGGACTAAAGGTCTGAGGAGAGAAACATGAAAAGCATTAGGTATTCGCAGAGAAGGTGGTAACTTCAGCTTGTAGGCCACAGGGTTGATGACTCTTTCGACAGGGAAGGGGCCAATGAAACGTGGTGCAAATTTCATAGACGGGACCCTAAGACGGAGGTTCCGGGTAGACAGCCAAACCTTGTCCCCAGGTTTCAGGCTAGGAACTGCGCGTCTTTTGCGATCAGCAAAGTATTTATACCGGCTGGAGGCCTTTTTGAGAGAAATGTGAATCTTCCTCCAGATTGAAGAAAACTGACTCAGGGCAGTAGTGGCAGCAGGAACATCCATGTGAGGGAGTTCTTGGAAGTCTGGAACACGAGGATGTTGCCCATATACTGCAAAGAATGGAGTTGTCTCAGTAGCAGTGTGGTAGCGGAAGTTGTGGGCAAACTCGGCCCATGGGAGCAGATCAAACCAGTCATCCTGAGAAGATGAAACATACAATCTTAAAAATGTCTCTAGTTCTTGATTTACCCTCTCTGTCTGCCCATTCGTCTGAGGGTGGTAAGATGACGAGAACTTCAGTTTAACCTGCATGGCAGAACAGAGAGCCCTCCAAAACCTCGCTACAAACTGTACACCTCGGTCGGATATTATTTCTGAGGGTAGACCATGTAAGCGGAAAATCTCCCGTAGGAAGATTTGGGCGAGTTTTGGGGCAGAAGGGAGACCCTGGAGAGGAACAAAATGGGCCATCTTGGTAAATCTGTCCACTACAACCCAGATGGTATTGTATCCTTGAGAAGGAGGAAGGTCGGAGATAAAGTCCATGGACAGGTGTGACCAAGGGCGACTAGGAATAGACAATGGTTGTAACTGACCTGCTGGAGACTGACGAGGAGTCTTGTGCTGCACACACTTAGGACAGGATGCTACGAAATCCTTGATGTCAGCTTTCATCTTTGGCCACCAGTATGTCTCAGAGAGGAACTTGAAGGTTTTCAGGACACCGGGATGACCAGTGAACTTGGATTGATGGGCCCAAGACAGCAACTTGGGACGGAGTTCTGGGGAAACAAAAGTCTTACCAGGAGGAGGAGCTGGGGAGACTTGAGATGCAGCAAATACCACTGGACTCAGGATGGAATGTGGAACTGAGTCAGGCGTTTCCTCTTCGGATTCCATAGATCGGGATAAGGCGTCAGCTTTAACATTCTGCGAACCTGGGCGGAAATGAAGCTTAAAGTTAAAACGTGAGAAAAACATAGCCCACCTGGACTGGCGAGGATTAAGGCACTGGGCTGCCTTTAAATATAGCAGATTTTTATGATCCGTGTAGATGTTGAACGGATGTTTGGCCCCTTCCAGGAGATACCTCCATTCCTCGAGGGCCAGCTTAATCGCCAGTAGTTCTTGATCTCCAACGGAGTAGTTAGCTTCTGCAGGGAGGAATTTACGAGAATAAAATCCACAGGGGTGGATTTTCCCATCGGTTCCCTTCTGGGAGAGAACAGCTCCAACTCCAACTGTAGAGGCATCCACCTCCAACTCGAACGGCCTGTTTACATCTGGCTGGGACAGAACTGGAGCAGACATAAAGGCCAGCTTGATCTTCTGGAAGGCCGCTAAAGCCTCTTCTGACCAGTTGGAATGGTCTGCCCCTTTCCGAGTTAAGTTGGTAATAGGAGCGATGAGAGTAGAGAATCCCCGAATAAATTTCCTATAGTAGTTGGCAAATCCCAGGAACCGCTGAATAGACTTGAGAGAATTTGGAATGGACCAATTGGCAATGGCTTCCAACTTTGTCGGGTCCATCTGGAGATCCGATCCGGAAATTATATAACCCAGGAAGGGTATAGAGGAAACTTCAAAGGTACACTTGGATAGTTTACCGTAGAGCCGGTTCTCACGAAGACGTCGGAGGACTTCACGGACTTGTAGACGATGAGAGGGAAGATCTTGGGAGAAGATGAGGATATCATCCAGATAAACAACGAGGTATTTATACAGAACGTCACGGAAGATTTCGTTCACAAAGTGTTGGAACACTGCTGGGGCATTACTCAACCCGAATGGCATTACCAGGTACTCGTAATGACCATCTCGAGTGTTAAAAGCTGTCTTCCATTCGTCACCACTCCGGATTCTGATGAGGTTGTAGGCACCGCGGAGATCTAGCTTGGTGAAAATGCGGGCTCCTTTAACTCTGTCAAATAATTCGGTAATGAGTGGTAATGGATAACTATTTTTAATGGTAATGTCATTGAGACCCCGGTAGTCAATGCATGGACGCAGTCCTCCATCCTTCTTTTTAACAAAGAAGAAGCCTGCACCAGCGGGTGATGATGAAGGACGGATGAATCCCTTCTGTAAATTTTCCCGGATGTAGTCGCTCATCGCTTCAGTTTCAGGAACAGATAACGGGTAGGTACGCCCCCTAGGTGGCTTCTTGCCAGGAAGGAGATCGATGGGACAATCCCATTCTCTATGGGGCGGCAGAACATCCGCGGCCTTTTTACTGAAGACATCAGAGAAATCTTGATAAGCCGCAGGAAGACTTGACTGGGTTTTTACTTCAGTAGACTTGATTGGACAAACTTGGGCTAAACAGGACTGATGGCAATGTGAACCCCATGAAGTAAGTTGTAACGTTGACCAGTCAAACTGTGGATTGTGTAGCTGGAGCCAGGGCATGCCCAAAACGATCTCCTGGGTGGCTTGAGGAATGACTAAGAACTTTATTAATTCTGAGTGTAGGAACCCAACTCCCAAAACCACTGGTGCAGTTTGGTGAGAAATATTCCCCTTGGAGATTCGGCTACCATCCACGGCGGTAATGTAGACTGGGTAAGAAAGTTCACATACAGGCAAGCAAAATTTATTTACCGCAGCTTGGGTGATGAAATTTCCTGCGGCTCCACAGTCCACTAATGCTGATGCAGACTGAAGCCCAACTGAAGTCTCTAAAGTCACAGGAAGGATAAGGTCTTGATTAGAAGGAGCTTGTCTAGAAGATCCCAACTTGACTCCTCCTTTACAAGTCAGGATCTGGCGTTTCCCGAACGCACTGTGCAGGAATTAATCTGATGACCTGCAGCCGCACAATAAAGACAAAGTCTCTCACGAAGTCTTCTTGACCGCTCCTCAGGAGTTAGGCGGGACCTATTTATTTGCATAGGCTCATCAGAAGGTGGAGACTGGAACTGTACGGAAGGTATCATCCTTGCTCTGCGTGGCTCACTCCGAGCACGTTCATTGTTGCGTTCGCGGATGCGAGAGTCCAACTTGATGCACAGGGAAATTAAATCAGACAATTGTACAGGAAGATCGCGGGTTGCCAGTTCGTCCTTGATCCGTTCAGAGAGTCCATGCCAGAAAGCTGCTACCAGGGCTTGATTGTTCCACTGAATCTCTGCGGCCAACGTCTGGAACTGGATGACATATTGTCCCATACTACGGGTACCTTGACGAAGTTGGATTAGGTCTGCAGAAGCTGATGTTGCACGACCAGGCTCGTCAAAGATCCGTCTGAAGGTTGACACGAATTCTGTATAGTTGTTAAGCAGAGGGTCGGCACGTTCCCACAGAGGAGACACCCAACTCAAAGCAGATCCAGAAAGTAGAGAGATGATGTAGGCAACCTTGGATCTTGACGTGGGGAAATTATGTGACAACAATTCAAACTGGATTTCACATTGGTTGAGAAACCCGCGACATAACTTTGGGCTGCCATCATACTTGCTTGGCACGGGCAGGTGCAGACGTGACACTGGAGCTGATGCAGCCGGCATAGAGGAACTCACAGTACTGGCAGGTGCTGGAGTAACAGGAACTGTAGAAGTGTGTACACTAGGCAGGGATTGCTGTAGTGTATCTATCCGGGAGGACATCCCTTGCAGGAACTGGAACATCTGCTGCTGCGCAGCCTCTTGACCATCCAGACGGGAGACCAGATTTTGCAAGGCCTCTGACCCCACACTCCGTCCACCATCCGAGTCCATCGATCCTGAACTTACTGTCAGACTTGGTTTTGTCTGTGTCCCCGGAGGGGGCGCTAGTGGGTCAGTGGAGGTGGATGGGAGAAAACGAGGAGGCTGGATTATGTTTCTGCGCATGAGCGCAATGATATTTATTAACAGATGGTTCACAAAACGGCAGCAGAAAATAACAGTAGGAAATGCAAATGTCAATTGTACAGCGTGGCAGCTGAAAGTCTATGGTAACAGAATGAATGGTGACTGATGAAATAATAACCGGTAGTGATGATAACAGATGAGTGATAATTTGGCAGAGAATATTCTGGTATGGGAACCAGAGCAGATTAAAACATGGAACCAGCAGAGATGGTGTTGTATAGCAAACCTGGTAGCAGAGGCAGGAGTCTGACTCACAGTGCAGGTGATGAGGCACTGGCAGCAAGCAAGCTGTATCACAGGTGGTGAGATGGAACACACCTGGAGTCAGTCTCTACTGCTAGGCTGAAGCACACAGAGATGGTGATGAGTGTGAAGCCTGTAGATGGAAGCAGGTATTGCTGGGGCTTGAAGTTCCACGGAGCTGTGAAAAGTAACCAGGAGTACAAAGTCTCAGGTAGAAAGCCAGGAACACGGAACAGCAGGTAGGTATCCAGGTACACGGAGGAAACAGGAACCAGATCCTTACACATGAGTCGCAGGAGTGACACAAAGTTCAGGATACCTGCAGACTGATCCTGCAGCTTCATATATACCCCTTGTTAAACAGTCATTGGTGGAGAGAGGAAAAGTGGGTGCGGCCAAGCACCGGATTGGCCGCCGTATGCTGACTGCTGGAGGCTGTCATGGCGGCGCCCATGCCGCGGCCTAGCGGGAACGCGGCGTGCTACACGCCCGCTATCACAGGAGCGCTCCCAGGCCCAGGATGGCGTCTGATGGCAGAGACGCGGATGACAGATGAACGCAGGGACCCAGGACGGAGTCCGCAGCGGCGGACAGATGTCAGCCTGGTGAGTCGATTCCTGACACCTTTTTCATCCCACGGACAACAGGTGTCTCCCTGGGTGCCTGACTTAAACAAACCACCTCACCATCAGAATCCTCCTCGTCAATTTCCTCCTCAGCGCCAGCAACACCCATATCCTCATCCTGGTGTACTTCAACAGTGACATTTTCAATTTGAATATCAGGAACTGGACTGTGAGTGCTCCTTCCAGCACTTGCAGGGGGCGTGCAAATGTTGGAAGGAGCCACCTCTTCCCATCCAGTGTTGGGAAGGTCAGGCATCGCAACCGACACAATTGGACTCTCCTTGGGGATTTGTGATTTAGAAGAACGCACAGTTCTTTGCTGTGCTTTTGCCAGCTTAACTCTTCATTTTTCTAGCGGGAGGATGAGTGCTTCCATCATCATGTGAAGCTGAACCACTAGTCATGAGGAACATAGGAGAGGGCCTTAGCCGTTCCTTGCCACTCCGTGTTGTAAATGGCATATTGGCAAGTTTACGCTTCTCCTCAGATGATTTTAGTTTAGATTTTTGGGTCATTTTACTGAACTTTTGCTTTTTGGATTTTACATGCTCTCTACTATGACATTGGGCATCGGCCTTGGCAGACGACGTTGATGGCATTTCATCGTCTCTGCCATGACTAGTGGCAGCAGCTTCAGCACTAGGTGGAAGTGGATCTTGATCTTTCCCTATTTTACCCTCCAAATTTTTGTTCTCCATTTTTTAATGTGTGGAATTATATGCCAGTAATATATCTGGAATTAGACGGCAGTAATGTCTGAAATTAGATACCACTAGATAGATACCAGATACCACTGTGACTGGAATGATGATGACCTATGCACAGTGACAGGACACTATCACAGCACTATACAGCAGCAAGATGCAGCACAAGACACTTGGACTAGTATATTAGAAATGTGCTGTAGTATTACTGAGCACCACAATGCAGCACAAGACAATGAGCAGTGATACTGAGCACTGATGATGATACTACTGAGAACTGACACTGAGCAGCAAGATGCATCACAAGAGAGACACACTACTAGTATTACTGAGCAGCAATAAGTAAGCACTGATACTGAGCACTGATATTAGATTTGCCAATGAGAGAACGTAGCCACGTCCTCTCTGCTCTCTCTACAATGCACGAGTGAAAAAGGCGGCGACGGGCGGCTCTTTATATGGAATCCGAATCTCATCCGAAGCGGGATGATGACGTTTTCCAGGCAGGAACAAACGAGCCTGCCTCCGACCCGTGTAAACCACGTGGAGTTCAGGGGGGTTCGGTTCTCGGAGAAACGAACCCGCTCATCTCTAGTTTTTATACTGTGCTTACTTTTGCGCTCTCCTCTTTATATGCATGTATTGAAGTTTATGGCCCTTTGTTATATTGGATGGAGCTGCACAGATATCTATATTAACATTGGGAGTTGGACTTTTATATTGGACTCAGAGAAACCATTTGCGCATGACCAGATATCCTATATATATTTCGTTTTTTTACTGTCTTCTGTGCTAGGATTGGCCTGGGGCTGCCCTGGGCTGGCTGGGCCTATCTAATGTACTGCAATGCAGACAAAGGGACTCTGGGAGTCATGTCATCATGAATTGCAGATTCTGTAAAGGCCAGTACTGACAGGAGAGGTGTGCTGAGCGATCTTAACACATACCGCTCAGCACACATATCTCCCCCCGCTTAGCACACGTGATGTGCTGAGCGAGGGGGGGGGGGGGGGCAACGGGGGGCTGCTCACTTCACACAGCGCTGAAGTGAGCGACCTGCTAGATTGAGCCTGCATGCAGGCTCAATCTAGCACCGGCGTTAGAGATGTGCGGGGCTGCGCGTCGCTATCGCTGGAGGGCATACACACAACAGATCCGTGCTTAAAATCAAAGCAATCTAGTCAGAATGCCTAGATTTTAAACATGGATCTCTCCGTGTGTTCCCCCCTTTAATCTCTATTACATGTCTCTCACTCCAGGGGGTATATTTACTAAATCCGATTTTGAAAAGCACTTTATGAATCTTCAAAATCGATTGAAATCGATTCCTTTTGAGTTTCTAAATTTTTGAAAATTTTCCTTATTTACTAAAAATCGACATTGCATTTGGTTTCCAAATCAATTTCGATGTTGGTCAATTTTGGGAATGGATTTTGAGTTGATTTTATGAAATCCCTTACCAATTTGAACCTCAAATCCCTATTAAAATCCTAAGCAAAATCGAACAGAACTTCATCATTGCTTCCTATTGTTCCAGATGCATCACATGCACTCTAATTAAAGGGGAAGCTCTCTCTTTACACTGTTTTATACATGAAAAACAAAGTTTTTTTTTTTATACTTACAGCTGAAATAGTTGATAATAAGCTTAGCCCTAATCTGCCTTCCTGCCTGCCTGCCTTCCACTTTCTGGGGGTCATTCAGACCTGTTCGCAAACTATGTTTTTTTTTGCTGTGCTGCGATCAGGTCAGAACTGCGCATGCGTATGCACTGCAATGCACAGGCGCGTCGCCCGGGTACAAAGCAGGTCGTTGCTGTGCGATGGGTTTAACGAAGAATCCATTTGCACAGCCGATCGCAAGGAGATTGACAGGAAGAAGGCGCTTGTGGGTGCCAACTGACCGTTTTCTGGGAAAGTATGGAAAAACGCAGGCGTGTCCAAGCGTTTGCAGGGCGGGTGTCTGACCTCAGTTCCGGGCCCGGACTGGCTGAAGTGATCACAAGGGTTGAGTAAGTTGTGGGTAACTCAGAAACTGCACAAATATTTTTTGTACCGCCCTGCTGCACATGTGATTGCACACTTGCAAAGCAAAAATACACTCCGCTATGGGCAGCGACTATCTGCTCGCAAAAAAACCCTAGCGAGCAATCAGGTCTGAATTAGGCCCTATGTGCACATAGGGGGTCATTCCGAGTTGTTCGCTCGTTATTTTTTTCTCACAACGGAGCAAATAAGTCGCTAGTGCGCATGCGCAATGTCCGCAGTGCGACTGCGCCAAGTAAATTTGCTATGCAGTTAGGTATTTTACTCACGGCATTACGAGGTTTTTTCTTCGTTCTGCTGATCGGAGTGTGATTGACAGGAAGTGGGTGTTTCTGGGCGGAAACTGGACGTTTTATGGGTGTGTGTGAAAAAACGCTACCGTTTCTGGGAAAAACGCGGGAGTGGCTGGAGAAACGGAGGAGTGTCTGGGCGAACGCTGGGTGTGTTTGTGACGTCAAACCAGGAACGACAAGCACTGAACTGATCGCAGATGCCGAGTAAGTCTGAAGCTACTCAGAAACTGCTAAGAAGTGTCTATTCGCAATTCTGCTAATCTTTCGTTCGCAATTTTGATAAGCTAAGATTCACTCCCAGTAGGCGGCGGCTTAGCGTGTGCAAAGCTGCTAAAAGCAGCTTGCGAGCGAACAACTCGGAATGACCCCCATAGTTGTTGCTGCTTCCTGTTTAGTGCATAATCTGGAGGGAGTGATTTATTTAATGCGCAATTATGCAATAGATGGCAGCAGAGCACAATATTAAAAATTTTGCCAAATTATATTATAATATGCCTTCTGAATTATTTATTTTTTTAAACCAAAGATGCATTCTGTCATGGATTGGGTGGCTATATGTGCCTCAGCAGTAGTATGTGAAATTGACAGTGGAGTCAAAAGCTAAGAGCAACAGCCATAGCCTAAATAACTTTTTTTGGTAGTAGGTGAACAAATAAGAACAATATAGTATCAATTACAATTAGCTACTTTATTAGCACATAATGGTATCTTACACAACAACCATCACTCTGGCATTTGTCCCACAAGAATTTTTGCAGACAGGGATGAATTGCTGAGGCATCATGGGTTGAATCAGGGTAGCCAGTTACAACAGGGTAGCCAGTTACAACAATCATGATTTTAAATTTCTATATATTTTCCAGCCAAATTGCCCAATATTGTGCTCTGGTGCCAGTAGCGGATCTTGCCACGGGCAAGCAGGACTTTTGCCCGGGTCGCCGCCTTCCGGAGGGCGCTGGCGCCATCCGGAGGGCGCCGCACCGTGGCAAGATCCGCCACTGCTGCCCGCTGTGTCCCCCGTCCGCCTCCGCTGCCCGCTGCCGTCCCCGTCCGCCTCCTGTGAAGGGAACTAGACGCTATGCGTCTAGTTTCCCTTCGTGGAGAGTAACTTTGCTGAGCGGTGCGCAATGACGTCATCGCGCACCGCACAGCAAAGGTCCTCTCCACGAAGGGAACTAGATGCATAGCGTCTAGTTTCCCTTCGTGGAGAGGACCTTTTGCTGTGCGGTGCGCGATGACGTCATCGCGCACCGCTCAGCATTCAAGCGGCGCTAGCAATGTACAGGGGGCTTAACTGACCACGCCCCCTGTATTGGGCCACGCCCCTTTTCCTGCCCTGGGCGCAGAGCGCCCTTGAACCGGCCCTGTCTGGTGCTATCTATTGCACATTAATGGAATAAGTATGTCTATAAGTATAAATGTGTGCACTATTCAGTTCATAAAGTTACTGATGGTGCAATGATTGATCCTCCAAGGTTTTCTCAGTCAGGTGGTGATTTGCATTGTGCAGGTAGGTGCACAACATACCATAACCTTGGACATGCATTATTACTACTTCCACACTGCCCAACATGCTTTTGGATACTTAAAAAGTCATCACATCAATTTCCTACCATTAGAATGAGTTTAGAAGTCAAAATCTAATGTCTAACATCATTCTAAACATTTAGGGATTTGAGGTTCGATTTGGAGTTCGATTTAGAGTTTGATTTAAAATCAAACTTTAGTAAATTAGGGGATTCTATGTTGGGCTATGGGATGTTTTTCAGAAATTTGATTTGTATTGGGATGTGAGTTGAATTTGACAATAGAATTGATTTGACATTAGATTTGGGTGTATATTTACTAAGATTCGTATTTGTGTCGATTTGGTGGGTGTTTCATCTCGAATTGTATCGGTCGTGTTTTTGTGCAACTTTTTGAATAAATTACATATAATTTACTAAGCTGCCGAGTTTTCTTCATTCGTATTTTCCGATGTGAATGTGTTTCGTATTTTCTACATGATTTTTACGACCGTTGTGTGTGTTGTCGGCCGTATTTTTTAGTTTTTATTACGGACTCGTACTTCCTAATCGCGGTAGTTTATTTATTTTTTTTGCGCCGTATTTTTCAGTGGTTTAGTTTTTGTCACATGTCCGTGATTGGTTGGGTTTGTGATGGAGGAGTGTCTGTGCTGCATAGTATAAATACGCCCTAAACCGGACGGACCTCGTGGGTTTAGCTGGTGGAGAGGAGAGAGGTAGTGTTGTGTGTGGTAGGAGATTTGGAAAGTTGTTTAGGTGATTTTAAGTGATTGCTGAGTGGTGTATTTGGTTTGTAAGTCGTCTTGTGATTATTGTTGTGGTGTTTTTTAGAAGTTTGTCAATTTTTTTGTGGTTGTTTTTTTTCCAGTCTATTGTTGTTTGTGTGTGTGTGTGTGTGTGTGTGTGTGTGTATGTTTGGGTGTGGTTGGTGTGTGGTGTGTAGTGTTAGTGGAGGAGTGTGTTTAGTGTTTTTTTTTCTTAGTGTTATTTGTTGTTTGTGTCAATTATGTCTCAGTCAGTGGTCGGTGAGGTGAGTGAAGTGGAGGTGATGAGTGAGGCGGAGGGGGGTAGTTAGAGGGAGGAGGTGAGTGAGGCTGAGGGTGTTAGTGAGAGGGAGGAGTGTAGTGAGTCAGAAGGGGAGAGTGATGGTGAGGAGGAGGGTGCGGTTGCTGCTGTGGCCTTTAGTGAGAGTGATGGTGCTGTGGCTCCGCAGCCACACACCACTACGAAGACAGGGAGCAACGTGAAATTTAGTTACTCTGAAAATGTTGCGTTGGTTGGTGAGCTGGTGCGCCATCATCGCCAGCTCTTGGTGCTGATGCCTCCAAAGTCACATCTCACAGAAAGAGTGTTATTTGGGGTAAAGTTGTAGCTGCTGTGAACTGCAAGGGACTTGTCAGAAGGACCGAGGACATGTGTCGTAAACGCTTTCACGACATAAAGCGCAGTGTCAAGGCCAAGATGGCCAAGGAGGCCAAGTCTGCTTGCCAAATCGGGGGCGGACATCCGTTTATAGCAACTTATGCTGAGTGGGAGGAGCCAGTGCGGAGCTTAATTCCTAGCGAAGTGGTTGGTGCCACTCATGTGCGTGATTCCGAACGCCCCAAGCATGATGGTGAGTTTTTATTTTATTTTTAATTTATTTTCTTAAAAATGTATTTTTTTAAAAAAACATTCTAGTCCTGCTATTTGTTATATTTTGTCTGTGCTAGTTTAGTGTGTATTAGTGTGTGCAATTGTGCCTGTCATTATTGTCTGTGAAAATTCTCCAGTATGTTAGGATTGTCTGGTGCTAATTAGTTTATGTCCTTGTAAATGTTCCTTGTGAAATGTCCCTTATTTAGAAATGTTTGTATTGGTTAATGGTGGCCAACATAATTTATCTGAAAATGTGTAAGTGTGGTTTATTTAATATTTTGTAGTTAAGGACACATGATCGCATGATGTTTAGTGATGTTTAAAACTAAGACGCTTTTCTTGGTGCTGTTTTGATGTTTCAATAATAGTGTTAGTGTTCCAAAATACATATTTGGTTAATGATTTATGCATTTGGTATGTAGTCTGTTCTTAAAGTAAAATTGTATGTGTTCATAATTGTGTTTGTCACAATCATCTGTGTTACATTGTAAGCTATGCACGTGTCGGCATGTGTGTAGCATAGTTTTTGCAACATTTTGCAGAAGTTCCATTACACAATATAGATATATATATATTTTGGGTGTTGTTTTAGTGGTAGGTATGTGTTTGTAATTAATAATTGAGAAATGGTGTTTGTTGTTAATTTTGTTTGCAAATGCATTTGTGTGTACAAATCATATTTTTCTTTGGATTACAGTGGCAAGAAAACGCACAAACCACTTCATCAAATGTCGCACATGGTGATGCTGGTGCTGCAAGTACATTTTTAACACATAAAAACTTAAGGAGGATGTAAAATCATTGACAAAATTATAAAAGTTAAATTTTTTCACTTAGGTCCATCCTGCCCTCACCCGACTGCGCAAATGCGCACAGGCCACAGATCCGCCACACGGAAACACGTGGCACATAAAAGACCATGACCCGATCTGCCAAGACCACAATCTGCCTCTCCACCAACGCACCGCATCTCTACGGTCTCATCAAGGCCACCGTCCGATTTGCTGGCGCCCTCCCCACCACTTCAACCGCAGTCTCCTCAACTTCCAGGTGAGTCCAAACAAATAAACATACCAACACATAACACACAAAACAGTAAAGATAATTAGCTAATAACCAAACACACACAGTAATCCTATTAGATTAACCATTAAAATGTTTAAAGCAAATGGTTTTGAGATGGCCAGCCCTTTAAAGCACATTAAAACTGTCTTCTATTTGTATGTCAGAACATTTGAAGCAAACACTAGCATATTTGGCACAAGTATACTAACAAATCAGAAAGTCACGTTTGTACACAGTATAATATTGGGCCATTGTGTATTTTTACATTTATTAAAAAGAGCCTGTTTTTAGAGTCAAGCCATCATAGATCTACTGTAACCTACCAACATAGTGATTTAGGCAGAATCAGACTTATGGGCCCTACTCACTGGCCGAGGTGCCCGACGGCCGATACGGCCGACGAGCGACCCGGCGGCGGGGGGGGCAGTGACGGGGGGAGTGAAGCTTCTTCACTCCCCCCGTCACCCGGCTCCATAGACGTGCAGGCAAATATGGACGAGATCGTCCATATTGGCCTGCATGCACAGCCGACAGGAGACCAGCGATGAACGAGCGCGGGGACGCGCATCGTTCATCGCTTAAGTCTCCACACTGAAAGATATGAACGAGATCTCGTTCATTTATGAACGAGATCGTTCATATCTTTCAAAATATCGGCCAGTGTGTAGGGCCCATAACACATGGATTGACCTTTAAAATGTAATTTAACATAATGTTTGCCCTTAAGGTTGTGTACCAAAATATTTAGAAAAGAATGGATAAATAGGGCAGGTCATAATGGGAAGGCAAAATGTCTGCTTATGTAGGTATGGACTTGGCATCAATATGTTTGTTGCATGTTGTTGTTCTGAAAACAATTATGCAAAAATGTCAATATCCAATGAAAAAGAGTAATAAAATGTTATCCCATTCAAACACACACAGATAAAGGCAGCATGACACCCGCACACCAGTCAGATGATATGGAGGAAACTTATGTGCTTAACCTGCAGCCAGTAGACCCGACCACACCAAGCACGCCACCTATGGTTCTGCCTCCGCCACCAACTACTCCACAACCACAATTGAGCCCAGCCACACCACCGCCACAAAACCCAGAGCAGGCATTTTGGGACAGCTGGGCAACACAGCAGTCACAACATTTGGACTGTCTTCGCAGATACACCAAGCTGCTCTCAAGTCTGCCACATTACCTGCCCCGATTAAGTCGCACTATGAGCAGACAAAATTTTGAGCTCAGCAGAATAGCAACTTGCATGGAACAAATGCGGGCTGACAACAGCCACATGATGCAAACATTGGCCAGGATTATGGACAACCAAATGAGGCAGCATCAGAACTACCTCAATCTTCTAGAAACAAACAGTCGCCTTTGTGAAAGTCTAGGAAGAATCATAGAAAACAACACGGCGTCAAACAACCAATTAACGCCACACTAACCAACCTCAGCCACAATATCTCTAACCTACACACCCAACAAGTGAGCACCAGCTCTGAAACAACAACCCCTTTAAATACGCCTATTTTATCCCCAGTAAGAAGATCCAGAAGAAGAAGATCTAATGTCCCTGACCCCGACTCTGCCCACCAAAAAAATAATGTTTTCCACAACAGGTGTTTGATTCTTAGGGGGGAGGAAAGATTATCAGGTTGATTAGAAATATAATTTAAAATACAAAATATATAATAAACAGATTTGTTTGAACAAGATTCACCTGATTTGTGTCCGAAATCAATATAGTTATAATGAGTTAATTTATATTATGTTATTATTGTGAAAATGTGTCACACAAAAAAAAAAACATTACTGCCTTTACATAATGGCTTGCCAAGAATAGGACACATCTGCTGAACCTATTATAGGCAAGACATTTAAAGTACACAATGAGCATCATCCACCTTATTTGCTACAATAAGCCTCTATTCATACCAATATACTGTCTGGCCCAAGGTGGATTTGGATCAACGTGTTTGAAAAGTCTGACACCTGTGCACATTGCCCATGCCACCTAGCAGAGCCGGCCCTAACCAATATGATGCCCTAGGCAAGATTTTGGCTGGTGCCCCCTAGTACCACTGCTATTTCCGCCTCTGACCCTGCATCCCTTTCCCAGCACCATCACCCCTCACCCATAGCAGTCCTTATTTTGGTGTTCCTACCCCCTATATTTTAAATAAGACCATTGCGCACATTCGGCGCACAGCCCAAAAAAGTTGTGCGTTTTTGCTGGCAAGGGCCACACAATAGTAACCCCAATTCAAATTACACCACACAGTACTGCAACTTTATTCACATTTTATCATGCGATAGTGTCCCTCATTCATGTTACATCACACAGTAGTACCACTTACCTTTTATACATTACTCCTCACAGTAGTGCCCCTTATTCACATTACATCACACTGAATTGCTGCTTATTCACATTATACCACACTATATTGCTCTTTATTCACATTAGACCACACAGCAGTACCCTTTCTATACGTTACGCCACACAGTAGAGCACCTTATACACATAATTTCACACATTATTAATGCATTTATACACATAATACAACAAAGTAATGCCCCTTACACATATCACACACATTATTAATGTCCTAATAAACATAATGCACCTTACACATTATGACAAGCTTTATTAATGTCCTTATACACATAATGTCCCTTACGCATATGTTGCACATTATTAATGCCCTTATACACATAATGACACACATAATGTCCCTTACACATATGCTGCACATTATTAGTGCCCCATTACACATAATGACACACATAGTACCCCTTACATATATGCCGCACATTATTAATGCCCTTATACACATAATGACACACATAGAGCCCATTACACATATGCCGCACATTATTAATGCATTTTTACACATGACACACAAAATGCCCCTTACACATATGCCGAATACTACTGCACACCCAACCCACACACACAGCACTCACACGGCCGCTAACACTGTGACCTCTACCTCCGCTTGGATACAGATGTGTCCTCATAAATCTTGCCTCAGTGCTAACGTTGTGCACCTTTTTTTTTAATGAAAATGCATCTTATTTGCATTACTGTGTGGCTAGGATGCACAATCAGCTTCTGCTGATTAAAATGATACGCAGCATGCCTATACTGTGTGAGACTGTGACTGTATCTGCATATGAAATGCTACACACAAAATATAGGCATGCCACATATCATTTTAATCAGCAGAAGCTGCTGATGCCCCTAGGCATACCAAATGCCCTAGGCATTTGCCTAGTTTGCCTATGCCTAGGGTCGGCGCTGCCACCCAGCACATAGAAAGTTTACATTACTGTATGCCTGTGACACTACAGGTTCAGCCACCATAGTATACAATCTCGTTAGCTATGCAATGCACACAACACAAGTGTGTATAATTTTAAGAATAATGTGAGTGAGTCAGTAAAATGATTCTACAATATTTTTAGATTTTAACAAAGTCTATTTGTCACTAATCAACAAATTTCAATTTTGAAAAAGGTGGCCTGTAAGCTTGGATTCTAAGGTAAGTTCAAAATAGTCAGGAGTGTGGTCAAGGCTAAGACAGAGTGTGTGTGTTTTTTCAGGTTGTAATTCAACATAGAAAAGGACACACACCCGTTTAATGTATATTCTATTTAGTCTGGATCAGCTGTATGGCCTCTTAATAGTCTACATAAACCAAAACACACTGCGCAGCTTACGCAAAGCCTATTCAACCTGGTAACATCGTCAGTTTCATGGTCCTGGTTCATGTGAAAATGATGGATCAGTTTCAGGAATACATCTGAACACATAAATTTACTGCAACACAGGCCAACAGCCATTTGTGTGTGTGGGATTGTAATCATGTAGTTATGTACTTTTTTATGTTGTAAAAATGTAGGCTGAACTTATGTTTAACATGAAACATATCTAAACACGCTTCTCAAAAGCAGGTCTATTTGAAATTCGTATTTTTATACGAATCTCTAAATTTCACGGCCGAAATGGTCCTTTCACGGTGGTAATTACAAATACGATTTTTTTATAAAATTACCGAGTTCTATACCTAAACAGTCGTGTTTGACCGATGGTGTATTCATTCGTATTTGTGAAGTGTGCGGTACAAAAAAATATGAATGCCCTCATCACTGCCAAGATTTGAGTTTACTAAATTTCCGAGATGACACTTTGAAGAAAAAACTCAAAATCGGTCAAAATCGGGAGCTTAGTAAATATACCCCTTGGTCTTTAGTAAATCTGTTCAACCTAAGTCGAATGGAAATCGAATGGAAACAGAATGACCAATCCCTTGAATCACCAAATTGAACTTTAGTAAATTTTGCCCCAGATGCTCTTTGTAATGGGTACAAATATCGAACTTGACTCCCATATGGAGGTGGCCATTTTGGATGAGATAAATTTCACGATCAAAACATATTGATTCATTTGTAGTCACTGGAGTGAGAGACACTTATAAAGATGAACAGACTCTAGGGGGTAAATTTACTAAGATGGGAGTTCTGTTTAAGATGGGATGTTGCCCATAGCAACAAATCAGATTCTACTTCTCAATTATCAAGCACTTTTTAGAAGATAATACCTGGTATATGATTGGTTGCCATGGGCAACATCCTATCTTAAATAGAACTTTCATCTTAGCAAATATACCCCAAGATGTCCGCAATTTGTGATTGCGCATGTGCAGAGTGGCCCTCCCATTGCATTATCCAGAGTACAGTGCATCTGCGGTGGTTACAGACTTCGCATGTATGAACCACACTACCCGGAAGTGCTGGGATCATGTTTGTTTTTTTCCCCCATAATAATTTTTATTATAGGTTTTGCTCCAATTAACATGGAAGGGGGAGGGGGATACAGAAAAGAAGAAGGAGGTCATGGGGAAGGGTAGGGGAGGGTGAAGCAAGTCCAAATATATATATAAAAAAAGACACAAACTGAAATATAATTAGAAAACATACATATACAATATGATGTAACATAGTAGGAGCAAATCTGGAGGGAGGATATAGCCCCAATGGCGTATCGCAGTACATAAAATCACACATAATCCCCTAAATTCTACATATAATTAACTTGAATCAAATAACAGATTAGCCCCGTCAGTCGAGGTTGAGTACTCTTGCCAAAGGGACCACCTAACCATCGGGAAGTTAGATCTAGAGGAGTATGGGAGTCCCATGGTCTCCATTGAAAAGAATACTGTATTTTCCGAATAATTTTAAGGAGTGAGGGCGGGAATGGACTCTTCCAATCCTGAGCTATAACAGCTCTGGTAGCAATAAAAATATGACCTAAAACATAACGATCCCCATTTGCTATATAATTTGGGTAAATATGTAATAGCGCTAATGTGGGCGATTCCCGCAGAGGTGTATGGATAACAGTCAAGACCAATGCAAATACCTCTCTCCACAGCTGGCGTATTTTCGGGCATGACCAAAATATATGAAAAATGTCAGCTACCTCGGAGCAATTCCTCCAACATAAATTGGAGACCGTAGGCCAGATTTTATGTAATTTGGCAGGGATAAAATAGAGGCCATGCAGTAATTTAAATGCATTTCTATGTGGTTGTTACATTTAGACATCCTATGGGGTGATAACAAGATTGACCCCCATTGCTGCTGTTAGAGGGAGCATCCCACATCCTTCTCCCATTTAAGTTGGATGCTAGATTTTTCCCCCCAATCAACCTCCTGCGCACCAGAGTACCAAAACTTAATAGAGCCTTTGCAATTACTTAAAGCAAGTTTTGCCAATATGTTAGGAGGAGGCAAGAGTATTAGACCTGAAGATCGAAAGGAGCAAGTTAGCCAATGCACAATACGATTATATGAAAACAGTTCTCAATCGGGGAGATGCTATTGCCGCTGCAGGACACTAAACGGGGTAATCGCTGTACCATCTGTGAACTCAGAGATGGAATCAATACCACAAGAGATCCATGTAATAAGGGTTAGGTCTGGAATGAATTTCGATAGAGCAATTAGGGAAAGCTTTCGGGAAGGGAGAGATACAGATTTAGGGGAAACCACTAGGGCAATTTATGCAATTAGGGAGTCAGCAATAGCCCGTGAGGTGAAGTGTGAGGGGGGCCTCTGTTGGGTCGGGACCCACAGTAGGTCAAGTAAGGGAATGCGGGTGTATAGATGTCTCTCTAAATCCACCCACTGTTTCCTTCCCTAAGGTAGGGACCAGTCACTTATCTGGTCCACAATACAAGCAAATTAATATTTTCTTAAATCCGGTATGTTCAGCCCTCCAAACTCCCTTGGTCTAGTTAAGCACCTGTATGCAATTTGACTTTTTTTTTTCTTCCAGATATAATTTAAAATTAATAAGTGAATTCGACTTAGAATTTTCATGGGAACAATGTAGGGGTTTGCTCGGAAGAGGTACATTAGCCGTGGCAAAATCGACATTTTGAAAGCAGCGATTCTGCCCAATCAAGATATCTCCAAACTAAACCAAGATTTACATAAAGAGTCTATCTGGGATAGCATCGGGGTATAATTAATTTCCGTTACAGTAGATAGGGAATTAGGGATATTAATACCAAGATAGACAAGAAAGTCCTTCTTCCAGTTGTACTTATAGCGGAGTTGAAGAGCGGAAAGCTGCACGGAGTCCAAATTAAATGGCAAAGCTTCCGTTTTGGTCGTGTTCAACTTATAGAATGACGCTGCGCTGAATCAGTATATAATCCCATGGTGGACCGGCAGTATAGTCATAGGTTTCGTCACAAATAGGAGGACATCGTCAGCAAATAGACTAATCTTATGGAGAGATGAACCAACGCTTATACCCGGGAAAGTGGAGGCTTGGCGTATTGCCAGAGCGAGGGGTTCTATTGCTAAAATATACATAAGAGGAGACAGAGGACATCCCTGCCTTGTCCCGTTAGAAATATTAAAGGGTGAAGAAGTAAAACTGTTACTAAACACCACAGCGGTAGGGGAGATATACAGTGCCGAAATAGAGGATATGATGGGGCCCCGTAAACCGAATCTTGATAAAGTTTTGTAGAGAAAGCCCCAATGCAGCCTGTCAAATGCTTTCTCAGCGTCTAGGGAAGGAAAGATTGCCTCGACCCTCTTATGAGAGATATATTCAGCAAGGTCTCTCCTCGTATTATCTGATGCCTGACATCCTCCCACGAAACCTACCTGGTCCGGATGGCTCAAACTAGGGATGAGGGGACAAAGAAAAATATAGGAATGTATAGTGCGCAAACAAGCAGCTAGTAATCTCCTAAACTCCTATGAGGTCTCCTTCAATCCTCACCAAAAGTGCAAAAACATATATAGAAATGGAGAATAAGACTTAACCAACACTTCAACCAGTTTTCTTAATCTGGTATACTCCTTGTGCGTTCCCAGTTTGTAAGGTAGATAACATACACAAAGGAAGAAAGTTCATATAGTGAAATACCATTTATTACTATAAAAACAAGAAATAGATCACAGCGTAAAAAATCCCAGAGTTTAAAACAAGTACAGCGGGAAATTACCAGATGAAAAAGAACTGTGGCCAAACAGTTCTTAAAAAACATAAGGGTTTAACTGGGGAATTCCGGAATATCCCCAGTAAACCTTCTATGTCTTACTGGAAATCAATCTTTCCTACGCTGTCAATCTCGTTCAGGGCTCCAGGGATACCACCGATGCGTTTCAACCCCGTGCTGGGGTCTTTTTCAAGGTGCAAACAAGCAATGTTCGCAATTAGTTTAGAATTTTTTTTTAGATCCCTGTTGAGCAGGGCGATTGGTCTTTAATTCTGACAAAGGGACGGATCCTTACCCAGTTTGAGGATTGTAACAATACAAGCTTGTAGCAATTCCTCTGGGATAGAACCGTACTCAGTAGCATGATTATAAAGAGCAGAGGGCGACAGGATAAGATCCGAAGCGTACTGCTTGTAGAAGAAGTTAGTAAAACCATCCGGGCCAGTGGCAAAGATTTGATGACCCACGCTATTTCCTCCGGAGACCAAGGTGCACTAAGGGAGTCCACCTCACTTAAAGACAACTGGGGAAAATGCAGGTCGTCCAAAAAGGATGAGATCAAGGAGGGAGTGGGCTGGATACTATTGGGATCTAAGGCTAAATTATACAGGTTGGAATAAAACCTTGCAAAGGCATTCACTATATCTGACGGGTTCAACAACTTTTGGCCGTCTGGAGTTTGAATGCATTTGATCCTATTTCTAGTTTGATGCAATCGTAATTTGTGGACTAAGAGTTTACTGGACTTTTTACCTAAAGAATAAAAATTCTGTTGAAGTTTAGTGTAGGCCTGTTGCATGCGGCTTAAAACAATTTTTGAAGCTGGTTCCTAATCGAAACTATTTCACGTTTCAATCTGCGAGAGGGTCGGGATCTATTAAGAGATTCTGCCTGAAGGAGTTGTGTCTCCAAAGCTTCTTGTTGAGACAATTATTGTCTCTTCAATCTAGCCCCCATTTGGATAATGACGCCCTGCAGAACTGCCTTTAAGGCGCACCAATGCACAGGAATAGACATATCCAGAGGGGAGTTAGTTGTCAAGTACAAGGATAAGGCAGCAGCGATAGAGGAAGATGCTTCTGGAGACTTCAAAATATTCCGGTAGTCTCCAAGGTCTAGGAAAGAACTGAGAGGGAGCGGTTTCCATGACCATGTCACCACCGCATGGTCTGACCAAGCGACCGCGGAGATGGTCGACCTAGCCGAACATTGTAGGGACCACTTATCTACAACTATCAAATTGATGCGGGAGTACGAGTTGTGGACATGGGAGAAAAAGGTGTAGTCTTTAACTGTAGGAAATTGTATGCGCCAAGCATCATATAAATCAAACTCCACCAGTAGGCGGCCTAACTTAGACTGGGGATGAGACCCTCGAAGGGGACTATGGGGGGGAGAGGATTTATCAAGTTTTTCATCAGGGACCAGGTTGAAATCACCCATAACAATTAGCCTACCCTTCTGAACCTCATGGACGGTAGTAAACAACTTACGTAAGAAAGGAATTTGATTAGTATTTGGGGCGTACAGGGAGACAAGCGTAACTTTAACATCCTCCAGTTTCCCCACTAGAATCAAATACCGCCCCTCTTTATCAGAACTTTGAGAGTACAGGTCAAAATGGATAGAGTAGTGAAATAAAATAGCTACACCGTTTTTCTTAAAGGGGCCATTTGCAAAGTAACCTACCGGGAATCAAAGAGTATGGAGAGTAGGAGGGGCAGAGGTCTGGAAATGCGTTTCCTGGAGGCAAACAACCCTAGCTCTTTCCTTATGAAAAGTCTCCAAGGCTTGGCATCACTTACAAGGGGAATCAGGCCATGTACATTCAAAGAATAAAACATAACCATTAGGAAGGATCAGGAGATCAAGTTCAATCGCGGTATAGTCAGAAACAGGAACAGGGGGGAGGGGGAGAAGAAAGAGCAAAAGTGGGAAAGAGGAAAGAAAAAAGAGAAAAACAGAAAAAGCCCTGTATTCAGGGCCACAGTGTTTGCCACAGAAAAAAACATGGTGGCAAAGCAAAAATCATTGGGGGAGTGGGCTCTAAAGGGTCTCACTCATACCATAAACCAGAGTTGTCGAGGAAAACAGAACTAGCAAACACAACATACACAGCAAACACAACACACCAGCCATCTCAGTCAACTGAGGCACGAGTTAGCGGGCTATATACAATACAATAGTAGTACCCAGAGTCACGAATTGACCTGCCTGGGTATATTAATCAACAGCAAAAGAGAACCATGGAATCAGTTCCGGGCCTCATTCCTAACAGGGAAGCAAACGCCTCCGGAAACTACAAAAGCCCATAGGGACTCAAAACACAAAAATGCGAAATCTGAGGAATAACAGTGGGACCAGTATATATTCAACAGAGGGCCTCTATAAAAATCAACTGGACTACTAAATGTACTCAGAGTATCAATCAAAAGAAAAGAAACAACACAATGATGTCAGATTTCAGATGTCCGACACTGGGGTCAGTGAAGCAGCCTTAGAGTGCGTGATACGAATGTCCCAGTCATCTAGCAGCTTTATTCCGGCTTCAAACGTGAAGATTATATAGGCTGAAGAGCCATATCTAATGATCAGCTTGGCCGGAAATCCCCATCTTAACTGGATGTTGTTATCCCTGAGAGCGGTCATAATTGGGCGGAATGCCCGTCTCTTGTCCAGAGTAAATTGGGACAGGTCAGGGTAAATTTGTAAGCCTCCCATAATGTCAAAGTCATCTGCTTGTCGAGCGGCCCTGAGGATATCCTCCTTAATATGAAAAAAGTGAACCCTCAACAAAGTGTCCCTCGGGAAACTAGCCGAAAATCCACCACACGGTTTGGGTAAGCGGTGGACACGGTCAATAACCAAATCTTGCTGTGACACAGATGGGAGAAGCTTCTGGAACAATTTAGTAACATAGTCTCTCAGTTCTGCCGGAGCCACCAAGTCAGGTACACCTCTAATCTTGAGATTGTTTCTCCTCGATCTGTCCTCTAAATCGGCTATCTTTTCACGTAGCGAGGAGACATCGTTTTGTAAATCAGAATGCGAGGTGAGCAGATCGTTATGAGATGACACGAGCTCTTGCATTTTATCCTCGAGATGCTCAGTGCGTCCTGTAATGCCCACTAAATCTGCCCTGAGTGACTGAATTGAGGAATCCTCTCCAGACAGGATATCCGAGCGGAAGGCAACGAACATTTTGAGCATCATTTGCGTGGTAAGAGGAGCTTGGGGGTCAATCTCCGAACCCAGATCTCTTAATGCATGGAGAGCAGGAGACTGAGATAGGTGGAAAGGTGTTAAGGAGCCCGTTGAGGTCATAGTAGATGATTTTTGACTCGAGGCAGAGGATTTAGGAAATTGTATAGGTGCGGGCCTCTTGGGGGTTTTACCCCCTCTCCTCGTCGGCATGTTGAGAGAAAATGTCAGCACAGTATAGAAAGGGAGATCACAGATGTAGGCCGTAGGGGTTTGAACTAGAGCTAATGTGCTGTGGTTACCACATAAGTAGGAGGGTCATCAACCCATGCAACATAAAAGTCTTGGTTCAGGGCAGGAGACCCATGGAGAGAATGTCATCAGTAATAGTAAAAAGCAGCCATTGCGTACGTAAGGTCTCCTCAGGCAGTCAGCCGTCCAACCTTGCCGAACACAGGGGGCGTCACATAAACAGAGGTCAACAGGTATAAGCGGAGCAGGCGGACCATGGCTGAGATGGACACAGAAAGGAGCTGTCCAGATTTCTGTGTTCCCGGTACGTTAGGTGGTCCGCAGGTGGGAAGGCTGGGGTCCAGAACGACTAGGGGAGGGCCGGAGACAGACCCACAATTAGCAGGGCACCAGGCTAGACATACAGGTGGTTTTGCAGCTCACAATCACCGGTCATATGTATTAAACTTCCTGGGCTCAGCAGGGCAGATAGGAGCATAAAGAAGGCAGGGGAAGATACTGCGTATAGGGCATCCCACAGCTGTGGGTTACTAATCCCCGCATTGTACTATGCCACCCAGGTCAGGATTGGGCCCCTGTAGCTCACCTCCCCTCTGAATGGCCCACCGGCGGCGTCTTCCATTAGCCCGTCTGCACTGCAGTGCGAGGCATCTGGAGAGCAGAGGGCAGCGGGTCCCCGCAGTGGAGCCCTCACGGAGGCAGTCGAGAGAGGCGGCATGCACTTAATGAGATGGAGCCCCATCAGAAGCAGAGAGCCGGGCTTCCAAGATGGCGGGCACCAGTTCCTGTTTCTCTCCGTATGGGCGAGCAGCGGCCCCTTCAGGCAGCACAGCGTGATTCACCAGCCAGGCATCTGGTAAAGCGGGAGAGATCACCAGGCAGATGCGGATCCAGGTGTCCCTCTTCCAGCCAGGGACAGCACCAACGGGGCCGAAGTTCCGGGATGGTCTCCAAAATTGAGTCCCCGGCTTCTCGGTGAAGGGAAATCCGCAACCCGCAGAGAGACAGGAGGTCTCTCCCGACTCCGCATTACACAAACCCCGGCAGGGTAGCAGGTGAGGCAATGGCAGGAACACTAAAGGAGTGGTATGGGCAGCTGTAGATGGGGTATAGGGGTCCAAAAAGCCGAAAATAACCGGAACTCCTGCAACACACAGCCTGTCCTGATGGCTGCCAAGCCACTCCCCTGCCCCTAGTTCTTTTCATGGCTCTATTTTTAGCCTTACTTAGTTGTTCATATTTGTACCCCCTACATATAAAATTAGATATCATCTGATCGATGTTCTCACTAGCAGCATTTGTATCACTACATATACGCATAACCCGAATAAATTGTGAATACGGTAAACCATATTTGAGTGGTTTTGGGTGAAAACTTCACGAATGCAAGATTGTATTCCGGTCAGTGGGTTTAATGTAAAGATTTGTTGTAATATGACCCTCACATACATTGACTTGCACATCCAGGAAGTTAACCTGTACAGGATCAATAGTATATGTAAATTTTACCGGGCTTGTGGAGCTATTATGCTCATCCATAAATGATCTAAACCGTTGTTCAGGTCCTGACCAAATTAGGAACAGATCATCTATGCACCGTGCATACAAGCTGATATGTTCAGCTATTTCAGTCCTACTAAAGAAAATATCCTTCTCCACATGAAACATATATGCGTTAGCGTATGATGGGGCCACATTGGACCCCATCGCACAGTTAGAGACTTGGAGATAAACCTCCCATCATATAAGAAGAAATTCCTGGTCAACACCAATTCTAGTAATTTAATAATTAAATTCACATTGGGGCCTGAATAATTAGGATTATCAATGATCAATCTACGTACTGCTGCCAGACCATCGGAATTAGGGATGATCGTATATAGATTTGATACATCAATACTACACAACAAACTTCCATTATGGATACCACCAATATCTTTCAATTGATTTCAAAATGATGTTGTAACCAAAGTATATTTCGGATGATTTATCACACATGGTTGTAACAACTAATCTAAATAAACCGAAGTATGTTGAAAAAGAGAGCCCCGTGCTGATATTATCTGGCGTCCCGGGGGCGGGTCTAACTTCTTGTGAATTTTTGGTAATGTATAGAGTAGTTGCGTAACTGGACATTTCGGAACCAATATATCTCTTAATTTAGAGGAAATCAGTCCATCCACCACTGCTCTATCCAAACATTCACTCCTCACAGAATTGTTTAGTAGGATCTGCAGATAACTATTTATAGACATTAGTGTCATACAATTGTCTTTCAATCTCGTTCTTATAATCAACCTTGTCCTGTATCACTATTGCCCCGCATTTATCAGCGAGGCGAATAGTGATATGAGGACATGAAGCTAACTGTTTAAATGCATGAAATTCTTCTTTAGACATATTACCATGGTTAGACTGTGATTTAGACAAAATACTCTCACCCTCCTGACTAAGCATGCGTGAAAATGTTTTAATACCAATATTGTTTGAAACCGGTTCAAAAGATGTATATTTTTGCATACGTTTCAATTGGATAGGTATATCCTGCCCTTCCATGATAATATTACGTTGCTCATGCGGTTTTTGAAAATGTTCATGTAAACGTAATTGTCTATTCAATCTATACTTTTCAATTTCCCAGATGAAGCCATCCATATGTGTTGTTAATCCACGTTCTAAAACTCGAATTTCCAGCTCAGACAGTTGGTATGTAGACAGATTGATTACCATCTCTGATTTTGAGGGAGGGGCGGTCAACCAACCCTTCATCCTCGTGTTCTGCACCCCTCATGTTCTGCACCCCTCTCCTCGTGATTTCCTCTTGCGCCGTACTGTTATATCCCATATTGGGACCCTGGTCAGAGTCACTGGTATTAATAGGTCCAAGAGATGAATCAGTGTCCGAATTGAATCTAGGGGCTGTTCGTCTCTGTGTCCGATTAAGCTCTCTATGGTTCACCCCTATCCATTGATACATTTTGTTTTGTTTATAATCAGCAATGACTTTAGATAACTTAAACTTCTTAAACTGGATAAGATCCCTTTTGTAGATAGCCAATTGTTTAGTTAATTTTTCAATCCAGTTGACTTCTGAATTAGCCTCTAATGTTGTAATATTGATGGATTCAAAAGCAGCTATTTTTTTCCGAGTGTTGGTTAACTCTTTTCCAACCTCCTCAATTATGAGGAGCATAAAGTCATAGCTGCATTTATTGAGTACTGCAATCCATCTTTTGCAAAAAAGATACAGTGGGGGGAATTCAAATGTTTGAAAAGTCGGTTGGGTGTCTGTTTTTTCATGTCTATTAGATAGGAAAAAACATACACCCAACTGACTTTTCAAACATTTGAATTCCCCCCAACGTGTCTCCCAATGGTTGGACAATTTTTAACACGGAAGCCGCATGGGATACGTTTTTCATTATAATAATAATCAGTCAATGTCACACCATGATAAAAAAAAGTCAAGTTTGCGTTGCTTAAATTTTAGTAATCCATGATATAATTATTCTGACGATTTCTTATCCATTTTCATGTCAAACTGCTCCTTAAAGAGCATAGATTCCGCTTCAGATTCTGATAAGGATAGTGCTGTGCCCTGAGTGATTTTAGCCAAATGAAACACTTCACATGCTTCCTCCTCAGCAACAGCGGTATTCCGTCCTTTCACCATATTAAAAACAATCGTGTCACAAACACTGTGATGCCAATGAACATATACAAAATGCTGTGGGTGCTATTGCCTAAGATAAGTCCGATACCTGCTTCAGACTATCTGTATACATACGTCCCGATAGGCAGCACAACCAGTACAACTGCAAATAGAGTCCCAGTGCCCTCCTTGCATATAGCCCAAATATACTGCACATGTAGCGCGGCACTCCGGTAATAAGGGACTTTGTCCCCTCGGGGTCTCAATGAATATTTGGGACTCCACTGTTTTCTTTAGGTGCTTCCTGTAAGTGTAGCTTGGGATATAAATAATATAAAGAATGAACAAATGTATATATTTAGAAGGTATGTTATTTTAATCAGTTTCATGCTGTATTATATGTAACACTTCCCTGTGATCCTCAATCAGTTGGATCCTGTCCTAATGCTTGTACTGATGTTTGCACTTCTTTACTAGCCAGTTAGTATGGAAACGGACGGCGGGGCATGATGTCATCGGTGGGCGCTATGCTCCAGCTTCCGGATCCGACCACAACACGTTGGATGGTGATGGATTTTAAATGGTGAGTGTTTTGTATTGTTTTTTATCCTGATGATGATTGAATAAATACCATCGAAACGTTGATCATATTCCTGCTGGTGTGGTCCCTTATTACCGGAGTGGAGTGCCGCCTTTACATGTGCAGTATATTTGGGCTCTATGCTAGGAGCGCCTACGAAGGGCACCGGGACTCTATTTGCAGTTGTACTGGATGTGCTGCCTATCGGGATGTATATGTATATATATATATATATATATATGGAAATGGACGGCAGGGCATGATGTCATCGGTGGGTGCTATGCTCCAGCTTCCGGATCCGACCACTACATGTTGGATGGTGATGGATTTTAAATGGTGAGTATTTGTATTGTTTTTATCCTGATGATGATGGAATAAATACCATTGAAACGTTGATCATATTCCTGATGGTGTGGTCCCTTATTACCGTAGTGCCGCCGCTACATGTGCAGTATATATGGGCTCTGTGCAAGGAGCGCCTACGAAGGGCACCGGGACTCTATTTGCAGTTGTACTGGTTGTGCTGCCTATCGGGACGTGTGTGTATATATATATATATATATATATATATAACATACAGTATCTCCACTATGTGGAAAAGACAGCACTCTCCAGATTAAAGTTTCAAAAATAAAAAAAATGGGTATTTATTATAAAGTCTATCTCACAGTTTCCAGGAAATGTCCAATGTTTCGGTCCACACCAGGACCTTTTTCAAGGTATACAGCAACAAAAACATCCGGTACAGCAGTGCAGCATAAGTCAAATGAAGTAGGGAAACTGGTTACTTCATTTGACTTATGCTGCACTGCTGTACCAGATGTTTTTGTTGCTGTATACCTTGAAAAAGGTCCTGGTGTGGACCGAAACGTTGGACATTTCCTGGAAACTGTGAGATAGACTTTATAATAAATACCCATTTTTTTATTTTTGAAACTTTAATCTGGAGAGTGCTGTCTTTTCCACATAGTGGAGATACTGTATGTTGTACTATGGGCCCCATCTTTTATTAGATTGGACCTTGATTGGCACCCCAGTAATTGCCTGTATTACGTGAGAGTGCAGGGATTCCCACTATATATGTATATATGTATATATATATATTAGAGATGTGCACCGGAAATTTTTCGGGTTTTGTGTTTTGGTTTTGGATTCGGTTCCGCGGCCGTGTTTTGGATTCGGACACGTTTTGGCAAAACCTCCCTGAAATTTTTTTGTCGGATTCGGGTGTTTTTTTTTTTAAAAAACCCCTCAAAAACAGCTTAAATCATAGAATTTGTGGGTCATTTTGATCCTATAGTATTATTAACCTCAATAACCACAATTTCCACTCATTTCCAGTCTATTCTGAACACCTCACACCTCACACCTCACACCTCACAATACTATTTTTAGTCCTAAAATTTGCACCGAGGTCGCTGGATGACTAAGCAAAGCGACCCAAGAGGGCGGCACAAACACCTGGCCCATCCAGGAGTGGCACTGCAGTGTCAGACAGGATGGCACTAAAAAAATTGGCCCCAAACAGCACATGATGCAAAGAAAAGAGAAAAAGAGGTGCACCGTGGTCGCTGGATGGCTAAGCTAAGCGACACAAACACCTCAATATCACAGGAATTATTCGTTCTAATCAATGGTATTATTGGTCCAAATCACTGGAAGAAAATGACAAAATCACTGGAATTATTCGTTCTAATCAATGGTATTTATTAGTCCAAATCACTGGAAGAAAATGACAAAATCACTGGAATTATTCGTTCTAATCAATGGTATTATTGGTCCAAATCACTGGAAGAAAATGACAAAATCACTGGAATTATTCGTTCTAATCAGTGGTATTATTGGTCCAAATCACTGGAAGAAAATGACAAAATCACTGGAATTATTTGTAAACATTTGTAGAAAGTCGCTGCTTTCTGATTACAGAAATGCTCAGATATTCCTGCGGATCCACAATCCCTTCCCAGAGGAAAAAGAAATTGAGAAACCGTTGTTTGACAATGTTTGTTCTCTTTCCCTTACAAAGGAACAAACCACTTTCCAAGAAGACTGACGTTTTTGGGATTATGGAGACATAATGTTTTTGAATATAAATCCTAAAGCAGGTGATGTATTAGAGCAAAAGAGTGCAAGAGACCAGCCATGCAGTTTCTGAAATATTATGACAAAATGTTACTGTATTTCATAAGCACTCATTCCTAACTCTGCTAAGTACTGTATGGTATACTGTATCTGGCTTCCATGAGGTAGTTGTCCATTATCTCAGCTTCCATTGACCTTTTTGAAAGCGGTAGAAGTTATCGATTCTTTTTTTTCCCCCCCTATTTTTAATTTTCTCCTGCATAGCCCAGTAAAATTTTGCAATGTTATTGACTTGTGCCTTCTGGGGGTCCACTTCTTCACTAGAGATGTGCACCGGAAATTTTTCGGGTTTTGTGTTTTGGTTTTGGGTTCGGTTCCGTGGCCGTGTTTTGGGTTCGAACGCGTTTTGGCAAAACCTCACCGAATTTTTTTTGTCGGATTCGAGTGTGTTTTGGATTCGGGTGTTTTTTTTTTAAAAAAAGCCTAAAAAACAGCTTAAATCATAGAATTTGGGGGTCATTTTGATCCCAAAGTATTATTAACCTCAATAACCATAATTTCCACTCATTTTCAGTCTATTCTGAACACCTCACACCTCACAATATTATTTTTAGTCCTAAAATTTGCACCGAGGTAGCTGTGTGACTAAGCTCAGCGACCCAAGTGGCCGACACAAACACCTGGCCCATCTAGGAGTGGCACTGCAGTGTCACGCAGGATGGCCCTTCCAAAAAACACTCCCCAAACAGCACATGACGCAAAGAAAAAAAGAGGCGCAATGAGGTAGCTGTGTGAGTAAGCTAAGCGACCCTAGTGGCCGACACAAACACCTGGCCCATCTAGGAGTGGCACTGCAGTGTCAGGCCGGATGGCCCTTCCAAAAAATACTCCCCAAACAGCACATGACGCAAAGAAGAAAAAAAAGAGGCGCAATGAGGTAGCTGTGTGACTAAGATAAGTGACCCTAGTGGCCGACACAAACACCTGGCCCATCTAGGAGTGGCACTGCAGTGTCACGCAGGATGGCCCTTCCAAAAAACACTCCCCAAACAGCACATGACGCAAAGAAAAATGAAAGAAAAAAGAGGTGCAAGATGGAATTGTCCTTGGGCCCTCCCACCCACCCTTATGTTGTATAAACAGGACATGCACACTTTAACCAACCCATCATTTCAGTGACAGGGTCTGCCACACGACTGTGACTGAAATGACGGGTTGGTTTGGACCCCCACCAAAAAAGAAGCAATTAATCTCTCCTTGCACAAACTGGCTCTACAGAGGCAAGATGTCCACCTCATCATCATCCTCCGATTCATCACCGTGTACATCCCCCTCCTCACAGATTATCAATTCGTCCCCACTGGAATCCACCATCACAGCTCCCTGTGTACTTTGTGGAGGCAATTGCTGCTGGTGAATGTCTCCATGGAGGAATTGATTATAATTCATTTTAATGAACATCATCTTCTTCACATTTTCTGGAAGTAACCTCGTACGCCGATTGCTGACAAGGTGAGCGGCGGCACTAAACACTCTTTCGGAGTACACACTTGTGGGAGGGCAACTTAGGTAGAATAAAGCCAGTTTGTGCAAGGGCCTCCAAATTGCCTCTTTTTCCTGCCAGTATACGTACGGACTGTCTGACGTGCCTACTTGGATGCGGTCACTCATATAATCCTCCACCATTCTTTCAATGGTGAGAGAATCATATGCAGTGACAGTAGACGACATGTCCGTAATCGTTGGCAGGTCCTTCAGTCCGGACCAGATGTCAGCATCAGCAGTCGCTCCAGACTGCCCTGCATCACCGCCAGCGGGTGGGCTCGGAATTCTGAGCCTTTTCCTTGCACCCCCAGTTGCGGGAGAATGTGAAGGAGGAGATGTTGACAGGTCGCGTTCCGCTTGACTTGACAATTTTCTCACCAGCAGTTCTTTGAACCCCTGCAGACTTGTATCTGCCGGAAAGAGAGATACAACGTAGGTTTTAAATCTAGGATCGAGCACGGTGGCCAAAATGTAGTGCTCTGATTTCAACAGATTGACCACCCGTGAATCCTTGTTAAGCGAATTAAGGGCTCCATCCACAAGTCCCACATGCCTAGCGGAATCGCTCAGTGTTAGCTCCTCCTTCAATGTCTCCAGCTTCTTCTGCAAAAGCCTGATGAGGGGAATGACCTGACTCAGGCTAGCAGTGTCTGAACTGACTTCACGTGTGGCAAGTTCAAAAGGTTGCAGAACTTTGCACAACGTTGAAATCATTCTCCACTGCGCTTGAGACAGGTGCATTCCACCTCCTATATCGTGGTCAGTTGTATAGGCTTGAATGGCCTTTTGCTGCTCCTCCAACCTCTGAAGCATATAGAGGGTTGAATTCCACCTCGTTACCACTTCTTGCTTCAGATGATGGCAGGGCAGGTTCAGGCATTTTTGGTGTTGCTCCAGTCTTCTGTACGTGGTGCCTGTACGCCGAAAGTGTCCCGCAATTCTTCGGGCCACCGACAGCATCTCTTGCACGCCCCTGTCGTTTTTTTAAATAATTCTGCACCACCAAATTCAAGGTATGTGCAAAACATGGGACGTGCTGGAATTTGCCCAGATTTAATGCACACACAATATTGCTGGCGTTGTCCGATGCCACAAATCCACAGGAGAGTCCAATTGGGGTAAGCCATTCTGCGATGATCTTCCTCAGTTGCCGTAAGAAGTTTTCAGCTGTGTGCGTATTCTGGAAAGCGGTGATACAAAGCGTAGCCTGCCTAGGAAAGAGTTGGCGTTTGCGAGATGCTGCTACTGGTGCCGCCGCTGCTGTTCTTGCGGCGGGAGTCAATACATCTACCCAGTGGGCTGTCACAGTCATATAGTCCTGAGTCTGCCCTGCTCCACTTGTCCACATGTCCGTGGTTAAGTGGACATTGGGTACAACTGCATTTTTTAGGACACTGGTGAGTCTTTTTCTGAGGTCTGTGTACATTTTTGGTATCGCCTGCCTAGAGAAATGGAACCTAGATGGTATTTGGTACCGGGGACACAGTACCTCAAACAAGTCTATAGTTGGCTCTGCAGTAATGATGGATACCGGAACCACGTTTCTCACCGCCCAGGATGCCAAGGCCTCAGTTATCCGCTTTGCAGCAGGATGACTGCTGTGATATTTCATCTTCCTCGCAAAGGACTGTTGGACAGTCAATTGCTTGGTGGAAGTAGTAAAAGTGGTCTTACGACTTCCCCTCTGGGATGACCATCGACTCCCAGCAGCAACAACAGCAGCGCCAGCAGCAGTAGGCGTTACACTCAAGGATGCATCGGAGGAATCCCAGGCAGGAGAGGACTCGTCAGAATTGCCAGTGACATGGCCTGCAGGACTATTGGCATTCCTGGGGAAGGAGGAAATTGACATTGAGGGAGTTGGTGGGGTGGTTTGCGTGAGCTTGGTTACAAGAGGAAGGGATTTACTGGTCAGTGGACTGCTTCCGCTGTCGCCCAAAGTTTTTGAACTTGTCACTGACTTATGATGAATGCGCTGCAGGTGACGTATAAGGGAGGATGTTCCGAGGTGGTTAACATCCTTACTCCTACTTATTACAGCTTGACAGAGGCAACACATGGCTTGACACCTGTTGTCCGCATTTGTGTTGAAATAATTCCACACCGAAGAGCTGATTTTTTTGGTATTTTCACCAGGCATGTCAATGGCCATATTCCTCCCACGGACAACAGGTGTCTCCCCGGGTGCCTGACTTAAACAAACCACCTCACCATCAGAATCCTCCTTGTCAATTTCCTCCCCAGCGCCAGCAACACCCATATCCTCCTCATCCTGGTGTACTTCAACACTGACATCTTCAATCTGACTATCAGGAACTGGACTGCGGGTGCTCCTTCCAGCACTTGCAGGGGGCGTGCAAATGGTGGAAGGCGCATGCTCTTCATGTCCAGTGTTGGGAAGGTCAGGCATCGCAACCGACACAATTGGACTCTCCTTGTGGATTTGTGATTTCGAAGAACGCACAGTTCTTTGCTGTGCTTTTGCCAGCTTAAGTCTTTTCATTTTTCTAGCGAGAGGCTGAGTGCTTCCATCCTCATGTGAAGCTGAACCACTAGCCATGAACATAGGCCAGGGCCTCAGCCGTTCCTTGCCACTCCGTGTGGTAAATGGCATATTGGCAAGTTTACGCTTTTCCTCCGACGATTTTATTTTAGATTTTTGAGTCTTTTTTTTACTGATATTTTGTGTTTTGGATTTTACATGCTCTGTACTATGACATTGGGCATCGGCCTTGGCAGACGACGTTGATGGAATTTCATCGTCTCGGCCATGACTAGTGGCAGCAGCTTCAGCACGAGGTGGAAGTGGATCTTGATCTTTCCCTATTTTTGGAACCTCAACATTTTTGTTCTCCATATTTTAATAGGCACAACTAAAAGGCACCTCAGGTAAACAATGGAGATGGATGGATACTAGTATACTTATGGATGACGAGTGACTGACGACACAGAGGTAGCTACAGCCGTGGACTACTGTACTGCGTCTGCTAGTATAGAGATGATAATGATATAAAAAATATATATATATCACTACTGCAGGTATATATAATATAATGACGGACCTGCTGGACACTGTCAGCAGACTCCTAAACTACTAGTATGAAGAAGATAGAAAAAAAAACCCCACCACAGGTAGGTATACAATTATGGACGAGCACTGACGACACAGAGGTAGCTACAGCCGTGGACTACCGTACTGCATCTGCTAGTATAGAGATGATAATGATATAAAATATATATATATATCACTACTGCAGGTATATATAATATAATGACGGACCTGCTGGACACTGTCAGCAGACTCCTAAACTACTAGTATGAAGAAGATAGAAAAAAAAACCCCACCACAGGTAGGTATACAATTATGGACGAGCACTGACGACACAGAGGTAGCTACAGCCGTGGACTACCGTACTGCATCTGCTAGTATAGAGATGATAATGATATAAAAAATATATATATATCACTACTGCAGGTATATATAATATAATGACGGACCTGCTGGACACTGTCAGCAGACTCCTAAACTACTAGTATGAAGAAGATAGAAAAAAAAACCCCACCACAGGTAGGTATACAATTATGGACGAGCACTGACGACACAGAGGTAGCCACAGCCGTGGACTACCATACTGCGTCTGCTAGTATAGAGATGATAATGATATAAAAAATATATATATATCACTACTGCAGGTATATATAATATAATGACGGACCTGCTGGACACTGTCAGCAGACTCCTAAACTACTAGTATGAAGAAGATAGAAAAAAAAACCCCACCACAGGTAGGTATACAATTATGGACGAGCACTGACGACACAGAGGTAGCTACAGCCGTGGACTACCGTACTGCGTCTGCTAGTATAGAGATGATAATGATATAAAAAATATATATATATCACTACTGCAGGTATATATAATATAATGACGGACCTGCTGGACACTGTCAGCAGACTCCTAAACTACTAGTATGAAGAAGATAGAAAAAAAAACCCCACCACAGGTAGGTATACAATTATGGACGAGCACTGACGACACAGAGGTAGCTACAGCCGTGGACTACCGTACTGCGTCTGCTAGTATAGAGATGATAATGATATAAAAAATATATATATATCACTACTGCAGGTATATATAATATAATGACGGACCTGCTGGACACTGTCAGCAGACTCCTAAACTACTAGTATGAAGAAGATAGAAAAAAAAACCCCACCACAGGTAGGTATACAATTATGGACGAGCACTGACGACACAGAGGTAGCTACAGCCGTGGACTACCGTACTGCATCTGCTAGTATAGAGATGATAATGATATAAAAAATATATATATATCACTACTGCAGGTATATATAATATAATGACGGACCTGCTGGACACTGTCAGCAGACTCCTAAACTACTAGTATGAAGAAGATAGAAAAAAAACCCCCACCACAGGTAGGTATACAATTATGGACGAGCACTGACGACACAGAGGTAGCTACAGCCGTGGACTACCGTACTGCGTCTGCTAGTATAGAGATGATAATGATATAAAAAATATATATATATCACTACTGCAGGTATATATAATATAATGACGGACCTGCTGGACACTGTCAGCAGACTCCTAAACTACTAGTATGAAGAAGATAGAAAAAAAACCCCCACCACAGGTAGGTATACAATTATGGACGAGCACTGACGACACAGAGGTAGCCACAGCCGTGGACTACCGTACTGCGTCTGCTAATATAGAGATGATAAAGATGATAGAGATGAACAAAAAAAATATAACACTACTGCAGGTAAATATTTATATAATATAATGAATGACGGACCTGCTGGACACTGTCAGCAGAATGCGTTTATAGAATAAAAAAAAAAAACACCACAGGAGTGTTTAACTTTTTCAGGCAGACAATATACTGGTGGTCACTGGTCAGTCACACTGGCAGCAAAAGTGTGCACTGTACTCCTGCTATAACTGCACCCCTGTCTCCCCCACAATTCAGCTGTGTGAGCAGTGAGCACTCAGCACAGTCAGATATACATAGATGATATTATCATGCAGCACACTGAGGCTGAGCACAGATATGGTATGTGACTGTGTATCGTTTTTTTTCAGGCAGAGAACGGATTATATTAAATAATAAATAAAACTGGTGGTGGTCACTAGTAACTATCAGCAAAACTCTGCACTCTGAGTACTCCTAATGCTCCCCAAAATTACTAAGTTAGTAGTAAATCAACTCAAGTGTCTCTATCTATTCTAACGGAGAGGACGCCAGCCACGTCCTCTCCCTATCAATCTCAATGCACGTGTGAAAATGGCGGCGACACGCGGCTCCTTATATAGAATCCGAGTCTCGCGATAGAATACGAGCCTCGCGAGAATCCGACAGCGGGATGATGACGTTCGGGCGCGCTCGGGTTAACCGAGCAAGGCGGGAAGATCCGAGTCTGCCTCGGACCCGTGTAAAAAGGCTGAAGTTCGGGGTGGTTCGGATTCCGAGGAACCGAACCCGCTCATCTCTATTCTTCACCAAACCCAGCCAAATCTCATCCTAACCCTCTGTTCCACGTTCTCTATGTACCCCATCTGTGTCACCCATGTCTGTCTACCCCTCCCCTTTAGATTGTAAACTCTCACGAGCAGGGCCCTCTTCCCTCATGTGCTTATCCTTTGTCTTACTTTAATAATCTTCAACTGTACCACATCCAGCAGTCTTCTGCCACCTGATACTTATTCCAGTGTCATCTGCTGATGTAACTGTGTATTTACCCTGTACTTGTCCTATACTGTCATCAACTGTAAGTTGCTGTTTTCCTGTTTGATTATTTATGTACTCTGTAATTGGGCACTGCAGAACCCTTGTGGCGCCATATAAATAAAGGATAATAATAATAATAATAATAATAATAATATAGGGTGTATAATCCCCAGGTGTATCTCACACATCACACAGTACAGATTACAGGATGTATAATCTCCAGGTGTATAACACAAGTCGCACAGTACAGTATACATACTGGTCACAACAATGCAGCAGATATTGAGCACTGATCAGGATACTAGAAGTGACACAGAGCTGCAAGATAGAGCAATGGCCTACTGTACTGTGCTATATATGTATACTGCTGGTCACCAAAATGCTGCACTGTCCTACTATATACTGCTCACAATAATGCAGCACAGATATGGAATGGATACTTGCAGTGACACAGAGCTGCAAGATACAGCAATGGCCTACTGTACACAACTATATACTGTTGGGTCACCAAAATGCTGCACTGTAATACTATATATACTGCTCACAAAAATGCTGCACAGATATGGAATGGAATGGATACTTGCAGTGACACAGAGCTGCAAGATACAAAAATGGCCTACTGTACACAACTATATACTGTTGGGTCACCAAAATGCTGCACTGTAATACTATATATACTGCTCACAATAATGCTGCACAGATATGGAATGGATACTTGCAGTGACACAGAGCTGCAAGATACAGCAATGGCCTACTGTACACAACTATAAACTGTTGGGTCACCAAAATGCTACACTGTAATACTATATATACTGTTCACAAAAATGCTGCACAGATATGGAATGGATACTTGCAGTGACACAGAGCTGCAAGATACAGCAATGGCCTACTGTACACAACTATATACTGTTGGGTCAACAAAATGCTGCACTGTAATACTATATATACTGTTCACAAAAATGCTGCACAGATATGGAATGGATACTTGCAGTGACACAGAGCTGCAAGATACAGCAATGGCCTACTGTACTGTACTACTATAAGTATAATATATACTGGTGGTCCCCAGTCCCCACAATAAAGCACACTGAGCACAGATATTTGCAGCACACTGATCACAGATATGGAGCGTTTTCAGGCAGAGAACGTAGATATTTGAAGCACACTGAGCACAGATATTTGCAGCACACTGAGCACAGATTACAGAGCTTTTCAGGGAGAGAACGCAGCCACGTCCTCTCTGTTCAATCTCCAATGCACGAGTGAAAATGGCGGCAACGCGCAGCCCTTTATATAGAATACGAATCTCGCGAAAATCTGACAGCGGGATGATGACGTTCGGACACGTTCGGGTTAACCAAGCAAGGCGGGAAGATCCGAGGCTGCCTCGGAACCGTGTAAAATGGGTGAAGTTCGGGGGAGTTCAGATCTCAGAGAACCGAACCCGCTCATCTCTCTATATATATATATATATAGTGTATTCGTGTAGCCGGCACTCCTTGCTTCCTTCAATTCAAATAACCCGGTGCCTTCCTAAAAGATGCATACAGAGGTTTGTTAAGGCGGCACTCACATGCTTGTGAGTACCGCCTTCACAAACCTCTGTATATAAATATATATATATATAAATATATATATATATATATATAAAAAGATATATCTCACTTACTTTATATCTCTAGACAGACAGACAGACAGACAGACAGACAGACAGACAGACAGATTGATAGATGTAATTAAATACTTTGCACATTGTTGGAACCTTGCACACATAAGGGATATTAATTACTAATGACAACAAACCATACTGGAGATCTGATCATGTGCAGACATTATGAAAATAGTAGAGTATAATAACTAGTGATGTGCACCGGACATTTTTCGGGTTTTGTGTTTTGGTTTTGGATTCGGTTCCGTGGCCGTGTTTTGGATTCGGATGCGTTTTGGCAAAACCTCCCTGAAAATTTTTGGTCGGATTCGGGTGTGTTTTGGATTCGTTTTTTTTTTTTTACAAAAAACCCTCAAAAACAGCTTAAATCATAGAATTTGGGGGTCATTTTGATCCCATAGTATTATTAACCTCAATAACCATAATTTCCACTCATTTCCAGTCTATTCTGAACACCTCACACCTCACAATATTATTTTTAGTCCTACAATTTGCACCGAGGTCGCTGGATGGCTAAGCTAAGCGACCCAAGTGGCCAACACAAACACCTGGCCCATCTAGGAGTGGCACTGCAGTGTCAGGCAGGATGGCACTTCAAAAAAATTGTCCCCATACAGCACATGATGCAAAGAAAAAAAGAGGCGCACCAAGGTCGCTGTGTGACTAAGCTAAGCGACACAAGTGGCTGACACAAACACCTGGCCCATCTAGGAGTGGCACTGCAGTGTCAGGCAGGATGGCACTTCAAAAAAATTGTCCCCAAACAGCACACGATGCAAAGAAAAAAAGAGGCGCACCAAGGTCGCTTTGTGACTAAGCTAAGCGACACAAGTGGCCGACACAAACACCTGGCCCATCTAGGAGTGGCACTGCAGTGTCAGGCAGGATGGCACTTCAAAAAAATTGTCCCCAAACAGCACATGATGCAAAGAAAAAAAGAGGCGCACCAAGGTCGCTGTGTGACTAAGCTAAGCGACACAAGTAGCCGACACAAACACCTGGCCCATCTAGGAGTGGCACTACAGTGTCAGGCAGGATGGCACTTCAAAAAAATTGTCCCCAAACAGCACATGATGCAAAGAAAAATGAAAGAAAAAAGAGGTGCAAGATGGAATTGTCCTTGGGCTCTCCCACCCTTATGTCGTATAAACAGGACATGCACACTTTAACGAACCCATCATTTCAGCGACAGGGTCTGCCACACGACTGTGACTGAAATGACTGGTTGGTTTGGGCCCCCACCAAAAAAAGAAGCAATCAATCTCTCCTTGCACAAACTGGCTCTACAGAGGCAAGATGTCCACCTCATCATCATCCTCCGATTCCTCACCCATTTCACTGTGTACATCCCCCTCCTCACAGATTATTAATTCGTCCCCACTGGAATCCACCATCTCAGGTCCCTGTGTACTTTCTGGAGGCAATTGCTGCTGGTGAATGTCTCCACGGAGGAATTGATTATAATTCATTTTGATGAACATCATCTTCTTCACATTTTCTGGAAGTAACCTCGTACGCCGATTGCTGACAAGGTGAGCGGCTGCACTAAACACTCTTTCGGAGTGGAGGCTTGGCCGAGCATGGAGTAGGAAGCTAGGAGTTAGAGCTCCGTATATCCTGCCCTTTTATATCCTGCTTTCCCCGCTCGTGGCTACCAATGACCCGGCTCAGGCATTGTGGCTTTTGACCCTGCTCATATTGAGGGGTCTGTGGGACTGTGTTTCTGCCCTGGGAAGCCGCTGGACGTATCGCGGCCTACACCGCTCGGCCTCACTCCTTCCGCCCGGCGCCATCTTGGGAATCAGCGGCGGAGTCCGGAGCCGCGCTGGGACGGAGCTCCCTCCACTCGCACCCTCTGCTGTTTTCTGCTGAACCGGGGGTCGTTGTGTGTCCCTGTCTCCTTTCACCTTGCGTCTGGCGGACTGCAGGCCCCTCTGTGGCGGTGATAGCTGCTGACGGCGCGGGGGTGCATCTGCCTACACGGACCGTCTCTCCTCACATCCCATGCCTCTCTGCACTGCTGGTCGGAGCCTCCCAGTCTGCACTACTCTGCCTGCGGGGCTGCCTTGATGCCTGCAACTACCCTGCTCTACCCACACTGCTGGGTGACGTTTCCATATCTACACTACTCTCTGAGAGGGTCCACTCAAAAGCCTGCTGTTGATTATACTGCCTGACTGCTGACATTACAGATTTCCTTTTCCTTGCCTGGGTTTATTCAACTGCGTGAGACTCTGGAGTCCTGGGGATTTTACAACCTGTGGTGAGCACGTACTGTTTATTCTATATCATTGAATCTGCCCGTCTCCCATCATGGTACGTGGGGGCAGTGCTGCTGCTGCTACCGCTGCTGCTAAACTTGAGAAATATGCTAGAGGCTCTCAATCCTCCTCCCAACCCACCAGGGCTGCTGCTCCCCCTTCCCCCTCTTCCCCCTCGGGATCACCACCTCGTGAAGACGACACGTCTCAGTCGACGCAGCAAATTCTCTTAGCCATATCCACGTCCGAGCACAGAGTCATGGATAAAATTGGCCAAGTATAGGTGGATATCACTTTAATCAGGCATGACATGCAAAAGATTCGTGAACGGGTGGGGGAGGCGGAGCACCGTATCTCCGACCTAGAAGACGTCACCAATCCTCTTAAAGACACAGTTTCCAGCCTCACAACCCAGATGTCGGCAGTTAAGGCGAAGCTCTCCGATATTGAAGGAAGACTGCGTCGTAATAACGTTCGCTTTGTGGGCCTCCCGGAGAGAGTGGAGGGCTCCTCCCCAGAATCCTTCCTTGAAACATGGCTTCTCCGTCTATTTCAACGCGATGACTTTGGTCCTCAGTTCTCTGTGGAGAGGGCCCATCGATTGCCTGCCAGGGCTCCTCCCCCAGGCGCACCTGCACGCACTTTCATAGCCCGTTTTCTACATTACAGGGACCGGGATGCAGTCCTACGGCTGGCCTGTACACAGGGTCCTTTGAAATTTGACAACCATGATATTTCTGTTTACCCAGACTTTGCCGTGGAAGTCCAGAAGTCGCGTACGCAGTTCCTACAGGTCAAAAGAAAGCTACGTGACCATCAAATTCAATATGCCATGTTATTTCCGGCACGGTTGAGGGTGGTGTATGATGGCTCCACACACTTCTTCAATACCCCTCAAGAGGCGGAGGCCTGGCTGGAGCGCAGACCCAGGCCCCCTATTTAGGGACTGTTTCTCCCTCAGAGGACGCATTGACTGCTGGGTTCTGTACTCCTCCTAACCATGTAGCGGGAATGATCTTTATTTCTAGGAGCTGAATGCTATGATATAGCCTTTTTGTAGAGGCATTAGTTGTCTCTACTCCCTAGGGTTGTTATAGGCTCTCAGCCTTAGTTTAGTTAGCGCTTTTTTTGGGATCCAGGCGTGTCTAGTTTGGGATGGATATGCAGGGAGGGGGGGGTTTGGGTTGTTCTGGGTTTGTTCTTCTTTTTGTACATGTATTGCCTTATGTGTCACTGTGCTATTTTTTTTTCTCGAACTGTAATGTGTCCATGATTTCGTCTATGTATGCCTTCTGCTCTCCGTATGCTCTGCCTGTGTGCTGGCGGGGGGTCGTAGTGATCCCTTTGCTTCTTTCCCCTCTACGTTATGGGTTCCTCTCTTTTGCGCGCCTTGCTTGCCTTGGATTTTCTTCTTCTCCTGCCTCTCCGTATTTGCCCCTTGCCCTTTTTCTCCTCCTGTCCTTTCTCTTTTGTATCCATGGCTGCAGGGGTTGACGGACTCCGCATACTCGGCTGGAATGTGAGGGGCCTGAATGACCGCATTAAGCGGGCTCTGGTTTTGTCTCAGGTGAGAAAGTATAGGGCAGATATCATATGCCTTTCCGAAATGCACCTAGTTGGTACTAAAACCTTGGCTCTCACGAAGCCCTGGGTGGGTCTCTCCTATCACTCCACCTTCTCTGCTAACTCCAGGGGGGTTTCAGTTTTGGTGCGGAAGTCGGTTAATTTCCACTTAGTTCATAGCCAAATTGACCAATATGGCAGATATGTATTTCTTAGGGCCTATGTTAACCGTACACTTTTACACATACTTTCTGTCTATGTCCCTCCTCCCTACAATAACAAGGTACTCAGGCAGGCAATGTCGTTTCTTGCTACTTCTCCCTCAGCTCCGGTCCTTTGCATCAGTGACTTCAATAATGTTTTGGATAAAGTCTTAGATAGATGGACTGAGCTTCCCCCTTCTCTACCCTCTGCCTCCCCGTCCCCCACTCCGTTCGTGAGGTTGGTTTCCGAGCTTGGACTCCTGGATATTTGGAGGTTGAGACACCCTAATCAACTCCAATACTCCTGCCACTCGGCCAGCTTTCACTCGTTCTCGAGAATAGACTTGGCCCTCGTCTCCCCTGATCTCACTGCTAGAATACTGGATGACCAGTACCTTCAGAGGGGAATCTCGGATCACTCACCTGTGCTGGTGGTCCTGGATTCTGTTCCTCCCTGTGGGGCTAAGCTCTGGAAATTGAATCCCTTCTGGTTGACCTTGCCTACTGACCACGAGGCCTTGCTTTAGGGAATGGAGTGATTTTGGGGTTCATAATGCGTCCTGTTCTGATCCACTGGTTAAACATGACGCATTTAAAGCTTCACTACGGGGCTCCTTCATACGACAAATAGCTAATGTCAAGAAATCTAGTAGGGAGGAAGAGATGCGCCTGGAGCTTGCCTGTTCCCAATCCGAATCTGCTTACCTCACTACTAGGACCCCTGATGATCGGGCAAGTTGGGATTTGGCCAGGAAAGCCTGGTCTGACCACTTGCTTGATAAATCAAAGCGCAAATTACTTTTCTCCCAGCACGCCCTCTATTCACAATCGGACACGGGGGGTAGTTACTTGGCATTTCTGGCTAGGGGAGAGAGAACGGGGGGGTTCCATTCAGCAGGTCTGTGATACTCAGGGCGAAATGGTATATGCCACTCCTGAAATAGCCCAGGTTTTCCAGTCCTTTTATTCCTCGTTATATGCCTCTAGAGTCACCTATACCCCCACTCAACTACAGCAATATCTTTCAGACATTACCCTGCCACAGCTGTCCCAACAATCTGTAGATATTTTGGATGCTAATATTACCCCAGAGGAAGTTGAGGCTGCTATTGCCTCCTTCCCTAATAAAAAGGCCCCGGGTAGCGACGGTATACCGGTTGAAGTTTATAAGCAATATCGTGCATACTTTGTCCCCTATCTTTTGACTCTCTTTAATACATTGCTTGAGGGCGCTCGTCTACCTCCCTCTATGTCTGAAGCTATTATTGTGGTGATCCTTAAACCGGGTAAAGACCCTACGGCCCCGGAATCCTACCGCCCGATCTCATTGCTACCTACTGATGTCAAGATTTTAGCCAAAATTCTGGCACTTAGACTCAATAGTGTTATCACTTCGATCATACATGATGACCAGACAGGATTTATGCCAGGCAAGTCCACCCTCCAAAATTTGAGGCGACTGTTTTGTCACCTGCAGATGGAGGACCGCCCCGAGTCGGAAGCTGTGGTAGTTTCCTAGGATGCTGCCAAGGCCTTCGACTCTGTAGAATGGGAGTATTTGTGGGAAGTACTTAGACGGTTTGCTTTTGGCCCCAAATTCATACGCTGGGTACAATTACTCTATTCCTCCCCCGTGGCTCGGATATCTGTCAATGGCTATGTGACGTCCCCGTTTGCTTTGTCCCGTGGTACCAGACAGGGCTGCCCACTCTCCCCTGCCCTTTTTGCCCTGGCTGTAGAGCCATTGGCATGTTTCATCAGAGCGTCGCCTGATGTTAGGGGCATCACCATTGACGGACATGAGGATGTCATTGCATTATATGCCGATGACATGCTCTTGTTCCTCAGAGACCCTGATGCTTCCCTGACCTCCCTTCTGGGTATTGTTGATACATTTAGTCTCTACTCCGGCCTGACTATCAACTGGAATAAATCTAATGTCTTTCCCATCTCTGGTATTCTTCCTGACCCATTGCCAGATGTGTCCTCCTTGACCTGGACCCTTCGCTTTCAGTATCTTGGTGTCTGGATCACTCCTAATGTTGTCTTTTGTACATCAAAACATTGACCAGGTCACGGTGGATCTGAAGCGACGGGTTCATGTATGGAAGAAGCTTCCCCTTACTGTCACGGGTCGCATTAACCTTATTAAGATGGTGATGCAACCGAAGTATCTTTATCTATTGCAGCACTCTCCTACTTATATCCCCAAGAAAATATTCACTAATATTGATAGTGTGCTTTCCTCCTTTGTTTGGGGCGACAAAACGCCTAGGGTTGCCCTGAAAGCTCTGGTTAAGGCTAAATCGGATGGAGGTTTGGGCTTTCCCAATCTCCGGGCCTATTATATAGCTGTATAGCTGCTCAGCTTGCACACCTGTCTAATTGGATTCTCAGTAGGGATAGTCTCACATTTAAGAGATTCTTTGCCGAGTGTGTGGGATCTCATTTCTCCCTTCTCCAGTTTCTTCTTTCTGCCTCTTCTACTGCTGGTCTTCCTCCTTTGCTCCGACAATCGCTACTTGTGTGGAGTCAGGCTCACTCCTATTACTCATGGCAAGGCACAGACTCTGACACGCCACTTTGGTTCAATCCAAGATATAGGGAGTTGTTGCAACTCTCACAGGACAACATATGGATTGGGGCAGGCCTTACCACAGTCTTGCAACTGTTTGATAATGGTGTTTTCAAGTCTTTCGCACAACTGAAGGAGGAGCTTGAAATATCCAATAGATCCTTTTATCGCTATCTACAGCTCCGCCATGCTGTGCAGGCACAGTTTGGGGCCTCGCCCCCGCCCATTTCTGACTCCCCGATTAAAGATATGGTTAGGAATTTAGGTGCAAGACACCAAGTTTCCATTTTATATAGTAGTCTGAATGCACACATCTGTCCGACTATATTTGACCAACTTAAACTCAAATGGGAACAAGACATTGGCCCAATTGCAGACGACCAGTGGCTACAGGTGTTGAGCTCACTTAAATACTCCACTCAGTGTATCAAATATCAGCAGGTTTATTTCTATGTTCTGCATAGGACATACAGAACTCCAGTTTCTTTGTATAAAGCAGGCCTACGGCCTGATAGTACCTGCCCCAGATGTGGTGCCATTGAATCTACTTTTTGGCACTTATTATGGCTGTGCCCCACTGTGTATGCCTTTTGGGCAGCAGTTTGGGCGGACGTTCTGCTCACTGAACCTACGCTGCCCCCCCTCTCTCCTACTATATGTATGTTTGCGCTAGACTTAGAGGAATCCTACTGCCCTGCACTATACAAATATGTTCTTTGCCTGACTACCTTAGCTAAGGTGATTATAGCGCGTAACTGGTTTGCTACCTCTTCCCCCAATGTGTACAACTGGCGAGCCCTAGTAAATGAGGTGTCAGGACATGAGAGGTTTACACATAGGTCTAGAGGGACCCTACCCCATTACTTTAGCAAGTGGGATAGGTGGAATACCTCCCGACTAGCTACAGCTGGAGCACTATTCTCTGACTGATTGAGGCTTCATATTTGAATTTGCAATGTTGCCGTGACGCTTATTCCATGTGACACTGTGACACAGATGGTATTAATTACTGTATTTTTCCTGCAATGTGTGTGTTTTTTTTTTTTTTTTTTTCTTTCTCCCTCTGTTTTGTTTGTTGTTCTGGTTTTGTTCTGCATTTAATGTTGTCGTTTTTTTTTACCTTGTCCTTGTGAAAAACTCTAATAAAAAATTACACAAGTTAAAAAAAAAAAAAAAAAAACACTTTCGGAGTACACACTGGAGGGAGGGCAACTTAGGTAGAATAAAGCCAGTTTGTGCAAGGGCCTCCAAATTGCCTCTTTTTACTGCCAGTATACGTGCCTACTTGGATGCGGTCACTCATATAATCCTCCACCATTCTTTCAATGGTGAGAGAATCATATGCAGTGACAGTAGACGACATGTCAGTAATCGTTGGCAGGTCCTTCAGTCCGGACCTGATGTCAGCACTCGCTCCAGACTGCCCTGCATCACCGCCAGCGGGTGGGCTCGGAATTCTTAGCCCTTTCCTCGCAGCCCCAGTTGCGGGAGAATGTGAAGGAGGAGATGTTGACGGGTCACGTTCCGCTTGACTTGACAATTTTCTCACCAGCAGGTCTTTGAACCTCTGCAGACTTGTGTCTGCCGGAAAGAGAGATACAACGTAGGTTTTAAATCTAGGATCGAGCATGGTGGCCAAAATGTAGTGCTCTGATTTCAACAGATTGACTACCCGTGAATCCTGGTTAAGTGAATTAAGGGCTCCATCCACAAGTCCCACATGCCTAGCGGAATCGCTCTGTTTTAGCTCCTCCTTCAATGTCTCCAGCTTCTTCTGCAAAAGCCTGATGAGGGGAATGACCTGACTCAGGCTGGCAGTGTCTGAACTGACTTCACGTGTGGCAAGTTCAAAGGGTTGCAGAACCTTGCACAACGTTGAAATCATTCTCCACTGCGCTTAAGTCAGGTGCATTCCCCTTCCTTTGCCTATATCGTGGGCAGATGTATAGGCTTGAATGGCCTTTTGCTGCTCCTCCATCCTCTGAAGCATATAGAGGGTTGAATTCCACCTCGTTACCACCTCTTGTTCAGATGATGGCAGAGCAGGTTCAGGAATGTTTTAGTGGTGCTCCAGTCGTCGGCACGCGGTGGCTGAACGCCGAAAGTGACCAGCAATTCTTCGGGCCACCGACAGCATCTCTTGCACGCCCCTGTCGTTTTTTAAATAATTCTGCACCACCAAATTCAATGTATGTGCAAAACATGAGACGTGCTGGAATTTGCCCAGATGTAATGCACGCACAATATTGGTGGCGTTGTCCGATGTCACAAATCCCCAGGAGAGTCCAATTGGGGTAAGCCATTCTGCGATGATCTTCCTCAGTTTCCGTAAGAGGTTGTCAGCTGTGTGCCTCTTCTGGAAAGCGGTGATACAAAGCGTAGCCTGCCTAGGAACGAGTTGGCGTTTGCGAGATGCTGCTACTGGTGCCGCCACTGCTGTTCTTGCTGCGGGAGGCAATACATCTACCCAGTGGGCTGTCACAGTCATATAGTCCTGAGTCTGCCCTGCTCCACTTGTACACATGTCCGTGGTTAAGTGGACATTGGGTACAAATGCCTTTTTTAGGACACTGGTGACTCTTTTTCTGAGGTCTGTGTACATTTTCGGTATCGCCTGCCTAGAGAAATGGAACCTAGATGTTATTTGGTACCGGGGACACAGTACCTCAATCAAGTCTCTAGTTGCCTCTGAATTAACGGTGGATACCGGAACCACGTTTCTCACTGCCCAGGCTGCCAAGGCCTGAGTTATCTGCTTTGCAGCAGGATGACTGCTGTGATATTTCATCTTCCTCGCAAAGGACTGTTGGACAGTCAATTGCTTACTGGAAGTAGTACAAGTGGTCTTCCGACTTCCCCTCTGGGATGACGATCGACTCCCATCAGCAACAACAGCAGCGCCAGCAGCAGTAGGCGTTACACTCAAGGATGCATCGGAGGAATCCCAGGCAGGAATGGACTCGTCAGACTTGACAGTGACATGGCCTGCAGGACTATTGGCTTTCCTGGGAAAGGAGGAAATTGACACTGAGGGAGTTGGTAGTGTGGTTTGCAGGAGCTTGGTTACAAGAGGAAGGGATTTCGTTGTCAGTGGACTCCTTCCGCTGTCACCCAAAGTTTTTGAACTTGTCACTGACTTCTGATGAATGCGGTCCAGGTTATGTATAAGGGGGGATGTTCCTAGGTGGCTAACGTTTTTACCCCTACTTATTACAGCTTGACAAAAGCAACACACGGCTTGACACCTGTTGTCCACATTTGTGTTGAAATACTTCCACACCGAAGAGCTGATTTTTTTTGTATTTTGACCACGCATGTCAATGGCCATATTCATCCCACGGACAACAGGTGTCTCCCCGGGTGCCTGACTTAAACAAACCACCTCACCATCAGAATCCTCCTTGTCAATTTTCTCCCCAGCGCCAGCAACACCCATATCCTCCTCATCCTGGTGTACTTCAACAGTGACATCTTCAATTTGACTATCAGGAACTGGACTGCGGCTGCTCCTTCCAGCACTTGCAGGGGGCGTGCAAATGGTGGAAGGCGCAAGCTCTTCCCGTCCAGTGTTGGGAAGGTCAGGCATCGCAACCGACACAATTGGACTCTCCTTGGGGATTTGTGATTTAGAAGAACGCTGATAATGTCGGTATTATCTTAGACCGCAAAGCTATACCCCTTTGTGCACTATTACCGTTGAGCCGCTATGGCCGCTAGACTACGTGCACGTGCTACGCTCTTTGTACGCTATTTGCGTACAGAGTCCTGCACGTGGTACGCACTTGGCGTACACACGCCGCGCTGAGTGTACAGAGAACACACAGCGAGCGCACACACAATTGATAACCTTTAAATTTTGTTAATGATATAATGTAATGATATGCTTACACTTTAAACCCTTGACAGTAAAGTACTGCAATGATGTTATACCTTTAAACCTTAAGTAGTGCTGGCGATACTAAGTACCCGCAGTGCGTACACCTTATCAATGCTATACACCTTATACAGATAAATCTACTTTAAAGCCCATGCAGGAAAGTGAAAACACAACACTGATTTGTAGTTGAAACCACAGGGTTCTAAGGCCACCGTGGATTGATTCCAAAAGATAAAAACAATACAATTTATACACTACAGGCTAACAAGTAAATCTAAACAGAATAATGGCTACAGAGAATGTACGTACGTGAGAATATTCGCAAGCGCAACCCGAATCCGGTCCTCCGCTCATCAGGTAGATAGCGTTCAGAGTCTTCTGACCGGCCAGGCAACAATGGTTCTTTTATACACAACATGCATACACAATATAATGGTCACTGTAATCTCATTGTTCATTGGACACAGAGATATGTCTCCACAATACAGTAAAGGTCATAGGTGGATTTGAAAGGGTGGGCGATGTTTTTCCCCAACTGCTCTTGCGGGTGGTATCCTCTAGATTCCTGCCGCATATGTAATTTACAGTAAATACAGTTAATGTTCATAATCTACTTTTGTACATAACTATACGCAGGAACAAGCGATCTTTCTCTAACTAACACCGGAATGTTACCCTCAAAATACCCTACAGCTGGATACTAGACATCACCTTCCAACCTTTATCTGACCCTTCCTATCATGCAAAGGCAAATCTCTCTGTCCAGGAACTGTTTAAACTATCAATACTCGCTGACATGGTCTAGGGGAACTATATCTAAAATGTACGCTATATGGGTTAAATATGTAATGTTCTAATAACACGCTACGAGCTCACAAACTCTACCGTAAATGCGCATACCACGCGTAAAGGCGCATGGCCGTAAAAGCTCTGTTACGCAAAGTGCGGATATGTGCACGCACGGCAGAGCGGGTGCACGCGCAGCGGGCATGTGCATGGGGTTAGTACAAGGCATATGCATTATGATATTTTTTTACTTTGACAGTCCACCCTTTGGCAGTCAACAATAACTGCCACTATCTGAACATTAAACAGAAAAATATACAATACAATATCTATAAAATAATTGGGTGGTAGGAGGAGAGGAGTAGGCAGGAAATGTATGACCTAGTGGGATAGTAAAAGCATGTATGTATGAAATTCATGTCTGAGGGGCATGTATCATCGTGCCGTACATGTTCTAGATAAGCTTCGAGGTATTGCGAAGTATACATTAAATCCTTCTTATCCCGTATTAAGGGTCTGTAAGTGGTCCAACAAACACTACCGAGCTCTTTTCGGCTTCTTGTTCCAACAAATGGGGTGCACATTTAGTTGATGATACATGGAGGTGAAAAAAACATGTGAATGCTAATATATGTATCTATATCACCTGCCGACTATGTGTGTCACTACCTGAAGGTTGTAGAGATGAAGATAAGAAACATATCACAAATACAATCACATAACAATTGTGCAATCATCCTTGGGTGTTGGTTGGAGTCCTGTCTGGATGGGTGTATCCTTGCTATGGGTGATAATCAAAGAGTCTTTAAAAGTCTTTAGAGTGTCCATAAAAGTCTTTAGAATGTCCATCAAAGTCTTTAGAATGTCCATCAAAGTCTTTTCCGAATGGATGTATAGTTCATCAAAGTTTCTTCCGAATGGATGTATTTTTGCTTGGGAGAAAAACAAACGAGAAACGGGTGAAAGAAACGGATCGTGGAATCATGTCTTATCACAACATTGTCTCAATTGATGGGTCATAAATGAAATCAGTTTGTGTAACAATGCCCCCGCTCCTCAAACGCATCACTTTGGTACTGCGCTTGCGCCGCTTTAAAAATCGAACACATCTAAATATCAAACCAATCATTACGACGACTCCCAGGATACAAAGGAGAAACTTTCCTACACTCATGATAACATTTTGAGCCCATTCTCCTAAACCAGAGAACCAATTGTGTGGGTTCAACCATGAGACCCAGCCGGTCAGTTCATTACTCACAGCAGTCAGGGTAAGGTTGTGTCTCCTTCGGAACTCCCATTTCAATTGCAAGATATCATCCATCTTTTGATCTATGACCTCGGTTGGGTCATCAGTGCTGTTTGTAATATACGTGCAGCACTTCACACCATACTGAGTTGCTAGGGTGACACAGTACCCTCCTGTCACCGCTGTGATGTAATTGAGAACCATCCTGTGCTGGATCAGTTCCATTTTGTAAGCTTGCAATTCCCTCCCTGTATACCTGAAGGTGTCATCATACATCTCGGTGATATTATCTATCAGGTTCGCTAGCGCATGAATATACCTAAAATTTATAATTCCTCTGGCGGTACGGGTGATATCTAACGCGAGTAGGAATTGAATCCCGGTGGATTCGTGGATCAAATCAAAGGCTGCATGCTCTGTCCTATCTATAAGGTGTCTCTTAATGATGTGTTCATAATGAGTGTGAGTGTAAGGAGCTTGAGCATTGTGGTGAATGTCTTTCATCTTATTATGGGTTATGGTCATAACTTCTGGCAACACTCTTCCAATGTAACACAATCCCTCTGAGTTTGGGGCAAGCCACATATACGCCTTCCTCCCGCATATAAAATATGCGTCATCGGGGAGAACATATGGGACAGAATATGACATTACCATATTGCAAACCTTCCAAGTGAAAAATCCTGTCCCTAACCCTCTCATCTGTTCAGTACACATATCAGGCTGTATGATATGCGCACAGTACCCTGGTGATACTTCTCCAACCCGCATGGTCCTACTTCCTAGCATATACCTATACCAAAAATACCTTCCACCGTCGGCTATTTGGCGTATAAGTTCAGTGTCTACGGGCATTCAATCGGCTCTGTATGAAAATGCCATGGTTTGGTTATTCCATGTCACTTCCCAATTTCCCGGCTTTCGGGGATTGGAAATGTTGAAACATACTAAGGATCTATCCACATGATATTGGTGGAGCTTCAAACTAGGAGGCCTAGAAATATTAAATTTCTTGTCCACCGGTCTACAACCCCTTAATTCAAGTACCTCATCTATTGTTAATGGATACGGTACTAGTCCTGACTTGCTCTGACCTTGAGGTACTTGTGAGCACACCCAGCATTCTGTTTGGTTTAAAACCTTACCCACTAATGAGTGATAGTCACTCAATGGATGACGGTCCATGTTGATATTAAAGCTGGACTGACATCTCTGGATGCACCCGTCCTCAACTATGTTTTCACAATTTCTACAAATACAATTTTCCTCAGCCAATAACCCTTCACAGTGCCTCCTAGTTTCTTGACTACCAGATCGTTTTCTGATACTCGCCTTTGCTCGGTGAATGTGTTGCTCTTGGAATTCTACAAATCCGTCCTTGCCATCAGAACCCATTCCAGATCCTTTCTCAACCTCTCTGGTACTCTCACCGAAACAGACTGCTCTGGTCAACAACAGGGTCAACAGGAAAACCCGGAATGCAGTCTCTTGGGGTAAGTCCATCATGCTAAGGGGAGAGAAAAAGGAGCAAGGAAGGGGGGAAAGGAGGGTAATGGGAGATGGAGAAAATAATAAAAAGAAAAAAATAAATTTCGGTGCGACAACCGCCTCTGGTCTTATAGTTCTCTGTGCTCAGGTGCTGTGACAACAGTTCTGCCTCTCAACCTTCCCGGAACAGACACTCCAGTGATACGATTTCCTCCACACTCTGCTCTTTGTCACGGGCTTTCTCTGGGTCAGCGACCTTCTTACAGTGGGACAAGTGGACCCAAGTCTCTCTCTTGGCAACCTTCAATGCTGTCGTGCTGGTCAGTAAGACTTGGTACGGTCCTTCCCACCGGTCAATAAGGCAACCTGAGCGTAGAAAATTTCGAATCATTACATAATCCCCAGGTTCAGTGTCATGACAATTACTGTCTGGTAGGTCAGGAATCACCAGCTTTAGATTGCTGTTTTGATTCCTCAACTGCTTGCTCATCTTAACCAAATATTTCACAGTCACTTCATTATTGCATTTCAAATCATCCTGGGGGTCAATCATTACATGGGGTTGTCGACCAAAAAGAATCTCAAAGGGTGATAGGTTAAGGGGGGAAGCTTCTGGCCACAACAATCCAGTTTCAGCCATCATCTTGCTCAGCTTGTTCTTAATAGTGCTGTTTACTCTTTCCACTTTCGCACTCGCCTGTGGGCGGTACGGAGTATGCAGCTTACTATTAATTCCCATTAGTTTGCACATAACCTGAAAGACTTCACCTGTAAAATGGGTACCCCTATCACTTTCAATTATCCTAGGGATGCCATATCTGCACACAAATTCCTGCACAATTTTCTTTGCAGTAAACGTAGCAGTATTTGTGGCAGCGGGGAATGCTTCTACCCAATTTGAAAACACATCAATACAAACCAACACATACTTTAAATTTCTGCAGGGTGGCAGCTGTATGAAATCAATTTGTATTACCTGAAAAGGGCCGTCTGTTGGCGGGATATGGGATGGTTCTGTTGGTATTGACTTTCCAATATTCTTCCTCAAGCAGATAAGACATGTCATTGCTCTCTTACCCGCATGAGAAGAGAATCCTGGCGCACACCAGTAGGCTCTTACCAGCTTACACATACCCTCTTTGCCCAGATGAGTCAGACCATGTGCCGCCTCAGCTAAACTTGGAAGATATGCTCTGGGAGCTACTGGCTTACCCTGTCCATCTGTCCAGAGTCCTGAGGACTCCTGGCCATACCCTTTTGACCTCCTGACTGCCTTTTCCTGTGGAGAACACAAATTTTGCATTTCACTTAATTTTTGTGTGTTGACGGTATTGAATACCATCAGTTGTGTGATGTCTGTCTGTATGTATGGGGGTGCTGGCTGCTGATTTAGCAGCTTCGTCTGCCCGGCTGTTACCAAGTGACACTGGGTCTTGACTGTAAGTGTGGGTTTTGCACTTGATAACAGCCACTCTGTCAGGTTCCTGTATCGCTGCTAGAAGTCTTTTGATGTGGGTCGCATGCGCCACGGGTGTGCCAGCTGCCGTCATGAAATTTCTGAGGCGCCATAGGGCCCCGAAATCATGCACTACTCCAAAGGCATACCTAGAATCTGTGTAGATATTGGCTGATTTACCCTTAGCCAATTCACATGCTCTGGTTAGGGCGACCAGCTCAGCAACTTGTGCTGAGTGCGGTGGGCCCAGGGGTTCCGCTTCTATCATACCTTTGTCATCTACGACTGCGTATCCAGTACACAAGTCTCCCGAGTCCGTCTGTCTGTGGCAACTACCGTCAGTGTAAAAAGTAAAATCTACGCCTTCCAGTGGGTTATCACTAATGTCGGGTCTTGCTGTGAAAGTTTGGTTCAGATATTCCATACAATCATGTGTGTCAGTGTCTGTACTAAATCCTCCTTCACCATCACTATCATCCCGCACCCTTTGTGCCTGTCCAAGCACACCTGGGAGATACGTTGCAGGATTTAGTGCGCTGCATCTCCTTATGGTGATGTTTACAGGGGCCATTAGTGCTAATTCCCACCTTGTAAACCGTGCTGATGAGACGTGTCTGGTTTGGGCAGAATTCAGTAAGGCTGACACTGCATGAGGTGTATGGATGGTCAGGTTGTGTCCTAAGACTACATCTTCGCTTTTACTCACTAGCAATGCTATCGCTGCAACACTTCGCAAGCATGTGGGGAGAGACCGTGCTACGGTGTCCAACTGTGCACTGTAGTAGGCTACCGGCCTGCTGGCATCACCATGTTTTTGGGTTAGGACACCTGCCACACACCCAGCACTCTCCGTACCGTATAATTCAAAGGGTTTCCCATAATATGGCATACCTAATGCAGGTGCCTGTGATAGGCACTGTTTGAGTCTCTCAAATGCCAGTTCGGACTCATCTGTGTGCGAAATCCGATCTGGTTTGTTTGACGAGACCATTTCTTGCAAAGGTAAAGCTAGTATGGAGAACCCTGGGATCCAGTTTCGGCAGTACCCACACATTCCTAGGAAGGTGCGGATCTGTTGCTGGGTTTGTGGCAGAGTCATGTCGCGAATCGCCTGTATTCTATCAGCGGTGAGGTGTCTCAGTCCTTGTGTTAAGCAATGTCCCAAGTATTTCACTTTGGTCTGGCACAACTGTAACTTATCCTTTGAAACCTTGTGTCCCGTATTAGAAAGGTGAAACAGAAGCTGTTTCGTGTCTTTCAAGGATGATTCGAGTGAATCAGAACACAGCAGTAAGTCATCTACATACTGTATTAATACTGATCCGCTCTCAGGTTGAAATCCGTAAACAGTCATGCAAAGCCTGGGAGAAAATACTTGGGCTGTCAATGAAACCTTGGGGTAAGCGAGTCCAGGTGTACTGTACTCCTCTGTATGTAAATGCAAACAAGTATTGGCTGTCTGGGTGCAGAGGGACCGAAAAGAAAGCAGAACAGAGGTCAATGACAGTGAAAAACTTTGCAGTAGGGGGAATTTGCATGAGGATGACAGCTGGATTTGGTACTACGGGGAATTGGCTCTCAACTATCTTGTTTATCCCCCTTAGATCCTGCACTAGCCTCTAACCCCTCCCCCCACTCTTTTCACAGGGAAGATGGGACTATTGGCAGTGCTGGACGTCCTAACTAGGATGCCCTGTTGTAGCAAGCACTCTACGACTGGGTACACTCCTAATTCCACCTCTGGCTTCAGAGGATACTGTGGGATTTTTGGAGCTATCCTACCATCTTTTACTTGTACCACTACAGGAGCTACATTTGCCATCAATCCAGTGTCTTGTCCATCTTTGGTCCAGAGGGACTCCGGTATCTGGGAGATCATTTCCTCTACCTTGGATGGACACCTGTCTATTATAACAGCAGAGTGTGACATTAACCTTTGTGGAGTGTCTAACATATCCTGCACTTCCTGAACATGATTCTCAGGTATATCTAAGAAGACACCCTCAGGAGTACAATATATGACACACCTCATATTTCACAATAAATCTCTCCCAAGTAGATTAGTCGGAGCCGATGCAGCTAGCAAAAAGGAGTGCTTGGTCTGCAAAGGCCCTATCGTAATCTCTGCTGGTCTACTTAAAGGGTAGTGTTGCACTACTCGTGTTACCCCCATTGCTGAAATTGTTTTACCCGTTGTTTTCATACCTACCGTTGAATTTAACACTGACCTGGCCGCCCCTGTATCTACAGGAAAGGTAGTGATCTAACAGCTACGTCAACTGTAACCTCGGGTTCACTTCCAAGGCTAGCAAACAACTTCACTGGCTGCAAACTACAGGTGTGGCCTAACCCCTATTGTATGTTGTGACCCTCCCGCAGTGCCCTGGCAGCTACAATATGTGAAGGGGGTAGCTGAGAATTCCCAGAGGTCTGCCAGTCCTTCCTAGGTGGGTACCTCCTTGTTTCCCCTGCATGTGGGTCGTAATTCCTCCTATGTGGTCCCTGATCCCAATTACGTGTGTCATATTGTGAGTCATGTTCTGGTCTAGGGGGTCGATATACCTTATGTGGGTCTTTAAAATTACAGTTCCATGCGTAATGTCCTTCCCTCTGACATTTATAAAATTTTACCACATACGACTTACCGTCAGGGGTCTGGGGTTTAGGCTGATGTGGCTTCGTTGTCAGGGCTTTTATACTTACTGTCATCAGCTTATCCCCCTGTGACTCCCTGTGCCTAATGATGTTCCGATCATGCTCAATAGCGGACTCTCTTAATGCAGCCACCGAGATACCTCTCCAATTTGGTTGAGTGGTTTGTACCCTTGTTCTCAACGTTTCTTTTAAACCGTCCATTAATACGGACAGTGCTACCTCTCTATGATGTACATTTTCCTTAATATCCGCGACCCCAGTGTATCTAGCCATTTCCTGCAGTGCTCGATGGAAATATTCAGAAGCTGTTTCACCTTCTTTTTGTCTAATGGAGAAGATTTTATTCCACTTGACAACATTTGGGAAATATACTCCTAACTGCAGATTGATCTGTCGTACATTCTCCTGAGTGTATTCATCAGTGAGAGGTACCTCTGCGTCTAATTTACAATCGGTAATGAATTTCACAGGGTCAATATTAGAGGGCAAACATGCCCGTAGCACTGTCCGCCAATCTTTGTTTGTGGGTTCGGTGGCATTACCTAGTTCTCTAATAAACCTCTGACATGCGGCTAGATCTTTCCTGGGATCGGGAAATTCAGACATAATTGTCCTCAATTCTGTCCGGGACCAGGGGCAATGCATAGCAATGTTCCTGATGGGAGTGATTCCCTGAGCGTTAGTCTTCCCATTGGGGACTGCAATCACCCTGACAGGATTTAGTTTAATTACATCATTCTGGGTTGCTTCTACAATGTGAGGTGCAATTGTCTCTGCATAATGTACAGTACCGTACTTACCTGTGGACACGACCTCACCTGTCCCTCCGCTAGGGGCCTTTGCTACTACTCTTACTGGTTGGGCCGTGCCCACTTGTGTGTCTTGTATGGTGGCTGCCAGAGAGAGTGCCGATATCGTGCTGGGCTCATCTTCTTGGTCGCAGTCCTGAGGGAAGTTCAAGATGGGATACAACTTGCACGGGTTAGTATTAATACATTTATTAAGTTTTCTCTTATCATATATTAGTATGCCATTCTCTGTAGCCACTTTCCTGTAATGTACGGTGGTGGTGGTGCAGTTGCTATCAGTTTCCTGCTAGGGTTGGAACCAGTTGTTTGAGCTAATCCCCTTTGCATATCACCCTCCTGTTGCCATAAATGTAAACAATCATTATGTCTAATCCTTTGTTTTCTGGATCTTATTAGACATATCCTTCGTCTTAAATTTTGCAACACCTCTGGACTAAAACTGCCTACCTTAGGGAATGGTTCCCTATCTTCCGCAGTCATACGTTCCCATTCATTGCATAAAACCTCTGCGTGTGATCCATATTTCTTACACATTATGTACCTCGCCGACCCTTTGGGCCGCGGAATATCAACCTGAACCCTGGTTGATCGTCCCTTACTTGAGCAACTGGCCCCCATTCTTTGCAGGTATTGCCTTCTCAGATAATTCCTACAAAAACCAAAATACTCAGAGGTAAGGCGACGGTGAAAGTTCTCAGAGTGCTCTCACCCACTCACGCCCACATTGGCCAATACACCTGAGCACTGTCCGCAGCACAGGTCGTACCCAACCTAGGGCCCTATGTAACCTCTATTTACTGAGAGTGTGTGGGAGTGACTTACCCTTCCCAGTAAATATTGGTCGTTGGAGATTTCCTGAGTGACCAGTGAAACTCCCTTAAAATAAAAAAACTGTTACACAAATCACGTTGCGTGTGTTACAATTAGCGTCTATGATCCCGCGATTTTACGCAAATGGCGTAATGGGTATCAAGTTGAACTAACTATTGCACACACTAACGCGCGGTACAATCGCACGGCGTATAAGTAACTGTTACTTATCCGCTGTACGACCAATGGAATAGTTTTTCAGGCTGCGAAACCTCAGCCAGAGCTTTTCAGAACAGGCCTGTATGGGTACTACGCTAACCCCCGGGGCTGCGCTCTCACCGCTGACCTTTTAGGCCACGGTATTCAGAGCTTCGCTTGACTTTGTCAGCGGATTTCTGACTTCGCTGACCTCTTGGTCTGCTGTTATACTAATTGCTCCTTTATACTCTAATCAATGTTAACGTGAGAAAGCCACTCCCACGCCACCAAGTGTCCACTCACCTGATGTGGTCTCCTACGGGATCCCGAATTCCCTGGGTCCACAAAACCTTTATTGTTTGCACACTCACGCTCGTTCACTCATATACACTTTGGTTTTTCTGTACAGAAAATTAACTTTCATTCAGATAAAACAGAGTAATTCCAGAGGTGATACAGTAAGGGAAGGTTCTTTTAAACTAAATATTGGAAACTGAACAAATTTGTGCTATTATCGCATGGCTACCGTATCGCCTAAACTGAAACAATGCTTTTGTGTGATTTGTATTTAGTGGGCGTACCTGTACACACGTTGCGTAAACACGCCACGTGTATAGGCCTTTACGTTGCGTACGCAGTCCCGAACGTTGTCCGAGACATGTGTACAAAGGCCGTACGTCTGCAGTACTACAAATCCCACACTTCTTAAATGTAAGCGATATTTAACTATAATCACTTACTTAACACACACAGTCTCCACTGTATAAACCTTTACAACTAGGCCAGGCTGCGTGTGCGTCTTACACTTACTCCCTTAAATATTAACTCTATATGTTAACTAAATAGCAACACATTTTCCAGTACAGGTCAAAATAAATCTAATAATCAGTGATTATGGCAATGGTGTGAGCCGATATGCAAAGTACAAAATACAGATGGATACGTGTGTTGCGTGCGCATTTGGCGCCAAAACAGAAATTTACAGATTTTAAAAAGAAAAATAGATTTTGTGTTCTTACCTTACGGATCCCTCCAGCATCCCTTCAAACCATGCAGGGCAGACGCTTATCTAATCAGCACTTATTATATCCCCTGACCAAGAGAAGGTTCACAGGGGATACTCCGCCCTTTGCTGATAGATAAAGTCTGCGAAAACTCTGCTAGGCTGCGGGTATGAGAAGGAACCGGACGAGCTCCCAATTGATAATGTCGGTATTATCTTAGACCGCAAAGCTATACCCCTTTGTGCACTATTACCGTTGAGCCGCTATGGCCGCTAGACTACGTGCACGTGCTACGCTCTTTGTACGCTACTTGCGTACAGAGTCCTGCACGTGGTACGCACTTGGCGTACACACGCCGCGCTGAGTGTACAGAGAACACACAGCGAGCACACACACAATTGATAACCTTTAAACCTTGTTAATGATATAATGTAATGATATGCTTACACTTTAAACCCTTAACAGTAAAGTACTGCGATGATGTTATACCTTTAAACCTTAAGTAGCGCTGGCGATACTAAGTACCCGCAGTGCATACACCTTATCAATGCTATACACCTTATACAGATAAATCTACTTTAAAGCCCATGCAGGAAAGTGAAAACACAACACTGATTTGTAGTTGAAACCACAGGGTTCTAAGGCCACCGTGGATTGATTCCAAAAGATAAAAACAATACAATTTATACACTACAGGCTAACAAGTTTATGTAAACAGAATAATGGCTACAGAGAATGTACGTACGTGAGAATATTCGCAAGCGCAACCCGAATCCGGTCCTCCGCTCATCAGGTAGATAGCGTTCAGAGTCTTCTGACCGGCCAGGCAACAATGGTTCTTTTATACACAACATGCATACACAATATAATGGTCACTGTAATCTCATTGTTCATTGGACACAGAGATTTGTCTCCACATTACAGTAAAGGTCATAGGTGGATTTGAAAGGGTGGGCAATGTTTTTCCCCAACTGCTCTTGTCAGTGGTATCCTCTAGATTCCCGCCGCATATGTAATTTACAGTAAATACAGTTAATGTTCATAATCTACTTTTGTACATAACTATATGCAGGAACAAGCGATCTTTCTCTAACTAACACCGGAATGTTACCCTCAAAATACCCTACAGCTGGATACTAGACATCACCTTCCAACCTTTATCTGACCCTTCCTATCATGCAAAGGCGAATCTCTCTGTCCAGGAACTGTTTAAACTATCAATACTCGCTGACATGGTCTAGGGCAGCTATATCTAAAATGTACGCTATATGGGTTAAATATGTAATGTTCTAATAACACGCTACACGCTCACAAACTCTACCGTAAATGCGCATACCACGCGCCAAGGCGCATGGCCGTGAAAGCTCCATTACGCAAAGTGCGGATATGCGCATGCACAGCGGGCATGTGCATGGGGTTAGTACAAGGCATATGCATTATGATATTTTTCGACTTTGACAACGCACAGTTCTTTGCTGTGCTTTTGCCAGCTTAAGTCTTTTCATTTTTCTAGCGAGAGGATGAGTGCTTCCATCCTCATGTGAATCTGAACCAATAGCCATGAACATAGGCCATGGCCTCAGCCGTTCCTTGTCACTCCGTGTCATAAATGGCATATTGGCAAGTTTACGCTTCTCATCAGACGCTTTCAATTTTGATTTTTGGGTCATTTTACTGAACTTTTGTTTTTTGGATTTTACATGCTTTCTACTATGACATTGGGCATCGGCCTTGGCAGACGACGTTGATGGCATTTCATCGTCTCGGCCATGACTAGTGGCAGCAGCTTCAGCACGAGGTGGAAGTGGATCTTGATCTTTCCCTATTTTAACCTCCACATTTTTGTTCTCCATTTTTTAATGTGTGGAATTATATGCCAGTATCAATAGCAATGGCCTACTACTATATATACTGTGCACAACTGAAATGCACCACAGGTATGGATGGATAGTATACTTGACGACACAGAGGTAGGTAGAGCGGTGGCCTACTGTACCGTAATGCTATATATTATATACTGGTGGTCAGCAAACTGTGCAAAAATGAAATGCACCACAGATATGGATGATAGTATACTTGACTACACAGAGGTAGGTACAGCAGTGGCCTACTGTACCGTAATGCTATATATTATATACTGGTGGTCAGCAAACTGTGCAAAACTGAAATGCAACACAGGTATGGATGGATAGTATACTTGACGACACAGAGGTAGGTACAGCAGGGGCCTACTGTACCGTAATGCTATATATTATATACTGGTGGTCAGCAAACTGTGCAAAAATGAAATGCACCACAGGTATGGATGGATAGTATACTTGACGACACAGAGGTAGGTACAGCAGTGGCCTACTGTACCGTACTGCTATATATATTATATACTGGTGGTCAACAAACTGTGCAAAACTGAAATGCACCACAGGTATGGATGGATAGTATACTTGACGACACTGAGGTAGGTACAGCAGTGGCCTACTGTACCGTACTGCTATATATATTATATACTGGTGGTCAGCAAACTGTGCAAAACTGAAATGCACCACAGGTATGGATGGATAGTATACTTGACGACACAGAGGTAGGTACAGCAGTGGCCTACTGTACCATAATGCTATATATTATATACTGGTGGTCAGCAAACTGTGCAAAACTGAAATGCACCACATGTATGGATGGATAGTATACTTGACGACACAGAGGTAGGTACAGCAGTGGCCTACTGTACCGTAATGCTGTATATTATATACTGGTGGTCAGCAAACTGTGCAAAAGTGAAATGCACCACAGGTATGGATGGATAGTATACTTGACGACACAGAGGTAGGTACAGCATTGGCCTTCTGTACTGTACTCCTATATATTATATACTGGTGGTCAGAAAAATTATGCACTGTACTCCTACTATATACTGTCTGCAATGCAGCACAGATATGGAGTGTTTTTCAGGCAGACAACGTATACTGGTGGTCACTGTCAGCAAAACTCTGCACTGTACTCCTGCTATATAATACAGCTGCTCCCCAGTCCCCACAATTAAGCAGTGTGAGCACAGATATATGCAGCACACTGAGCACAGATAAGGAGCGTTTTTTTCAGGCAGAGAACGGATAAAACTGGTGGTCACTGATCAGCAAAACTCTGCACTGTACTCCTCCTATATTATACAGCTGCTCCCCAGTCCTCCCCACAACTAAACATATAATAGGAAAGGGAAGACAAAAGAAATCCTTTTTGGGAGCACTCTTATTGTTGATTATAATTAATCTAAACAGGTTGATAATGTGATAATGAGTAATCTAAAACTTAGCATTTATTCTGTTCCTATTAAAATATCGACCAATGCGGTCCAATATAGCTTTTATCTTTATCTTAGTTTATAGAATAAAGAGTGGAATAGAAAGGTGAAGTATGAAATATAGTGAGAGTGAGCAGCATAGAGTCGCTCCACCAGTGTTATTCTAAATGAAAATTAAGTGATCATCTTGGTGATATCCACAGTGCCTGGTCTTCCTATGTGGTCTCCCTTCAAAGTACTAGCCAGGTCTATCCTATCAGCTTCCGAGATGGAAGATCGGGCTACTTTCAGGATAGTACGACCTTGAATAGTAAAGATGATAAATGAAGGAAGAAAGAACCCACTTCTGCTGTCTGTACTCTGCCTGATACTCGTTACTGGATCAATTGGCCCCAGGCTTTTCCAGATGAGAGAGTGTTGGAAAAGAGAACCATCACCTGTCTCATAGAGGCCTGAATGATCACTTTTCTTAGAAATGAGACAGAGCATAGGAAAGAAAAAAGAAGGAACCACTTCTGCTTTCTGTTGTAACAGAAAAATGTACGCTGAGAAGGGCGAATGTCCTTGTCAACACTGCTGTTAGCCAGATGAGAGAGTGATGAAAGGAAAGGTTCAGCTCGAAACAGATTGTGGGAGGAGTCGATATTGAATAATTAATAATTCAGTTGAAATAAATTCATTCAGAAACCATCCCAAAATGGCTAATCACCTTTTGATTGGCCTAAAAGGACTGCCCAAAGATAAACAATAATTATACTAGTGATTGGACAATTAAAGCAAGATCCACTAGAATGAGCATTTGGCCATTGTTATATATCATGAATGTAAAATATAGATCAATCTATGTATAATATTGGTTCCAATCAGATAGTTATTCTTAATTATTGTTGTAAATCATGAACATTAATCACTCTATATATCGTGCGGGTTCCAATAGAAGAAAGACACTGGACTCTAACAACAACATATATAATATAGTAAAATTACTAATCAGATCTGCAAAGCACAAAAAGGCTTATAAAGCCAAGAAATTCAATTATCCTTCATTTGATAACATAGTATAAAAGTGGCTATATCATCATACATTGTTAAGCTAATTAATCTATTTGAAGGTTTATTTATCCTCAGCTACAGGTTCAAATCCATAGATTTCAGACAAGTTCATCTATGGAAATACACAATCATAAATTGATGCTTTCTGCAGAGGAAAAATGGCACAATGCTGAAGAAGAACTAAGTAGTTCAAACATTTCTATGCTAAATATAGTGGTTTGGAATATCATTATCCCCTGCTAACATGATTGAAAAGAAACAAAATCTGACACAGTTGAAAAGAGCAAAATCTGACACATTCGTTTGTCAGATATAAATTAATACTTTCTACAAAGGAGACATTTGCAACATTAGAGAAACATGAGACACTGTTGCTTCACACATAAAAAAACAGCAGTATTTATCCACAGGACATTCATTTATCAAAGTCAGCAGCATTAATCCACAGGACATTTATTAGTTAATATGGAAAGACATGGACTTTTACTTTCTGCAGAGTGCAATATGTAAGAGCATGAAAGTGATGTTTCTTCACTTTCACAGTCGGCAGTATTAATCCACACAAACAGTGAATTAGGCCATCATTAAATCGCACAATGCTGCAGGGGCTGATTTATCAGACATTATTAAGTTAGATGGTAAATTCAAGACCTCAGTGTTTTCTGCTGACGTTGTTACAAAAATGGGTCTCAAGAAAATGTAGAACATTCATTTGCTGAGATAGAAAGTGCTTTATGCAGAAAAGAATACTATAGCATATATATCACTCACATATAGAGTGCACCTCATTAGTAATTTTGTGCAGGGACAAAAGGTGGATTAAGTGTATATATTTTAATTAATACACTATTCCTACAAAGAAGGGTATATGTAGCGAATCCCAATTATCCTTAAAGTTTTAAGGGTGCGCTATATAGATAGGAAAGAAGAGAGCAGAGCAGGGTAAATGCCGCCGTGGGTAGCTACATTAGGTATAGAGTGAGAGAGTGTAAGTTACCAAACGCCGCTCCATACTGCTTCGGATGCCGGCGTGTATCAGTGTCCTCCACTGCCCTGGCTGACTCTCAGCTCCCCGCTCACTTCTATCGCGCGCCGTCCCACTGAGGTGCTGCGGCCGCCCGAACGACAAAGGGGGCGTGGCCGCAAGACGTCCTTAGATGACGTCAGTCCCGACGTACGTTTCACCGCTGGGCTTGTTCACGGGAGCCTCAATCCCGCAAGCCCAGCCGTGACTTTATAAGGGATTATGCAAATGAGCAATAATAGTTAGATCAAGCCAATTAATCAGGTAGGATCTGTTCATAGGGTTAGGACATTAGTCCTAGCGCCAAGTACTACCAGATTTAGTTCATATGATTGATGTAGAAAATTAAAGTTGATCACTATAAAAAGGATAATTAAATAAAATGAAGGATGAAATAAACCCAGTTAAATCCAAATTTCATAGGGCCCATACAAGCCAGAGGGAGGAGAAAATTGCTGGTTGATTGGTTAATTACATGGATCTCAAATCATACTAATTAATCAAATGAAATCTATTCATGGGTTAAGGACATTGGTCCTGACGCCAATTACTACCCAATTTTAATCCATATACTAAATATAAGAATATAGAGTTAATCCCTATGGATAAATTGGTCGAATAATTGTATAAGATGGTGAAATCAGGTCGTCTGAGATGTCGTACAACCACACAAGGGCCAGAGAGGAGAGAGATTACTAATTATTAAATTAGTTATACAAAACTAGCTACAGATGGAACATTTTGTATGGATATACATATAAATGTATGTGCAGAAAGATTTTGTGCACTATGCATTTAGTTACCAAATGGCCAACAGTAAAAAAAGAAGATTTACTTGTTAATCAATGATGCAATAATATCCTATAATGACTATTGTATGTCCGTTTAATTGTTAAAACATTTTGAAAAGGGTTTTTTTACAAATAAACTGTAGATATACTATAAATAAATTAATTATATGTTCTTTAATCGAGATTAGATGAATTGGATGTGTATGTGAAAGTTGTTGTGAAAAAAAAAAAAAAAATTTTTGTGTGAGATTTATAAAAAACTATAGTTAATGAAAAAAACTGATATATAAGTGAAATGATGTGTAAAATAATGAGAGAAACTGAGTGTTGTTGACTGATTTGAAAATATGTTTGTATTAATTAGTGTCAATCTAAGAGTTTATTTTAAGGCAATAAATGTGAAAATACTAGTGAATAATGAAACAGTGAACTGTGAAAAGGGAATAGGTGAAAAGTGAAAAGAGATTGCGTGTTGGTATGTCTTGACAGAAAAGAAGGGGGGTGAGATGAGTGTGAAAGTACAGAAAAAAGGAAGAAGATGTGTGACCAAATAAATCCCCACAACTAAGCAATAAAGCACAATCAAGTTCAACAATAAACGGAGAGGACGCCAGCCACGTCCTCTCCCTAACATTTCCAATGCACGAGTGAAAATGGCGGCTGCTTATATAGAATCCGAATCTCGCGAGAATCCGACAGCGGGATGATGACGTTCGGGCGCGCTCGGGTTAACCGAGCCATACGGGAGAATCCGAGTAAGGCTCGGACCCGTGTAAAAAGGGTGAAGTTCGGGGGGGTTCGGTTTCCGAGGAACCGAACCCGCTCATCACTAATAATAACCTATTATGCATGCTGATGCTGGTAGACCTTTTAACAAGCTAAGAAATATTAATAGTAATGTACCAGTATGGATGCATGATAATAGCATTTTTTTATATAATTTATATAGAATTTATAAATTGTTTTCAGCAGCTGCCTGCAGGCTGCATCACCACAGTGCTGTGTCTGTGTCACTGAAACTCACAGTCAGAAAGTTCTCAACTCAAAATGCCACGAGGTGACAAGCCCTGCTTCTGTTTCTTCCAACTAATGCTGCACTACAATACTGCTAACCCACGCCCACCCTGCTGCATGCCTGCTCTGCTCCTCCCAGTTCCCGCCTGCCGCCTAGAGCCTGCTGATGCTGAAGAGGCTGTCAATCCAAAGCCAGCTGCTGAGAGACTTGTGATGATGTCATCACAAAACCTTAGCAGCAGTGCAGTGACTGGAAGTCACAGTAAGGTGACACACTTGTACCCCCCGCCCATCCCCCCTTCCCCACCCCACCCCACCACACACACACAAGGGTGCCCAACCCACCAATCGGCCACCCGCCCGCTGATTTTTATATTTAAAAAAAAAAATGGCTGCTGGTGTACTCTAGACAAGGCCTCCCTGGCATGCCTGGGTAATCTGTTCTCACCATCCCCCCCTCCCTCTTGGCACAACTGAAGGTTAACAAATAAAATTATATTTTTTCTGTGCAGGGTAAATACTGTACTGACTGCTTCTGCATGTAGTCCATCAATGTTAGGCAGCATTAGTTTGACACTGCAATTTTGATCAATTTGAACACACCCCACCCAAATATAAATCTCTGTGCACATGTTACATCAGCCCCACCTGCAGCGCAACATGGTTTTCCCAGTTGCTTGCTTTTATGCTTTAGTTACAAACATGAATCTGGCCCTAAATACCTGTGAATCCATTTTAAAAGAAACGTTATATTAAGCATACCAGGAGCATTCCCAGGAACTTATTTGGCCCCACTGGCCCCACCATACCTGCAAATCAGTAGGATAATTTTCCATACTGTTTATCCAAGAGGGTTTCCCTCACAATATAGTGCAATTCGGGGGTAATTCCAAGTTGATCGCAGCAGGAATTTTGTTAGCAGGTGGGCAAAACCATGGGCACTGCAGGGGAGGCAGATATAACATGTGCAGAAAGAGTTAGATTTGGGTGGGTTATTTTGTTTCTGTGCAGGGTAAATACTGGCTGCTTTATTTTTACACTGCAAATTAGATTGCAGATTGAACACACCCCACCCAAATCTAACTCTCTCTGCACATGTTACATCTGCCCCCCCCCCCCCCCCCTGCAGTGCACATGGTTTTGCCCAACTGCTAACAAAATTCCTGCTGCGATCAACTTGGAATTACCCCCTTCAAGAAACTGTGGGGGATATCCAATGACCCGTGGTATATTACCTCGGGTAATGATATCACCTGCGGCTATCCTATTGGTAATGAAGTATTACTAGGTAAACCGATTCAGATCGTAATTGCAGGCAATTTCAACTATTGTTAATTAATTATTATTAGGTCATTTGATCAACTGATGCTGTAATTGTATTCACGTGATGTTTTTTTTTATCATAGCAGTGATTACATTGCATAGTTAAAACTTTAGAAAGCTGTTATAAGTGGATTATATCTGTACTGTGGGGCTAATACAGACCTGATCGCTGCTGTGAGTTTTTGCACAGCGGATGGTCAGGTCTAAACTGCGCATGCGTATGCACCACAATGCGCAGGCACGTCGGGGAGCGCCGGGCAGCGATGGGATGGTGTGAAAAATCCGATCACACCAGCGATCGCAAGAAGATTGACAGGAAGAGGGCGTTTGTGGGTGGTAACTGACCGTTATCAGGGAGTGTCCGGAAAAACGCAGGAAGGACCCGGCATTTTGTGGGAGGATTCGTGTCGTCAGCTCTGGCCCCGATCATCGCAGCGTCTGAGTAATCCTGGACTGTGCAAAGACTGCACAAACTTCTGTTTGTGCAGCTCTCCTGCACATGCAATCGCACACCTGCACAGCGAATTCCCCCTCCCCCTGTAGGCGGGACTACCTGATTGCAGGGATGCAAATAATGAACCCTAGCGATCAGGTCTGAGTTACCCCCTATGTTAAGAACTTATAGTGACTGAGTGTGGTTTACTGACCTTACATTTGTTAGATTTAATTAACACCTTTTGCTGCAGGTTGAGGATTTCTGTGTGGGGGTTGTAATCAGGATGAACACGTTTCAGTAGTCCTATTTATTCAGTATAGGTTAGAACGCCAGTCCTTTAGGATGCTACGGTGCCTAGTGTATGAAGTCGCTAGTTAAACCGAAGGAAAAAAGAAGGCCAACAAATAACAAAGGAACATTACTACAGAAGAACAGCGTTATAACCACAAAGCTCAGAGTCATTATGTAGCCTCTCCACACACCTCTTCAATGAGAACTCCAGGACCAGGCTTACCACCCGTCTGGCTGAAAACATCAGGTCTGCCCCCAGGTCTATGTGATGTTAGTGTATTAGAATGCTTAACATTTGTAGACACTCCCTTACTAACATGTGGTAGCCTGAATCTTCAGTGATGGTCCCTAGGACCAGGGGGATGCTGGGAAGTGGGTGGTCCAGTTTGCAGTGTGCCTGGAGTTGGTGATGGAATAGCAGTGAACTCACATGTCTCTGTGTCCTGATGACTGGATTTACAAACATATGAACAAAACATGGTGTCAGAAGAAGTGTAACTTGGACTGCTAGTGCTCTCAGAGTGTGAAAGAATCCTGCAGCAGTCTGTAAGGCTGTGATACTCAGTGTCTGCAAAGCCTGCCGTGTGCTCCTCTCTTCAAACAGTGAGTAACCATGGATAAACTGGCTCCTCCAACCGGCATGCTGATGTCTGGTAACTTGTCTGAAAACTGGAAAAGATTTAAGCAAAGGTTTAATATATATCTTGCTGCATGTGGAGTTGATACTAAGGCTGACAAAACGAAGGCATCCATTTCCTCCATGTGATAGGAGAGGATGTGCTGGACATTTATAATAGTTTTCAGTTTGATGAGGGGCAGAATATGGTGCTATCTTCTATAATGCAAAAGTTTGAAGATTACTTTGTGCCAAGGAAAAATGTGACATATGAAAGATATAAGTTTTTCACATGTGATCAGAAGTCTGTAGATGGATTTGATCAGTATGTTACAGAGCTGCAATCACTCAGTAAAACCTGTGAGTTTGGTGATTTAAAGGATTCACTGATTAGAGATCGTATTGTCTGTGGAATACCTGATAATGGACTCAGAGAGAGATTGCTGAGAGAGCAAGACCTAACACTAGAAAAGGCAGTGACTATGTGCAGATCTGCAGAAATAACTAGATTTCAAGCCAAAACGTTACACAAGGAAGCTGATGTACATGTAGTGCAGACAACAGAGCCAAGCAAACCTCCATTCTCAAGAATGAAGCAGTCTAAGCCACAGTCTAATAAGGAAATGTGTAGTAGATGTGGAAATGCTCACAATCCTAAAATGTGCCCTGCTTATGGTAAAACCTGCATGAAATGTGATAGACTTAGTCACTTTGCCAAATGCTGTAAACTGAAAAGGGAAACAACCAATGTGCATGCTGTTAAACAAATAGAGGAATTCTTTGTGGATTGCATTGAACTTTGCAGTGCAGATAAGAAAGAATGGATTGTCCCTTTAACTGTGAACGAGATTGTCATTCCCTTTAAGCTTGATACTGGCGCGCAGATGAATTTAATATCGTTTCAAGACTATAAGACTTTTAGAGTAAAACCTAAAATTCATCCAGCCAAAGTGAAAGTTACAGGGAACACTGGGGAGGAAATTCCTGTGAAAGGTACATGCTTAGTGACACTGAAATATAAGGGACAACTGTTTAAAACATCTCTACTGATTGTGGATAAAAATGTGCAACCAATTCTAGGATTAAGTTCCTGTGAGAAACTAAGCTTGCTAAAGAAAGTTTTTATGGTGACATCACAAGTAGAAGATGACTGCAAATCAATGTTTACAGAATACAGAGACTTTTTTGAAGGTCTAGGTTGTTTGCCTGGAGAGCATAAAATAAATATAGACACGCAAGTTTCTTCAGTGATACATCCCTGTAGAAAAGTGCCGTTTGCGCTGAGAGAAAAGCTGAAACAAGAGTTAAATCGCATGGAAGCCTTGGGTGTGATACAGAAAGTTGATGAGCCTACTGAATGGGTAAGCTCCTTAGTAATTGTTGAAAAGAAAAATGGACAACTCAGAATATGTCTAGACCCCAGAGATTTAAACAAAGCTATTAAATGAGAACATTTCAAACTACCAACCAGAGATGAAATCATGTCGCAATTTGCGGGAGCAAAATGATTCAGTAAATTGGACGCATCTTCAGGATTCTGGCAAATGAAGCTAGATGAGGCCAGCTCAAAGCTTTGTACATTTAATACACCAGAAGGTTGATACAGATTTCTTTGACTACCATATGGAACATTGTCTGCTCCAGAAGTATATCACAAAAAGATACACATGATTTTTGAACATATTCCAGGTGTTGAAACAATGATGGATGACATTATTGTCTGGGGATCTACAAAGGAAGAACATGATTCTAGATTGAGACAAGTAATGGAACTTGTCAAGAAAGTGAATCTAAAGCTAAACAAGGACAAATGTGAATTTGGCGTAAATACACTTACCTTTATGGGCGACGTGGTCTCGTATCAAGGTGTAAGACCAGACCCAAGGAAAATATCAGCCATAGTGAACATGGAACGTCCTAACAACAAAGATGACGTCAGAAGATTCCTAGGAATGATTACTTACTTAGGAAAGTTTATTTCTCAACTCTCTGAATGAACAGCCTCTCTTAGATGGTTGTTGGACAAAGATAACGAGTGGATGTGGTCACATGAACAAGAAGAAAGTTGGCAAAACTTGAAACAGATCATTACAGAGCAACCAGTGCTAAAATTCTTTGATCCTGCGAAAAGAATAAGAATTTCAGCAGATGCTTCGCAATTTGGCCTAGGCTCAGTGCTGTTGCAAGAACATGAGGATACATGGCAACCAGTAATCTATGCATCAAGAGCACTGACAAGTGCTGAAACAAGGTATGCTCAGATAGAAAAAGAACTTCTAGCAATCACATATGCATGTGAGCGATTTCATCAGTTTGTGTATGGTCAAACATTTACAGTGGAAACTGACCACAAGCCATTGGTAGCTATCATGACTAAATCATTACATGACTGTCCCATGAGAATTCAACAAATGCTTATCAGACTACAGAAATATGATGTACACTTGCTGTACTGTCCCGGCAAATACATGTACATTGCTGATACACTTTTTCGTGCTGTGGACAAAAGTGAAGGTTCCAAAAGTCTGATGGATGAAGAGACAGAAGCCTATGTTAATTTGATCGTAGCTTCTCTACCAGTGTCTCTTGCAAGACAAGAACAGATTAGGAAAGAAACTGAGACAGATGACACAATGAAAGTGTTGAAAGATATCATTCTGAAAGGTTGGCCAGCAGAAAAACATGCGTGCCCGCTGTCTATCCATGATTAATGGATGTACCGCAGTGACCTTACAGTTGTCGATGGTATTATTTACAAAGGCAATAGGTTTGTCATACCTGCACGACTAAGAAAAACTATGCTGTGCAAGAAACATGATGGCCACTTAGGAGAAGAAAAATGTAAGCGGAGAGCGCGTGAAGTTATGTATTGGCCAAGAATGAACCAAGACATAGCACAGACTACAGCTACATGTGAATTATGTCTTACGTATAGACTGAAACAACAAGTTGAGCCACTGAGTCCTCACGCAGTGCCAGAGAGACCGTACCAGAAAGTTGACGCAGATTTGTTTGATTGTGATGGGAAAACGTACATTGTCGTGACTGATTATTACTCTAACTACCCTGAGGTGAAGACACTACATACAACTACTAGTATAGCCGTAATCAATTGCATAAAGTCAATCTTTGCAAGGCATGGTGTTCCTATGGAAGTGTTCACTGACAATGGTCCTCAGTTTTCCAGTGCTGAATTTAGACAATTTGCTGATGAATGGGAATTTGTCCATACTACGTCAAGTCCTCACTATCCACGCTCAAATGGGTTGGTGGAAAGTTCAGTAAAAACTGTAAAGAGTCTCATGAAAAAAGCTCAAGAAGGTAAAGATGATTTCTACAAAAGTCTTTTAATCTACCGCAGTACACCTTTACAGAATGGACTTTCTCCTGCACAAATGCTGATGGGAAGGAGGATTAGAGCAAATCTCCCGATACATGATGAACTGCTTAATACACATAACTCAGCGTCGATCAGATTGAGTAAGGAACGTCAACAGACGAAACAGAAACTGTTCCATGACAGGCGAGCAAAAAGCTTATCTGATCAAAAATTGGGTGACCAAGTCCGTCTCAGAGATCACGAGAAAGGCATTTGGGTGCAGAAAGATATTGTGCAAGCACAAGTAGCACCAATATCTTATACTATACGTACAGAGCGTGGAACGGAAGTAAGAAGAAATCGGGTGGATTTAAGATCTCAACCTAACCATAATGAAGACAACATGACTGAAGAATACCCTTCATCTGACATGTATGATGATCCTCATAATGGTGAACAAACCACGATTCTAGAAAGGTCCAACATGGTCGATGAAACACAGACTGTGTATGAAAGACCCAAAAGGGAAATACGCAGACCTGAGAGACTCATTGAAACGTGTTAGATGATGTTCTTAATATGACGTTGTTAATTGTTGCATTGAAGCGTATAGGGCTTATCTTTAAAGAAAAGAGGATGTGATGTTAGTGTATTAGAATGCTTAATATTTGTAAACACTCCCTTACTAACATGTGTAAGCCTGAATCTTCAGTGATGGTCCCTAGGACCAGGGGGATGCTGGGAAGTGGGTGGTCCAGTGTGCAGTGTGCCTGGAGTTGGTGATGGAATAAACAGCACAGCAGTGAACTCACATGTCTCTGTGTCCTGATGACTGGATTTACAAACATATGAACAAAACAGTATATACCTCAACATAAGCAGGGAGCTATGGAGGAGAGCACCAGGAACAGGCTCAGCAGCAACATTTCCATCGAACTTGAGTGGGCTCCCCACTTTCTCATACCCACCTGTTCTGTTCCCATGAGACCAGGACATTTATAGTTTTATCAAAATAATGTTATCCTAATTTTCCCCCTTCCGTTGGTTACCTCCAAATGTTTTTTTTTTTTTTGCCAGGTGTTCTTTTTTCCCTCTTCCACCCCACTGTGTGCTATTCCTGTAATGTGTACCTCCACCATTTGCACACCCTGCCAGTTTGACCTACGCAGTGCACCCCAGATGGTGGCCTTGGATGGTTCCTCCGCGGGCAGGATATTCTTCTTGTGGATCTTTCCAAACAGGGTTATATCATACTACTACTACTACTACTACTACTACTACTGCTACTGCACAAGTGTCAGTTTTCCCATGTATACATTTTGCCCTTGTATGGCTCACCTCCCACAGTGTAACCTTCGTAGTATGCCTAACATGGATGCCTCATCTGGTACGCTTGTGGATGGGATGAAAAATACATGGACCGACTGTTTCGTTGGGACCCTACTATTAGCATTAGGACGCTGAAATCACCCTATTTTGTGTCATATCTTCTAGGGATAGACTATTCCACTCAGGTTAATCATAAACAGTGCCCAAGATGGCTGCCTCACCTGGTACCTGTGAAGATGGACTACACAACCCTTGGAAGTTGTTAACCTAAATGCCTACACCAATCCTGCATTATACGTAAGGCTCATACACACGGTGAGATTCGGGCTATGCCCGATTCTCACTATGCGACAGGAGCTAGGTCGGCATCGCAAGCACATAATGAGTGTGCTTGCGATACTGACTATGTGCGATTTTGCCTAAGTGTCAATTTTGACTATCTCTTCTGTAGAGATAGTCAAAATTGACTTGCTTGCACAGTCTTTCTATGCTTGCAATGCCGACCGCACGGGACCGCGCATCGGCATCGAATCAGGATCACAAGGTGACTTTCACCTTGCGATCTGCACTAACTTTTCTTACGATTTTGACTATATAGTCAAAATCGTAAGAAAATATCTCACCGTGTGTACACACCATTACTGTGTGCTCAAGGTTTTCTTTTTATGTTTGTGTGGCTTGTCAATTGCTGTATTACTTAAATCTTCTGATTTATGTGCATTGTTTTTGATGTCTGTAAAGTGCCTTGGGTCCTGTTGGAGAAAGAGCACTATATAAATAAAATTATTATTACTACATCGGGTGCCGGCTCCTGTCAGTTCCTGGTGCAAAGGAAACTTTCGCCATGGGCGCCACAAGGTCTAGAACCAGCCTTGGTCACTAAATATAGTGATAAAAAAATACTGTACACATATTAGCATAATCAGTATATAACTAGTGTTCAGAAGTCAGATCACTAAAATAGTTACAGTATATGGACCAATCCAGTGAAAAAGCATGATCCTAATAAGAACCAGGTGCAAGGTGAACTTCATGCAACATTAATGGATAGAATATAGGGACTCCGTAACCTGTTTGTCATCTGCTTACTATAAATACTCTTGATATTGAGAACGTAGCAGTTTCTTCTCCTTCATGTGCATTAGGAGCAAGCAGTGCTGCAAGTATGGCGGTACGGGGTGGTACTGCTTACCTGTAAGAAATTGGCAGCCGGTACGCAGTACCACTGGGCCGACCACCTTGCAGCAGCTGTGTCCGAGGTGAGGAGAGAGTAGCATGTATCACAATCAGGCACTGGTCCGTGAGCCAATCAGTGCTTGCGTACTGGCAGCCAATCAGTTGCCGCCACTGCTGGACTGCAAACTGTCTCACGAACTGGTGCCTAATTTGATATACACGCCACCGAAGGAGACTGGACTGAGGGCAGGAGAGGCGCATTCTGCACTCTCCTCGGACACAGTGACAGCAGAGCCGGCCCCAGGCAGCAGTAGTGGTGAGTTGCATTGCTGGGGGCATATGTGTTTCTGGCAATATTGGGGGGGGGGGGGGCATATGTGTATCTGGCACTGTGGGGACATATGTGTATCTCGCACTCTAGGGGGGGTATATGTGTATCTGCCACTGTAGGATCAAATCTGGTACTGTGGGGGCATATTTGTATCTGGCACAGTTAGGGGCATATCAGGCACTGTTGGGGCATATGTGTATCTGGCACTGTGGGTGCATATTTGTATCTGGCACTGTGGGGGCATATCTGGCACTGTGGGGGCATATTTGCATCTAGCACGGTGGGGAGATATCTGGCACTGTGGGGGCATATGTGTATCTATGACTGTGGGGGCATATGTGTATCTGGCACTGCACTACTGGAGGCATATGTGTATCTGGCACTATTGGGGGCATATATGTATCTGGCACTGCACTATTGGGGCATATATGTATGTGGCACAATTGGGGGCATATGTGCACCTGGCACTGCACTATTGGGGTCATATGTGTTTTTGGCACCCCATATATGTATCGCACATTAATTGGCCACACTGCATGTGGCATGTGGCTACACCCATTTTTTGGCAGTACCACTAAGACATTTTTTATACTTGCACCACTGGGATCAAGTGCCCTCACAGGAAATATGCAATATAGTTTAAAATACATATTTATTGAAACTGCATAGACTCACATATATGAGAGCGAATGTACTCAAGAGACCAAAATAGGACAGACTCAGGTATAAGTCTATTTACTCTACACACCTAGGTCAATGAATAGCACACCCTCTCTCACTCTGCCAACTCGTTTCGAGCAGTCTTTTTCAAGATGAGTGGGAACATAAACTAATTAAAAAAAAAAAAATGGCTGAAATCCAGAAATGCTGTACAGCATATTCCACCAGCTCTCACTCCAGAAGGCAGATGTGACAGTGCATTCTACATGACCTGACAAAAGATGTGCCATGTGTTCTAGCTCCTTATCTATTGCAAACAAACTGGGACAATGGAGTTAAGGGGGTCATTCCGAGTTGATCGTAGCTGTGCTAAATTTAGCACAGCTACGATCATCTTCCCTGACATGCGGGGGGACGCCCAGCACAGGGCTAGTCTGCTCCGTATGTCAGTGCCCCCCCCCACCCCGCACAAATACAAAAGCATCGCACAGCGGCGATGCTTTTGTATTTGAGGAGTAACACCCGGCCAGCGCAGCTCCTGCGGCTGGCCGGGAGTTAATTGTCGCTGCCACTAGCTGCAGCGGCTGCGTGAGACGTTACGCAGCCGCCACGGCCTGCCCCCCCAACGGTCCGGCCACGCCTGCATTGGCCAGACCACTCCCCCTAAACGGCGTCTTAATGCCGCCATTCAGCCCCTTCCTGCACAGCGACCGCCTCTGTCTCAGAGGCGATCACTAGGCAACGAAAGCTGCCATGCGCCGGCGCACAGCGGCGCCAGCACATGCGCAGTTCTGACCCGATTGCCACGCTGCAACAAACTGCAGCGAGCGATCGGGTTGGAATGACCCCCTAAGTCAGATGCCGCAGAGCATCATAACATCATGTGTTCCAGCATATAACTTCCAACAGTTTTTGCATTCCAGCATGCAGCAAACCCAATAATGGGAAATTAAACAAAAAGACCTTATTATTCCCAGATATTTAAAAGGACCACATATTGTTAAAAATAACCATTCCAATAGAAACCCATCATGGTGTCACAAAAATGTTATCTATATTTTATTCAAATGTAGAGAATGGGCGGTTTCCATGCCCTTAATATTATAGAGATGCTCAAACCACCTAAGTTTTAGTGTCATAATGGTCTTCCCTACAAATATTTTATCACATGTACATTGGATCGCATAAATAGTGTATTTCAGTGTATTTCAAACTGTGTGCCGTGGAACCCTGAGGTGCCTCAGGGCACTTGCAGGGGTGCCTCGGGTTGGTGATAGAGAACCAATTCAAATTATTTATGGTCAGTGTTTTAGGCAAAACCAGTGCTGGTGTCTGCCAGTCATAAAATATGGGGACAAACAGATGCAAATTTTGTCCCTTACCCAGAGGCGTAACTAAGACAGGGCGAGTGGGGTACGTGCCCTGGGCGCCTTGGCAGGCCCAGCAGAGGGCGGCCAGGGCATCATGCCCACTCGCCTTCGTCACGCTGCAATGTGAGGGGAGGAGAGCGCAGCGTCTCTCCTGCCCCTCAATGTGCTAACTTCCTTGCCGCGCGGCGCTGCCAGCAGCGCTGCGTGTGTGTCCAGTCTCCGGTGGTGTTAGCCAATCAGAGCTTGCGGACCGGCTCCTGATTGGCTGCCGGTCCACGAGCTCTGATTGGCTAACGAACCGACGCCACATAGCCGCCGTCGGAGACCTGGAGCGTTGATGGGCAGGAGAGGCTGCGCTCTCCTCCCCTCACATAGCAGAGGGAAGTAAGCGGTGAGTGACGGGGGGACGGGGGAGTTGGTGGGTCTTATATCTGGCACTGTGGTGCATGTATGGCACTGTGGGGCATGTAACTGGCACTGTGGGGCATGTATGGCACTGTGGGGCATGTAACTGGGACCGTGGGGCATTGTATCTGGCACTGTGGGGCATGTAACTGGCACTGTGGGGCATTGTATCTGGCACTGTGGGGCATTGTAACTGGCACTGTGGGGCATTGTACCTGGCACTGTGGGGCATGTAACTGGCACTGTGGGGCATTGTATCTGGCACTGTGGGGCATGTATGTCACTGTGGGGCATGTAATTGGCACTGTGGGGCATGTATCTGGCACTGTGGGTCATGTATGGCACTGTGGGGCATGTAACTGGCACCGTGGGGGCATGTATGGCACTGTGGGGCATGTAACTGGCACTGTGGGGCATGTATGGCACTGTGGGGCATTGTATCTGGCACTGTGGGGCATTGTAACTGGCACTGTGGGGCATTGTATCTGGCACTGTGGGGCATGTATAGCACTGTGGGGCATGTAACTGGCACTGTGGGGCATTGTATCTGGCACTGTGGGGCATGTATGGCACTGTGGGGCATGTAACTGGCACTGTGGGGCATTGTATCTGGCACTGTGGGGCATGTAACTGGCACCATGGGGCATTGTATCTGGCACTGTGGGGCATGTAACTGGCACTGTGGGGCATTGTATCTGGCACTGTGGGGCATTGTAACTGGCACTGTGGGGCATTGTATCTGGCACTGTGGGGCATGTAACTGGCACTGTGGGGCATTGTATCTGGCACTGTGGGGCATGTATGGCACCGTGGGGCATGTAACTGGCACTGTGGGCATATATCTGGCACTGTGGGGCATGTATGGCACTGTGCGGCATGTAACTGGTACCGTGGGACATTGTATCTGGCACTGTTGGCCATGTATGGCACTTTGGGGCATGTAACTGGCACTGCGGGGTATGTATGGCACTGTGGGGGCATGTAACTGGCACTGTGGGGCATATATGGCACTGTGGGGTATGTAACTGGCACTGTGAGGCATTGTATCTGGCACTGTGGGGCATGTATGGCACTGTGGGGCATGTAACTGGCACCGTGGGGCATTGTATCTGGCACTGTGGGGCATGTAACTGGCACTGTGGGGCATTGTATCTGGCACTGTGAGACATTGTAACTGGAACTGTGGGGCATTGTATCTGGCACTGTGGGGCATGTAACTGGCACTGTGGGGCATTGTATCTGGCACTGTGGGGCATGTATGTCACTGTGGGGCATGTAATTGGCACTGTGGGGCATGTATCTGGCACTGTGGGGCATGTATGGCACTGTGGGGCATGTAACTGGCACCGTGGGGCATGTATGGCACTGTGGGGCATGTAACTGGCACTGTGGGGCATTGTATCTGGCACTGTGGGGCATTGTAACTGGCACTGTGGGGCATTGTATCTGGCACTGTGGGGCATGTATGGCACTGTGGGGCATGTAACTGGCACTGTGGGGCATTGTATCTGACACTGTGGGGCATGTAACTGGCACCGTGGGGCATTGTATCTGGCACTGTGGGGCATGTATGGCACTGTAGGGCATGTAACTGGCACTGTGGGGCATTGTATCTGGCACTGTGGGGCATTGTAACTGGCACTGTGGGGCATTGTATCTGGCACTGTGTGGCATATAACTGGCACTGTGGGGCATTGTATCTGGCACTGTGGGGCATGTATGGCACTGTGGGGCATGTAACTGGCACTGTGGGGCATGTATCTGGCACTGTGGGGCATGTATGGCACTGTGCGGCATGTAACTGGCACCGTGGGACATTGTATCTGGCACTGTGGGGCATGTATGGCACTGTGGGGCATGTAACTGGCACTGTGGGGTATGTATGGCACTGTGGGGCATGTAATTGGCACTGTGGGGCATTGTATCTGGCACTGACGGGCATGTAACTGGCACCATGGGGCATTGTATCTGGCACTGTGGGGCATGTAACTGGCACTGTGGGGCATTGTATCTGGCACTGTGGGGCATTGTAACTGGCACTGTGGGGCATTGTATCAGACACTGTGGGGCATGTAACTGGCACTGTGGGGCATTGTATCTGGCACTGTGGGGCATGTAACTGGCACTGTGGGGCATTGTATCTGGCACTGTGGGGCATTGCATCTGGCACTGTGGGGCATGTAACTGGCACTGTGGGGCATTGTATCTGGCACTGTGGGGCATGTAACTGGCACTGTGGGGCATTGTATCTGGCACTGTGGGGCATGTATGGCACTGTGGGGCATGTAACTGGCACTGCGGGGTATGTATGGCACTGTGGGGCATGTAACTGGCACTGTGGGGCATTGTATGTGGCACTGTGGGGCATGTATGGCACTGTGGGGCATGTAACTGGCACTGTGAGGCATTGTATCTGGCACTGTGTGGCATGTATGGCACTGTGGGTCATGTAACTGGCTCCGTGGGGCATTGTATCTGGCACTGTGGGGCATGTAACTGGCACTGTGGGGCATTGTATATGGCACTGTGAGGCATTGTAACTGGCACTGTGGGGCATTGTATCTGGCACTGTGGGGCATGTAACTGGCACTGTGGGGCATTGTATCTGGCACTGTGGGGCATGTATGTCACTGTGGGGCATGTAATTGGCACTGTGGGGTATGTATCTGGCACTGTGGGGCATGTATGGCACTGTGGGGCATGTAACTGGCACCGTGGGGCATGTATGGCACTGTGGGGCATGTAACTGGCACTGTGGGGCATTGTATCTGGCACTGTGGGGCATTGTAACTGGCACTGTGGGGCATTGTATCTGGCACTGTGGGGCATGTAACTGGCACTGTGGGGCATTGTATCTGGCACTGTGGGGCATGTATGGCACTGTGGGGCATGTAACTGGCACTGTGGGGCATTGTATCTGGCACTGTGGGGCATGTAACTGGCACTGTGGGGCATTGTATCTGGCACTGTGGGGCATTGTAACTGGCACTGTGGGGCATTGTATCTGGCACTGTGGGGCATGTAACTGGCACTGTGGGGCATTGTATCTGGCACTGTGGGGCATGTATGGCACTGTGGGGCATGTAACTGGCACTGTGGGGCATTGTATCTGGCACTGTGGGGCATTGTAACTGGCACTGTGGGGCATTGTATCTGGCACTGTGGGGCATATAACTGGCACTGTGGGGCATTGTATCTGGCACTGCGGGGCATGTATGGCACTGTGGGGCATGTAACTGGCACTGTGGGGCATGTATGGCACTGTGCGGAATGTAACTGGCACCGTGGGACATTGTATCTGGCACTCTGGGGCATGTATGGCACTGTGGGGCATGTAACTGGCACTGTGGGGTATGTATGGCACTGTGGGGCATGTAACTGGCACTGTGGGGCATTGTATCTGGCACTGTGGGGCATGTAACTGGCACTGTGGGGCATTGTATCTGGCACTGTGGGGCATGTAACTGGCACTGTGGGGCATTGTATCTGGCACTGTGGGGCATTGTAACTGGCACTGTGGGCATTGTATCTGGCACTGTGGGGCATGTAACTGGCACTGTGGGGCATTGTATCTGGCACTGTGGGGCATGTATGGCACTGTGGGGCATGTAACTGGCACTGTGGGGCATTGTATCTGGCACTGTGGGGCATGTAACTGGCACTGTGGGGCATTGCATCTGGCACTGTGGGGCATGTAACTGGCACCGTGGGGCATTGTATCTGGCACTGTGGGGCATGTAACTTGCACTGTGGGGCATTGTATCTGGCACTGTGGGGCATTGTAACTGGCACTGTGGGGCATTGTATCTGGCACTGTGGGGCATTGTATCTGGCACTGTGGGGCATGTATGGCACTGTGGGGCATGTAACTGGCACTGTGGGGCATGTATCTGGCACTGTGGGGCATGTATGGCACTGTGCGGCATGTAACTGGCACAGTGGGACATTGTATCTGGCACTGTGGGGCATGTATGGCACTGTGGGGCATGTAACTGGCACTGCGGGGTATGTATGGCACTGTGGGGCATGTATCTGGCACTGTGGGGCATGTATGGCACTGTGGGGCATGTAATTGGCACTGTGGGGCATGTATCTGGCACTGTGGGGCATGTATGGCACTGTGGGGCATTGTAACTGTCACTGTGGGGCATTGTATATGGCACTGTGGGGCATGTAACTGGCACTGTGAGGCATTGTATCTGGCACTGTGGGGCATGTATGGCACTTTGGGGCATGTAACTGGCACCGTGGGGCATTGTATCTGGCACAGTGGGGCATGTAACTGGCACTGTGGGGCATTGTATCTGGCACTGTGAGGCATTGTAACTGGCACTGTAGGGCATTGTATCTGGCACTGTGGGGCATGTAATTGGCACTGTGGGGCATTGTATCTGGCACTGTGGGGCATGTATGTCACTGTGGGGCATGTAATTGGCACTGTGGGGCATGTATCTGGCACTGTGGGGCATGTATGGCACTGTGGGGCATGTAACTGGCACCGTGGGGCATGTATGGCACTGTGGGCCATGTAACTGGCACTGTGGGGCATTGTATCTGGCACTGTGGGGCATTGTATCTGGCACTGTGGGGCATTGTATCTGGCACTGTGGGGCATGTATGGCACTGTGGGGCATGTAACTAGCACTGTGGGGCATTGTATCTGGCACTGTGGGGCATGTAACTGGCACCGTGGGGCATTGTATCTGGCACTGTGGGGCATGTATGGCACTGTGGGGCATGTAACTGGCACTGTGGGGCATTGTATCTGGCACTGTGGGGCATTGTAACTGGCACTGTGGGGCATTGTATCTGGCACTGTGGGGCATGTAACTGGCACTGTGGGGCATTGTATCTGGCACTGTGGGGCATGTATGGCACTGTGGGGCATGTAACTGACACTGTGGGGCATGTATCTGGCACTGTGGGGCATGTATGGCACTGTGCGGCATGTAACTGTCACCGTGGGACATTGTATCTGGCACTGTGGGGCATGTAACTGGCACTGTGGGGCATTGTATCTGGCACTGTGGGGCATTGTAACTGGCACTGTGGGGCATGTAACTGGCACTGTGAGGCATTGTATCTGGCACTGTGGGGCATGTATGGCACTGTGTGGCATGTATCTGGCACTGTGGGGCATGTATGGCACTGTGGGGCATGTAACTGGCACCGTGGGGCATTGTATCTGGCACTGTGGGGCACGTTACTGGCACTGTGGGGCATGTATGGCACTGTGGGGCATGTAACTGGCACTGAAGGGCATTGTATCTGGCACTGTGGGGCATGTATCTGGCACCGTGGGGCATTGTATCTGGCACTGTGGGGCATGTATGGCACTGTGGGGCATTGTAACTGGCACTGTGGGGCATGTATGGCACTGTGGGGCATGTAACTGGCACTGTGGGGCATTGTATCTGGCACTGTGGGGCATTGTAACTGGCACTGTGGGGCATTGTATCTGGCACTGTGGGGCATTGTTTTTGGCACTGTGGGGCATTGTATCTGGCACTGTGGGGCATGTATCTGGCACTGTGGGGCATTGTATCTGGCACTCTGGGGCTTAGTATCCGGCACTGTGGGGCATTGTAACTGGCACTGTGGGGCGCTGTATCTGTCACTGTGAATCTGACACTGTGGGGCACTGTGTATCTAGCACTGTGGGGCACTGTGTTCTGGCACTGTGGGGCAATTGTGTATCTGGCACTGTATAAAAAGGGGACTCTGCATACGTACTGTGCATAAATTGAATGAAGGTGTGCTGAGAGACGACACAAGGGGTAGGTGATAGTGTGCTGAGAGGCGACACAGGGGGTAGGTGATAGTCATGTTGGCATGCCCCATTTTCAGTGGCCACACCCCTTCTGGTGCGTGGCCACGCCCATTTTTTTGCACATCTTTTTTGTGTGTGTGTGTTTTATTTATTTTATCTATTTATTTATTTTTTGGGGGAGGGGCGTCGTCACTCTTCATCTTTCCCTGGGCTACGAAAACCCTAGTTACACCTCAGACCTTACCACATAATTACACGTAAAAAGTATGACATATAAACACAATTTTAATTACAATTTATTTTTTCAATTTCCCAATAAAAAACTTTGGCCTAGCAGTGCCATGAAAAAAATCTCATTCTATAATGTGCCATTATTCAAAAAGTTTGGGAACCACTGGTGTATTTTAGGTGATCTGAGCATCTCTATAATAGGATCACGCTTTTTTCAGTGGTCTGGTCCATATAGCCAGAGCAAGCGCTACCATTAGGCAGCTTTAGGCAGCTGCCTAGGGCATCGGCTTCTGTTGGGGTGCCACTGGGTTTGCCTATAACAAAAATGAAAAACATCCTTCATTTATTTGATACTGGCAGTGGCCATGGGTATTACCAGACACAGCTGCTGCTAGCCCTGTATTCTGCCCCTGCTTCCTGTCAGGTGGTGTGATGCTGACAGCAATGCGTGGACATCTGACCCTGCTTCATCCTGCATAGGCTTCCATTGCCCATTTATACTGTCTATCACCCACCCTGTGCCACTGTCCATTATGGGAGGTATGAGTTGCCCCTTATGCTCCCTGTTCCAAACAAGTCAGCTGTACATAGGCTTCCGACCTTCTCACCAGCAGCATGGGACCTGCTTCCTGAGGCTTCAAGCGACAACAGCACGCAGGGTGAGAGTGGTGACAATGGTGATAAAATCAGCAATAGGTAAATGGGGCTGGGGAAGGGCAGAATGAGGTATGGTATTTATTTTCACAGTTCAGGAAAGTTTAGAAATGCTCTTGGTATTGTATGGCAGTTACAAATATGCTCTCAGTATTTTATGCTGGCCACAAATTGTTAATGATATTGCCATTATTGTTATAGTGTCATTTTTTATTATTTATGTTAATAAGACTAAAAATAAATATAATAAAGTTACTTTTAAGAAGTAAAGTTTGTATTCGAGGGGTTGGGTGGAGCAGAGAAGGTATTATGTAGCTTTGGGATGTAGTTATGTGACCAGCGGTCACAATACCGACCACTAAATACTGCCCGTTCAAAATCCCACCGGTCGGCATGCCAACCAGCAGGGACTATTCCCACTCGTGGGTGTCCACAACACCCATAGAGTGGAAATAGAACCTGTGGCGAGCGCAGCGAGCCCACAAGGGACTTTGTTGCACTCTCCTCTCCCCCTTCCCTCCCGCCAGCCATATCACAGCCGGGATGCCGGCGTCGGTATTGTGACAGGCGGTCTCCTGACCGCCGGTCACAAATACCTAACCCGTAGCTTTTCCTATGGTGCTTAGAATCCTTACACCAGACCTACGTATAACTAGTTCAGTGATCTTATTTATGAACACTAGTTATACGCAGACTATGCCCTATATCTAGTGACCTATCTGATGTGGATTGGACTATTGGGTTGTTGCACTATTGAAACCAAACATGACCATCTCAGTAGGATTTGAACAGTGGACGATTTTACCTATGGGTTGCAGGACTGCAGCCCCCTCATATAAAATCTGCCACCTCAATGAGCCAGTTGCAGTCCGTGACTGCACTTGTTTCACTGTGACTGGCAGTGACTTCCTATTGGAAGTGCTACCTGTCCGACACCCCATTAGGAGGTGTTTTCTCCCTCTGGGACTGCCAGTACGGGTTGCAATTAGCAGAGAGCGTGCTCCCTGTGAGAAGTCACTCCTGCCTTTCGGACAGCTATACCCGACTTCTTTGGGCTGCTGCCAAAGCAATCCATAGAAGCCAGTTACTTCACCATACGCAGTCCCCACCACCAGTTATACCAGTTATGCGAATGCGCTGGGCCCGACGCCTGCCAGATCCATTGCACAGGTGCCTGTACCAGGTTAGCTAGGGCTCACCTCTCCTCCAGGCAGCACAGGTAGAGGCAGCCTGCCTCCTTCAAAGAGGTAGGAGCCTCTGCTGGATTTGAAAAGATCTATGATACTTCCTGACAGGATTGGTATGGACTGTTACCAGTGAACCTTTTATGCCCTATTTGGGACGTGACTAAGCGCCATTCTACTTGCATTTGTCTTTGGAGATTTGAATTTAGGGATTTAATTACTGGTCTCCTTTTTGCAAGTGGCAGCATAGTTTTTGAGTACCTTAGGACTCAATATTTCTTGTTTTTTGATTTCTACAAATATTTGTTGCTATTATTTATTTATTACCAGTTATTTATATAGCGCATGCATATTCTGCAGCACTTTAAAGAAAATATTTGGCCATTCACATCAGTACCTACCCCAGTGGAAATGAAATTCTATATTCCCTACTACATGATTGTAAACGCACACACATTCACTCTAAGGTTAATTAGAGTTAATTAAACTACTAGTATATTTTTGGATTGTGTTAGGAAACCAGAGTACCCAGAGAAAACCCACGAAAGCACGGGGAGAATATACAAACCCACACAGTTAGGGCCATAGTGGGAATTAAACCCATGCCCTCAGTGCTATGAAGCAGTAATGCTAACCATTACACGTCCATGCTGCCCCATGTTATGTAATATGCAGACCTAAGATAATATATGGGGATGGTATCTGACTGTTATCTCTCTCCATGATACCAGATGAGCTGACTTCAAGCAGACTGCAGCAAATAAGTGCCAAAAAGACCTCAGTGTAAAACAAAAAACAAATATAGTAACAGGGTCAGGGGAGCAAGTACAATCTCCTGGGATATATGGCAGTGTGCAGCAGCTGAGAGATCACACAAGTCTGTTTGTTTGGTGCAACTGACTTCAACCAGTTTTTTTTATACAGCAAAAATCATATTATACTATCAAAAATAAAATACCTTGCTTACTAGCACTAACTAAAAACCGAATTATCCTAACTCACCCCAGGAACCATGGGGGTCATTCCGAGTTGATCGCTAGCTGCCGTTGTTCGCAGCGCAGCAATCAGGCAAAAAAATCAGCATTTCTGCGCATGCATATGCAACGCAATGTGCACACACGGCGTACGGGTACAAAGTCCTTTGTGGTTTTGCACAGGTTCTAGCGAAGCTTTCAGTCGCACGGCACAACACAGGAAGATTGACATGAAGTGGGTATTTCTGGATGTCAACCAACCGTTTTTAGGGAGTGCTTAGAAAAACGCAGGCGTGTCAGTGAAAACGCAGGCATGGCTGGGCGAACGCTGGGCGGGTGTGTGACATCAAAAGCTGTCCCACCGTCGTTAGAATCAACGCACACGAAGAGAACTACAGGGCTGGTCTTGTTTTGCACAAAAAGATTTTGCAGGCGCTCTGCTGCACAAGCATTTGCACTTCTGCAAAGCAAAAATACACTCCCAAGTGGGCGCCGGCAATGCGTTTGCACGGCTGCTAAAAACTGCTAGCGAGCAATCAACTCAGAATGACCCCCCTTATCCGGTTCTTACCAAAAGCTCTCAGCAGAATTAACACAATGGCCCTCATTCCGAGTTGTTCGCTCGGTATTTTTCATCGCATCGCAGTGAAAATCCGCTTAGTACGCATGCGCAATGTTCGCACTGCGACTGCGCCAAGTAACTTTACTATGAAGAAAGTATTTTTACTCACGGCTTTTTCTTCGCTCCGGCGATCGTAATGTGATTGACAGGAAATGGGTGTTACTGGGCGGAAACACGGCGTTTCAGGGGCGTGTGGCTGAAAACGCTTCCGTTTCCGGAAAAAACGCAGGAGTGGCCGGAGAAACGGTGGGAGTGCCTGGGCGAACGCTGGGTGTGTTTGTGACGTCAACCAGGAACGACAAGCACTGAACTGATCGCACAGGCAGAGTAAGTCTGGAGCTACTCTGAAACTGCTAAGTAGTTAGTAATCGCAATATTGCGAATACATCGGTCGCAATTTTAAGAAGCTAAGATTCACTCCCAGTAGGCGGCGGCTTAGCGTGTGTAACTCTGCTAAATTCGCCTTGCGACCGATCAACTCGGAATGAGGGCCAATATTCCTGGGGTTTTTAAATACACAGGTAAGAAACCTGGGGTAAATACACCTGCAATCCACCACTATTCCGGTGATCTTGTCACCTCCTCTCATTCTGACCCAGGAACAGAGCATTTGTAGCCCCTGCACAGAAGATGTGAGACAATGCATCCCCATCGGCTAGTTGTGCTCTGGGTCTATGTTTCACAGTAAAGTCTTGCAAGGCTAAAAACCATCCTGTTACTCCGGCATGCTGCCCTTTATTTACAGCCATTCATTTTAACAGAGCATGATCAGTCACTAGTTTAAACTGTCTGCCCAAGAGGTAATACCTCAAGGTATCTAATGCTCACTTAATGGCTAATGCCTCTTTTTCAATAATAACGTACCTCTTCTCATGTGCATGAAGTTTTATACTTGCATAAATAATGGAGTGTTCCTCCTCATCTCTGTTTTGGGACAACACGGCACCTACCCCCTACCTCTGAGACATCCATCCGTCTGAACTACAATTCTTTAGAAAAGTTGGATGTTATCAATAGCGGTTGTGTACACAATGCCACTTTTAATGCATGAATTGCTTTTCCTGCCTCAGGGATCCATTTCACCTGTTTTTTTTATTTCCTGGACGGGGGCCGATTTTGGATAGCCTCAATTTTGCTGAGTTGGGGCTTAATCAGACCCATGGTAAACCACATGTATTTAACCTCTTCCATTGTTAAGCAGCAATTTTTTGATTTTGGCGGTTCGCACTGCCACTCTGAGTCCAACACTGCTTGTTCTCTCACTAAGTGAGACTCAAAAGGCCAAATGTAATAGAGTGAAGGGGGTTACTGACGGGAGAGATGTGTGCTGAGCGATCTTAACACAGACCGCTCAGCACACATCTCTCCCCCGCTCAGCACAGAGCGATATGCTGAGCAAGGGGACGAACGGACGGGTGGGGGGCCACTCACTTCACACAACGGTGAAGTGAGCGACCAGCTAGATTGAGCCTGTGTGCAGGCTCAATCTAGCACCGGCGATAGCGATGCGTGGGGCCGCGCATCACTATCGCTGGGGGGCATACACACGACAGATCCCTGCTTGAAATCTAAGCAATCTAGTCAGATTGCTTAGATTTTAAACACGGATCTCTCCGTGTGTACCCCCCTTGAGAGTTTCAAAAAGTGAGAGATTTGGTAAGGTTTTGCAGTTTTTTTTAAAGTGGCAATCATTTACACAGCAAGATCAACCTGGTTTTGCAGTGTAAATGATTGCTACTTTCAAAAAAAAAACTGAAAAACCTTACCAAATCTCTCACTTTCTGAAACTCTCACTCAATTACATTTAGCCCCCAGTCTGAACTGTGGATTACAACATCATCCAAAAAGGCAGCTGCATACTGCCTGTGAGGTTCAGAATTCTATCCATTGTACATTGGAAGGTTGCTGGGGTCCCATGCAACTCAAAAGGCAACATCCTATACTGAAATAGCCCTTCTTGGACAGAGAAAGCTGTTTTTTCTTTTGCCCTGTCAGTTAATGGGGTCTGCCAGTAACCTTTTGTCAGGTCCAGTGTTGTGAGATATCTGGCTATTCCTAGCATTTCTGTCAACTCATCCACACAGGGCATGGGGTACATATCAAATTTGGACACTGAATTTAACTTACAAAAATCATTGCAGAAGCATAGGCTGCCAACTATGTGGCTAGACCATTTACAGTTAAAACTGCTCGATGACACCAAGTTTAGCATATTTGTAATCTCTTTAGAGACAGCCTCTCGCTGTGCTTCAGGAATTCAATTTGACTTTATGTTGACCTTGACCCCTGATTCTGTGACTATGTCATACTTTATTATGGCCGTTTGGCCAGGCAGCACTGAGAACACATCCCTGTTCCTAAAGAAGAATTATTTAGCCTCATTCTTTTGAATAGCTGACAGTGTCTCTGATACCTTTACTTCGGGAACAGTGGGGATTGAAGTTATAGGTGGGTAAAGTTCAGCTGACAGGACTATCCTGTCCTTCCAGTTAGATTAAAATGGTAAATTTGTTTAGAGTTGCTTTTGCCTGGGTGGTACCCCTTATAGGTAACCTCATTCACTTTTTCCCTGATCTCAATTAGCCATTTACCCAAAAACTTGCTTTCTACTGTTGGTATCAAAACAAGAACTCTATCCCCATGGGCAAATGTACGTACCTAGGCATTTCGATTATACACTCTCTGTTGAGATTGTTAAGCCCAGTACTCACGGGCCGATCAAGGAGAGATGCGTGCTGAGCGAACCGCTCAGCACACATCTCTCCTGCCGCTCAGCACAGCGCGATCTGTGCTGAGCGTGCGGGGGGAGACGGGGGGGCCGCTCACTTCACCCAGCGGGTGAAGTGAGCGACCCGCTAGATTGGCCTGCATGCAGGCCAATCTAGCAGCGGCGATAGCGATGTGCGGGGCCGCGCATCGCTATCGCCGAGGGGGCTACACACGGAGCGATCCTGCCGATATTCTAAGCAATCTAGTCAGATTGCTTAGAATATCGCTCCGTGAGTACCCCCCTTTAGGCTACAGTACTCTCCTGCATCTGTGATACATGTTCAATTACAGTTTTATAGGGTGTTGCTGCCCTTCCCATGTCTCTTTAGCAATATATAACAACCCTCTGGGATGTCTCCCGTACAACAGATCAAAAGGAGAGAATCCTGTAGAAGACTGAGGTACGTCTCTAATGGGCCCTACACACTGAAAGATATGAACGATCTTGTTCATTAATGAACAAGATATCTTTCATATCTTTCAGTGTGTAGAAACCAACGATGAACGATGCGTGGCTCCACACTCGTTCATCGTTGGTGTCGGCTTGTTTAAACTTACAAGCCAATATGGACAATCTAGTCCATATTACCATGCAGGGCTATGAGGCCGAGTGCCCAGGGGAGTGAAGAAACTTCACTCCCCCGTCACTCACCACCCCCGCCGCCGGGTTGCCCATCGACCGTATCGGCCTTCAGGCACCTTGGCAAGTGTGTAGGGCCCTTAATAGTCAACATCAAATACGGCAGTAAGTAATCCCAGTTTTTCACATCCTTTTCAACAACCCTTTTCAGAATGTTTTTTAAGGTTTTGTTGAACATCTCTACTAACCCGTGTGTATGGGGATGATAAACTGAGGCTCTCAGGTGAGTAAATTTAAACAATTTGCATAATTCCTTCATAATTTTAAACATAAATGGTGTACTTTGGTCAGGCAAAATTTATTTTGGTATTCCCACCCCACTATAAACATGCACCTTTGTCTTGGTTGATATATTATGCAAAGGAATTTTCTCAAGATATTGAACAGCATAATCCACTATTACGACAATATACTGATGACCCCGAGCAGACTTTAACAAGGGCCCAACCAGATCCATTGCTATCCTGTCAAACGGGACCTCTATAACAGGCATGAGCACTAGGGGGCTTTTGAAATGGGGTCTGGGAGCATGATGCTAGCACTTGCGGCAGGCACAATGGGGGTAATTCCAAGTTGATCGCAGCAGGAATTCTGTTAGCAATTGGGCAAAACCATGTGCACTGCAGGGGAGGCAGATATAACATGTGCAGAGAGACTTAGATTTGGGTGTGGTGTGTTCAATCTGCAATCTAATTTGCAGTGTAAAAATAAAGCAGCCAGTATTTACCCTGCACAGAAATAAAATAACCCACCCAAATCTAACTCTCTCTCTGCAAATGTTATATCTGCCACACCTGCAGTGCACATGGTTTTGCCCAACTGCTAAAAAAAATTCTGCTGCGATCAACTTGGAATTACCCCCAATATTCAGACACATCTTTATACACCCTGGGCTAAAAAGAACCACTGCAAAATCTACACAGTGGTGGTTTCAGCCTCTAAGTGTCCTGCTGTGATTTGACCATGAGCTAGATCCAACACAGTTCTCCTGTATGTCTGGGGAACCCTGTGCTGTTGTAACGCATCCTCACCCCTTTTTGTAACTTGGTACAACAGCTCATTCCGGGGGGGGGGGGGGGGGGGGGCATGTGTGGGTAAGTAAGCCTGTTATCAGACTCTACTGGTTCCCCATTGATAACACATGTTCTCTGGCTCGATGCAACAGATCCTTTCTCACTTCAAAATGAGGCATACTTTCAGCACTTTCTACAGGTTCTCCTTCCTCTGTATTGGGTACCTCATTTTGTTCCTCATTGTCTACTACTTCCCGAGCCATACTAGTAAAAGGTTCTGGCTCTGAGGGTTTCAAGGTCACAGCTGTAGCCAGTATATTATGATTGTCTACTGGCTCTATACCACCTGTGACCATATGGGATTCCCATAATTTCCAAAATTGGGGAAAGTCTCTCCCTATTATAACATAATGTACTAAGGAAAGGATCACTCCCACATTAACAATAGCTGAACCACAAGGGATCTCAATATTCACTTCAGCAGTATTGTAATGGCGGGTGTCACCACTTTTTTTTCCCTTTGTTTTTCAGGCTCAGCCAAAGGTGCAACAGTACAGGCTAACCTGGCAAAGTAAGACATTATGACAGCATCACAATGCATGGATCCTTGAACAACTGGGCAATTAGTATCAACATGTCCTGGCATACTAAACCCGAAACATTGAATCACATGACTGTAGCTGAGATCTTTATGGCAACACTGGCCCGTCTTTGGACCAAGTGCTCACAGTCTCTTCATTTTTACGTTCTCTTAACTGCCCAGGACCTTTTTCCCAGAGAACCAGGTCTTACCAGGTTTTACAGGAGTGCGCTGTCGAGGATCTAAGGGCTGCTGTGGTATAGCCAGTAGTTCCTCTGCCGCCAGGTGCCTTTTCACCATCTTGGGTCCAGTTAATGTCTCTGGTTGTAACCAGGTGGATGAAGTTGTGCATTTGTGAGTAGGGTGGTTTGTCCATGTAGTACATCCAGTGATGCACATATTGTGCTCGGACCGACAAGGTCAGTCAGAATTTCTGTTTTTAGTATATCATAGGTAGTCATTCCGAGTTGTTCGCTCGCTGCCGATTTTCGCAGTGCAGCGATCAAGTGAAAAAATGGCAAAAATGCACATGCGCATGGTACGCAGCGCGCATGCGCTAAGTACTTTCACACAAAACTTTGTAGATTTACACAAGCTCAAGCGACGTTTTTTCAACGCTCGAGTGATCATAGTGTGATTGACAGGAAGTGGGTGTTTCTGGGCGGAAACTGGACGTTTTCAGGGAGTGTGCTAAAAAACGCAGGCGTGCCAGGTAAAAACGCAGGAGTGGCTGGAGAAACGGGGGAGTAGCTGGCAGAACGCAGGGCGTGTTTGTGACGTCAAACCAGGAACTAAACGGATTGAGGTGATCGCAGTCTAGGAGTAGGTCTGGAGTTACTCAGAAACTGCAGGGAATTATTTATTTTATTTATCTTTCGTTCGCTATTCTGCTAAGCTAAGATACACTCCCAGAGGGCGGTGGCCTAGTGTTTGCAATGCTGCTAAAAGCAGCTAGCGAGCGAACAACTCGGAATGAGGGCCATAGTCCAAAGCATCTCCAGTGCTTAAATCAAAATAAGCTTTTTGAGGTTCACCTGAGAAAAAGTATGCCAGCAGGCAGTATCACTGTCCTTTAAGCCAACTCTCCTGCTTGACTGTCTTCTCAAACGTGGTCATATACACCTCCACATCATCTGTCTCTGTCAGTTTTTGAAGGAAATGACTAGCCTGTATGGAGCTCGAGCTGGTGGGACATTTGGGGTGGCATCTGGCCATGTTGCAAGATTCTGGTGCACCTGCTGTTGCCTCCATTTCTCCTCAACTTCCAACTGATTTTGCCTGGTGGCTTCTTGATGGACTCTGGTGGCTTCCTGCTGTCACTTGTAGCAAGGCCTTAATTACGTTGTTGTTGGGTTTTCCAGCAATTTTGTAGCCACTTTCACCCAGGACATGTATCAGTATTGGTTTCCAAAAAAGGGTGGGCCTGGCTCTTTAATTGTACAGGTTTCCACAATTGTGTAGAGAAAGCACCACTATTACTTGCTTCTGTGAGAGAGGCACCACAGCTCCCAACATGTCACACTGTGAAAAAGCCTCTGCAGAGCATTGCACCTGCAATTTTACTATGTGCCATATCTTTAACTTCAGTCCAGGCAGACACAGACCTGCTTTCTGGGGGGCTCTCAAATCTGCTGCTCCCTTTACTTATATGCAGATCATGCAAACTAATTCTCCACCACATTGTAACAGGGGCAGGGGAACATGTACCATCTGCTGGTTTAGATGGCAGTGTGCAGCAGCTACCCCTATTAAGTACAGAAACCAGAAGTGGGTTCTTCTTCCATTCTCCTTTAAAATTTGCCCACAGCCATACTATCCTGTATATGCCCAATCTTGTCAGAACTCGGAAACTAAGCAGATTAAAACCAAGTCAGTGCTTGGATTGGAGACCACCTGGAAATACTAGGTAATGGGGGCACCTAAATCTGGCCTTTAGAAGTTTCTCCTTACATCATTATACTGTTTCTACAGATTTTGGCATTTATTAAATAGCATCCCTTTGTCCTCAGTGAAAATGTAGATTCACATGATTAATTTAACCTTATAGGAATCTCACATTTAGAACCAACATTTTCACAATTTTCTTGATAACTTGAACCTTTAATTCATTGAAAATGTAGATTCACTTGATTGATTTAACCTTATCGGAATCTCATATTTAGAACCAACATTTTCACCTTTTTCTTGATAACTTGAACCTTTATTTGTGCAACAGGCAATCACGATTTTTTACAGGTGGATATGATATATGTTCACCACACCTTCTTTTAAAAATTGTTTGATATACTTTCTTTGTATGTACATTGCCTTACCAAAAGGGATTTATTAAAGTTCACATTTTATTCACTATTCATCTTTATATAATTATCCGATTGTTCTATTACATATCTATATATTACATTCTAATATACTCAATGTGCAGTCACCACCCATTTACTTCCTTTGTGCTGTGAGCTCCCGCTTGGCCTAGACTTGCTTCATTTTGTAAATACAGGTACAAAACCAATTTTCTGGCATCCTTGGCTCCAGAACTGTGAAGGATTATCCATTTTGCCAGACTAACAGAGGACAGCTAATACAGTACTAATATGATATTACACCTCTGACCCACTAATTATGCACTGCCAGTATTTCTAAAGTATTATAGATTAATAATAGAAACGTAAATTAAACAAGTAATAAATGTGAATTAAAGATTACATGAATTTAATCTTTAATTCACATTTATTAGTTGTTTAATTTGCACAGCACCGCCAAGTGACCTCCCAGTGACCTAAATTGGGAAATATGTCCATATTAAAAGGGGTGTCAGACTATGGGGGTAATTCAGATCTGATAGCTGGTCTGCTAATTTTGCTGTCCTGTGATTAGATAGTCGCTGCCTCCAGGGGGAGTGTAAATTTCGCTGTGCAAGTGTGCGATCCCATGTGTATGCCGAGCTGCGAAAATTCACTTTGTGCAGTCTGTGCGCAACCCAGGACTTACTCCTCCAGTGCGATGAGAACAGGCTGATCGGGGCCGGAGCTGACATCAGACACCCTCCCTGAAAATGCTTGGACATGCCTGCGTTTTTCTGGACCCTCCCTGTAAACGCTCAGTTGTCACCCACAAACGGCCTCTTATTGTCAAACACCTTGTGAACGTCCGTGCGATCGGATTTATCGCACCATCCCGTTGCTGGCTGGCGATGCCAATTGTTGTTGTCCGACGCGTGTGTGCATTGCGGTGCATACACATGCGCAGTTAGGACCTGATCGCCCGATGTGCGAAAACGCACAGCAATGATCAGATCTGAATGACCCCAAATGTGTTGCTGGAAAATCAGAGGTGTACCTTTAGAACAAACTGGATCTAGTTTTGTTAGTGTACTTGAAGTAGATGTGCAATAAGAACTGCATATTGAATAGTTGACTGTAACGGTGTGATACGCGTGGCTGCCATTTTGGATGGCGGCAGTCAGAAGACTAATGGTGACGTCCTGATGGTGAAAATCCCAAAAGGGGTTCTGGAAGTATACTTACTCTCCCCCCACTACCCCCTTACCCTAACCTTCCTTTCCCACAGCCTAACTATGTACCCCCCTCCTCTCCCCCAAAGCCTAGCCTTAACGCTCCTCCGGTGCCTAAACCAGAAACCTCCTCCTGGCAGCCTAATCCTAACCCTCCCTTCCCAGCAGCCTAACCCTAACCCTCCAAGGTGGTGCCGAAACCTAAACCCACCTCCCCGCAGCCTAACCCTCAGCCTCCATTCCCTGCAACCTTACTCTCCCAGTGGTGACTAAACCTATCCCCACCACCCCAGTGGCCTAACTCTAACAGTCCTCTGCATACTTAAAATCTGGATGCCAGCCGTTGGGATTCTGGTGTTGGCTTTTCAACTGATGGGGAGATTTCGGCGCTGGTCTTCTGGCCACGCATTGTGATTCCGGCACAGAGATTTTGACCAGGGCCGTTTCCGGGGCTTCTGACAGCCCGGGCGGCATTCGGGGGCGTGGCTTCATACAGGGGGCGTGGTCAGTTACGCCCCCTGTACTGTTGTAGGATGTGCGGTGCGCGATGACGTCATCGCACCGCACAGCAAAGGTCCTCTCCACGAAGGTAAACTAGACGCTAAGCGTCTAGTTCCCTTCGTGGAGAGGACCTTTGCTGTGCGGTGCGCGATGACGTCAACGCGCACCGCACATCATTGCAGTGAAGATCCTCTCCAGGAAGGGAAACTAGACGCGTAGCGTCTAGTTTCCCTTCACAGCGGGACAGCGGGCCGCGGCAGCGGGGGGCACCACAGCAGCAGCGGATCTTGCCATGGTGCGGCGCCCTCCGGATGGCGCCGGCGCCCTCCGGAAGGCGGCGCCCCGGGCAAAAGTCCTGCTTGCCCGTGGCAAGATCCGCTACTGATTTTGACTGTCGTCATTCCGACCGTTGGCATCCTACACATATCACAGCTGTAACCCTATCCATGAAAGGGACTAAACAAAGGAAAACTGCACACATAAGATAGCATTTGAAAGCACAGGGAATCATTTAGTGAAACCACACAAAGCAACAACCTTTTAGGGCTGAATAGAGCCCTTCATCACGGTGAAAGTATGCAACAGCAGCAGATTTAACCCCCCAGAAAACTGATACTTTCCTTGCTATAAGAGCAGGCTCAGGCTGTGGTACACAAACTCTTTTCTGCAACATACAGTACACCATTTCAAAGCTAACTAAATTGTTCCCACTAGGGGCATAGCCAGGACATTATAAAGGGGGCATCTGTACCAATGCTTCTAGAGAGACACCTCTGTTGCAGCTGTTAATGTTATGCCCCATACTTTATTTTATAAACCATAGTAGTACCTTAATTCACGTTATATCACATTGTAGGGCCGCCAGTACACATTATGCAACAGTACCCCCAATTCACATTATGATATACAGTGTATATTATGTCATATTATGCCACACTATAGAGCCTCCAGTTCGTTTTGGGCCATACAGTATTACAGTGCGCCAGTTCATATTATATACAGTAACATTATAATGCCCTTCAGTTCATTCTATACCACATTACAATGGCCCGTTCAAGGGCCATACTTAGATATATTGCATGCCCCAATGCAAAACATTGTAAGGGTCCCTATGTACCTCCCAATGGTGAGAAATTTATATAACACACATAACTTTGAAAGGGAAGGTGGGACCTTCTCAGTTCTGGTCCACACAGCAGCTGCATTCCCTGTACCTATGGTAGCTATGCTCTTGCTTTCTACCTTTTTAAAAAAAATAAGTATTGTGCATGAAATAATGAAAGAATTATCATTATGTATCCTTATGTATCCTTATACATAAAGAAAAACATAGGGAATAATAAAGAGTTGAACACAGGTTTGTTTGTGGAGTGTATCGTGTATGTTTTCATGTTGTGCATGCTCCATAGCCAAGTGTACAGATGACACATCTCCACTTATGGCTGAAGGTGTGTATGTGTAATTACTCTTATTTTCAGACAGATCTTTTGCACCTAGCATAGGAGGTCATTCAGATCTGATCGCTGGGCTGCATTTTTTGTTGTCCTGCGTTCAGATAGTCACCGCCTACAGGGGGAGTGTATTTTCGCTGTGCAAGTGTGCGATGCTATGTGTATGCCGAGCTGCTAAATAAATGTACACGAACACTCCCAGAAAACGGTCAGTTACCACCCACAAACGGCCTATTCCTGTCAATCACCTTGCGAACGCCTGTGCGAACGGATTTTTCACACCATCACATCGCTGACCGGTGATACCCGTTGTTTGCCGACGCGCATTGTGGTGCATACGCATTCGCTGTTATGACATGATCGCCCGCTGAGTAAAAACGCACAGCAGCTATTAGATCTGAATGACCCCCATAGTGCTGATACAAGTGTACACTTATAATGTTGGCAACTTTCAAACCAAGCATATGGATACAGGCATACAGGAGCCATCTCAGACAACTTACATTAACAGTTGTCACAACTTTTAAGTGCTGTAGATCGGGCTCCTTAATTGTCTGCGTGACCCGGAAGGAGGTGTAGCCTTGAGTGGAGGGGACGTCCCCTTGTATAAAGGGACATGGCTTTGTATCACATCCTCATTTTTGTCATTTTGGGGGCATGTCGAGCGCTCTCTGAGCAGCTGGGCAGCTCACTGGTTACATTATCTATGCAGTGATCACCGGCTGCTTCGCAGAGCACAGCAACAGTGAACACAGGTTCCCCTTACCTGTCCCCCTCTCCATAGCACACTGCAGCCTGCGGGGAATGGGGGGTGGCGCGCTGGGGGGTTAATCATTAGATCAACCTGGAAAAGGTCGACAGTGTCTAGGTCGACCCCAAAAGGACAAGATGCACAATGTCTACATGGAAAAAGAGTCAGCATGGTCAAAAGGTTGACATGGAAAAGGTTGACATGAGTTTTTTTAATGTTTTTTTTGCTGTCATTTTTGCAGTCGCAGTTAGTGCACTGTGTCTCAATTAGTGCACCGTGTCCCCTTGCATGGTGAGCGAGCTTCGGCCATGGTGCCTCGCTGCGCTCAGTACAGGTTACCATTCCCAGTCGTAGTCCACGTGGAGAATAAAGTATGAAAAGTTTAAAAAAATGAAAAATGTTTTAAAAAACTCATGTCAACCATATGATGTATCAACCATTGCTGTATGGACCTTTTGACCATGTCAACCTAATGCATGTCAACCATTAGTGGTCAACCTTTTGACTGCTGACCTTATTACTGTCAACCTATTGTCAAAGTCAGAAAAATGTCTCAATGCACGTTGCCATATTTGCACCGCACACTGGTCCGTGCTGCGCATGCGTACGCTCTCCCGTGGAAGCGCATACCCGCAATAGCGTGCACTCGCACGCGCAGTATGCGCATTTACGGTAGAGTTTATGTGATCGTAGCGTGCGACTCATTAGTTACAAATGTTCACAATTAATGTAGTTTATAGATCATGATCCCTTTGATAGTTTCTGTAAGTTTGGTTAAAGTATAATGTCCCAGAGCTGAGGAATCCCTCTTTGCATCGTACGAAGGGTTTAACAGGAATCATACAGCAGTGTTTGGTACCCATCGGAAGAGTATTTAATTAGCAATATTCCGGTGTTGGTTTGGAGCGTATTAATCGCTCGTGCGAATAGTTATGGACATAAGAAGTTTATGTCCATTTCTATGATTTGCACATACTCAGGTATGCGGCGGGAAACCCAGTTTCCCACCCACCTGAGCTGTTGGAAATCGTCACAGCCCACCTGTATGAATCACCCTATGACCTTTTGTTATGATGCAGGGCCGAATTCCTTCGGCCAATGGACAATGGGATTGTAGGACCAGGAGATTGCATTGTGTGTGGAGCATAAATAGGCAGGCCGACCACATCCAGCTCTCACTCTCTCATCAACGGTTATCTGCTGATAATCGGGAGCTGGATATCGAGGCGCTGGCGATCATACCCTTTGTGCGTAAGTTCTCTCCATAATCATTGTCTTTCTGCGAGCCAATCTCTCTCTCTCTCTCTCTCTCTATCTCCCTCTCTCCTCTTTTTCTCTTAAATACCTTATAGTATTATAGTATTGTATCGTATTGCATTTAGGTCAGTGTAGTATTGTCTTTTTGTATTTATTGTTTAGTTCTGTGGTTAGGAAGTCTCTGTTATATTGTAGTGTATCATATGTACTGTTATCCCCTTTTACAAGTATATTAGACATAATACAGTTAATAGGCCTTGGAAACCTAAACCAGTATCTGTGTATTTCCTATAGTGATAAGTGTTCATTTGAGCGTCGGTGACGCTCATGCAGCTTTGTAGATAGTCAGGTTCCACAAGGTTGCACTTACACCCTGTACTCACATTAAGGTATTCAGTGTATTTCATCGGTATAAGGTTTAACATAAAGGTATAGTGTTGTGAGCGTCTGCATCGCTGGTGACCTCCTCATGGTCTCTAGCGTACGCTACGTTACAGCGAATCTTTCCCCTAGACATAACCAATAACGTGTCCTGTGATCACTGGGCCGTGAGCGAACGTGACGCTTGAGCGTCTCGCCTACGGCTGAGCGATCGTTACGCAAATAGCGTATCATTACGGTATTTCTTAAATAAACAGCGTACAGTGTTCTTAGCTTCATAAGGGTTGTTTATACGACAAGGAATTTAGCATTGTCACTATCATACGGATGCAGACAGTGTAAGACAGCGGGACAGTGTCTGAATAGCTGGACTGTCCTGCTGGAATTGGGACAGTTGGGAGGTATCCACTTAACTGGGTGTGGTAAAGTAGGTTGAGAGTTAGAAGGTTGACAGTGTCTAGGTTGACCCCCAGAAAGGTTGACATGCACAAGGTCAACGTGTGCAAAAGGCTGACATAAGCAAAAGGTTGACATGGAAATAATCGACACATGAAAAGGTCTAGATGAGTTTTTTAGGGATTTTTTGTGTCAGTTTTGTAGATTTTAGCACACGGACCCCCCAATTAGTGTATCACTTCGCTCTCCATACTTCAGGCTACTATTCTGAATTGTAGTCCTTGTGGATGGTAAAGTATGAAAAAGTTCTAAAACTGATTTCCCCCCCAAAAAACTCATGTCGACCATATGCAGTTTCGACCATTGTCATGTCGACCATTTGAACACGTTGTCCTTTTGGCCATGTTGACCATTTATATGTTGACCATATGGTTTTGACCTTTTGACTGTTGACCTAATAACTGTTCACCTATCATTTGCATCCCCATTCAACTCTGCATCAATCCCAAGGTGTTTTATAAGAAAACATTTTTTTTCTCAGAATATTCCTTAAGAATAGTCTGATTAAATAAGGTTTGTTGCTGGGTAGATTAGTAAAGACACCAAATTGATATCACAGACTGTTTGAGCCCTATATACATAAAAGTTCTTGGAGGTGTCATGTGTACAGGTGGTTCTGAATCTGATTGACTGTCACAGGATTTGCAAGTATAGAAGCAAGGCTAATAGACAATGGTATCTATAACCTAGTAAACATGGCACCACATAGCTGACAGTAACAAGTGTGGCCCACTGATAAGAAATGCAGTGTGTTACAAAATAATTTTAGCACTCAAGGGCAAATCAAAGGTGTGCGCAGGGGGGGGGGGGGGGGGGGTGCCTGGTGCACACAGGCACCCCCTAATGTCTGGCACCCCATTCTCAAATGCCTGATGCAGCGATCGCCGAGCAGGCTGATTACTGTCCCCTCTGTGCTGCACCCTGTCAGGATTGCATTACTGACCGTACGCCTGGGTTAATCAAGGGTGCCACTGACACCGTCTTTCAAATTCCCAGCTCCACCTCCATGTACAAAAACAGTGTGATGTGACGTGATTACGTCATGCTGCTCGCACGCCCACCCGTCACACCCGCCACACGCCCACCTCTCTCCTTCTATGCTATGCCAACGCCAGCCACTGATGAGGATCAGTATGCAGCCAGCGTTCCTCTTAGGAAGACAAATTCAATACTGGCAGACAGCCGTCAGCAGCATTGACACGTCACTCGTTTTTCCAGCAGCAGCAGCAGCAGTACTAGTCTGAGACTGTCAGTGTCAGCTTAGTTACTGACTTGTAAGTAAGCTGCTGCAGCTTGCAGGGCAAAGAGAGGGGGAGCCAGACCAGGCTGAGGAGGAGCAGTGTAATTGCAGTGAGTGCCATCAGGGGTGTTTGGTGCACACCACAACATCTGACAATGTATCTGCTTTATTAGGATTGGTACAAAGGTGGATATTTTATATGCGTTGACCATCAAAAGATGGTGCTAGACACGCCCAAAAGGTGGTGCTAGACACACCCCTCCGACGGTGCACCCCCTAATAAAATGTGCTGCGCACGCCAGTGGGGCAAATGTATAAAGTGGCAGGTAAGAGCATAACCTGCTTCCACCAGACCCAATAAAAATATTTTTTGACTAGCCCCCACCATGTATATTTACTACCCGCTCAGGTTGCACCTCATTCCACTCTTCTCATTTTGTATCGAGGCATCATATGCTCAGTAGAGCCTTGCTTGGTGTTTCTGTTCCACTGTGATAATGGGGGGTAATTCAGACCTGAGAGTAGTAGCAACTTTGTTAGCAGTTGGGCAAAACCTTGGGGGTCATTCAGATCTGATCGCTCGCTAGCGTTTTTTGCAGCGCTGTGATCAGCTCAGAACTGCACATGCGTATGCACCGCAATGCACAGGCGCATCGCACGGATACAAAGCGGATTGTTGCTGTGCGATGGGTTTTACTAAGAATCCATTTGCACAGCCGATCGCAAGGAGATTGACAGGAAGAAGGCGTTTGTGGGTGTCAATTGACCGTTTTCAGGGAGTGGTTGGAAAAACGCAGGTGTGTTCAAGCGTTTGCAGAGCGGGTGTCTGACGTCAATTCTGGCCCCGGACAGTCTGAAGTGATCGCAGCGGCTGAGTAAGTCCTGGGCAACTCAGAAACTGCACAAAGAATTTTTTGTACCGCTCGGCTGCACATGTGATCGCATGCTTGCACAGCTAAAATACACTCCCCGGTGGGCAGCGACTATGCGAACGCAGGACTGCAAAAACCAGCTAGCAAGCGATCAGGTCTGAACGACCCCCCATGTGCACTGCAGGGGGGGCAGATATAACATTTGCAGAGAGAGTTAGATTTGGGTGGGTTATATTGTTTCTGTGCAGGGTAAATACTGGCTGCTTTATCTTTACACTGCAATTTAGATTTCAGTTTGAACACACCCCACCCAAATCTAAGTCTCTCTGCACATGTTATATCTGCCCCCCCTGCAGTGCACATGGTTTTGCCCAACTGCTAACAAATTTGCTGCTACGATCGGGTCTGAATTACCTCCAATGACTCTACTTTTTAATAAGTATCAGGGTCTAACTGAAAGCAAAAACAGGACTCCATTGTGCATGCAATGGCCACCGTGCATACTTGTAAAAATAGAGAAGGGCATCCAGAATGGATGGATGTACATTGCTGGACTCCTTCTAACATCTGTGCCCCATAGCAGTCATCGCCACCTGGTGGTGTCTTCGATAGTGCATGGAAAGTAAATAGAGATCTGTACTTAGCAGATAAACAGATCTATTACCTTACTTCATTCATACATCTCTCTCTCTCTCTCTCTCTCTCTCTCTCTCTCTCTCTCTCCAAACAAACGCTGCATATCCCGTAATTTCTGAGACTTAATGAATAAAGTTTATGAATCGCTTTAACTTTAGTAAATTGATTCTGTGTTTCTAATATTGATTAATGTCACAGGATAAATTTAATGATATTTTAAGGTTTATTTCATGTTTTCCTTAAAAGGTATTGAAAATTAAACTAAAGGAAACACTAGAAAAAATGTTTTTAGAGACCGTATACTAGGATGTCTCTGCTTAGGCTGAGCTGTATTAATGATTAAGCCAAACAGTAATTGAGCCACACATGTTACTAATACTAGTCAAAATAAGGGAACAACATAACCATAATGTCAGCACCAGTGGCTGTACGTGCCCAAATGGAGCAACACATGAATTGCTCTGTCAGGAGCCATCTAGTGGCTGCTGGCATGCAAAACAATAGAATTCCTCCCATACAGGTGAGGAGCAGTGTTATCCTTTATTATATAGGATGAAGATGTAAACCAAGAGTTTTAATAGACCATGTTTTCAATATTTACTTAACTATTCACAGGTAAATTAATTGATCTTTCAGATATTAGCTCACACGAAAATCCTTGAAGCATGATCTGCTTATGGTATTAGATCAAATCTTTGCCAGGCTACCTGAATAATCTTTACAGTTGTGCCTAGAGCTTCATCTATCTATCTATCTATCTATCTATCTATCTATCTATCTATCTATCTATCTATCTATCTATCTATCCATAGACATGCAAAGAAAGGTGGCACTCCTGGACCAGTGTGTCAGTGCACAAAAAGCCAGTGCTTTATTATCATTAATGTTTTGGGGCACATCCCCCGTCATCATGTCCTGATGACGGGGGGAAGTGTCCCGAAGCGTTGATGATAATAATCCACTAGCTTTTTGTTCACTGACTCTCTGGTCCAGGAGTGCCACCTTTCTTTGCATGTCTATGGATGGGATAGGCTTATCCATAGGAGCGCACACAGGCAAGTAAATCTATGCTACCACAGGAGTGCTGGATCACTGGAGTATATATATATATATATATATATATATATATGTAAACATATACTAGGGGTTCGGTGACCACTGCTATACCTTATGGAAAGTACTTGTAAGACAACTTAACTAGTTTAAAAAATATATTTATATATGGACTAGGGAAATGTTTCTAAAAAAAATTACCATATTTATTCAGCATATATTTCAACAATTGCAATGATAGGTAATATATAGTATAAGGGAACAGGTCGTTATGTCACTATACAGAGGCAGTTCTCACTTATAAAAAAGAAATGGAAAATTGCTTAAAAATATTATTACATAAAAAATAGTAAAGGGCATGCAGATGGTATGATAAAAGGTATTGAAAAGAAGTATAACACATAAATGATATACGTGTGATCCAATATCCAAAAAATATATAAAAAAACTTTAAAAGTAGAGGCTTATCTTATTGTGGAGGATCAAGGCAAAGCTAACGAACGCGTTTCGTCAATCTGACTTCATCAATATATGCTGAATAAATATGTTAATTTTTTTAGAAACATCTACCTAGTCCATATATATACACTGCTCAAAAAAATAAAGGGAACACTAAAATAACACATCCTAGATCTGAATGATTGAAATATTCTTATTAAATACTTTGTTCTTTACATAGTTGAATGTGCTGACAACAAAATCACACAAAAATTATCAATGAAAATCAAATTTATTAACTCATGGAGGTCTGGATTTGGAGTCACCCTCAAAATTAAAGTGGAAAAACACACTACAGGTTGATTCAACTTTGATGTAATGTCCTTAAAACAAGTCAAAATGAGGCTCAGTAGTGTGTGTGGCCTCCACGTGCCAGTATGACCTCCCTATAACCCACACAAGTGGCTCAGGTAGTGCAGCTCATCCAGGATGGCACATCAATGCGAGCTGTGGCAAGAAGGTTTGCTGTGTCTGTCAGCGTAGTGTCCAGAGCATGGAGGCGCTACCAGGAGACAGGCCAGTACATCAGGAGACGTGGAGGAGGTGTAGGAGGGCAACAACCCAGCAGCAGGACCGCTACCTCCGCCTTTGTGCAAGGAGGAACAGGAGGAGCACTTCCAGAGCCCTTCAAAATGACCTCCAGCAAGCCACAAATGTGCATGTGTCTACTCAAATGATCAGAAACAGACTCCATGAGGGTGGTATGAGGGCCCGACGTCCACAGGTGGGGGTTGTGCTTACAGCCCAACACCGTGCAGGACGTTTGGCATTTGCCAGAGAACACCAAGATTGGCAAATTCGCCACTGGCGCCCTGTGCTCTTCACAGATGAAAGCAGGTTCTCACTGAGCACATGTGACAGACGTGACAGAGTCTGGAGACGCCAAGGAGAACGTTCTGCTGCCTGCAACATCCTCCAGCATGACCGGTTTGGCAGTGGGTCAGTAATGGTGTGGGGTGGCATTTCTTTGGGGGGACGCACAGCCCTCCATGTGCTCGCCAGAGGTAGCCTGACTGCCATTAGGTACTGAGATGAGATCCTCAGACCCCTTGTGAGACCATATGCTGGTGCAGTTGGCCCTGGTTTCCTCCTAATGCAAAACAATGCTAGACCTCATGTGGCTGGAGTGTGTCAGCAGTTCCTGCAAGACGAAGGCATTGATGCTATGGACTGGCCCGCCCGTTCCCCAGACCTGAATCCAATTGAGCACATCTGGGACATCATGTCTTGCTCCATCCACAGACTGTCCAGGAGTTGGCGGATGCTTTAGTCCAGGTCTGGGAGGAGATCCCTCAGGAAACCATCCGCCACCTCATCAGGAGCATGCCCAGGCATTTTAGGGAGGTCATACAGGCACGTGGAGGCCACACACACTACTGAGCCTCATTTTGACTTGTTTTAAGGACATTACATCAAAGTTGGATCAGCCTGTAGTGTGTTTTTCCACTTTAATTTTGAGGGTGACTCCAAATCCAGACCTCCATGGGTTAATAAATTTGATTTCCATTGATAATTTTTGTGTGTTTTTGTTGCCAGCACATTCAACTATGTAAAGAACAAAGTATTTAATAAGAATACTTCATTCATTCAGATTTAGGATGTGTTATTTTAGTGTTCCCTTTATTTTTTTGAGAAGGAGCTGAGAAGTGGTCTGTGGTCACCACCTGCAGAACAACTCCTTTATTGGGGGTGTCTTGCTAATTGCCTATAATTTCCACCTGTTGTCTATTCCATTTGCACAACAGCATGTGAAATTGATTGAAGTTTGATTTCACAGATGTGTGATTGACTTGGAGTTACATTGTGTTGTTCAAGTGTTCCCTTTTTTTTGAGCAGTTTATATGTAAATCCTGACAGTAGTCCTAGGTGTATAATCACAAACACTAAGGGCTCCATTTAACAAAGCATCAAAACCCCTTTAGCTCTAGCTTCTGATGCTAAAAGGGGTTATGGCCGCAATCTAGTATTTAGCAAACATGTTGAGCTTAATTTATTGTTATTTTAGAGGGTTGACAACTACATATGGTGGTAAGAGATAAAGTACCCATTGCTACCAAATGGGAACAAAGCACAAATTGAAGTACTATACACATGCACGGACTGCCACCGGGTTCAAGACACTGGATTGACAGTGTCTAGTCAATAGGTCGACCTCATATGGTCAACATGCAATAGGGCGACATGGACAAAAGGTTGACAGGTAAAAGGATGACTGTGTCTAATGTTGACTGGTACTAAAGGTCAACAAAATAAAAATGTCAACATATCAATGGTTGAAACACAAAATGTCGACGGAAGTTTTTTTCCATTTTTCCCATTTTAATCAACTTTTGCTTAATTTACCATCCACGTGGACTAACCTGTGGCATGCGCAGCGGTAACGGAGCAAGCCACATTGCCCGAAACATACAAGGTACACTATTTGTGGTCACATGTAAAGAAACATACACAATGACACCCTGAAAAAAAAGTTCAGGTAGACAGCATTTTGTCCTTCCTGGAATGGGTCATGTTGGGAGGCACAATCTAATATACACACTCCCCTTCCACCAGGCCTCCCTATCCGAAGTGCCCCGGCACCCCAAGGCTTAATCCGGCCCTGCGCGTACTGCACATGTGTGGCCAACGGCTGGCGCATGTGTCAGTAGGGGGCAATGGAGAAGAATCCTCTGAAAAAAATCTGCAATAAACAGTCTAGGCTGCTCTTGACTGACGCCATCTGCATCAGTTGCTCTTCCCCAGCCGCCTATGTAGTTACCTATGTATTTCTACAGATAGCTTTTAATTCAAAATAGCAAGCCAGTGCAAGATAAAATGGTAACATTTACACATTTTGAGGAAATGAATGTTTACAATAGCTGAGTTCCTTTACTGAAGGAATACACAATAGTGCAGGCTGCGATGGCTAGTTGATGCTGCATAGATAGCTGCACATGTGAATAAAAATAGATGAGCGTCCCCTGGGACCTCTTAGACCCCATATGCTGGCTGTGCAGCTATGTTGTCTCCAGTTAGCGTAAGCTATGTTGTCTCCAGTTAGCGTGTGAGAGTTTACTGGAAGAGGATCACACTGCCAGCACTCGCCACAGATCGATGGCAATCTTTTTGGTAAGAGGGCAAGGAGGAGGAGGCGAGGGTGCACATTCATTGTATGATGCCTTTCTGTTTAGGGTGCGGGGTGGAGGGAATTGTTGTTGCTTTATGTAAAGCCTGGAGGTATGTGTAATCCCATAGAACACATGCTGCATTTACCCCAGGGCACCGGCAGATGTTCCCGGCAGGCACGCGACTGACCTCAGCCCACCATATATCAGTACTAAGCACCACCCTGCTGCCACTGGCCAGATACTGTATGCGCACAACAGGTTTACTGCTGCTGCGCTCATCTGGGCGACGATACACGTTATTTACTACTGCCCGAATAAGGCAATGCTAGTAACACCACTGGAATTATGATATTTTATTACATAAGACAATGGCATGCTATTTCCATGTATGCAGCCTCATCCGTTTATGTTTTACATTGCATTTAAACTGAAAATCATTTCGCAAGTTTATAAATGCAATACAAAAACACTAATATCTGAAAAAAAAAATCACTATATTATGCGTATTCGTCTAACTCTAAGGTGTATGTTTTTAGCGGAAACAATTCAAACATTTTTATTATGTATTATTATTATTATTATTATTATTATTATTCATGCACTTCTGTTCTGTGTTTAGTGGTTGCAAGAAAAAGAAAACATAGAGGCCATATCCTCGGTAAGACCCCATAATAATGATAAAAGCCTCTTATCTCCTGCCTTGCTCCGTGTCAGGAGGATCTTCCATCCAGAGAAAGGCTGAGGAGCAGCTGGCCCCAGTAATCTGATCTGGAGACAAAGGAATGCCCCCTTGGTTGTGGGATCACAGGTAAACATGGGAGCTTTGTTATGAAAATGAAGGCAGCAGCAGATGATGTGCGCCTCTCTCAGGGCAGAGTGGGAGAGGGGCAATGTCATAGGGCGGAGCCGCTTATGTGCCCCCAGTGGGTGCCAGCTGGGCCACGCGTCTTCCCTTTCTTATACTCATCAGCACATGCCATTGCTACTAGTACTCCACCAATCTAACCCCCCACCCCAAGCACACAGCAAAATCGCTCTCATACACGCACAAGCATCTTCCACATGCTCTTCCAACGTCAGAACAAGACACGAACATGCTTATAAAACACATAATACATCCTACTGTCTGTGCCAACTTAATTCCTTGGACAACTTTAATGCATTGCTCATTATGCAATTTGTGTACAGCCCTAGCATATTATTTCACTTATGTATAAACAAACACAAAAGTGTAACAGCGGTAATATAAGTATCTCCTGCAACAGTACATTTACTTAATAAACGGCCGCATTATTGTTTTCTATATCATGCAAACCAGGTATCGAACAACCAGCTGAGAACCTTCAGATCTCTGACAGGAAACATCACCCTGTGGCGTACTGTGAATAATGTATAACATC